>NC_052048.2:193355322-193958709 GCF_903992535.2 Arvicola amphibius
TGTGTGTGTGTGCATGTGTGTGATGGGAATAATTCGTAGATTATGGAGGTAAATCAGCCACATGCTCTTCTGCCAATCAGCAAAATGGAGGACCAAGAAACCCTGTGGTGTGATTAAGCCTGGATCTTGAAGTCTTGGGAAGCAGGTGAGCTGATGATGTATAAGCCCCAGTGAGAAGTCCAGGATCTGAAAACTGGAGTAGATGGAAGAGTCTTGGATTGAGAGAAAGAATGCCTCAATTCAACAAAAGACAGCAAATTCACACTCCCTCTTCTTTTTTACGCCGTCTGGATCCTTACTGCATTGGATGGTCCTCACACACTTGAGTGATTATTGTTATTCTTGATTATTCTTGTTTGAAAATTTTGTTTTGATCAAAAATATATGTTTTGATCAAATCTACCCCAAGTTTCTCCCTGTCACTTCTCCCATGCCCCCCACAACCACTTTTCTCTCCTAACGTCCTATACTCTTAATCTTAAGCCCAATGAAGCCACTTAGTGCTGCCAGTATGGAATGGGTATGGGTCCATCTGCTGAGACCTGCACAGGCTACAAGGAGGGTAGCACATACCTAAACTGCCTCTTCCTCCTCCAGCACCCATGATTTTCCCGTAGCTCTCCAGCTGGGGCTGGAATGTTACAGTTCCAGCCTGCTGCTTCAAATGCTAATCTTCTTTAGACACCCTCAAATCCACAGAAATAATGCTTTGCCAGTTACCTGAGCATAAAATTCTGCATAAGTATTGCTTGTATTGATTTTTATTATTAATAAAACATAACGTAAAGCAATTTTTTGGTTTGAATTTAGGCTTACCATGTATCAAAGATGAAAGCAAATCTGTGTTGCTTGTCTAACATGATACAGTTTGAAGATACGATTCCAAAATGGTGGTAAGGAAAAGTGTGTGTGTGTGTGTGTGTGTGTGTGTGTGTGTGTGTATGCAAGCTCATCTTGTTTCCTATAGTTAGATCACTGTTCTACAAGAGTAGAAAGCTTCATCTGTAAGGCAAAACCACTGCACTTTTGAGTATAAAATAGTCTCTAACCTGAGCTGAGATGATCTGCCAGTGCTATTTGACATTATGTGGCTTCAGGGCATGCACAGTGCGAAATCTGTGTGTCCTGTGTTCAAAACCAAGGTCACTGAGAAGCTGTGTGGCACAAAAGGACAATCACTGCTAGAAACACACTGGATTAATTAAATGCTTGATTTGGGATTAATTGTTGGTCTTTGAATAGTCTGACACCTTTTGTTGTTGCCAATTATTTTTAGACATCCCCACAGTCAATGACAAGGCCTCATATAGGCTTGGAGCCCACACGTGGAGCTTTCGTGTGAACCACCTGGTCTCTAGCCTTTTGCTGCAATAGGCTGAGGATGGACATACACAGCAAGCCAGATTCTTCCCATTCATATCAACCCTGTTTTGGGGAGTGTGGACATTATTCCCATTTCTGTGCAAAACAGCAATTTCTAGAATCCAGATCAAAAAGGTGTCTTTTGTTTTATCACAAAGAAGAAGAGTCTGTGGAAAGAAATGCACTTCCCTCTCCCTAGAAAAGGCTGAAAAACATTGATTTGTGGTCTAGTTAAGAGTTTAGTTTGTTAGCACTTTGCAACAGAGTGTGTACCTGCCTCTGGCACCTGTTCTGCTGGGTCTCAGAAGCCAAGCAGGGTTGGGCTGGGTTGGGACTTGGATGGGAGCCCTGCTTCTCAGGGTTCCTGAACACGTGGTCACTCATCAGCTCTGACAGCTCCAGTCATAAGATGAGGTCAAGGACTGGCTTTCCTGGGTCTCTGAAATAGACATGGTTGGCCTTCCTGTTTCTTATGTGTGCACCCTTCCATGACGACTATCACACTGTGGGACTAGAAATTCCTTCTAGACAGCCAAACTGACAGCTTTTCACCTCATCCCAAATCCTCAGCAGAGTTCCTGGGGAAAAAAAAAAAAAAGCTGTGTTTGATAAATACTTGAGAAAAGATCATTTTCTAGAATCAGCTTTTAAAATTCCATTTCTTATTCTAGAGATAACCTGTTTTTAATGTGCTTTCACCAGCCCCAGGGGGAAAAATAGGAAACAAACAAACAAACAACAAAAAAAAACCGACTTGAAGACAAAATGAAATTGATGAGAAGTCTTCCCGTAAAATTTTTAGCTGACCTTTCCTGGTAGCATTAAATTCCTTCTTTGCAGCATTAAATTCACAGACTAAACTACAGCAGACAAACTAGACAAGCATCCCACTTAAACACTTATCTCAGTTTGTGTCTTCGAGAAATGAAATACAAGGCCATATTTTTCTTCTGTGCTTTGCTTTGATGCTATTTTTTAAAAATAAAAACAGTGACAGAATGACTCTAAATCTGTGATATTCATCAAATATTAAAGTCAGGATTTGGCACAGCGTACACATACAACTCTTTCATAAAATCATCCCAGGTGCTCAAAAGTCGCCTTTATTGCTCCTTTGTTCCTGTTTCCCAAACATCTCCTTTCTGAGTAATCACAACAATCACTGAGCTGAACCACAACAACCATGGAGAGGAGAGGGAAAAAAAAGAACAATACTTGGGCATTCAGAGCACACGTACTTAACAAACGTACCCCACAAATCTGGAAGATGGCAGTGGCAGTTTAGGGTGCCTGCAGAAAGATGGGGTCAGCATCCCGACTGCCTCACCTAGCCATTTTTCTCTTGATCATTGCCCTGGGCCAATACTAGTTTTGCCAATGAAAGGTAAACATGGTACAGAGAACATCCAAGAAACATCCTATTTGCACGCATATATGACTTATCTTCTCCGAAACTATCCAGTTTCAGGATTAATTGATCACTGGTTCCAAAGGACAATTATAAGTGTAATGCCCTGAAAAGTCTTTGGGGGTTGTAAAGGCCCAGCAAGAGAAGTTACTCAATGAAACACATCAGCCTGATACCATTAGGGCTTTTCTAGAAGTCCTGTGAGTGGCCATGAACAGAGCAGCTCACTGCAGTGGGAGATGACCTTGGCTAGGAACTCACTGAATCACTGGAATGGGCAAGCAATGAGAAGAGTTTCCATCTGTATTAGAGATGGCAATAGAAGAGGCAAGTTAGGCAGAAGGTGGTGAGCGCTTACAGGCTCACAGCCAAGATCAGAGAGGCTCCACGTGACAACAGTTCCTGGCACTTGTCTCTGATCCCCCTAGATCAGGGCTTTGTAAACTTTGTTTCGGCTCATGGCTCCCATTTGCCTGAGAATTTTTCCACACAACCCCGGAAGTGTAGGTGTATTGTTTGTTACCTGTTGCCATGACCAACTGAGAAAAGTAACTTAAAGAAGAGTTTATCTTGGCTTCTCCAAGGGGAGGACGTCACGGCAGCAGGAAAATGATGTGGCTGGTCATACTGAGTCCACAGTCAGGCAGCAGAGGGTAACGAATGCTGGCTTTCTGTTTTTCGTTCACACACAGCCCCATTCTGAGGCTTCCCTTCTCATTTCAGCTTTTCTGGAAGCATCTTCATGGATACACCCAAAGGCGTGTTTCCATGGTGATCCGAAATCCAATAATGTTACAGTGAATACTCGCCGCCACAAGAGGTATATATAAGAGGCGTGCAAAACTTAGCACTTACTAATTAAAAGCTGTAAAGCAATGAGCTTTAAAACAGTTTTTGTTACACATATTAAAGAGAAAAGCAATTCATGTACTGAGAATATGCAGCCAATGCAATTCAAAAACAGACTAGTTCGATAATTTCGTTCTGTGGGATGATGGTGAGAAAATACTAGAAATCTTGCTGAATCTGGAGAGATGCCTCATCAGTTAAGAACACTGACTGCTCTTCCTGTGGACCTGGGTTCAAGTCCCAGCACTCACATGGTGGTTTACAACTATCTGTAACTCCAGCCCCAAGGAATCCAACACCCTCTTCTGGCATCCATGGGCACACACACAGTGGTACCCAGACCTACATGCAGGCTAAACACCCATATAATAAGACAAAGCTAAATTTAAAAATCTCAAGAAAAAAACCATCTCTTATCTATTATTTAATACAATATTTCTTTTTTATTGAAAATGGAATTTTTTTCTCATACCATAAATCCCAGCCACAGTTTCCCCTCCCTCCCTCCACTTCTCCCAGCTCCCCCTACACCTCACCTCTGCCCTAGATCCACTCCCCCTCCTTTTTCCTCTTCAGAAAAGAGCAGACCTCCAAGAGATGACAGTCAAAACAAGATGCAGTAAGACAAGGAAGGCAAAAGACTGAGGCTAGACAAGGCCACCCAATAGGAGGAAAAGAGTCCCAGGAGCAGACAAAAGAGTCAGAGACACATCCACTCCCACAAAAACAGCAAGTCTTATTAGTCATAACATATATGCAGAGGACTGAGGACACTCCCGTACTGGCTGATGCATGACACTTCAGTCTCTGTGAGCCCATGTGAGCACTGCTTAGTTGATTCAGAGGGCCATGTTCTCCTGGGTATCCCACATCCCCTCTGACTCCTGTGATCTTTCCTACTTGTCTTCCATGGGATTTCTGGATCTCCAAGGGGAAGGACCTGATAGAGACCTCCAGTTTAGACTCTCCCCCATATAATGTCTGGTTGTGGCTCTCTGCACCCTCTCTGATGAGTTCTTGCCAAGGGACCGATCTCCTCGAGCAAAGCAAAAAGAAACTGGAACATAGGGTTGAAGGCTCCTTGTAGACACCAGCTAGGCCTCTCTACATTCAGTGAGTTGTGTGGTTGTCCTCTGCAATAAGGTCCACTGCCAGTTTTCAGAGGATGACCTTCTGTATTAGCATAAGCCTGGGTTGCTTGGGGGTCATCAGAGAACATCCTCAATCAGCAGATCAGCCGAATGAGCTCAGTCTTACCGCTGGAAGCCTTGCCTGGCTACAGAGATGGACCATTCAGCGGTGGCCAGGTACCCTCCATTACTAAGAGTCCTCCTTGGGGTCACCCTCCTGGATTCCTGAAAGTTTCCACTGCACTGGATTTCCATCCCCCTTGTGCTCCCCAGTTACCCCTCATTCTCCTTCCATCCTTTTCATCCTGGATCTGATCCCTCCCACTCCTGCCCCACCTGTTCCCCAGTCCACCAGAAAGATTTATTTTACTTCCCCTACCCAAGGATATCCATCCATCCCTCCTAGAGCCCTCATTTATTTTTTACCTAATTTCTCTGGATCTATAGATTAAAGCCTGATTATTATCCTCTTACAAGCTAATATTCTCTTATAAGTGAGTGCATGTCATATTTTCCTTTCTGAGTCTAGGTTACCTTACTCAGGATGATTTTTTTCTAGTTGCATCCATTCTTTTTGAACAGCTTCATTGTAAACACAATATTTCTGTAAGAGCACAGAACTCTGAAACTGTGTTTGTACAGTAAAAATATTGCAGTTCATAACACGCAATGGTCTCAAATCTGAGCTACAGAGTCTCAGGCAGTGTTTGATGGCGTTGTGTGGCTTGCTGACACCCACAATGCAAGGGGTGCACGTTGTACATTTAGAGCTGAGGCTGCTTGCAGACCTGTGAGACAATGCAGGCAAATGCAAGCAGAAGAAACTCGAATTCATTGTGTTTGCTTTTGAATTAATCAAGCCTTTTACTGTTAACACATCTGTTCCACATCCAGTCAGGGTCGTGGGTCACAGGTCCAGAAACTGTTATGTCCAGTGTTGCTAATTAGCTTCTTTACTGTCACAGCAATCCGATGCAGGAGATTTTATCACTAGACCCACTTTAGACCATGAAAACTGAGAAACGGCGAAGTCAAAGAGCTTACTCAGGGAGACCCAAGTAAGCAGCAGAGAAACTGGAACACAGTCTCTGCAGCACCTGTTCTCTTGACCCCTGAGCTGGGGTTCTCAACAAAGGGGATCTAAGATGGCTGTGGATGGGCAGGGGACACTTCAGGAGCCGCCCCCAGACCCCAGAGTCTACCCAGCATAGGCAGGGATTGCCTCACCACTTAACTGCATGTTCCTAAAGGGAAATCTTTGAAATCATGCAACATTAAACTTAGTTTATGTGCGTTTATTTACATATTTAATTATAAATTGTACACATGGGCTACCTCATTAATGTGGGTCATAAAATATCTACAATGGGGAAAATCATTCTAACAACAACAAAAAAAAAACATACCATAAATTCACTTAAAATAGCACTCACTTGCCCTAAAACTAGAAAAGAAGCTTATGGGATGTCTTGATCTAGATCCTAGTTTGCCTGGAATTATCTCCTCATTGTTCCCGATCACTTCACAGGAAGTGAGTCCATGAGAAAAGATGCAAAGAAAGACCCTTGATGGATTATGTCATCTTAAAACTATACAATAAATGAAAACAAAAAAGGTTCTTTTTAAAATCCTGCAGCAGTACCCCAAGAAAAAGGTCACCCAACAAGAGAAATTCTCTCTAGAATAATTCTTTTAAATGCCAGAAACAAAGCCAAAGTGTTGATCTGTTCTTTTTTTAGCATCTCTCAGGGCACCTCAACAGCCAGTGTATAAAATGGGTCATCAGAGTTCAAACAACCTAAGTAGCTCCTGGTGATAGAACAAGACTCATTCAGGACCAAGAAACAAATTATTTTTTATGATTATAGCAATAATACACACACACACACAAAACACACACACACAAACACGTACACACACAAACACACACACGCACACAGTTCAAAGCACTTCAACAGTCCTGGCAGACCCGAGCCCCCCGGCAGCACCTCTCATTCTATAAGCTTTTTGCTACATCCTGAAATGAATTTTAACACAGGAGATAGCAATTGGCAGAGCAGCTCAAACATGGAATCTTCAGAGCTCCTGCAAAGTCAGAGTCCCATCAGTCATGTCCCCACCCGCGGTCCCCCCACCCTGCCTAGGAGAAATTAGATTTTCAAGTTCCATTTCCATGGGCATCCTTTGAGGTATCCTAGAGGCATGGTAAAGGCAAGGGGGTTGCTTCTAGCTGGAACCACAGTCCCGGAATGCACGAGTCCTTTTCCCACTCAAATCTCAACATGGCGGGGTGTGTGTGTGTGTGTGTGTGTGTGTGTGTGTGTGTGTGTGTGGTGTGTGGGTGTGTGTGTGGTGTGTGTGTGTGTGTTTATGTGTAAAATGAGACCCCTGACATCCACACTAGTGACCATGTAGAGCTGGTAAGGTGGATAGAGATCATAGGGTAGCAACCAAGACCATCTGCCTGAGGAGCCTCCATCTCAGACTGAAATCACAGTCTCTCGCTGTTCATAAAGATTGTGCACATTTTCCATGTGAGGGGTTTGGCAAGAGGGCAAGACCCAGGAAATAAACAATGCAACAGCAAAGTCTATAGTGGTTGTGAGCACATGACTCGTAGTTTTAAACTCACTTTATTTTTAAAAATAATACTTCTATTGATTATTTGAGAATTTCACACACGCATACAATGCGTTTTGGTAATAGTCACCTACTCCCTATGGCTCCTCCCAGATCCATGCCCCACTTAAGGTTAATAACCATTACTAACTGTCTGAAATGCCTCTTTCTCTGGGTGCTTCCCTGGGACGTTTTTCCTGAGGTAGAGATGGGTAAATGTCTGCTACAGTCCTTTAAAATCTTCCACCCTGAAATTACTGCATCCCTGCTCTGTGGCTGTGGGGACTGTGACCATCAATGTCCTCTCAAGTGACAGCATACCATAATGGGTTTTCAAGGACATTTTGTTCTTATTCCTAGGTACTCCCTTGGTCATCTTTTCAGTATGTCCTTGTTAGGCATCTGAACTTTCAGGAGTGTGTTACAACTGTATGGATCTCTCTCTCTCTCTCTCTCTCTCTCTCTCTCTCTCTCTCTCTCTCTCTCTCTCTCTCTCTCTCCCCTCTCTCCTCTCTCTCTCCTCTCTCTCCCCCTCTCTCTCCTCTCTCCCTTTCCCCTCTCTCTCCTCTCTCTCCTCTCTCTCTCCCCTCTCTGTCTCCTCTCTCCTCTCTCTCTCCTCTCTCTCTCCTCTCTCTCTCCTCTCTCTCCTCTCTCTCCTCTCTCTCTCCTCTCTCTCCTCTCTCTCCTCTCTCTCCTCTCTCTCTCCCTCTCCTCTCTCCCCTCTCTCTCCCCTCTCTCTCCTCTCTCTCTCCTCTCCCTCCTCTCTCTCTCCTCTCTCTCCCCCTCTCTCTCCCCTCTCTGTCTCCTCTCTCCTCTCTCTCTCCTCTCTCTCTCCTCCCCCCCTCTCTCTCCTCTCTCTCCTCCCCCCCCTCTCTCTCCTCTCTCCCCCCCCTCTCTCGGCAGGGAGGGGATACAGACTAAGGCATGCATACATGTATGTGCTAAGACTGCAGTCAACCTTGAGTGTCATTCCTCAGGAGTCATCAACTTTATTTTTTGACGCAAGGTGTCTAACTTGGACATGGAATTTGCTGATATGGCTCACAAACAAGACCTCGGAATCTTCCTTTCTCTGTGCACCAGTACTGAGATCATGAATGTGCCCCCAAAGTCTCCTGGGTTTTTTAGGTAGATGCTGAGGATTGAAGATGGGTCCTCATGCTTGCCTGACAAGTTCTCTACCCACTAAGCTATCTCCTTTCTATCTGTGTTCTATTGGATGGTCAAGCCTTCATAGGGTAGCTATGTTCAAGATGAAGAGCATTTCAAAATCCCTCTTTCACAGAAGTCCTCTATTTAAGGAGGAGAATGCCAATGCAGAAAAGGCAAGTGAGTCTCTTGGGAGAACACTGCTTCTAGGTGAAACAGAAAATCAAAGCTTTGAAAGACCAGAAAACTACACTTCAGACTGTGGCCTTTGAATGCTGGCAACACCAAGGGCTTTCAAAGAATGCTTGCCCTCATCTAGAATGCAGCTGCCCTGTGAAGATTCAGCCAGCCATGTGGCACGCCTTGCAGCCTTTCCCGGCCTCGGCCTCTGGATCCCCGAGGTTGCTTTTGATCATTAGTTTCCATGATGTCAATGAACAGGTCAAAGGGCAAACTCTCCTGCATTCCAGGCAAGGCATGGCACTCAAAAACAAAGGTTTCCTGGAAAACCACTTGGAGGTGTTCCAGAGTGTGTGTGTGTGTGTGTGTGTGTGTGTGTGTGTGTGTGTACACATACTTATAAGTTCAGGGGGGAATATATACCCCTGCATTTATACATGTTGTCTAGAAATCGCACATTTCCCAGAAGATTAATTTTATATCACAGGACAATTATAGATCCACAAAGAAAGCCTTTTGCAAGTGTTTTTCATTTTCTTTCACAGAAGAATAAATTTATTTCACATGATAATGAATTCATCTATTCTTTTTCTGTAGATATGATACAAAAAAAGGAAAAATCTAAAATAGGGGGAAATCCTAATAGAAGAAAAAACAGTAAAGTAAATTTTTTGCTGTGGTTTCATAACTGAGGCTGTCTCCTCACTTTAAAAAGAAAACGTTTTCATTGTGGCAGAAGGAAAATAGCATCTGGCTGAGAACCAGAACCCTGTGATATTCATTTTCCCGGATAAATTACAAGCACATCATGCATAAAGATGACAAGAGGCGTCTCGCTGTGTCACGGGCTCAAAGAGCCCAATTATCCAGGTCATGCGCAATAATGCAGAAACCGGGTGGCCCACACTCATTGCCTTCATTTCCTTTCTTCTCTTCATATTTCACTTCCTTTTCTCCTTCTCCCACCAAAGGCAAAGCACAACAACTTCCTCGGCAATCTCATTTTCAGGAACTCGGGGTAATTCATAATCCTGAACTTATTGTTCAAAAACATGCTGCTATCTCATTTTATCTTTTTTTCCTCCTCTTTTGGCTTTTGGTCTTTGTTTTGTTTTTGTTTTTTTGTTTTGTTTTGTTTTTCAGTACAGGATCATACTATGCAGCTCTGGCTGTCCTAGAACTCACTATGTAGACCCGGATGGCCTCACTCACAGAGACCCACCTGCCTCGGCCTCTCAAGTGCTGGATTAAAGGTATGCATCATTATACCAAGCTTCATTTTGTCTTGATTTACTTTACATAAATACTTTACTAAATTACTTTTGATAAATTACTTTAATGATAGAAACACATCAACTAGATGTCTTGTTTCTGAGGAGAGAAGTGGGAGAAATAACTATAAAAACATGTGAGTGTATGTAGATCAGTCCATGACGTCATTAATTACTGTTCATCCAGAAACACGCATTAGGAGCTAGAGAGATGGCCCAGCAGTTAAAAGAACTGATGGCTCTTCTTGAAGATCCAGGTTCGATTCCCAGCCCTTGCATTGTAGCTTGAAATTGCCTATGCTCACATCTAGTTCCAGGAGATCTGACACCCTCTTCTGAACTCTACAAGCACTACACACATGTACAGACATACATGCAGGCAAAACATATAGACAGGTAACATAAAAATAAACCACAAAAAAAAGAGTATACATCTAGCGTGTAGCAGGATTTTTCTCGGGCTATGGAGACACAAGCTGAATGAAACGCCATGTCTTAACTCAAAGAGCCCCTGGTCTTTAGCAGACATATTTGATATTGCAGCTTACTGTGAGAAAAGCCTCCAACTGAATTATATTTTTAATTCATTTCAAACAAGAATAACTAATACAAAACAGTTAGGCGGGTCATCGACAACCAGGAAGGGAGGGATGTGCAGACTCACTGTAGCCATAAGTAGCTTTCAGCAAATATCATTTTTACAAAAGTCTCAAAACCTGGTGAGAGCTCTGATAACCAGTGGGAAATGAAAAGCCTCTTGAGCTACACGTGGTAGAGTGAGTGCTTATGGCAAAAGAACAGGTCCAGAGAATTTCTTCAAATTCTGCACACTTGAGTCCATTTCCCATGCAAAGGGTGAGGCTGCCACTATGATTGTCTTTGTGACGCTGTGTATAGATGAGGCCTGTCCCCCCAGAAGTGACAGACGGCTCAAAGATAGTTTGCATTTGTTGAAAGACATGCCAAATCAAAATACATAATCAATAACATCAACAAAAAATAGCGTGATAAAGAAGATAATGAGTGTGCTGGTTAATTTATATTATCAACTTCAGGAGATTCATAATCTCCATGGTAACAAATCATTGGCCATGTCTGCAAGAGATCGTCTAAATTGGGTTAACTGATATGGGAAATCTACCCTAAATATGGGTGGTACTGAGGTCTAGGGACTGAATACAAAGGAAGAAGTAAGCTGAGCACAAGCATTTGGGCATTGCTTTCTGAGGTATCTCCTGAGACAGACATTGTGTGACCATGACTTCCTGCTCCTGCTGCAATAGCTCCCCCACACTGATGTGCTGTACCCATTAGTTTTCCCATAAGTTCCCTTGTCAGAGTATTTTATCACAATAGCAGGGTAAATACAATGGTCAACAACTCTGACTCCGATCAGCTAAGAAAGAAAGAGAATATGGAGCTGTCTGCATCCTGGGGGTTGAAAGACCCTTCACAGCAGTCACCTAAGACCATCTGCATATCAGATATTTACATAAGAGGAGCAAAGCTACAGTAATGAAGTAGCAACAAACATAACTTTTATGGTTGGAGGCCACCACAATGTGACGAACGATACTAAGGCTCACGGCCTTAGGTTGAGAATCACTGGTGCAGAGCATACAGACTGTGATCTACTTATTAACAGAATGGACACAAATATCTGGTGCATGGAGCAGACACAAATTATCTCGTTAAATAAGTCCACTAATAAATAATTCCTAAAAGCAGTTGCTTCTTAGACAACTGCGAAGTTAGCAGCACAAAGGTGAAATGCAGCAGAGAAACAAGGGTGGAGACAATTTCACTTGTTTTAGGAACGGATCAACCTCATTCGTAAGTTCCACCTAAACAAGCCAGCGAAGGGGAGAAAGGGTAGAGGTGACAACATCTGTGAACCTGAACTTTTAATTCCTCGGGCCCCGCCATTGTAAAGTCCTCTTAGAGTGTGTTCCTGAACAGACCGCTTTTTAAGGAACGTGAGTGGGTGGATGGGCTGACAGCACTCGCCACAAGGCCACTTTGCAAAGGGAATGCAACAGAAAATGCTCAGCTGTGGAAAGTCAGTGTGGGCCAATAAGTTTAAGAAAACACTGTTGCTATAAAAAATTCAAATTCCACTCAGCTCCACTCAGCTGCTGGAGGCTGGAGGCTGGCTGCAATGACAAGCCGGTTTTTCCTTTCATGTACTTACACCAGGTAAGAAGTCAGAATCCTGACTTCAAAGTCCCTGGCATGGTTCCTAGCAGAACCTCTATGTGGCCTATATGTTTAAAAGACCTTGCATGTGTGCGCATGTGTGTATGTAATATATACGTACATACACACATATTCTAAAAATGGTTTTCAAAAATTATGTATGCAAGCAAATATTTATGTTTGTATACATTTTTCTAGAAATGATACAATAGTGTGTTAACCTTGATTCTTCTGATTCCAACTTATTCTCAGACTATTCAAGAATTCTATACCATTATATATAATATTAAAGTTGATATTACTTTAGTTATGAAATGCTTAAGTATTTTGTTCTATAAATACAAATATTGTATTTTAAATATTTAGAGTTAAATATTTATATGATCAAATACACTATTTAATATTAGAGACGGGGAAAAATTATGGCAAAAGGTTAAAAGTTAAAGAATCTCGGGCTGAGAACACAGCGTGGTGGTACAGCAGTTAGTTGTTGGGTGTATCAGGCCCCGGGTTCCATCCCTAGCACCATACAGAAGAAAACAAGAAAGCAGGGGAAAGGATGTGAGGGGGAGGAGAGAGGAGAGTTGTCTCTGTGATTTGTTGCATGTTTTGGAAGTTGTTTGAATGCACTTCCTAATTACTCAGGTAACATTATTTCCCTTCTCAGATTTTTGATGGGGTTGAAGACTATATACATGTAGTTTACTTTCCTCTCATGACTTGGCCAAGTTATTTATTATACAAGACTTAAGCTAGTTGGAATAGGATATTTGTGCTTATTGTATATAATTTCATAGTAGGTTTAGAACTCTCTTACTTAAACAAAAGGGGGAGGTGTTGCGGGAGCTCCTTCCGCTCCTTCAGCCAATAGTCGCTGAGATACCAGCCCATTGGGGCATGGTCTCTCTTTTTAAAAATGTGGCTACTTCCCTCCATTCACGCTCTGGCTTCCGGCTCTGCTTCCAGCGACTAGGCTCCCTTCCTGATGGCACAGAGGGCTGTTGGCTGGGACTGTGATCTGTAAGTTTTTCCCCTTTAAATAAATAACCATTCTATTAGTCATAATTCCAAACTGGTGTGGGATTGTTTGTGACTTACGCCTTCATCTCCAGGCTTCTCTGCAGCTATTTCCATGCCGGCAACACCCTCACCCACCTGACTGAAGAAACTCATTCATCAGAATTGACTCAGAAATTGCTTTCTTAGTAAAGCCTTTGGATATTCCCACAGCTGCCCACAGAGTTGTCCTCTTCTCCTGATGTTTATTCCTCCCTTCCCTGTGACTGGAGATCTCACACCATGCTGTGGGATATGTTTGCTCATCTCCCAAGCAACCCTGAGCTCTGTTAGGGAAAACTCCACTCCATATGCGCTTTCATTATCACGGCAGGCCAAATAGTATAATTCCATGAAATGCTTTCTAAATTAAACACAGACTAGTTTAGACCTAAAACATGATGCTGGCAACACCAAAGGAGGAGCTTTGTCCACTACAGGGAGCACCTCAGGAAAGAGACAGATCTTAAGCTGAACCCAGGAGTAGACAAGACACTGTAAGGACAGGTAGAAGACCGAAAGGAAGAAGAAATGGGGTGTTCAAGTAGCCCGTGTGATTTGCACACATACAGAGTGTAGACAGAACAGATGTGGAGGCTGAGGAGGTTCAAATCCGGGTAAAGAAGGAAGGAAGAACCTGTAGTCATTTGGTAAACAAAGCTAGCATACAGCACAATGCGGGCCCACACAACCTTCTCAATAAACCTTTTAGAGAAATAATGAAATCATTTACCTTATATGCTGCCAGTGTTAATCCTCCTCACCAATATGCAAAATTCTGAGGAGAGAAACCGGTTTTCAGTTTAAAAGTAAACCAGTGTAGAACAGGCATGGCAACACCCTCAACCCCTAAACTGCATAGGATGGTGCCAAAGAAAACGCCAGTGGTAGATCTGACCCTGTTGACTGGGTGCAGGTAAGCCACACCAAGAATGTGAGCTCAGGAAACCTGGTCCTGCCCCTCCTCTGCCATATGGTGGTGTGAGCAAGGGAGAGATGCCTCCCTGCCACTGTCCCTCACCACCTGTGGCAGATGGGAGAGCTTGCCCTGAGGTCGTGAGAGCAGGAGAACTGGTCTTGCCTCTCACCCGCTGCAGCACTTGGGCAAGTGGCCGCTGCACCTCACCTGGACAGCACAGTAGAACTGGCCCTGATGATGTTGTGGGTGAACCAGCTCTGAAGGCATGAAAGCAGGAAAACAGGTCCTGCCCCTTGGTCCTTGCTGCACAGGATGAACTAGCCAGGACAATGCTGGAGTGCTCATCCTGATGGTTAGGATGGGGGACAGTTGATGGGCTAATCAACCCAGCGGCCAACCAGGCCCAGAACCAGGGTTATGAGTTGGTCCACCCTAACATCCAGCCCATCTGTAAACCGCTGGAACACATGAAAGGGCTGGTCCTGCAGATCTAAAACTTCATGATCTCCATGAAACAGGGCAAAAACAGGATATCCAAGAGGAGTCCCAATGAGGGCCCAACATCAATAGTGTAGCAGAAACCAAAGGCCTTGAACCAGACCAATAACTCTTTGCGATGCATACTTGCACACAAAGATTCATGGACTAAAAGGTCCACTGTGTGACTCACTGTGTCACACTAGAGCTTCCACAATCAGGTTTATCCTTTTTTATTTTTTCTGTTTTTCTTTTCTCTTAAATTTTACTTTATTTTGTCGGGGGGGGGGTGTTGAAAGAGGAGAGGGCGTATACTAAGGGACGGGGAGATGAATGGGATCAATATACATGATGTGGAGCCACAAATAACAAAAAAAAAGTGAGCCAGGTGGTGGTGGTGCACACCTTTAATCCCAACACCCAGGAGGCAGTGACATCTCTGTAAAATGTGAGTTCGAGGCCAGCCTGGTCTACAAGAGCTAGTTCCAGAACAGGCTCCAAAACTACAGAGTAAAACCTGTTTCAAACAAACAAATAAACAAACAAAAAAGAAGTGTATGTGAAGGATAGAGCACTAGGTCTCGAGAGGGGAGCCCTTGAGAAGTCATCATAGGTGTCAAAGTAAGACCGGAGCACCTGAACCAGACTCATTACCAAGAGACAACAAGAAAAAAAAGATACCAGAGATGGTCCAGAGCTCAGAGTGACCTGGGACTTTGGCCTTTGAGTGAACACCCAGGTGTCATTCAGCCAAACTAGAAAAGGCAGAGAGGAAGGGAATTGGAGGAGATAGTGAGTTCTGCCCTATGGTGGGAGGTGGGGAGCGCTGATCTATGAGTTGAAGTTGGAGCTTTGAAGCAATGGAGACAAGTTGTGGATTTAGAATGGGACAGAGGTTGCAGGGCAGGCTTCAGAGTACAACTGTTGTGATATGCTGGAGACTGAGCCGGTGATGTGGACTGGCAAGGAAAAGTCTTCCAGAAAAGGCCAAAGGACAGCCCAAGAGCATCCCAAGGTAGACATGGCCCTTTCCCTTTGGTATCTGAGAGGCCTGCAATGCTCTCAGCCAAGGTGATGTTGCCTCAGCAAAGTGAGCGAGACTAGAGCATTGCCATAGACAGGGAAAATGCAGAAGAGGGAAGATTCTAGAACCTCCTCTCTGATGAAAACGTGGCTGGATCTCTGAACAGCAGTCTAACCTTTTCCCCAGTTCTTCTTCCTAGAAAGCCCCTCTTGTGGTGACCTCATGAACCCTGAGTTCTAGATGACCTCCATCCTCTCTCTCTCTACCTCTTTTCCAAGCTCTGTTTCTTCTTTCCTGCCTCTGCAGTGTGACCCCTGAGGATATTCCAAACCTCCCTTTTTTCTCACTTGAAGCCCACTTCCCCTAAAAAAAAAAATCCACCTGTGCTCCTGGTATTCCATATCATCTATAACAATTAGAAATTTTTAATTGTCTAACCCAGACCTCTTTGATATCCCAGTTCCTTGACTCAGAAACAGAACTCAACTTGTGCTAAGCTGAATGGATACCAACATATTCCTATACCCACAATACCCCATGCATTTTTTTTCATGTCAGTGGCTTTTTATGTGGGTTCTGGGGAGTCAGGCCCAGGTCTTCACATTTATTCAGCAAGTACTTTACCCACTGAGCCATCTCCCTAGCCCCATCTCCCTTTTCTTAACAAGAACAAGGGCCTCTCGTGTCTCCCTAAGCATCTTTTTATTCTGTTAGTCCAAGCCATAATTGATGTTTTTTTTCTGTCCTATGCAGTGGTCGGTTGTATCCTTGTCCCCTTTCTTCAAACCATTCACCAAAACTCAGCCAGCTATTGTTTTGGTTTGGTTTATTTGTTTGTGTTTGAAAAGGGCTCTTGCTGTGTAACTCATTTTCACCTGGAACTCATATGTTGCCAAGGCTGACCACAAATTCACAGCAATCCTCCCACCTTAGACTCCTAAATACTGGGGTTATAGGAATAAGCTGGTTTCCCCAGCACAATGATCTCTTCAGTAAGCTAGGCTTCCTCTGCTTTGGACCCTTCAGGACCCTTCCTTTGCTTTGAACACTTTGCTTTCTCCCTAAAGTTCCATTCCCTAACAAGAGCTACCCACCCTGATCTTTAGACACCCTGGCCTTCTCTGCACTGGTCCTTGATGCCTGTTCCTTCTGTAGGCCTTTCCCACAGTCACCGCTCTCCTTAGAGTGCTTCTCCCACCCCGACCCCAGTAAAATTTCACTTGCCTTCAGTTATTAACTTAACCACAGTTTATTCCTCACTCTGAGAGCTCATGGGTTATGGAATACACTTTCTAAATAGTCCAAAGAATAAGTGAAGAAGACTCCATTCTAACCAGACACAGACATAGGTTCAAGGGACAGTATCTTTGGGATGACAATAATTTAAAGCCTACCACAATCAAAAGATTGCCTGACCCAGGTCACAGAGCTAGTTTGTAGCCAAGACAAAGGCTGAAACCCACAACTTAAGATTCTTCTATCTCCTCACGGTTCCCTGATTAGATGCTTCCAATGATGTTTTCTGCAGCAAAGCCTTTACTCAGCTTGATCACTGACTGCCAGTAATAGGTATCAACAAAGCTGTAGGAGCCTGACCTTGGAGATTCGAGACGCAGACTGTCTTCCTGTAGAATACACTTATTAGAGTAGTTTGGTTCTATTGCTCTTAAATTTCTATCAAGAAGGCCCCCTGGCTCCTACACGGCCAACCCACACAGCTCACTGATGTGTTTAAAGTAATGTGTTCGGTACTTGAGTCTCACAGGGAGAGTGAACTGTTCAGGTTCAACTTGAAAGATTTTTTTCTTTGGCATTTTTCCTCCTTTGGACAAATTCAGGCACATAAAACTTATTATATTGAAACTGACCTGGAAGTGACCAGTTCTTTAGAGAGACCGGTGGGAGATTGGTTAAAATAGATACATATCCACCTGAGGACACAGAACAAACAGAGGTGAGCATTAGCCCATCCCACATTCCATTGTTGTTAGTCCAAAAAAAAAAAAAAAAAAAAAAAAAAAAACGCTCATAGGAAATTGAGGGAAACATCAAACAAACAGAATGAAAAACATTCAGGAGGGAAATCGAGTGGCATGCTTGGGGAAATAAAGCATATTTTTGCCAGTGTAAAAGCCAGGAAAGAAACTGGTTGTGATTCAGGATAGCAGAGCCTGCGGGAGTTTACACAGAGCTTTGATGTGCAAATTGCCCAAAAGGAAAAAAGCTAGTGCAGAAGGACAAGAGCAGAAGGAAAGGCCCTAGGGACCTAGAAACAGGGCTCCTAAAATTCACCAAAGTGTTTAACTAGACCACTAATTGCAAAGCAGCTAATGAGAGTGAGCATCACAGGCAGTGACCTTCAGCCAGGACAGAGTAGCAGGACCCTGAGGCCACTGCTCAGGCCCAGGCCTCCTAACTGAAGACCCGGATTTCCAGGAGCTCCTCCTAGATTTGAACAGAAGCTTTGCAGAGCTTCCAGATTCCAGGGTATTTGGGAAGGGGTTTAGAAGAGGGTTTGGGGGTGCCAGAAGGAAAAAGCTAATACGAAAGGTGGGTGCCAGTACCCACTGAAGCTGGATAAGCCCTGTTTGCTTGGGAGGCTGGGTCCGTGACTATGTATGTGGATAGAAAACACATACTGGAAGGATTGGAATGTAAGGCCCTGGGTTCAATCCTCAGTCACCAAAATGAATAAAAAGGAGACAAACATCTCATGGACTGGAGACATCTTGAGTAGTCTGGAGACTTCTATTCTTGACTCTTTAGCGATGTGGTACTGGCAGCTTTGAAATGAAACGAGACGACAGTATTTACACCATAGGAATAGGCAGCGCACTAATAGGGCTTCTCCCTCCCCCCATAACCAATCATTCTATCTTGACCAAGGCTCCAAAGGATGCATTAGATGAAATCCTTATGGACACTGTTCCCTGGAGTTCAGATGAAAAACAAACCTTCTCATCTCAGGTTGCTGTTTTCCTGTTTTAATTACCAATACACAGCGGCTCTCTTCAATTATCTTTTATTACACAACCCGAGCGGCTTGGTGCTTGAGCTCTCTCCTGCAAACACACCGTCACTCAACGCCTTGCTCCTACAAGGAAATATTTTCAAGTTGCAAGTTACTGACTTTAAAAATAAACTTTTGGAGAAGAGCCCATTTGTGAATTGGGAATTTTCAATTCTGGCCCCTCAGGGATGTTAGAGAACAAAAGAATCTTGTCAATCTTTGAAATATAGGTTACAAAATATACCCTGAGTGATAAAGCAAGGGGAATGGAATGATTAAAGCTGGGGAAGAAAAAAAAATGAGAAGTAATTTAATTATGGACGGGGAGCTTTTGGGGGGAGTGTGGGCTTCCCTCTCACAGATACTGCAAACCTTGGGGATTTGCTTTTACACTAGGGGTGAATTTCTGTATGGTATTATTTTGAAATGAATGATTTGTGGATTTTATTTTAAAGAACTGAAATTTTCTTTTCCTACATAAAGATAATTTATATATGAACTGTCTTAGTTAGAGTTTTCATTGCTCTGAAGAGACACCATGACCACGGCAACTCCTATAAAGGAGACATTTAATTGGGGTAGCTCACTTATAGTTTCAGAGGTTCAGTCCGTTATCATCATAGTAGGCGTTGTTCTTTTTTAAAATGCTATAAAGTCTCAGGCGGCAGCTGTAGGCAGGCAGCAGACTCTGGGAGCAGCCAGTCCCAAGGCAGAGACTCACGGGTCCAGAGCAGGTCACCCAAGATCCCCAGGCGAGTCCCTGAGCAGTTAGCAGCAGGAAATGCTGGCGAGTCCCTGGTGCGGCTTGCGGAGGGGGAGGGCGGGCAGAAGACAGAGACATGGACAGACACAACATGTTGAGTGTTTATTCAGGGGGTTAAGGAGGGGAAAGGGAGAAGGGGGGACGAGAGAGAGAGAGAGAGAGAGAGAGAGAAACAGAGACAGAGACAGAGCGACAGAGACAGAGACGACAGAGACAGAGAGACACACATGCACATGCCAAAGGACAGGAAGAGAGAGATTCAAGATGGCAGCAAGAGGGGTGGAGGGGGGTTGCTGGGAGTGGGCATGGCTTGCCCCTTAAAAGGCCAGAAGAATAACAGTAGGGAGCATGGCAGCGTGCAGGCAGACATAGTGCTGGAGTTGACATCCTTACATCTTGACTCAGCAACAGAAATTAGATTAACTGTCACACATAGGGAAACTTGAGCAAAGCTACTTCAAAGCCTGTCCCCCTAATGACACACTTCTAACAAGGCCACACCTCCTAATAGTCACCCCTTTGGGGTCATTTATTTTCTTTCTTTCTTTCTTTCTTTCTTTCTTCCTTTCTTTTTTCTCTTTCTTTCTTCCTTCCTTCCTTTCTTTCTTTTAGAGAAATCTGGAATGTGTTTTATTCTTTTAGACATCTCAGATCACTTTCTTTTTATTAGCACTTAAACCTTTTTTGATGCTTTATAACTTATATTTACACACCTGAATAACCTGCATTTACACACCTTAAAACAACTTCTTAGACCCTAAAACATTCTTGGATCCTCACATCTTAAGCTTTTCCAACTTTACATGAGTGAACCTTAAAGTACCTGTTTCTTCCCCATCATTAGGACATCACCTTAACACTCAGGAAAAATCTGCTTTGTGAGATTGTCTCTTCTTGAGTCTGGTAACAGGGTGAACCGTGCCTAAACCTAGTATTGGCTCTAAGAGAGTGAGGCCTGTGACCTGAATTTTTTATTGCTAATTTCTTTATTTTATTTTACTTATTTTTAAATTGTTTTTATTGAGGTATATATTTTTCCCGCTCCCCTCTCTTTCTCTCCCTGTCCCTTCTACCCACTTCCATGCTCCCCATGCTCCCAATTTACTCAGGAGATCTTGTCTTTTCTACTTCCCATCTATATTAGATCCATGTATGTTTCTCTGAGGGTCCTCATTGTTGTCTAGGTTCTCTGGAATTATGAATTGTAGGCTGCTTTTTCTTTGCTTTATGTCTAAAAGCCACTTATGAGTGAGTACGTATGATATTTGTCTTTCTTGGTCTGGGTTACCTCACTCAATATGATGTTCTCTAGATTCACCCATTTGCCTGCATATTTCAAGATGTCATTATTTTTTCTGCTATGTAGTACTCCATTATGTAAATGTACCACATTTTCCTTATCCATTCTTCAGTCTAAGGGCATTTTGGTTGTTTCCAGGTTCTGGCTATGACAGAAAATGCTGCTATGAACAGAGTTGAGCACATGTCCTTGTGGCATGATTGAGCATCCTTTGGATATATACTCACTCATAAGTGGCTTTTAGACATAAAGCAAAGAAAAAACAGCCTACAATTCACAATTCCAGAGAATCTAGACAACAATGAGGACCCTCAGAGAGACATACATGGATCTAATGTATATATCCATTTGGTATAACTGGGTCTTGAGGAAGGTTGTTTCCTAATTTTCTGAGAAATTGCCACACTGACATCCAAAGGGGTTGTATCAGCTTGCATTCCCACCAGCAATGCAGAAGTGTTCCCTTTCCCCCACAACCTCTCCAGCATAAGTTGTCATCAGTGTTTCTGATCTTGGCCATTCTTACAGATGTAAGATGGAATCTCAGAGTTGTTTTGATTTGCATTTCTCTGATGACTAAGGATGTTGAACATTTCCTTAAGTGTTTTTCAGCCATTTTAGATTCCTCTGTTGAGAGTTCTCTGTTTAGGTCTGTACTCCATTTTTAATTGGATTATTTGTTCTTTTATGACCAATTTCTTGAGCTCTTTGTATATTTTGGAGATCAGCCCTCTGTCCAATGTGGGGTTGGTGAAGATAGTTTCCTATTCTGTAGGGTGTTGTTTTGTGCTGCGCGTAGCTGCGTGGAGACTCGCGGAACACGTGTGACCAGAGCGGCAGTGAACAACGGAGGCAGATTAATGGTGGTGGTGGTGGCAGCTTAACAGCACAGACACAGGAAATAGGCATAAAGCTTTATTAAAGGAGAGAGGGAGAAGGAGGGGGGGAGAGAGAAACAGAGAAGGGGAAAGAGGCAGAAGCGAAGCTGCCTCTCCGAGAGAAAGATGGAAAAGAGAGTAAGCTCAGGCCGGAAGCTGAAGATCAGCCTGCCTAAGCAGATGGGGGAGGGAGTGGGTGTGGCTTGTCTCTTAAAGGGACAGGGACCAAAACCATAACATTGTTGACCATATCTTTTTCTTTACAGAAGCTTCTTAGTTTCAGGAGATCCCATTTATTAATTGTTTCTCTCAGTGTCTTTGCTACTGTGGTTATATTTAGGAAATGGTCTCCTGTGCCAGTGTGTTCAAGTGTACTTCCAACTTTCTCTTCTATAAGTTTCAGTGTGGTTGGGTTGATGTTGAGGTCTTTGATCCATTTGGACTTGAGTTTTGTGCATGGTGATAGATATGGATCTATTTTCATTCTTCTACATGTTGATATCCAGTTATGCCAGCACCAAAAATCTTCATTAGTTAGGGTTCTCTACAGTAGCAGAACTTATAGAATAAATCTCTCGCTCTTTCTCTCTCTCTCTTTCTCTCTCTCTCTCTTTCTCTCTCTCTCTCTCTCTCTCTCTCTCTCTCACACACACACACACACACACACACACACATACACTAAATATATGTATAATGTGTGGGGATTTGAATGACTTACAAGCTCTGCTTCAACTAATCCAAAAAGTGGTGTCTATGAATGGAAAGTCTAAGAATCCAGTAGCTGCTCAGTCCACAAGGCTGGATATCTCACTTGGTCTTTAGCATATGTGGGAATCCTGAAGAAGTAGGCCCTAATGCCAGTGAAGGAATGAACTTGCTCACAAGGTAAGAGCAAGAAGGCAAAGGAGAAATCTTCCTTCGTCCATGTCCTTATGTAGGCTTCCAGAGGAAGGTGTGGTCCAGATTAGATTAGGATTTAGGATCTGGATTAAAAGTATGCCTTCTTATCTCAAGAATCTTCCCAGTTCAAATTAAGCAGAAATCCCTCACATTTGGACCCTCCCTTTTTAGGTTTTGGTTAATTCCAGATGTAGTCTAGTTCAAAACCAAGAATAAACATCATAACTCAATTAAGATAATGCAGCACCAGGAAAATTACTACTGTCTTCTCAAAAGGGACCACTCATGTGAGATCCAAGTGATGATGGGGGAAGGAATCCAGCTCCTGACCCAGTTATGTTCCAGAAAAGTGTCCTTTGAGCTCCTCAAGGAGAGGAACTGGAAGCCCAGGCTTGAGCTGTCCTGTTCTTCAAAGTCATCCTTGTACACACTGTGTGTAACCCTAGAAACACAGGCATTTTCAGGAAGGGGAGAATCACAGGTTACAGCTGCAGAGACGGAACGTTCCAGTGTATGGTAAGCTACAGAAGGAAGAAGACAGGGTGGGGGCAGCTCAGTTCCGATGGGAGGAAACTATTCCCTCCTCCTAAGCTCAGGCTTTGTATAGATTTTTCTGTTGTTGTCTTACATTTGGTTTAATGGATCATGTCACCTGATCTTTGCTCTAAAGCCTGGAAACCTGATCTGTATCTGTCCCTGCACACAGACAAGACTGTGACAAACATCCTCCTAAAGCTATTTTTTAGGTCATTTTCTTCTGCTTCATCTATATTTGGTTGTTCGAGTCTTGCTATTGTAGGGTCACTAGTTTTTATTGGTGTCATGTTGCTCTTTGTGGTGTTGAGTGTGTTCTTACTTTGTCTACCCATCTTTTCCTCTGATTTGGGTAGTTGGGGCTGTGTCTCTGGTGATCAATCTTCCAGGTGCTTGTGGATCCCAGGCTCAGATGGTTGTTCCTCGTGGTACAGTCAAAGCCATGGTTCCAGTCACCCAGGAGGTCACTCAGTGTTGCTGGTGGTCACTCAGCACTCCCGGGATCACTCTGCTCCTGTGGAGGTCATTGACTCAGGCCAGCTCTGGCAGAGGTCACTGTCTCAGGCCTGTTCCCACAGATGTCCCTGTCTTGGTCCTGCTTCCTCAGAGGTCCCTGACTTGTGTGGCCCAGTCCCACAGAGGTCTCTGGCTCAGGCCTGATCTCTTAGTGGTAGCTCCTTTGTACCTGCTCCTGATACTGTGGAGGACTCTCTCTCGGGCCTGCTCTGGTAGAGGTCACTGGCTGCTCCTGTGGGGGTCGCTGTGAGGGAGGTAACTGACTCAGGCATGTTCCCACAGATGTCCCTGGCTTGGGTCTGTTCCCAAGGAGGTTCCTGGCTTGGGCCTGGTCCACAGAGGTCTCTCGCTTGGGCTTGCTCCCTTGGAGGTCCCGGACTCCCACCCAGACCCACAGAGGTCTCTGGTTTTGTTTTTTTCAAATGACCATATGAACTTTGTTAAAGACCAAGAAATAAAACCTTCTGACTTGATGGTTCCTGGAACCTTTTTAATCTGAAATCATCCTAAGAGGGTACAATGTATTTGAATTTTGAGAAATGTGGCATAAATCAGAAACTATAATTCACAACACTTAAAGCAATACTTAGATATAAACTTGGCCACTTTTCTATCAGAAATGAATAAGAATTTCTTATTAGTATAAAAACTGGAATCATGTCTAAAGAGACGCCTCAATGGATAAAGCCCTTGCCATGCAATCCTGTTGACCTGAGTTCAGATCCTCGGAAGTCATGTAAAAGCTGAAAACAGTAGAACATGCATCTCTCTAGTCCCAGCGTGGTCCTAACAGGAGTTAGGAGACAGAGGAAAGATAATGAACTAAAAAGCTCACAGGCCAGTCAGTCCGGTGCGTGCATCAGTGAACAAAAAAAACAAAAAAAAACAAAAAAAAACAAAAAAAAACAAAAAAAAAACCATTTCAAACAAAGTGGAAGACGTGGACCCAACATTATCTTCTGACCTATACAAGCCTACCACAGCATGCACACACACACACACACACACACACACACACACACACACACACACAGAGAGAGAGAGAGAGAGAGAGAGAGAGAGAGAGAGAGAGAGAGAGAGAGAGATTCAAGCATTTTAAATGCCTTTGGATAATTTAGTGAAGGAAATGATACTATTTGGGCATTGTTAAATTAGGATTCTTTTAGTTATTCATTTAGAAGGGATGGAGATGTTACTTAAGAGATAATAATGTATCCGATTTGGCATTTTCTTAAACCAGTCTGAAATGATAAAATGACAGAAGTAAATCTGCCACTTGGAACCTTAAATGATTTACATTGCTCTGGGGCCTCAGTCTAACAGTTGGTTTATGATGTGGTTTCAGGGTAACACATTTAAGCCTGGTTTGTTCCTTCCTCCAAAGCTGACATGAATCCATAAAGCTTTTAAATGATGACTATAAAATATACAAAAGAATTCTCGGAGGCATGTTTTCAGATTGTTTATGTAAGGCCTTTAGATTTCTGACTTTCCCCCCATGATCTGCTGTGGAATGCTGTCCCCGGGTTAGCGAATGAATATATAACGCCATCCAGGCAGGGATCGCTCAGCAACCTGCCATCCAGTACCATCCTAGTTCACCTTCTACTCCAAGGACCTTAAATGTTGTATGCATATCATGCATATCACATGGGAGCCTATGGTAACTGCTGATTGTCCAAGCCCTCTGAGTGCAATTCTAGACCCCAGACTGGGGAATCAGAGTGTTAATAGGTTCAAATGGGGGTGATCAGAGAAATGACAAGGGGTTAGCACTACTCACGGTCTACCTCAGGTCCTAGTTCTGGGAGATCCTGACACAAAGAAGCTCAGGCTTTTCAAAGGGATTGCTGCGTCTGTAGGTTAAGGGCCACAGTGGCTTTCCCTGTGTGACAGGCCTCTGCTATTCCAACCCTCCCTCCCAAGCCCTCAGCCTTGAATTGCAAAAACTGGTATGTCTTTGGCTGCATAGCTTGCTCTCCAGCCTACCTTTGATTTGCTTGAATCCTATGGATTCTGCTCCTCTCTCCAGCCTATCCTACTGCATTGCATCCCCCTCTTCTCTCTCATAGACCAGAGCCGGTTCTTAAAGGACGCCCTCCCTTCCTTGACCAAGCTCTCCCTGCAAAGAGAACCTCTCGGAGGATTTGCTCCAGGCAGTGTGTCCCGCTCTCCTCTGTTCTGTGAAGCATTATTCCAGAGGCCTGCCCTGGGAGCAGCTGTCTGCTCCCGAGATTTGTAACTCTAGAGGGTGGAGAGCTCTCCTTGTAATCCAATCCCCATCCTGAAACAGGATGGAAGCCTCAGGAGCCTCTAGGGGAACCACAGATGCATAAGGAGTATGTGGACTGTGCTGAAAGGGTATGAAGTGGCCTGAAAGCTCCCTGGTTGCGGTGCGTTCTCCACACTGGTGTCCATTCCGGAAGCTTCATGATCCCTACCTTTATATAGCTATCATCTCTGGCTCTTTGGAGTCAAGTGTAAATGTCTTTTTCCACAGGAAGTCTTCCTTGGCCCTAGACACAGAGCAATTTTCATCGTGTTCCAGGGACCCTGTGTGCCTGGTCCTGCAACCATACACCTTGCCTGATTATGCAAATCCTCCTCAATATCGAGAGCTCCGTTAAGAGCAAAGACTGAAACTTATCCAGCACCACCTGTGCTACAGTCAGTGTTCTAAAGGTGTTTGCTGGAGCAATGAGCTACTAAGCTAAGTGGTAAGATGCGGCCCTCCCCTCGGGCCTTCCATAGGCATTTTAAAACCCACCGTGCTCTGCCGAGAAAGGAAGTATCTCTTCCCACGTGTGTCACGCTGGCTGCCATGCAGCAAGGTCCCCCAGGGACAGACTGTGTTTACTCATCTTTGCATCCCTGTAAGCATGTAGCAGTTCGCATGAAGAACATATATGTTCAATCCTGTGTCTCCAAATAAGGATGCCTTTGTATTTTGACCAAGGCAGTCCGTAACTATAAGATGTCCTCCATCATTGCTCTCATTTTATGTACACTAGATGCCCTAAGTACTCTTCCCATCACTTGACAATGCCATAAAGACCTTCAAATACTCTACTGGCAAATGTCCTTGTGGCAAAAAGGCCAGGAAAAAAAATAATGCTTCCCGTGGTGAGAATCTAGAGTTGACTGGGTTCTTCACAACTGAGTAAGAACCAGTGAGCTCTGTAGCGATGCCCCCTGGGGGCTGACACTGGATTACGGCATGTGTGCAGTAGTAAGCAGTAATGGTTTGGGGGAATGTCTGCCACCTATAACAGACAGTAGTGGGCAGTCTTGAAACTGCAGTGATCTCATTTTTTACTAAGCACTAATATTTCCCGGAACCAGGCACTGGGTCACCCATACATAGTTATTTGATCTTCACAGCCACCACCAGGATGGACCCAGTGCACAAAGAAGGAAACAGAGAGTTTTGAGTCATTGACACACGTTAGTGCATTCGATGAGACTGAAAGTCTCTCCGGGGCATCTGATGCCACTCTTCTGTAATTACTTCTTCAGGAATAAGAAATGCCAGAGTTCCCAGATGAAAGCATGTCACTAAAAGCTCAAGTGCTAGAGCTGACAAGATGGCTCGGCAGGGAAAGGTTCTCGCCGACAGGCCCGGTGACCTGAGTTCTGTCCTGGGGCCCACACAGTAGAAAGAGAAAACCTATTCCCACAAGTTGTCCTCTGATCTCCACATTTGCACTGTGACACTCAAGATACAGTCTCCCCCTCACCACACACACACACACACACACACACACACACACACACACGCACGCACGCACGCACGCACGCGCTCACACACACAATAAATCAATAAATAAATGCTGAAAACCATGGTATGTGGTGGTGACACTGGCTTGTAATCTTAGCCCTCGGAGGCTAAAACAGGAAGACAGCAAGTTTGAGAAGAGCCTGTCTCAGAAGAAAATAAATAAATAACTTTTTAAAATGTGTCATGTACTATTAATTACAGCATGGAGTAGTGTTTTATGAAGTAAGCTGTGCACGAATTTAGATGGGTGTCTAGTGTTGCAGGAAGAGTGGGGTGCATCGACAATGAGATTTGAGAAATACTTTAGGGGTGTGGCATGAAAAGAGCCAGAAAGCGGTGTCACTGAAGCCCAAGGGCGTCTTTAGGCTGCCTCAACCTTCAAGTGACTTCTGGTGATTTCGAGACTGTGCTTGGCGGACAGCGGGGAATCCACAAAAGGACTTGCCTGCCAGGACGTGATTACACAGCAATTAGCTCTGATTAGACTGTGGGAAAGGGCTGACTCAGAGAGCCAGGGATCTTTTGAATCATTTCTTAGTAATAAGGACAGTAATGCTAATAGGTCCTGTTTATTGAGTACTAATTACTCTCTGCGGCCGATGGAGGGTGGTTAAGAACTTTTAGGAAGGCAGGTCAGGAACCACAGAATTGAAGTTGAAATCCGGTCTCTCTAACATCCTGTCTGGTGATTTGAATTCCTCAAAGTTTCCCAAGTCTTAGAACTTATCGAGGGCTTTGTCATTTGGATAGTCAAATCAAATCTGGTCTCAAGGACTATTTCTCTTCGGACTTCTTTTCAAAGTTCGTGTTATAACTCTGCCCTTATTTTCAGGAGTCTCTTCAGCCAGAAAGCCAATGGATATTAGGTATTATTTCTCTTTCTAGTATGATGCTAGTTCTTTAACTTGTAGTCCTTGTTTTGTTTCTAGGCAGTGTCTTTCTATGTAGCCCAGGCTGGCCTTGAACAGCAACTCTTCCTGCCTCGGCTTCCTGAGTCTGGGATTCCAGGCATACACCTCCACAAGTTTTTTATTACTAATTTTATTTTAATTTTACATGGCATATTTTTATGACAACAGTTCAACCTGAATTCAAAGCGTAGCTGGCCTAGACCCCAGCTCTCTTGCATCAGTTTTCAAGTTTGTCTTTCCTTCTCAACAGATGTCGGTGCCTTTTTTGAAGAGGGCATGTGGCTGCGCTATAACTTCCAGGCACCGGTGGTCACAGCTAGAGACTCAGGCAGCAAGGCTGAGAATTCTGCAGAGCAGCAGCCCTTGTCTCCAGACCTGGCCCAGGAGCAGATCCACTTCAGCTTCAGCACCACCAAGGCTCCCTGCATCCTCCTCTACGTCAGCTCTCTCACCACTGACTTCCTAGCTGTGCTGGTCAAGCCCACAGGTAAGGACATGAATCCCTAGCCTTCTACCTTCAGACAGTAGTCAGACCAAAGATGCTAGAGTCAGAATTGCTCTCCGCTGACAATTTATTCCCCATGAGATGCTGAGCAAATCATCTGCTTCCTTTGAACCTCGTTGCCATCTGGAAGTCAGAAGAACAACTTTTCCATTGAGAGCTTATAGCAACAATTTGATGGAACACACAGGCTCTTTTCATATTATATGAACATGAGATGAATTTAAATGTAGAATGATTCTGTTTGTTCCTGTTAAATAAATACCTTGGCTACTGTGCCAAGTCTTAGCATGCTCTGAAGTAGTGGAATTTATCATAGGTTAATGAATGAATTGCCCTGATTTGTGATCATGTATCACATCAGTAGATTCCAGTGAAATGTAGGAAATATCTATGAAAGTAGAAAATCAGAAATGCTTCTATCCCTAAAGCTTCCCTAAACTTTACACTCACAAATACATCCGTGGAGAGATAGTTGCTGGGAGCACAGGGGATGTTTTCACTTTTGAATTCCTGCACTTGGGAATCTAGTTAGGCCTGAAGTACATAAACCTCTTTTTTAGATCAGGGGCTGGGGTGTTGATACAGGTGTGCACACATGTCCAGGTCAGAAGACAACCTCCAGTATCGGTCTTCACCTTGCCTCTTCATTGAGACAGGGTCTCTTATTGTTCACCACTACATATGCCACTACATAGATGAAGAAATTCCCAGGATTCTCCTGCCTCTGCCTCCCATCTCACCATCACCATGCTGGAATTACAGACAAAAGTTTCTGGATCCGACCTTCCATGGGTTTTGAAAACCCAGACTTAGGCAGGTATGAGTCTGGGACCTCAGAGGGAGTAGGCATTAGCCAGGACCTCTGTGGGTCCAGACATTGGTCTGGGACATCAAAGGGAATAGGCAGGATCCTGAAACCTCTGAGGGTCCAAACATGAGTCTGGGACCTCTGAGGGAGTATGAGCCTGATCGAGGTCCTCTGTGGTTCTGGGCATACCAGAGCCTGGGAACTCTGAGGCAGTAGACCAGAGCCAGAGACTTTTTCAGGAACAACTCTAAGCCAGGGACCTCTGCAGGAGTGAATCCAGACCAGGATTTACAGAAACAGGTTAAAGCCAGTAACCTAGGCCAAAGTAAGTCTGAGGCAACGAACTCCACCTTGGGCTGAAGCAGGATTGAGGCAAAAAATTCCACAGGAGTGGGACTGAACCAGCTAACTAGGCTGGAGTGGGCCTGAGGAAGGAAGCTCCATGGAAGCAGGAGCTGGGAGCCAATCCAGTTCTGGGACACTGGCAGAACAGAATTGAGCCAGCAACCTGGTCCAAGCAGACTGGAGACAGCAATCTCCACAGGAACAGGTACAGGGGAGCAACCACTGAGTGAGTGAGCCAGAGCCAAAGATTCCTGAGGGTCCAGACATGAATCCGGGACCATCAAGGGAGTAGACCTAAGCCAGGACCCCTGTGGGTCTGGGCGTGAGTCTAGGACCTTCCAGGAATAGGCTGGAGCCAGGACCTCTGCCAGTCTGGGTGGGAATCTGGGACCTCTGAGGGAGTAAGCAGGAACCAGAGATCTCTGCAGGGCCAGGCATGGGTCTGGGACCTCAGAGGAGTAGGCCTGAGCCAGGACCTCTGTGAGTCTAGGCATTGGTCTGGGACATAAAGGGAATAGGCAGAAACCTGAAACCTCTGAAGGTCGAGCATGAGTCTGGGACCTCTGAGGGAGTAATCCTGAGCCAGTACCTCTGTGGTTCTGGGCATACCAGAGCCTGGGAACTCTGAGGCAGTAGACCAGAGCCAGAGACTTTTGCAGGAACAACTCTAAGCCAGGGACCTCTGCAAGAGTGGATCCAGACCAGGATTTACAGAAACAGGTGAAAGCCGGTAACCTAGGCCAAAGTAGGCCTGAGACAGCAAATTCCAAGGGAGCAGAGAAAAGCCCTGGGAGTGCTGAGCTATCTCCAAGAACATGAGGTTCTAGCTAGAGCAATAAAATACCAAAAAGAGATCAAGGGGATACAAATCGGAAAAGAAGTCAAACTCTCACTGTTTGCTGATAATATGATAGTTTACGTAAGTGATCCCAAAAATTCTACCAAGGGATTCTACAACTCATAAACACTTTCAGTAATGTAGCAGGATACAAGATCAGTTCAAAAAATCAGTAGCCCTCCTGTACACAGATGATACAAGGGCTGGTGAAGAAATCAGAGAAACAACACCCTTCACAATAGCCAGAAATACCATAAAATATCTCGGAGTAACTCTAACCAAACAAGTGGAAGACTTGTATGACAAGAATTTTAAATCTTTGAAGAAAGAAATTGAAGAAGACACCAGAAAGTGGAAAGATCTCCAATGCTCTTGGGTAGGCAGAATTAACATAGTAAAAATGACCATCTTACCAAAAGCAATCTACAGATTCAACACAATGCCTATCAAAATTCTAGCAAAATTCTTCACAGACCTCGAAAGAATGGTACTCAACTTCATATGGAAAAGCAAAACCCCAGGATAGCCACAACAATCCTGTATAATAAAAGAACTTCTGGAGGCATCACAAGTCCTGACTTCAAACTCTACTACAGAGCTACAGTACTGAAAACAGCTTGGTATTGGCATAAGAACAGACAGGGAGATGAATGGAACCAAATAGAAGACCTGGATATCAATCCATACATCTTCCAACACCTGATTTTTGACTAAGAAGCAAAACATATCAAATGGAAAAAAGAAAGCATATTTAACAAGTGGTGCTGGCATAACTGGTTATCAATAAGTAGAAGAATGAAAATAGATCCATATCTATCACCATGCACAAAACTCAAAGACGTCAACATAAAGCTAGCCACACTGAACCTTATAAAAAATGGGAAGTACACTTGAACACATGGGCACAAGAGACTACTTCCTAAATATAACTCCAGTAGTAAAGACACTGAGAGAAACAATTAATAAATGGGGCCTCCTGAAACTAAGAATCTTCTGTAAAGCAAAGGACATGGTCAACAAGACAAAATGACAGCCTACAGAATGGGAAAAGATCTTCACTAAGCCCACATTAGACAGAGGTCTGATCTCCAAAATATACAAAGAACTCAAGAAATTTGTCATTAAAAGAACAAATAATCCAATAAAAAATGGAGTACAGACCTAAACAGAGAACTCTCAACAGAGGAATCTAAAATGACTGAAAGACGCTTAAAGAAATTCTCAACATCCTTAGTCATCAGAGAAATGCAAATCGAAACAACCCTGAGATTCCATCTTACACCTGTAAACATGGCCAAGATCAAAAATACTGATGACAACTTATGCTGGAGAGGTTGTGATGTAAAGGGGACACTTCTACATTGCTGGTGGGAATGCAAGCTGGTACAGCCCCTTTGGATGTCAGTGTAATGATTTCTCAGAAAATTAAGAAACAACCTTTCTCAAGACCCAGTAATACCACTTTTGGGTATATATCTAAACGATGCTCAATTGTGCCACAAGAACATATACTCAACTATGTTCACAGTAGCACTGTTTGCCATAGCCAGAACCTGGAAACAACCTAAATGCCCCTCAACTGAAGAATGGATAAGGATAATGTGTTACGTTACACAATGGAGTACTACACAGCAGAAAAAATAATGACCTCTTGAATTTTGCAGGAAAATGAATGGAGCTAGAAAACATCATTTGAGTGAGGTAACCTAGACCCAGAAAGACAATTATCACATGTACTCACTCATAAGTGATTTTCAATAATAAAGCAAATAAGCCTACAAATCACAATCCCAGAGAACTTAGACAACAATGAGGACACTAAGAGAGACTTACATAGATCTAATCTACATGGGAAGTAGAAAAAGGCAAGATCTCCTGAGTAAATTGGGAGCATGGGGACCTTGGGAGAGGGTTGAATGGGAGGGGAGAGGCAGGGAGGGGAGCAGAGAAAAATATAGAGCTCAATAAAAATCAATTTAAAAAAAGAAATTGCAAAAAAAAAAAAGAAAAGAAAATCCAAACTTGGGTAGCTAGTGCTTAACTCACTGGAGTCATCTTCCCAGTCTTTTAAAGTCATCTTTTTAAATCCTTTATTAAATCTATTCTTTGAAGATTTTCTACGCAAATAATATATTCTGAGTACTGGCATCTCTCATATCTCCCTTTCACTCCTTTTAACAGCCACCCTAACACCCAGTTCATCTCTACAAATCCCTTTTCCCTATTCATACCTTTTTGTTTTATAGCCACTAAGTTTAACTAGGTCTATCTGTGCGATAGATATCCATGGGAACATAGTGGGCTCATCAATGGGTGCAAACTGAAGAGAATGTCTGCCCCTCATCCAGAATCCATTGGGCGGCTATAGTTCAGCAAAGAGGGATAGGCAAGTGGGCCCCTCCTGCTATATGATTGACTATAGACAGGCCCATCACAGCCCTCTTGTTTATCCTCTGTACACTAAGCCAAAGGATCTAAGTGAGAATATGCAAATGACTTTGACATTCAGCAGCACTCTATAAAGTGTCTTACTAGAACAAAAGTATACAAATAAACACGCTGCACATGGAGGAATCTATTTTCTCTCTCTCTAAAACCCACGTGTGTGTGTGTGTGTGTGTGTGTGTGTGTGTGTGTGTGTTTTAAGAAGATTGCTTTTTATAAATACAGATGTTTTGGTGTAACTATTTAACTCACTTCCTATGGAATGTGTGAGTTTAAAATACAGGGGTGTTCTCTCCTACTGGCCATCTCTTCTTGCTCTTTAATGGATGTTCAAGGTTGATATCTTGAAAGTGTCAAGAATCTGATGATCATGTACCACTGGACACTGCTGTCTGCTCCTCTGTCACTTCCTTACTAAAATTTGCTTCCCAGCTATAAATGCAGTAATTCACATATATATTGCCTATGTCCACATTACATGCATGGTGCTCCTGTGGGAGCATTCATCATGTGAAAGAGAATCATTTGATCTATTCTACAGTATCAATAGTTGGAATATAGTATTAGTGTTGAACCATCATAGAGAACAAGATTTTCTTCTTATAGCCAAAATATTATAACCGTAGAGCTAAATATTTGGAAAAATAGTGAATTTCCAAATACACTCTCTGGGCAATATACTGTAAGTTTTAAAAAAATGAAAGAAAATTATGTGTCCCTGAGCCCCAGAATTTCCTCTTTCGGAATTTATTAATGAAAAAAGCCCCAAATCAGCATCTTCAGCAAGAATATATTTATTGTAGTGTTGCTTATAAAAATAAAAACTGGAAAGAACATAGAAGGTTCACTTTAGTAAAGCAATATAGAAGAGAGCCATTGGTTTATGGTCTACTATGTACCCATTAAAACAGTGTTTGTAAAAAATAATTAATGACATAGGGGCAGTTCATATCATATAAGGTTACACTAAGAGAAGGCAAGATACAGCCTTAAATATGTAATATCAACTTAGCTCTATAAAATAAACATGAATAGGCCAGAAGCGCAACAATGTGAGCACAGACTGTGGTTAGATGTGCTTGATTTGTTTCTCCCGAGTGATGCCATTTTGTGCTTGTCAGATGCTCACTTTGAGTACATGTCACTTTTCTAATAAAATAAATAAATAAGTCAGTAAAACCAGAAAGCAAGAGCTCAAGAGAGAAGAATACTCAACCCCCATGCTTCAGGGGTTCAGGCAATTACTGGCCTGGATCAGACTCAGTGGGTTTTTTAATCCATTGATGTTCTCCCTTGTGTACCAGCCTCCTAGTGGGCAGACAGTCTGTGGCTTCTCATGTCTCGCAAGAGGAAGCTGTCATCTTGAAAGTGTCAAGAATCTGATGAGCATGTACCACTGGACATGATGCTGTCTGCTTCTCTGTTACTTCCTTGCTAAAATGTGCTTCCCAGTTATATACATGGTAATTCACATGCATATTGCCTATGTCCGCATTACATGCATGGTGCTTCTGTGGGGGCATTTATCATTTGACTGATTCTACCATAATGGTTGCCAGTTAATGGTGCTCACCTGTGCACAACACTCTCCTAAGTGCTTTGAATGCATTGATTCTGATGAGCTTCACAATATGATGGGTTAGATACAATTCTCCTCCTTTCCTCTGGATGGAAAGACTGGGGTACAGAAATATTAGGGGTCTTGCATAATTAGCTGGTAAAGGGTAAGTGGGAGTGGTCTCTGGATGCAGGTGTCTGAATTCAGGCTGGGAATTCTCCATTGCAGATACCCTCAAAACAGGCTGGATGTAGTTGGAAAGCAAAACCAGACATTTTCTTTGTGGGTTTGGGAAAACCACCCTTAAAGTGTTTGGGGAAATGTAATCTTTCCACATTCCAAATACCACATCTGTTTGTTAACTGAAATTTATAATAAATAAAAAAGTTCAAAGAAAGCTTTAAGAAAAAAAATAGTAAGATCTATTGTATTAGTTAGGGTTTCTATTGCTGTGAAGAGACACCGTAATCACAGCAACTCTTATAAGGGAAAACATTTAATTGGGGAGCCTTACAGTTTCAGAGGTTTTGTCTGTTATCATCACGGCAGGACATAGCAGACATGGTGCTAGAGAAGGTGCTAAGAGTCCTACATCTTGATCCACAGGCAACAGGAAGTAAACTGTCTTACTAGGCATAGCTTGAGCACAGGAGACCTCAAAGTCCACCCCCATAATGACACCCTTCCTCCAACAAGACCATGACTATTCCAATAAAGTCACACTTCCTAATAATGCCACTCCCTTTGGGGACCATTTTTTTTAAAACCACCACATTTATTTATGCCAATGTGTGGGGTTGGGGGTACTAAACAAACAGTTTAAAAGCCTTAAGTAAATATCCTGGCTTCATCAGATTTCACATATCTAAAGCTCTTTCTCTATTTCTAAGAGTCAGCCTCCCTGAACCCTCCTTGTCCTGACAACCACCACTTCTGCCTCTCAGAGGCTGTGTTCTGATCCCCATCTGATTGTCTATCTTCCCTGCTCTTGTGGGCCATCCAGGTAAATGAATCCCATAGAGCCTACCTTCATGGTGACCCACGACCTTTGCTCCAACTACTGCTCTCCAAACCAAACCTCTTCTATCTCAGGCTTCCTGGTATTTTCCACATTGTGACACCACAGAAAGTGAACTCAGAAGAATGGCACAGGGGAAATGATAGGGTTGAGTTTCAAGTCCCCTCACCAGAGATGCCAGCTGTCTGACCTCTTGTGTATCTGCTGAGGAATGATGGGAGTCATGCCCCTGCTACCTGTCAGTCTCAGATTTCTTCATTTTCCCTATGTCAGTGGCATATGCCCTTCATACCTAGGCAGGGCAACCTGCACTTACAAAGTATGAATGTTTAGTAGGGATACTGTATTGTGGCCCTGTTAAGCATCATTAGATCTTTCTTTCTCTCTGTCTCTGTCTCTGTTTCTGTCTCTGTCTCTCTCTCACACACACACACAGACACACACACACACACTAAAAACATGAGAGACAAATCCTATAACCTTCCAGTTGAGATGCATCAGCCTTCTTGGAGAAGACCTATCTGGACTCAAATTCTGACTCTCCCTTTTGCTGCTGCCTTATATAAACTGTGTGTAACTTTTATTTGTGTTTCCTGATCTGCAAAATGCCATTCTCCACCAATGGCTTACTGTACAGAGGAGTGACCTGTTAAATCTAAAAACTCTGTGTATAAGATAAGGTGTCTGATGTACTTCTCTACTGCTGTGACAAAGCAGACCAAGGGGTTAGAAAGAAGGGATCATTTGTGTCTTCCAGTTCCAAAGGGAAAGGGGCCTGTCATCATCATCATGGGAGCAGGCAGGTTGCTGAGCAGTAGCTGAGAGCTGATATCCCGATCCACAAACAGGAAGCAGAGAGAGAGCACATTGGGAGTGGAGGCTCAAAAGACCCCCACCCCTCTGTAGTGTGGAGCTGCGGGTCACGTTCCTGCAGCCCTGCTCCCGGCCACCGGCTAGCTTAAAACCCGAAATAATATCACATAAATTGTATTCTTTTAAACACTGCCTGGCCCATTATTTCAGCCTCTTAATCACATCTTGACTAACCCATATCTAATAATCTGTGTAACACCACGAATGGTGTCTTACCGGGAAAGATTCAGCACGTCTGACCTGGTGGCTGGCTTCATCGCATCTCTCTCCCTGAGGAGAGGCACTGCAGTCTGACTAACTTCCCTCTTTCCCAGCATTCTGTTCTGTCTACTCCACCCACCTATGTTCTAACCTATAGGCCAAGCAGTTTCTTTATTAGTTAACCAATGAAATTATCAGATAGATAGAAGACACACCTACATCACCCCTCAATAACACACCTCCTCCAGCAAGGTCCACCACGCCTTCTAATCTTTCCCAAACAATTCCAACTGGGGACCAAGTATTCAGACATATGAACCTATTTGCATTCAGACCACCGCATAAGGGTTAGTAGGTACTATAGCCAGAGTTTACCAATTCAGTCTATGCCTTCACGTCTCTTACTCTACAGTGCCTCTAGGGCCATCTGTGCTCAGCTCTCATGCTCACACTCCCTGACCTGATCCCCCTCACTTCCCTCTGTGGTCTACACCCAGGTACCTTCCACTACATGCCCTGACCAACCCTCACCTCCTGATGACTTCTGACTTCAAACTCCAATTACACTTATTTTCAGTTTCATTTGTTTGGCACGTAATGCATTGTTATCTGTCCCTGTTATAAATATGCCCTGTCTTTCCAGAGAGATGTGAAACCCCCAGCACTACATTTTCTGCCTACAGTCAGTGCCCTGTAAGTGCTTGCTGATGGTAGTGGTGATGTTCGGGAGATAGTAAATCTGTTAAGCATGTGATTTGCTACAGCCAATAAAAGAGCAATTCCTTCTAATGGCTTTAATTCACTTGTGAGATGAGCATGAGAAAAAAGAAGGGAACTGTCTCCCTATTTGAATAATATTTTACTTTAATGGATAAATATTAACATTCTCCCTACCATCACTTAGTGGTCCTCTTCTGCTGTTACTTGAAAGGAATAAATGAATCATTTAAATGTTATTTTAATGTTATTACTCAAATGTTGCCGTGATTGTTTATAGATAGTCACAACCTATACATTTAGAGTTTTAGCTCATCCCTTTTCCTCAGAGCAAATAATTTCTCTTAATATTATGTGAAGCACTTACGAGGACTTTAAATCATATTTACAAAGCCCGAAGAATTCATTAAAAAAAAAGGAACAAAGAAGAAAATAACTTAATATAAGTGGCAAACATAAAGGAGCCATTGATGAACAGTAGGAGAGACACTTTGGGATTTTGCATTATTACCAGCTCCTCTGACCTCCAACCCACAGAGGAAGCTGTTTTCTTTCACTTGTCCCTGTGTCCCTAGATCCACACATAGCTCATAACCCATGCTGGGGATTTAGGGCAGTTGTAAGTTTGGGATTCAACCCTGCACCTGGAGTCTGACAGACAGCTCACATGGGGGCTTAAAGGAAGCTGTGCTTTGCATAGACACTGAATAGATTTGCTCCCAGGAAATGAATAAATGAATGGTCAATCTATACTGATGCGTATCTAAGATATCTAATGTCTAAACTGGATGCTGTGCATGCTGGGTATGGCAGCATGTGTCTGTACTCCCAGTACCAGGAAGGCAGAGGTGAGAGGATCCTGCTGCTCCCTGGCCAACCAGTCAGGCCAAGTAAGTGAGCTTCAAATTCAGTGAGAGAATCTGCCTTAAAAATTAAGATGGAAAGCAACTGAAGAAGACACTCAGTGTCAACCTCTGTCCTTCACATGCTAGGACACACACGTGCAAATGCACACACACATACACACCACCCGAGACAACTTGATTTTTCTGCATGTTACGAAGCTCCTGATTGATTATATCCTTAAATACAAATAATAATTATTTCTCACACTAGTATGATGAAGGTGAAGTCAGGGAAACACTGAGGGGAGGAGAGCAAACAGCTTGGAAAAGAGCAGCTTCCTCCACGGCTCTGAGGTAGGAAGGGAATGGGATTTTTGTGCAAATACAGCATCAAGCACAGCTCACGGTGGACAGGACTCCACAGCGACATTAGGAACATAAACCTTCACCCTGTGAGCGACTGAGAGGCACTGAGGGGTTTTCAGAGAAGCAGCAAAAGAATCAATTATGTGTTTTGAAAGATCTCTCAGTTTGCAAAGAAAATATTGGTAAGAAAGCACAAAAGCAAGACCACTCATAAACATTCAACATAGTACCCAGGCAGTGTTCTAAACAGTTGTTGTTATAAAGGCCCAAGAAGCAGAAATAAAAATTCTTGCTCTCATGAAGCTCTCACTAAAACAAGAGAAGACGGACAAATGAATGAAACGGAATCTAGAATGTGTTGCGTGGTGAGAACCGCCATGGGGGTGGAGCACAAGGCAGAAACGGAAGAGCTGGCCAGGAAAAGGAGTGAGCAATTCCCCCTTTTGTGGAGAAGTCATGGGAACCATCACTAGGCATATGACCTAAGAGCAAATAGTTGAATGAGGGAGTGGTCAGCTATGCAGTAGTCTGGGATAGAACATTCTAGACAGAAGAGCCCTGAGTGTTAAAGTCCTGGGACAAGAACTCGCTGAGCTTCTGGGGAAGCAGCTACAAGACTGGAGTGTCCAGGCGAGGGGTAAGCAGGGACAGAAGTGGGAAAGTAGTCGTAAGGTGATGGTGGAAGTTCAGTTCATGGAAGGCATAGGGAGTCACAAATTCGCATAGGACACGAATTTTCACTTTGAGAGTGATAGGAAGAATCTGCTACATTATGAACCGAGATTCACTCTGACCACTGTGTGGAACTGATGGGGGGCAAAGGATAGGCTGGCCTAGGAGAAGGCTGGGGTAAGAACTTAAAGAGAAGGTAGTGTAGAGGGGGCTACACTACCAGGGAAAGGAGGCTCTGCAGGTAGAAATAAAATAAATAAAACATAGTAAGAGTCAGGGGCTGACTTCAAAATCAAGCCAAAAATTTCTTACAGTGCATGAAATACTGGAAAGGGAATTGCTAGGGTTATGGCAAAAATAACTGGAAGCCTGAGGTGCCCATTCACCAAAGGGCATAAAGCAAAGATGAGACAGAATCAATGCCATGTCTGAGGTGCCAAAGAGACATCCAAGCAGAAATATTGAGTTGCATGTTGGAAAGAGTCAGATCAGGACAGAATTTTGGTTGGATTACAGATTGGGGGTCTGATGTGCCTGCACCTTAAACAACGCCTAGTACTGAATACAGTGACCATGGAGATGGATGAGGACCCAGAATAAAGGATGGTGAAGGGCTGTGCCAGTGAAGAAGTCAGAAATGAGTGAAGAAGTCCAAGCAGTAGATGCTGGATGCCTGGTGCAGATCTCAGGGTCAGGAGAAAGGCACACATCTGTGCTGAATGCTCTTGCAGAGGTCTTCAGGCCTCAGAAAGGGCAGCTTCAGGGCTGTCTGCAGATGGGAAATGCACGGCTATGGTGATGGGAAAGGCACAGGACCACAGAGAGTGGGCCATCCCCTCTAATGCAGTCTGTGTGACCCCTGAGGTGGAAAAGAAATAGGTAATGTAGGCACGTTTAGAAGACAAACATTGTAAGTTCATGGTAGAAATACCATAGCAAAGAAATTTTGATAAAATGTGAGGATAAAAATTTCAAAACAGGGGCTAGAGAGATGGCTCAGGGGTTAAGAGCATTGCCTGCTCTTCCAAAGGTCCTGAGTTCAATTCCCAGAAACCACATAGTGGCTCACAACCATCTGTAATGAGGTCTGGTGCCCTCTTCTGGCCTTCAGGCATATACACAGACAAAACATTGTATATATAATAAATCAATAAATATTTTTTAAAAAATTTCAAAACAAAGCCGGGTGGTGGTAGCTCACATCTTTAATGCCAGCACTTGGGAGGCAGAGGCAGGCAGATCTCAGAGTTTGAGGCCAGCCTGGTCTGCAGAGCAAGTTCCAGGACAGCCAGGGCCACAAAGAGAAACCCTGTCTTCAAAGAACCAAAAAAGACAAAAAAAAAAAAAAAAACTCAAAAATAGTAGTTTATTGAATTTTATTCAGGAAACAAAATTAGGATGTAATTATTTCTTGATTATACTAACTTTCAGCTCCAGGGAAACCGTTTTACATTGTAAATGGCATGTGCTAGAATGTCTAAAGATGGAAGGGGGCACTTTAAATCACCACGCTCATTTATGTGCCTGTGTTAAATGTGTATGAGGAATGCCTGTAGCAGAGACTGCCCAGACGGTTAGAATGGTTAGCGCTCTCTAGACAGTGAAGTTTCATGTAAGGTTTTACGGTGTACTTTTAGTTATGTGTATATGTAGGAATAAGTATGGGCATCTGTGAGTGCAGTTCCTGCCAAGTACAGAAGAGGGCGTTGGAGGCACAGGTGATTATGAGCCACCCAGTTTGAGTACTGGGAACCAAACCCGGGACCTCTCCAAGAACAGCACATATTCCTATCAGCCAAACCACCTCCCTAGTCCCTTATTCCTTTCTTTCACTTGTTTACTTTACAGTTTTGATTACTATCAGTTTTTTTTTATCTTAAAATTTAAATTAGAACATCAGTTCTTTGAAAGAAAAATGAGAGACAACCAAGAATCCACTAGTGACCTGTTAATAAAACTCTTGCTAGAGATTGCTGGACTCATCCTAAACCTTTGAGATGTCAAGTATTATTAAGCGTATGAAACCAATTTAAATTTAAAATGAGAAAAAATTAATGTTTATAAATTATAAATAAGATTACAAATAAGAAATAAAAATTGTATTCACTTTGTTGGGGGAGGTAAAAAGACAAAGTGAGCCATCACTGGGCTCAAAACACCTGGGACATCCATCTTGTCCTTAGATTGCATCTGATTAATCCTGAACCTTGAATACGATTCATTACTTTGTCCCTTTGGTCTCAGTGAGGCCACTCAAAATCCCATGCACTTATCTTTTGCAAATTATGTTTATTTTTAATAAGACTCATGATTCCTTTATACGCCTAATGTCAGACTCTACTGATGGGGTGAGATAGCCCCCTGCATTCCAGATTTATTTTTTGTTTCATGTAGCATTTTGTGGGCTTATAGGCATCTCCACCATACTATATGGTGTTTGTCCTCGTTCTTCATTTTTGAATGCCATCCCCACTCAGAACATTTATACCATCTGTTGCTTCAACTTGATGATAATGGTCACTGGTGTTTGTCACTGGCAAACGTGAACATGTGTTGTTCTGGCACTATTAGCCTAGGCCTCTGGGTGGTGGATCCAAATTCAAGACTGAAATGGCAGCTGTGGGCATGGAAGGGGCCGGGTCTATGTGAAGCCTGAGCTGCAGCAGTGGGTGAGGTGACCCCGAAATAGACCTCCAGCGAAAAAGCACTGGGCCTCTTTCCTGTTGCTCCCGTAGGAAACTTGCAGATCCGGTACAACCTGGGAGGAACCAAAGAGCCATACAATATCGATGTGGACCACAGGAACATAGCCAACGGACAACCCCACAGCGTCAACATCACCCGGCACGAGAAGACCATAACCCTCAAGGTACTGATATGTGTGTAGACAACTATAGCACAATATTAAGATAATGTTATAGTCTTACCACCTTATACTCTTTGGCCATTTCTTCTGGGAGAAGGTTTTTTTCTGGTTTTGTTTCTTAAACTGTGGATCAAACCTAGGGCTTTGCACATGCTAAGTCAAGCTCTCTGCCACTGGGATATATCCCTAGTCATCTTTTTAATTTGTAGCAGAATCTCATTAAGTTGCCCAGGCTAAGGACTGAGGAGATGACTCAGTCATTAAGAACATTTGCCACTCTTCCAGCGACATGAGTTCAGTTCCCAGCATCCACATTGGGTTCAGAATTGCCTGTAGCTCTAGCTTCTGGAAATCTGATGCCCTGTTATGGCATATGTGAACATCCACACATGTGCAACACACACAGACATACACATGCTAAATAATAATAACAATAATAATAATAATAATAATAATAATAATAATATTCCCCTGGCTTGCCCTGGGCTTGTGATTTCCCTGCCTGGGCCTCCCAAGTAGACATGCACCATGATTCTTTTTGGGAAGTGGGGCAGGTGGAATAGACAAATAATATTACACTTTCTACTCTAACTTACGAAGTATAAAGATATACACATCTATCACTTGTTATTCGTGAGGAATTTGTTCCAGAATTCTTCATAGATACCCAAATCTGAAGATGGTCAAGTCCATTATAGAAGACAGCATAGAATTCACACAACATCTCTATACCACTACCTTCACACCTACAATCATCTCTACATTCCCCGCCAACCTCATACAATGTAAGTTCTGCCTAAACAGTTGCTATGCTATACAAAGAAATGGAAACAGGAAAATGTCTTGTACATGCTCAAGACAAACAATCTTATTTTCAAATATTTCTGACCTAAGTTTGGTGGAACCCAAAGTTATAGATCCACAGATAAGGACAGTTAACTCTCATTCCTTCAGGAAAGGCAATGGTAGTTAAGGTGGAGAAATCTTTTAAAGAGACGTAGAATAAATATTGCCTCTATAATCTTCATGGCCTCTTGCCTCGTTTCTTAGCTATCATTTGAGCATCTTTCAGGCCACTTCTCATCCATCCCATCATTTTTCCTGGCTGTAGTCTAAGGTATCTGAAGTTTGCCATGTTTCCCCGCAAAGGATATTTTGGTCTCCCTGTCCTGCTTTTTTCATGACTCCAGTTCAATATAAATAACAATATTGGGTTTTCTGCTTCCTCTATGGCGGCATCCTTAAAAAGTCCTCAAAATTCACTTTTTCTCTCAAAAATCTAAGGCCGTAGGGTTTGAGAAGACAAACGGGTGGTTTTATTATTGCCCTCAAGTTTTATTTCAGGTCCATTTACTGCCCCACCCCACCACTGACTTTTGCGATGAAGAAAGCACCCGGGGAGACACCATGAATAAAACATGGCACAAGGCCGTCTCCCTGGGAAGCAAGGCAGAAGATCAAGGAGGAGAGCTGTCACGGCACTGCCTAGGTGGAGCTCCATACAGATACCTGTCAGGACAAAGAGCAGGAGGAGGCTGCTTTGTCGCAAAGCAGAGTGGCAAGTGGCAGAACCTGGGCAGCCTCTCCCACCTCACCGGAGTCTGCCAGCTGCTGGGAAATTCGGGGCTGCCAAGAAAAAGCAGACGCCCTGTCTCCTTTGAGTGCTGACGGATGTCAGATTCACAACTTGATGAGGAGGATGCATGTGGCCTTGGCAGTAAATGCCAGGGGGCATTTAAAAAAGAGATCCTGCCTAGGAAAATGACAGCATGCTGTTCCAGCCTGTTAGGCTACCTATCAAACATAGCATACGTGGGGTTATCTCACAATGGCTGGCAGAGTCATTGAGCCTTGCACAGTACCTGGCACATCTCATGTGTTACAAATTGTTGAGCATATCAAGCCTACTTTTAACCAGGACCCAAGCTTGCAGAAAAGACGAGAGAGGGCTGGTGAGACTTGGTCAAAGGGTAAGGCTCTTGCCACCAAGTGTGAGTACCTGAGTTCAAACCCTGATTCCACAATGAAAGGCAAGTACCAACTCCTAAAGGTTGTCCTGTGACCTTCACACACTCACAACAATGTGCACACGTGCACTCACACATACTCACACACGCACAACAATAATAATGATAATAATATTTTTTAAAGCCAAGAGATAGATGACTTTCTGTTACTTTATGGACAATGTGTTCATTGATGTTTTATTAAAATTTCTCTTTTTATATTTTTTTATTTTTGCTTTTTATCTGAATACAGTTTCCCCTTCTCTCTTCTGCTCCCAGTTCCTCCCCGCCTCCTCTTGCATTCGGATCCATTCCCTTTCTGTCTCTCATTAGAAAAGAACGGGCTTCTAGGAGATAACAACAGAACATAACAAAATAAAATATAATAAGATGAAATAAAAATCTTCATGTAAAAGTTGGACAAGACAAGCCAATAGAAAAAAATAAAAGAGCCACAAGAGAAGGAACAGCAACCAGACGCCCACTCATCTACACATTCAGGAGTCCCATAAAGCCTGAAACTAAAAGCAAGAGAAGGGCCTGGTGCAGAGCCATGCAGGCCCTGTGCTTGCTGCTCCAGTCTCTGGGAGTTTGTGTGAGCTTTGCTCAGTTGTTTTAGAGGGACTTACTCTCCTAGTGTCCTCAGACCCCTTTGTCTCCCTGACTCCTCTGCCTTCTCTTTTTTGGGGTTCCCTGAGCTCTGAGGGGGTCCATCCTATTTAGAGCTGTGTACCAAGAACTCTCTCTATATACAATGCCTTTTTGTGCGGCTCTGTATTTGTTCCCATCTGCTGCAGGAAGAGGCATTTGAAACATGATCCTAATTAGTCTTATCTGACCTGGAGTCAGATATCAGGGTACAAACTAAAAGATCAGAGAAGTAAAGGACCAGCCACAGTCACCTCTTACCTCTCGACTCCTCAGACCCAGAAGGGCTGAGATCCTGTCTACACACTGCTTTATCACTTCCTCTCTCTGCCCAGCCATACCACTTCCTGTTTCCTGTCCGTACAGATCTCCAGACCTCTATGGTTAAGTAGTGACTAGCTCCGCCCTCTGATCTGCAGGCAAGCTTTGTTTGTCAGAACATAAACAAAATATCAAACAGGCATCTCTGATGAAGGCCAAATAAGGCAACAATCTATGAGTATAGCAGAGTATCATTAGGACTGATTTTATTGTTACGTGTTTTTTTTTTTTTTTAGAACAGTAGTATTTGATTTTACCCTAAACCTCTGGGCAAATTAGACTCTGGTTCTTGGTCACCTAAGCACTGTTCAGTATGGGTTCCATCTCATGGAGTGGGTTTTAAATCAAATTGGACATTGGTTGGTTACTCCCACAAGGTTTGTGCTACCATTGCCCTATCATACTTTGATGACAGGACAGATTGTAGACCAAAGGTTTTGTGGTTGGACTGGTGTTTACTTTTCTCTTTTGGTAGCCTGCAGAGTACTTTTCTATGTCATAGATACTAGAACATGGGGATGAAGGTTCTATTTAGGCACTGGCTCAACATTTTCATGTCCAGTGAGCTATGTGAGTATTGTTTTCATCAATGGGGCTTTTCTGTCAGTTTGTGGAGAACAACCTGATGTTTTGGCAACAGCCTGGGTTATTTGGGGATTTTCACAGGATCCCTTTGGCCAATTGAATAGAACTCAGTCCCAGCATTGGAAGCTCCATTTGGTGACAAGAGATGAACATTAAGGGTTCTGTCTCCCTCATTATTTGGGGACTTCATTAGGAAACTTCACCTTCATATATAATAGGACGTTTCCACAGCACTAGGATTTCACACCACATCTCAAATGCTCCTCTACAGCTCAGAGTCTAAAGCGCTTCTGTTCTAGCTCTTATTTCCTCAGTCCCATCTTTCCTCTCATCTTCCCACCCAATCTTTCCTTTCTTGCCCTGCCCTGCTCCAGCCCACCCATAAAATCTATTCTATTTTCCCCTCCCAGGGAGATCCATGTGTTCCTCCTAGTTCCTTCCTCTACCCAACCTCTCTGGATCTAATTGTGACTTAGTTATCACTTTATTTAATGTCTAATATCCAAATATAAGTGAATACATATGATATTTATCTTTCTGGGTCTGGGTTACCTCTGGGTGATTTTTTTTTCTAGTTCCATCCATTTGTCTGCAAATTTCATGGTGTAATTTTTTAACAACTGAGTAATACTCCATTGTGTAAATGTACCACATTTTCTTTATCCATTCTTCAGTTGAATGGACATCCAGATTGTTTCCAATTTCTAGACATTATGAAAAGAGCAATAATGAACATGGTTTAGCAAGTGAACCTGTGGTAGGATGAGGTGTCCTTTGTGTATATACCCAAGAGTGGTATAGCTAGGTCTTGAGGTAAATTGATTCCCAATTTTCTGAGAAATTGCCATACTGGCTGTACAAGTTTGCTCTCCCACCAGCAATGAAGGAGTGCTTGCCTTGTTCCATATCCTCATCAGCGTGAACTGTCATTTGTGTTTCTGATCTTAGCCATTCTGAAAGGTATAAGATGAAACCTTAAAGTAATTTTTATTTGCATTTCCTTGATGGCTAAGGATGTTGAACATTCTTTAAGTGCCTTTGGTCATTTGATTGCCCTGTATTGAGATTTTTCTGTTTAGATCTCTACCCCATTTTTTTTTTCTTTTTTCTTTTTTTGGTTTTTTGAGACAGGGTTTCTCTGTAGCTTTTTTAAAGCCTGTCCTGGAACTAGCTCTTGTATCTCTACCCCATTTTTAATTGGCTTGTTTGGTTTTTTATCTCTAGTTTATTAAGTTCTTTATATATTTTGGATATTAGCCCTCTACTGGATGTGGAGCTGGGAAAAATATTTTTCCCATTCTGTAGGCTGCCACTTTGTCTGAATGATAGTGTCGTTTGCCTTCTAGAAGCTTTTCATTTTCCCGGGGTCTCATTTAATAATTGCTGATCTTAATGTCTGCACTATTAGTGTTCTGATCAGAAAGCCTTCTCCTGGGCCAATATGTTTGAGTCTATTCCCCACTTTCTCTTCCACCAAATTCAGTGTGCCTAGTTTTATGTTGAGGTCTTTGGTCCATTTTGAGTTGTATATGGACCTATGTGCATTCTGCTACACGCACCCATCCAGTTTGACTAGCACCTTTTGTTGAAGATGCTATTTTTTTGCCAGTCTGTATTCCTAACTTTTTTTTATCAAAAATCAACAACACATTTCACAATAGCCTTAAATAATACCTCTTGGGGTAACTGTAACCAAGCAAATGAAAGACCTACATAATAAAAACTTCAAGTCTTTGAAGAAAGAAATTGAAAAAGATATCAAAAGATAGAAAGATCATATATGCTCATGGTGTGAGTTTATGTCTGGGTCTTCAATTTGATTCCATTGATCAATGTGTCTTTTTTTATGCCAATACCATGCTGTTTTTATTACCATAGCTTTGCAGTATAACTTGAGTTCTGGAATGGTGAGATTGCCCACAGTTCTTTTATTCAGGATTGTTTTAGCTATCCTGGGTTTTTTGCTTTCCCATATGAATTTGAGTCTTATTCTTTCACAGTCTGTGAAAAATTGTGTTTGAATTTTGATGAGAATTGCATTGAATCTGGAGGTTACTTTTGGTAAGATGGCCATTTTTATTATGTTAATCCTACTGGTCCATGAGCGTGGTTGGAAGACTTTTAAAGACTGCTTCTATTTCACGTGGGGTTATAAGTCTGTTTAAATTTCTTATCTGGTCTTTATTTAACTTTATGTAAGTGGTATCTATTGAGAAAATATCCATTTCTTTTAGAATTTCCAACTTGATAGAGTACATGGTTTAAAGTAGTTCCTTGTAATTCTCTGATTTTCCTCGGTATCTATTGCTATGTCCCCTTTTGTTTATGATTTTGCTAATTTGGGTATTCTTTCTCCACCTTTTAGTTCATTCAAATAAGGGTTTATCAATATTACTGATTTTTCTTAAAGAACCAACTCTTCTTTTCATTGATTCTTTGTACTGTTCTCTTTGTTTCTGTTTTAATGATTTCAGCCCTCAGCTTGATTATTTCTTTCTGTCTACTCCTAAGTGTGCTTTTTGCTCTAGGGCTTTCAGATGTGCTTTTAGTGGCTAGTATGAGATCTATTTTTTATTTTTTATGTAGGTACTTAGTGCTATGAACTTTCTTCTTTGCACCGTTTTAATTGTGTCCTCTAAGTCTGAGTATACTATGTGTCCTTTTTCATTGAATTCTATGAAGTCTTTCAGGTTTTTTTCCCTTATTTCTGTCTTGACCCAGTTTTCATTGAAGAGAGAATTGTTCAGTTTCTGTGAGTTTGTAGTCTTTCTGTTGTTTCTGTTACTGTTGATATCCATAGTGGTCAAGTAGGATCCAGAGAGTTATTTCAACTTTCTTGTATCTGTAGAGACTTACTTTGTGCCCGAGTATGTGGCCAGTTTGGGTAAAAGTACCGTGAGGTACAGAGAAAAAGGTATATTTTTTTGTGTTTGGGTAAAACATTCTGTAAATATCTGTTAGATCCATTTGCTTCATGACGTCCATTAGCTCCAGCATTTCTCTGTTTGCTTTTTGTCTAGTGTGGGCATGATTAAGGAGGTCCACAAGAGCCTGGAATAAAGAATAACAAATATTTATTTATTTATGTGGGGAGAAAACTCACAATAAGGGGAGAGAGCTGCAGTCCTCTGTGACCCTAGAAGTGGCAAACTGAGCCCCAACCACCAAGCAAGGGAGAGAAAAAGAGCATGCTTCCTGTCTGCACTTACAGTAGAGCATGCTTCCTGTCTGCACTTACAGTAGAGCATGCTTCCTGTCTGCACTTATAGTATAGGCATTTTTTAAATCTAGTCAGAATGTTTCATTTCATTGGTTTTTCCTCAGTGAATTATATACATCTCAAAAGTTTTATTTCTGACACTGACCAACTAACCACATGATTTGCATAAAAGGTGAAAAATTATTTAATATGTAAAAAGCATTGTAAGTGCATTTGAACTGTGAAAAATAGTTAATGTCATATCTAAATCAACTTTTCTTGGGTCGTTGAAATAGGAAATTTAAAAACATATTTATAGGATAATTCCTGGCCCTCTGGAGTCTGACATACTCAGGTGCCTGTATAAATCTGAAATAAATGACCAACAAGGGTCCTGCTGCTCCAGTGAGATGCTAAGCATAGCAGCATAGTAGGGATTGGTTAGGAGAGAAGGACTTGGGAAAATGTGTGGGTGGAGGGAGTTGTAGGAGAGGACAGAGCATTATACCATGGGTGTCAGCTGATTTAAAGTCTCAAGATGGCTCTCCCTGTCACCATAGCACCCACATGTACCACATGATGCTATAATGTCTGTGTTTGTGTCTCCTTGGGAGAAGAGAATCTAGGTGTGGAGACAGAGGTTGAAATAAAATACAAACACAATAAAGCTGTTCCACTCCTGCATTGCTGGTGGGAGTGCAAGCTGGTTCAGCCGCTTTGGGTGTCAGTGTGGTGATTTCTCAGAAAATTAGGAAACAACCTTCCTCAAGACCCAGCAATAACACTTTTGAGTATATATCCAAAGGATGCTCAACTATACCACAAGGACATGTGCTCAACTATGTTCCTGGAGTCTTTATTTGTCATAGCCAGAACCTGGAAACAACCTAAATGCCCCTCCACCCAAGAATGGATAAGGAAAATGTGTTACATTTACACAATGGAGTACTACACAGCAGAAAAAAATGACATCTTGAAACTTGCAGGCAAATGGATGAGCTAGAAACATCGTATTCAGTGAGGTAACCCAGAAAGATAATTATCATATGTACTCACTCATAAGTGGTTTTTAGACATAAAACAAAGAAAGCCAGCCTACTAAGCACAATCCCAGAGAACCTAGACAACAGTGAGGACCCTAAGGGAGACATTCATGGATTTAATCTATATTGGAAATAGAAAAAGACAAACTCTCCTGAGTAAATTGGGAACATGGGGACTGTGGTAGAGGGTAGAAGGGGAGGGACGAGGAAGGAAGGGAAGCAGAGAAAAATGTATAGCTCAATAAAATCAGCAAAAAAAGAAAGCTGTTCTACTGCATAAATATTAGAATATCAAGTATCTGACCCAGTCAGAGGCTTCCATTAAATAGTTCCTAAATTTTGATTTTACAACTTTTTAAAATTAAAAGATTCCCACATTTTTCACACTCCTTGCTCTAACTCTTACAATTTCACTTCCCTCACTCCCTCTCAAAGTTGTGGCCTCTTTTCCTTTAGAATTGGTAGTTACCTATTGAAAATGCATAAATGCATGCCTCCCGTGTGCCAAGTCTGCTCAGTATTGCTTGCATGTGTGTGTTTTCGGGTCTGAACACTAGGTATTGGACAACCATGTAGGGGGCTCATCTCTGGGAAAGACTAATTCTCTCTTTCTCAGCAGGGCTTAGTTGCCTGTAGCCCTTTGTCTAGGGATGAGTCCCCATGAGGCTTCCTCATGCACAGTATCATGGTTCCATGGAATTGTCCTTGTTTAGGCCTCATTTAGGCAGCTACAATGTTGTGGTTTCATGGGTGCAACTTCCATGTCGTTTCTGAGAGACATCAGCCCTGTGGCTATTTGGATAAATATGGAAAATTCAGTCAGGAATTACAATGGCTTAGTAAGGTGGAAGCAGCAGGTTCTGCCATAAATTCTATGACTGTAGTAGCCATGGGTAATTGGCTAGGATTCCAGTAACAGGCAATATTTTCCTTCTGTTGAACAAGTCTTAATTTAAGTCCAATTACATAGACGAGTTGTTGCCAAATATGAGTGCCACTATCAAACACTTTGGGACACCCTACGATGCTAGCCATTTTGTGGTTAATAGGCATCACGATTGATTGCTCCCCTTCCTTGGCAGCTTCTAGAGCACCTGCCAAGATGATGAACGCTTGTCCTCATGGAGGAGGTTTTAGTGTCACATCCAGTCCGAAATCTCTGAGTCCCATTGTCCCAAGTGCTTCGTGTCTTCATCAGTAGAACCTTGACTTCAGTCTGTGGGAAGTGACCAGGGTTAGCAGCATTAGTCTAATTGGGATTCTCTCACTTAATCTAGGCTCTTTTGATTCCAGGGTTCAGTCAGGTATTATTTTTTGCTAGCTTTAGGCCCATGGTGAAAAATTCCAATAAATTTTGGTAGAACCACTATGTGCACACACCAAGGCTCACTGGTAAAGTTCTCTCCATTTTTGAATCACCAAATCACTCCATCAATAGGCAAATGAACAAGGGATGCAATAAAATCTTGCTTAAGATGGTCCCATTGTCATTAGGAGAGGTGACCCCTTCCAGGAAAGTCTGTTCTGTGTGTTACTCACTGGTGTTTTTAAACTGCAAATATCCTTCCCTCTGATGCTGGAGCAAGTGCATTGCACTCAGAGTCTGCGAGCTCCTGTCCAGGAGTGGGGGCAGCCAGGTAGCTGCGGCTCCTTGTCACCTGAAAGTCTATGGAAGTGCCAGCGAAACACATGAGCATTGGCCTATCTTTTTAGACTGTCTGGTGGGCTCTAGCATCTCAGAAGGAAAAGGATGTGTGTATGGGGAGCAGAATGATTCAGACCTAGATGGGAAGGAGGAGTCCTGTGACCACGGATGTCAACTGTAAGGAAGGATCACTGATTCGCAAGACCATGAAAGCCACAGAATGTTTTCCACAGAAACCCTGTGCTGGCCCCCAAGGCACTGGGGTGGTTGTACATTGACAAAGATCAAAAAAAAAAAAAAAAAAAACGGAAGGCAGAGATGGTGTAGCCGGATAGTGAACATGTTAACAAATCTGGCATCTAAACATCCCAATATCTTCAAAGGCAAGTCTACAGATGCAATATATCAGCCATTTTGTTTGGTCATTCAGGTGAGTCCTTGTCTCCATTAAGGCTGTGGTGTGGTCCTGGCTTCCTTGTAGTGAGTATTGTCTCAGATCATAAAAAGAGGGTGCAGCCCACACACCCTTAAATTTAAGCTGGACTCAGGGTACTGGGTAATCAGGGAACTTCCAAGATCTCATTGATGTCACTTTACGGCCTTTGTCCTTATGTCTCTCTTCAGACAACCACTCCATGGTGTTAAAGCGTGCCACCCTTCCTGGAGGAGTATGTGCTCTAGGTCACAGTTGAGGTCAAAGTGCCATCCTTGATCTGTTGTAGTCCCGATACATCCTGGACATGGGGATTCCTGGGTGCCGGCCATACATCCTTGATCTTAAGATTTACCCTTGTTATTTGATATTCATTAAATCTGTGAGGTGGTCTTGACTCCCTGATTTGCCAGTGTTGCCCGGGTTGGATAAAAAAAAGGGTGTGGTTTATAAATCTTGAAGGTAATGTGATGTATCTGGATTGTTTAACTACTAACTCTTGTTAGTACAGTAGATCTATTCTTGGAGGGTTTAGTGTGAGCTAACTCTCACTTCACATCAGCTTTTCCTGCATTTTTTGAAATCCAGATAGCACATGGTCAGACATGAACAGAAGGTACAGCCCACACACCCCTAATTACAAAGTCTGTCCATATTGTTTGATTGCTATTTGTGGCTCGGATACCAGAAAGGCAGTGGTTTGTTCCTGGCTCCCCTGTATTAATAATGGAACCTGGGTTGGAAGAAGAAAGGTTGTGACCCACACACACTTGAAATTTGACCCCAAGGATGTTGCTGTCTCTTGGCAGTCAGTCATAATAAGGTAAGGAAGCCTTCTGTGTAATTCCATGATTTCTGTTCAACAGAAATGAGGGAAATATCTCTGGAATGTAATAAAGCCAAGTACAGTCTAACCATTCTTTATATGTCTGTGTTCATCTTGTTTGGTCATTAATGTGAGCACTTGACTCAATTAGGACTATGATGTGGTCCTGTCTCTGTTGAAGTGAGGTTTGTCCTGGGTCATATGAAGTAATAGTGTGACCCAGTTAAGAAGATGCCAGGCCAGGCTACTGTTAATATCACTTTATTTCCTTTCCCATTACTCTGTCATCAGTCCACCACCACTGTAGAAGGAGCTGCGGGCCACTTCCCAGCTCCAGGCCACCGGCTAGCTTTACCCAAAATAATTACATGGAAACTGTATTTATTTAAACATTGCTTGGCCCATTAGTTTCAGCCTCTTATTGGCTAACTCTTACATCTTGACTAACCCATATTTAGTAATGAGGTGGTGGCTTACTAGGAGAGATCTTAACCTGCGTCCGACTCAGAGAGGAGAGGCATGGCGACCTCCTGAAGCATCTGCCTGACTGTCTTCTACCCAGCATCCTGTTCTGTTTACGCCACCTACCTAATACCTACCTAATTTTCTGTCCTATTAAAGGGCCAAGGCAGTTTCTTTATTAACCAATGAAAGTAACACATAGACAGATGACCCTCCTCCATCACACCACCACCATCCCTTTTAGGTTAAGCTGTGTCCAACCTTCCTGGAGAAGTAGGTGTGGCCTAGGTCATGCTTGAGGCCAACTTCTTATCCTTGATCTCTGGAAGGCCTTACACAGGAAGACCTGGACACAGAGGATTTCTGGGTGTGGCCCATACATCCTTGACTCTAAGGTGTGCCCTTGTTATTTGATGTTCATGTGTGGCCAGTTGAAAGCCACTATGTTGTCTTGATATACCTAATGTGAGAATGTTGGCTGTGTTTGAAAAATAATGACTGAAGCCCATAGTGGTACCACAAGGAGCTTCCAGATTGCACAAATGAGTGTTTATGTCCTGTGATCTGATGTCAGTCATCAGTACAGGAATAGCTGTAGGTGAGCCCAAATTTCTCTGTGAGTATGGTGTGGCCTGGATCATGAATGAGGCTCTGGTTTGTCCAACAGAATAAATTGACATGAGGATAATCTCTAACATCAGACCAGATCCAGGTCATGGGTATGTCCATTTCCTTTGGTTATTAAGGTGAGGTTTGGTCCCTTTAAGGCCTGGCTTCTTGTTGTTGGTTAGAGATTGGATTGGATAGAAAGGGTGTGGCCCACACACCCTTGAAGATGATATAAGCCCAGGCTACTTGGGGTTTGTTGGCGGAGAACACGCGTTTGTTTCCCGGCCACCCAAATTCCCAAAATAATATAATAACACAGAAACTATATTATTTAAATCTCTGATTGGCTAATCACTTAAGCATATTGCTAGCTCGTGCTTATATCTTTGGATAACCCATTTCTATTCATCTGTGTATCATCACGTGGTTGTGGCTTACTGAGTAAACTTCAGTCTGGCGTCTGTCTCTGGTGGGCTACATGGCTTATCCTTGACTCCACCTACTCTCTCTATAATCTCTTTCAGCCTGGCTTTACTCTGTTAAGCCATTGGCTGGAAGCAGCTTCTTTATTAACCAATAAAGGCAACACATATATAGAAGGACTTCCCGCGTCAGGGGTTCAAGGAGCTGTCGGGTTTCCTTTGAAGTCTGTTTATGGTCTTGCACCTCTGCTAATAATCAGGTCATCATTAAGATCCCCTTCATGGGAGGGGACAGGCAGGGAGGGGAGCAGAGAAAAATGTAGAGCTCAATAAAAATCAATTTAAAAAAAAAACCCCTTCTTGGAGGATATGATGTGTCCAGATGTCACTTCATCAGAACAAGACTAATTTGGGGTTAGCACAAGATTCTTGGTGAACAGGCTGTGGCCAGAGTTAATTTGAGAAATTTGTTCCTAAAGAAATCAGTTGAAGTCAGGATAAGGTCTTGTCTCAGACAGCTACAGTGGACAGTGTAACACCTTTTTAGGCCCATAATGACAGGTTATTTAGGTGAGTCCTTGGCTAATTATGGTGATGTGTCTATCTTACTCACTGTTGAGGATATTATTTTGGATTGAATGAAGTATGTGTGTGAAATCCACATATCTGGTACTCAGGATGTCAGCTTATATCCAACTTCAGTGCAGGAAATATTGTAGGTAAATCCAAGATTATTGATGAACAAGCTAGCACTTGTGTGCATTGATGAATTGATTGGTTGTAAAACATCAATTGAAATTAAGGCCTTGAATCAGAGCCCTTCATGGTACACTAACCACATGTTGTTTCAATTTAGATTTGCCCCAGTCACACTTCTCTTCTTTGTTTGGGCCAGCCTCTTTGGGTGAGGTTAATGCAGGCTAATTTCAGTTTTGCATTAGGGCTCAAACTTCCTCAGGTTCAGGATCTGGCCTTGGGATAGTCTTTTTCTTCATCTGGTCTGAACTTCATCAGGGTGGGACACACTCCTTTTCTTGGTTTGACCCAGACCAGTTTGAGGAATTGACCAGGTATACATGTCTTCTTGTTTTGGGCCCAGGCTTCTTTGGGGTCAGGAATTGGTCCAGGCCCACTCCTTCTTGCTTTGGGTCTGGGCTTCTTTGGGGTCAGGGTTCAACCCAGGCCCACTCCTTCCCTTGATTTGGCCTGGGCTTCTTCACAATAAGGATTTGGCCCTGGCACACTCCTTTTCTTGGTTTGGCCTGGGTCTCTTTTATTTCAGGAATTTCTGTGCTCATGTATCTTCTCTTTAGAGCCCAGCCATCTTCAGGGTCAAGGTTTGGCCCAGGCTTCCTTCTTTTCTTTTTTTCATTGATTTTATTTAGCTATACATTTTTCTCTGCTCCCCTTCCTCCCTCTCTCCTCCCCTTCAACCTTCTCCCATGGTCCCCATGCTCCCAATTTACTCAGGAGATCTTGTCTTTTTTTACTTCCCATGTAGATTAGATCCATGTATGTCTCTCTTAGGGTCCTCATTGTTGTCTAGGTTCTCTGGAGTTGTGATTTGTAGGCTGGTTTTTCTTTGCCTTATGTTTAAAAACCACTTATGAGTGAGTACATACTATAATTGTCTTTCTGGGTCTGGGTTATCTCACTAAATATGATGTTTTCTAGCTCCATCCATCCTGCAAATTTCAAGATGTCATTTTTTTCTGCTATGTAGTACTCCATTGTGTAAATGTACCACATTTTCCATATCCATTCTTTGATCAAGGGACATTTAGGTTGTTTCCAGGTTCTGGCTATGACAAAAAATGCTGCTTTGAACATAGTGGAGCACATGTCCTTGTAGTATGATTGAGCATCCATTGGATATATACCCAAAAATTGTATTGCGGGGTCTTGAGGAAGGTTGTTTCCTAATTTTCTGAGAAATCACCATAATGATATCTAAAGGGACTGTACCAGTTTTCACTCCCACCAGCAATGCAGGAGTGTTCCCTTTACCCCACATCCTCTCCAGCAAAGGTTGTCATCAGTGTTTTTGGTCTTGGCCATTGGTACAGGTATAAGATGGAATCTCAGAGTTGTTTTGATTTGCTTTTCTCTGATGACTAAGGATGATGAGCATTTTCCTAAGTGTCTTTAAGCCATTTTAGATTTCTTTGTTGAGAGTTCTCTATTTAGGTCTGTATTCCATTTTTTATTTGGATCATTTGTTTTTTTATGACCAATTTCTTGAATTCTCTGTATATTTTGGAGATCAAACCTCTCTCCAATGTGGGGTTGGTGAAGATCTTTTCCCATTCTGTAGGCTGATGTTTTGTCTTGTTGACCATGTCCTTTGCTTTACAGAAGCTTTTCAGTTTTAGGAGGTCCCATTTATTAATTGTTTCTCTCAGTGTCTGTGCTACTGGGGTTATATTTAGGAAGTGGTCTCCTGTGCCAATGTGTTCAAGTGTATTTCCCACTTTCTCTTCAATGAGGTTCAGTGTAGCTGGCTTTATGTTGAGGTCTTTGATCCATTTGGACTTGAGTTTTGTACATGGTAATAGATATGGGTCTATTTTCATTCTTCTACATGTTGATATCCAGTTATGCCAGCTTCTTTCAGTTCAGGAATTTGCTCAAGCACATATCTTCTTTCTTTGGCCCAGATCCATATCTTTTCTTGTTTGGGGCCTGGGCTTCTTCAGAATCAGGGTTTGGCCAAAGCATACTCCTTTCTTCTATTTGGCTGAGCCTGTTCTATATCAGAAATTTTCCCAGGCCCACTTTTCTTTTTTGGTCTAAAATCTTCATTGTCAGGGTATATAATTTGTTTTAAGGTTGAAATAGGGGATCCTTTCAAGTTTGTGTTTGTCCAGTGCTACTTTGCTGTTAGCCTTGGTCTGTGGTCAGTGTTTCTAAAAAAAATAAATAGACAGGTAGATATTGATAGAGGAAAGTATTTGCCAGAGGACTCTGGCATCTCAAATGTACTCAGAACATCATAGACCTGTCCTTGGGGAAACATGCACAGAAACAGACATATCTAGCCCACTGTATTTGGAGGCCGCTTGTTTGTTTCCCAGCTGCTCAGACTCCCGAAATAATCACACAATAACTATATTCATTAAATCATTGCTTGGCCAATTAGCTCTAGAATCTAATTGGCTAACTTTTACAACTTAATTTAACCCATCTTCATTAATCTATGTGTCGCCATGAGGCTGTGGCTTCCTAGGTAAAGTTCTGGCGTCTGTCTCCAGAGGGGCTACATGGCTTCTCTATGACTCTGCCCTTCTTTCTCCCAGCATTCAGTTTAGTTTTCCCTGCCTAGCTCTACTCTTTTTCCCTATCAACAGGACAAGGCAGTTTCTTTATTAACCAATGGTAGTCACAGCATACAGAGGGGAATGCCACATCAGTCCACAGTTCACATGAAACAATTATACTTTATACAAACAGAAAAATGAAATGTTTAGGAGAGAAAGCTGGTTGGGAAAGTCCTTCCTGTTGCATAGCTGACTGTGTCTGTGGTGGAGAGCATCCATGAACTCATGTGGAAAGCTTGTTGATTCTAAGTTGTGAGACCCACAAGAGAGTTCCACCAAGGCCCCATGATGCATTTCCATCCTTCTGTGGTCAGATCTCATGATGAAATACCAGAGGTAGTTAAGAGAAACAACAGAGCTTAGTCCTCCATGTGTCTAGAGGATGCCTTGCTAAGGCTTTAGGGGCTGTGCATGGCTTTACGGGGTTTCTTTCCTGTGTGGTGATGGTGTCCTCCCTCTGTATGTCATACATGGCCACGCTCTGTAAGGGTGACTCTGGTTCTTGCTATTGCAACTTTTCTCAGGATCACATCTCGCTTGTACATCAAAAACCCAACAGACACTGAATCATGCCTTTGTCACCCTTTCAAGAGAGCCCCCTGCCACATACATACACTGGTGTGAGTTTGGGTTTTCACCCAAAGATCTTCTGCACTAACTTGTCTAAAATGGATCCCTGCCCACTTTCTCCTGGATTTAAATCCTAGCCCACTATAATGGGCTCTGCTGCTCTCAGAACTAGATCACACCCATGACCATGACAGTGACTCCTTATGTGAATTCAGAGGTCAGGTTTCACTCTGTTCAGGGAAGCTCAAAAGCTGCCCAGGAACACAGGTGTCTTTTGGGCTGGAACCTATGGAATGTACTTGAAGGCTTTCCTTATGGTCAGTTCTTGGGAACAAGATCACATCTTGTCCTCCTTCCCCTGCATGGAACTTCACCCCTGGGATGAGCAAGACCAGTGTGGCTCGGTCATACTCCGCCCCAGTATGCCAAGTTCAAATCTTGGTCTATCACTTTTGATGCTCAGTTTATCAGCAAGTTTCTCTTGTCATAAGATTTGGAGTGTGCCACCTGCAGGATTTTTGGGTACCAAGCCGATTGAAAATTTTCAGCTCCAACCTCTCCCATCACCACCAGTTTGAAGTAGAATTGCCCAGAAAGCAGGATTTTATGGTTTCTCTACCTGATTCCACTATGGTAGTTGATGAGTTCTGAGAATGTCACTGAAGAAACAACTGGCATGTTCCCCTACACATAGACACATGTACATACAAATACATCCATAAATATACTAATACTTATTTTATAAATAAAAGTATAAACATGAAAAGTAGATAGGTGATAGCATTGTCTGTGGCCAGACAGGGAAGGGCCCATGAGCTGAATATAAAGATGATTGTTTTCAGGAAGATTCATGTCTAGCAAAGCCCAAGAGAAAGTCCCAGTGAAGAACCTCCTACCTGTAAGTCTTCTGTTCTCTGTGGCTCGGTGGTGTAAGCAGCTGATCTTTAAGCTTCTGTAGGCTAGAGCCTTGACCATGTGCTGACCTGACACTTTCCTTCAGAGGCCTCTCTTCCTGGCATGCGCATAGCATCCTCTCCCATGAGTCTTTATATGGCAGGAACTATGCAGGCGTTCTCATAGTCACTGAAGTTTTGGCTTCCTTCCAGGACTCCTGTGTTAGGTAAGGAAGACCTTCACTGAGCCCCAGTCACCACCATTCGGGTCTTTGATCCTACTCTTACTTCCATGCCTGTATACCTGAGGGCACATCCACTCACATATACATGTACCCAGACCACGCACACTGTGTAACATACAATTTACATTTAAACATGGATAGTCATGGTACATGGTTAGGCAGAATGCTGGAATGCTGTTTCCTGCTGAGTCTTTGCCTTCAGTCGTGCTGGGCACAACCTATGGGTGGAAAAGACAAGATTACTGCTGTGAAGAAGCAAAGTCCTTCAGAACCCCAACAGTAAGACTCTGTGTAGCAACCCCTACCTGCCCTGACACTGTGAGCTGCCACAGATGACAGCTGTCCCTGGCTTGGGGCACAACAGCAAAGCTTCATCCTGCACTAGTCTGGAGTCTGGAGTCTGGAGTCTTCTCATGTGGTGCATCCCATGCCCTCATTCTCTGGTGAGTTGTGGGTGTCATCTCCTGAGTCCTTATTTGGCAAGTTCTTTGTCACACATCCCACTGATACTGTAACTTTTCCTACCGCTGTAGCGCAGGTCCTGTTAAAGGTCACTTCAAGGACCACACTGTGTCTCACACCCTTTACTACCCCTGCCTCCCACTATAGCACTCTGAGGTTAAATTTGGCCTTCATCCAAGGAATCCTGTGTGTATTTCTCCCACCACAGAGCTAACACACCCTGCACACCCATTCTCTCTGTATGCCAGCCCACTCCAGTAGACACTGTGCTGCCTCACACCAAGGCCACAGCCTTTACCATGGCAATGATCTACTGTGTGAAGAAACAGAGGCATGTCCAGATTCTATGTGCCTGTGTAACGTGAGGAATGACCATGCTTTCCCACACTGTGCTGAGCACACTGTCCCAGCAAAGTGGGAGACTGTATATGTAGCAAGGTCGTTATCTTATTAACAAAACCTGAACATCAAATTACCCTGTCTCATGTAACAATGTCTATGTTGGTAGAGGAAGATATGTGACATCGTTGAATGTCATCTATATGCACTTTCACATGTATGGATGCGAACCTGCAGACATGAGCACATGCATGAGCATACATACAACACACAACGTGAAAACATGTATCTAAGCACAGAATTAGGAGGGAGGGCACTGCCATGATGTTTCTTGTGATAGTGGCATTGATGTTTATTCCCATGTTGTGGCAGCCAGCTGAGTCCAAATCAAAAGATTGTTGCTGCTGCCAGGGACTGGAGTCCTTAAGGAAGATCAGACCTCAATACCCTGTATAGAATGCAGTACCATTCTTGGACAACCTATGACTGATGGGCTAATTAATGCGGGCATGCAAACAGCAACATGTTATCCTCACTTATCTAAGCTGGAGACTGGAGTCTTGCTCCAGGTCCACCTGTGTAGCTTCATTACAAAGTCTCTCTCTCTCTCTCTCTCTCTCTCTCTCTCTCTCTCTCTCTCTCTCTCTCTCTCTCTCTCCCCTAGTGCATGGAGGGTTCCTCTCCCTGTGTTATTGCATGGCCAGTCCCCCTGCTATGAGACTTATGATCCCTGCTGTTCCTAGCTCTTAGGATGAGCTGTCCTAAGTAAGGACATTTCAAGTACCCCCCCCCACTATGTTTTAGTTTCCCCATTTAAAGCCCCCAATGAAGAAGCACCTCACTCCTAGGGAGTCACCCATGTGATGAATTTCAGGTAGTGTCCCTCCCAGCAAACAGCCCAAGCCTACCCAGACACATGGGTTTGCTTTGACTCCCAGCCCTCCTTGCTGGACTCTGAGTTGTCCTCAGGCCAAGACCACTGCTGTTAGTAGGGCAGGGATTTAGCCTGTGAGGTCACAGAGGCCTCACCTCATCTTATTCCAACAATCACAAAGATATCCAGGCCTCTTCTCTCCCTGCTTGATACATCCTTGTTCTCTGCCAACCTATGTGCAAGCATCCTCAGAGGAACACAGTGGACAATGCTGCTTCCTCGACTCAAATGTCTGGACTTCACACCCTGCCTCATCTCAGATTCTCTGCAGCCATAGTGGATTATTGCTGCCACTCATCTTCCGGGGCACCATCTACTACCCCTTGTATCCGACTTCAAGCTAAACCATATATATAGCTAGCTGCCTTTGTTTTAAAAAGAAAATGACTTATGTTGGGAGCTAGAGAGATGGTTCAGTGGTTAAGAGTGATAGCTGCTCTTGCAGGGGACCTGGGTTTCTACCCCAGCAACCACATGACATGGCTCACAGTCACCAGTAACACCAGCTCCAGAAGACCCAATACCTTCTGTTGGTCTCCTTGGGTACTGCACTCTCTTGTACAAACCCACTTTCAAATATACACATATACATATAATTTTTAAAATGCTTTAACAAAGAAAGTGGCTTATCTTGCCACTTGCCTGTTGCAGGACATTAGAAGCTATAAAAAGCCAAACAACAAGCTATGGTACAGAGAAAACCAACCACAGCACCAGAATTTTCCAGAGTTAGCCTAACACTGCCACAGCGAATTAGAGAATGGCCTGAGAAGGGACAGCATAGGGTGGTGCAAGAGCCTGAAGCTCCTAAGACAGCAAGAGCCAGTGATCTCCATGTCTGTGAAGGTGAAGGTGCACGGAAGCCAGGCGGCTGAAAGGTTGGGAGAGCTTAGTTCTTTTGTTCTATATTCCTTGGACTGCAAAAGAAAAGAAAACCCTGCTTAGAGCTAATCCAGCTGGAGAGAGATGTCTAAGTAGGTGGTAGAATTACAGGATTTAAGGGAGAAAACTAAAACTTAGTGTGGTGGTTTGAACAGCAATGGCCCTCTTGGGCTCAGGAGTGGCGCTACTTGAGAAAGATTAGGAGATGTCACCGGAGGTGGGCTTTGGGATTTCAGAGCCTAAGCCTGGCCCAGTGGTTCTCTTTCTCGTCCTGCTGCCTGTGGATCCAGATGGAGAACTCTCAACTTCTCCTGCCCCACAATGTCTGCCTACATGCCACCATGCTTCCCACCGTGATGACAACGGACTAAGCCTCTGAAACTGCGCAAAAGCCCCAACTAAATGCTTTCCTTTATAAGAGTTGCCATGGTGGTGCCGTCTCCTGGCTAAGACACTTGGGAGATTAAACCTATGGAAATGCCACTGAGCCCCTCCCCCACCTCTCGCTCTCCCCCATCCTTCTAAGCTCTGCTGCTCTGTCCTTCATCTCTCTGCTTTCCCACCTCTTGGCAAGATCTAGGCTAATGTGCTCTTACTCTCTACGCCATCTTTCAATTATCGTTGGGTTAGAGTCGATAGAACCCTGGACTCGTATCTTCCTGATTTTTCTACCAAAAGAAAGAGTCCTGCTTTTTTTTTTTTTATTCTTGTTTTAACCCTCCAGAGAATCCCTTGTGGGCCTCATTTGGATCCAGTGCTCATTCCATGGTGGGGAAGAACAAGGAAAAGTGGGCTGAAATCAAGGACTACTGTTAGGGCAGGGAGTCGAGTGATCTCCCCCAGAATGGACTACAGCTCCAGTGAAAGAGGGGGAAGGAGGGGGACATGATGGGTATGAGAAACCTGGAGGAGCCATGAACTTAGAAGGGGAAAGACAGGTGTCAGAAGCATTCCCAACAACAAGGAAGGAACTGTGCATAAGAACTGCACCCATGGGTGCTGGAAAGACCTGTTTCCAGCTGTTCCCCGTCATAGGACATAGCACAGTTGCCCCTCAGTGATTAGGAAAGACTTCTGCTGTTCGACAATCTGACCACACTCAACCGAGCCTCCCCTCCCCCTGGCCAGGGCCTTTCCCATAACCTCACCCTTCCTGAGGGAGGAAAAGCCAGAAGGTCATAAAGGAAGAAAAGACAGAATTCCTCCTCACAGAAAGTGAGTCCCAAGACCTGTCACCCCCAAAATGGCACATGCTCTCAGGAGAGAGGCCTCACTTCTGTTCTGAAGATCCCTGTAGAGTTCCAAAAGCCCCTGGACGTCTGCCTCACAGCAATCTCTAGATCCATCTTGAGAACTTCTGTGGCCTTAGCAATGTATGAGAAGAGATGTACTGGAATGCTCCTAGCCATTACTTCCTGGTGAAGGGATTATGAAGGGTCCTGTTTCTTCCAAGTTTTCTGTGTTTCTCCTTTTCCAAACAAACAAATGTGAGTTGCATCTCTTAAAAAGAAATATGAAATATTCATGTCTCCTCAAACTCTTCTATAGCCCCCAGGTACAACAAACACAATAGGAAAGATAACCCATACCCAGTTGAAGTTCCTTACGAGTTAAAACAATACTACGTACAAAATGATGTCTCTGGAATTAGTGTGAACTTCTGTGTATCTGTATATGCCCAAACACTGTGTTATTTAGATGGCATTTATTGGTGTTTATGGTGTTTTTAGAATCGGGTTTACTTTCCTAGCTGGTTTGGCTAAAGCTAACATCAAATTAATTTGCATTCCCTGAGCACAGAGCACGTGAAACGGTGCTGAGCACTTGAGGGAAATTGACCTTGGAAGAAACATTTGCTGCCAAAAAATAAAGTGCCCAATCTCCGCAAAGATAATGAAGAATGGGCACTAACAGTTATCAGACACCAGAGCAAACCGGAAACCCATGACAACCCTCAGGTGGTGTCATTTATGAAAGCTCTTATTTGCATCAGGGATAATAGCTTAAGGCTTACCGCCAGTCAAAGTGTAAACAAACCAGGAGCAGGCAGAGTCCCCGAAAGAGTTCTCTCTGCGATGAGAAAGCCAGCCAGTTAGCCAGAACGCAAAGCCAGCATCACAACCAGCAATTCCAGTCTTGTGTAGCCAGTCCTTTCTGCCTGCCTGCTGCCCATACTATTTTCCTTCCTACGCCTTTCCTGCCCTCCCAGTCACACTGCACAAAGAACCTACAGGGGTTTACAGGGCATGTGGGGAATGAATGAGGGAAATAAAGAGAGTCTGGAAAGTAAAGACACCCTTCCCCAAGACAGAGGAAACAGAAGAAGCTTATTCTTGCCAGACCTACTTCCTTAAATCAATTGGATCCTGAACTTCTTTGTAGCCAGAACTCCCAGGCCATTGGCATGGATGGAATGTACAACTCCTCTAGGGCATGGGACTATTCTTTCCACAGCATTTTCCTTCTACTTCCTGGATTGCATTTACTGCCATAGCGTGTTTGGTTTATGCAACCCCCCCCACCCCACACACACACACACTGTGAGTGCTCGTGCGTATGCATAATCCCTATGTTCCAGGCTCTGTACTGAGTACTTTTCACATGTGACCTCATTTAATTCTCATCAGAACAAAAAGCCCTGATGATATGCGCCATTATTAGTCCCATTTTAGAGATACTGCTTTTTAATTTAATCTAGTGCTCAAAAAATCTATGATTTAACCCTAAAGATAGCAATAAGAAGTATTAAACATTATTCAAAACTAGGCCTGTCGTGCTTCAAGGTTCACATGTATTCTAGCCTATTATTTGACAGAAAGATGTCTGAAAATAGGCCCTTCAAATTTGCCTCTGACTGGCAAGGCACCATGAGGAATTCTCAGTACTAATCTTGTTAAGTCCAAAAACACACAAAGGACCAAAAAAATAATAAAACATATACTTACGTACCCACCATCCAAACATTACAAAATTCAACCTCCTGCTAGATTTCTTTAGATTTATTTTGAATTGCGTGGATAGCTGAAAGCCCTCTGTCGTCCTGGTTGGAGCCTGAGAGATGCAGCAGACAGTGCCTTATCATGGAAGCAGGAGATGTCTTTGCCAAGGCTATTGATGTAGCATCTCCTTAGGAGAGTCAAGCACAACTTGAAAGTGGAATTTTGCCCACATGGTACTGTAGTGATTAGCTGTGGGTCGGCTTCCCGCCACCCTGCTCCCAGCTACCGGCTAGCTTATACCCCGAAATAACAACACACAAATTGTACTCTTTTAAACACTGCCTGGCCATTAGTTTTAGCCTCTTACTCACATCTTGACTAACCCATATCTAATAATCTTTGTAACACCACGAATGGTGTCTTACCGGGAAAGATTCAGCACGTTGGACCTGGTGGCTGGCTTCATCGCATCTCTCTCCCTGAGCAGGGGCACAGCAGTCTGGCTAACTTAGGAGAGGCGTGGCATCTAACTGAGCCATCTACCTCACTTCCTTCTTCCTGTTCTGTCTACTCCACCCACCTAAGGGCTGGCCAAGGCAGTTTCTTTACTAATGAATGAAATCAAGACAAACAGAAGACTCTCCCACATCATGGTACTACAGAGAATAGGGTAGGATGTGATGACAGCTGGATGAAGGGGGCACGCGTGGGGACGAGGCGCTCCTGACCCAACGGTAACGCTACGTAGATGAGGAATCTGCTCTGTGATCTGCACCATTAACTGTCTGTAGCCATCACAGATTGCGACTTTTGGTGGAGGTTAGACATCGGAGACGTCAGGGATAAACTCTCTGGCACAGACACTCAGAATCCGTGTTCTCCAGAAACCATGGAACGGATGGTGTGGCTGTATCTTCTAACTTTCCTCTAATTGGAGAGCTACCCCATCTCTGCCTAGAGCAAAGTAAAGCTTTTCTTCAAAGGCATTTCTAGGTTCTTAGGAACAAGTAAGGGCTAGGGTCCTGAGTTTTTATAATGCCCCCACACGCTCCAAAATCACTGAACCCTGGACTTCTTTTTCAAATAAAGATGATCATTTCTTACCTCCTCCTATTAGCATCTCAACCAAATTGTATTAAGACTGTTGCATTCACTGCTAATTAAGCTATGTGTTTACTTGAGTCCCCAAAGTGGCCAAAGAAACATTGAAAACAGCAATGAGTAGTCTGCTATATTCTATGTATACACGGAAAGACACAAGCAGGATAAAGCCCATCTCAGTAACAAATTCATTCAGAACTTTCAGCTGCCTACCTAGTTGGAGTCTGTCTGGCAGCAGACACACATGGGGCAGCCCAAGTCCTGTTGTTTCTAGCAATGGAACCTGGAGGATTCCTGAATCTATAGGTGAAGCTGAACACTATGTATACTGATTTTTCCTGCAATACACGCCTATGATAAAGTTAAAATTTTAAACTAGGCACTGTAAGAGGTTAACAATTCATAATATAATACAATATAACACTATGTATCTAATAATATACTCTAATAAAAATTTAGAGAAAGAGAATCCACACTTCCCCCACCCTTGGCAGCAGGAGGCCTCTCTTGCTTGTGCCAGGTTCTTGTCACATGAGGTGACCGTTTACAAAACATATTAAATGAAGTGATCCTCTCTCCTCAACAAGGTGAATCCTCCAATACCATGAGCAGATGCCTGAAGCCACATACATACTGTTTATTCCTACACAATACACCTAAGGTAATATTTAATTTATAAGCTAGAAACAGTAATAGATTAATAATAGCAAACAATAGAATAAGTTAAAACTATATATTGTGATAAAATGCATATATGTGCACTCTATTCATATACTATACTTTCCCTTATGATGATAAATGATGCCACATTTTCATGATGCTATGAAGTGAGAGGAAGGGCACGGAAATCATGAAGAAGCATTGGGCCACAACATAAGGGTTACTTAAATGCAAGCATTGCAATGCCAGGACACATTATCCAGTACATGAAAGGGTCACTGAGTGACTAACAAGTAGATAACATATATGATGAGAAGCAGATAACATGTATGATGTGGGAATGCTGGACAAAAGGGCGATTAGCTTCTTGAGTGGGTCTGAATAGGACAGCACAAGAGCTCACTGCACTGCTCAGAATGGCATGTGATTAAGAACTTATAAGTTGTTTATTTCTGGGATCTTTCATTGGGTGTTTTGGATGTTCATAAGTAAGCAAAACCACACACAAAAAAAACTTGAGTAAGAGCAGGGAGCGGTGCCTGCTCATCCCCTCCAGCTTCTTCTCTCTGCTTCTGAGCCACCTGCTTCCCAGCTGCCAGGCCAGTTTCAGGAAAATATTGAAAAGGAGGTTCCACACCATGATACACTCCATGGAGCTGGGCAGAAATTAATGGCTGAAACTCCCTCACAATAATAAATAGGGTGATAAAAGGTTATTGATACTATTGCTCAAAAATTACCGAGAGGGGCTGGCAAGGTAGTTCTTCTAGTTGAGGTGCTTGCCTCTAAGCCTGGTGACCTGAGTTCATTCCTCACAACCCACCGAGGGGAGAGAAAGTTGTCATCTGACCTCCTCATGCACCGCACACACACACACACACACACACACACACACACACACACACACACATGGGGAGAATGTAATTTTTAAATTACAGAGTAAAAGGTGAGAGTCATCCAGTGCTCTAACTGTAAGGCCTTGAAGGAAAGGTACACGTTGACATATGGAGTCAGGCATGACAAGGAAGAGTAGTTCTGATGGGCGAGGAGCGGCAACTATGTGCCAGAACACACTCTTTCTCCACAGCAGTAGGATGGCATGTGTTCCGAAAGGAAATATGTTAAACTAAGACACTAAAAGGGAATACTTTATAGACCTAATCCTCTTTCTACCCTATGAATAGAAAACCCTCCTCTACTGGAGAAGGCCCAGTAAAGTGTAGGAGAAATGTTGACCTCAATCAGTGGCATCGCATGGCCCAGTGTCCTGAATGGACTATAATGCTATGAATTCAGTGATCTAGGGCAAAGCGTGCAGAGCTTTACCAAAATCTTAAAGTGGGTCAATTAGGGCGGCGGAGTAGCCACTTTTATTGCCGTGATACATTGATGGACAAGAGGGAACTACTTCACACTGTCTGCGTATGGCACATGTTCAATTATAAGGAGTTTCAACTGACCTCTTTAGCCAGGAGGACATCTCTGTGTTCTGGGAATGCCTTGGTGACCCTGCAATGCGAAGTATGAACACTTTCTTACATCCTCAATATTTTCCTACAACAGTGTTCTTGTCCTGTAGGGTTGGGAACAGCAGGAGCTATTAGCCCCATCCCACAAATGAGCAAGCACCCAGGGTTCCCAAGAGATAAAATCCTACCTGGAGCCCAGGAAACCAGATTCCTCTTCTAGTTGCCTCTGTATGTCCTGTGTTCAGGCAGGAGACCCAAGCTCCCCCTCTGCTAGCTCACCTTAGAAAGTCCTAGAAACTTCTCAAAGCTACACTAAGGAGAGTCTTGTGAGGTTTCTGTGGAGCTTCTTGGAGGGCTTGAATAGCATGTACTAACCACTTTGACCTGGGTTTTGCTCACAGACAGAGGGGGTGTGAAATCAACCTGGAAGAGCATAGGACGGCTTCAGCATTCCTGAGAGAGCACCTATGACTCGGAAGCCAGAGCACATGCATCTTACAGTCTCTTTTGGAGTCACAGCTCTGAGAGGAGCTGATTAGAATGTATTAGATCTGCCAAAAGCCATCATTTTACTTTAAATTTTCTTGATAATGTTAGTAAAGATGGCAGGACTTCTCCCTAATTTGAGAGACCCTGAATAGCAACCATTTAAGTGGTACCAAGAACAACAGTTGCGTTTCCAGCAGCAAGGACCGCTTGACCACAGAGTGCACTCTTTCTTGGTGCTGTATTGTCTGTACTTGATGTCAGTAATGCTGCTATGCCACAGGCAGACATATTCCTCCCTGTTGTATGGCCCTGCTCTTAGGAGGATACCAGCAAACGTCTTCTCACACCAGATAGGGAGCAGATGTCAGACCAAAGTACCATACCACCAAAGTCCACTCAAGTGAGCCACTGAGTTTTGCTGAAGTTACTTACAGGAATATGAGTAGGAGGTTACATACAGAAGCTGAAATGTCTTAAAGACAGCTGTATCACCAAAAATCCCATCCCAGCGTGGGTGACAACTCAGAAAACCTGGAAACCTGGAGTTCGAGGTGCAGCTTGCACGCATCTCAACAGGTTGGAGAGTGTTCCTTCCAGGAAACTACTAGTCTCTTCTTTTCTCCACACCTAATCCTGCCTCCACTACCCCCAGGTAATCTGGCTGGTCTGAGCCATTCAGAGTCTCTCAGCAGTCCCTACTGCTTATATGTGCTTAGAGAAGGAGGGACCTATTGAATACCTCAGCTTCAGGAACTTCCTGATCTTACTGAGCTTACCTGTAGGATGGAAAGTTACACCTCCATTTAGAACATCCCACTGCTATACCCTCTTTTATCCCATGTCTTATCAAGTTTCCCTCCGAAATGGAAGGTTTTAATCTCAGAGGAAACTACTATACAGCACAATTCATTTTACAAATAGAAGAGAAAGGACAGATAGGTACAGAAGTTCTAATTAAGGCACAATCCCCAGTATGCCTGACTCCCAAGCCCACACTAAACACTGGAGTGCATGTGGGATTTCTTTTAATCATCAGTAAACTCTATTTAATAGATGCAACCTCAATCACGGATCCTTCTAAGGAAGTGTTTTGCTTTAGTTTGGGGTGGTTTCTTTGTTTTGTTTTGTTTTGTTTTGTTTGTTTTGGTGCTGGGCTCTCTGAAGTGACTCCCCCACTGACTTACCCTCTCAGCTCTGTCTTTAATTTCTGATGAGCAGGTGCTCATCGTGTACATTAATAGAATTCAGTGGGATGGTTCAGTGTGTGCATGTGGCATTTACTGGTTAAACCCAGATTCTGTTTATCCAGTCTCACTCACCTTACCTCCCCCATTTCTAGCACATACACTTTTTTATACCTAGCACATACACTTTTTTATACCCAGACCAACTGTCCTTTGCTTGTGTTTTACTTCTGTATTTTAGAGAACATACACAGTCCTTTCCTTTGCATTCTTGGCTTGTTTCCCTTAACAGTGTCCTCCATCCATATATCTTCTATTGCGAATGACAGAATTTCACTCTTCTCTATGTTCTATATTCTTCACCATGAATGTACTTTACCTTAAATTGAGCTGTTCTGCCCTGCTGTCATCATGGTCCATTCCTCTACGAGGCCAATAGAAAGCCAAGCTGGAAAGTTGACATAGCAAGTTAAACAAACCACGATTGAATGGCAAAAAGAAATATAAAGTGTATTCACTACCATCTAGGTTTTATTAAACTAATGTTACAAACCTTTAAAACAAGCCACGTGCAGTATTCATACTCAAGCAAGATGCAAGATACACACTCCACTGCAATTTGATGAAAAAATTATATTCATCTATAGCATACCAAATTAAGTCAGAGTCTTCCTAGAAAAAAAAATAATTTAATGAAACAGAAGAAAACATAATCATTAAATAAATTAATAACTCATCCTGAGGATCATAAATTCCTAACTTTAATAAGCATACAAAACTAAGAGGTTCAATGTTAATGTTATATCTTTAAATAAACATGAACGTCACTTCCCATCTTTCCACCTTAGAATCCCGTACAATAGCAGACACCCAGATCGAACTTAGAGACTGAATTACAAATGAATTATTCAAAGAACCTGCACCTTTATTACCCTTGAACTCTCTGCCAATAAAGAACAATATCAAAAAGCATAATGATATATAAACACTCCTGAAAATTTTAATATCCGAAGTTGTTCAAACCTTTATTAAAGAAAATAATATTGTAGCAGAAGCATTAAATATTTTTAGGGATGTCGGAACAAATAAAGAAAGCTGACCTAGCTAGCCTAGGGCCTTGCTCTTGAAATTACATTTACTGTGGCCTCTTCCCTTTGGCTAATTTCGTTTTCATCTCGTGTGGATGATAAACTCGCAGCCTTGGTTGTGCACTACAAGCATGCTTGACAGAAGGGAGGCAATCGCAAGAATAATGATGAGCCATTTGAACTCTGCGATGCCTCCTTCCCAGAGCACTTTACCCACTCACAGGATCTCTGCTGGAGGCTCGGCAAGTGGCTCACTACTTAGCTCTCCACTTTAATGGACACCAACTTATATTTAACTCTATGGAGAGTGTAGGTCAATATTTTATTAGTTTCTTAAATCACTGCAGTGGTTTGATTCCACAGAAGACATCTGGAGAGAGAAGGAGAGGGGCGCCACCTGAGATAGAAATAGCCACTAAGTTGATCTGTTTATGAATCTGAGCTCATTTTTTTCTTCCATATTTCTGTTTATCCAAAGAAACCTGTGTACCACTGAGACACATGCAGAACCCCGTGACCCCATTGGCTTTTGTGATGTCTCCCCTGGTGCTAGGTGGGGCTATGAGTGCTTGGCCTTTAGGTGGGTCTTTTAGAAAGCTGTCATTATTTAGGTGGAGCAGAAGTAGCTTTACCGGGCAAAGTATCTCCAGAAAAGGATAAATAAAATACCCAGCTGTTGGAGGCATTCAGTGTCTTCCCACCACCTTGTAGGTGTGAACTAGACCACAGGTACATCTAGAGGTGTGGACAGTTAGTATTCAGAGAAGCTGCTAGAGGTACAGTGGAGGCCTCTGGTAACTGTTTATGAAAAGGAAATAGTCTCAGATGGTTGAAGACTATTCTGCTACACAATGAATCTCCCTCTACCTAAAACCATATGAGGTAGCTGTGACTGTACTTCACTTGCCTAGCATGCATGAAACCCTAGGTCCAACCCACAGTACTTCAAAAGTAAACAGACAGACAGATAGATAGATAGATAGATAGATAGATAGATAGATAGATAGATAGATAGATGGATGGATGGATGGATGGATGGATAGAGATAGATAGATAGATAGATAGATAGATAGATAGATAGATAGATGATAGATAGATAGATGATAGATAGATAGATAGATAGATAGATAGATAGATAGATAGATAGATAGATAGATAGAGAAGATGATAGATGATAGATAGATAGATAGATAGATAGATAGATAGATAGATAGATGATAGATAGATGATAGATAGATAGATAGATAGATAGATAGATAGATAGATAGATAGATAGATAGGAAATAGATAGATTAAAATGTTGACATACTTACACACAATGCTGATAATGACTAGAAATTCTACGGGGAACATCCAATTGGATTATCTCTTACTCCTCTCCACTACCAGTCTAGACTATAATTTCTAAACAGACCCATTTTTAAAAAAATATATACTGTGTGTGTGTGTGTGTGTGTGTGCGTGTGTGTATGAGTGTTTGTATGTGCACTGTTTGTGTGCGTGAGCCTGTAGAGGTCAGAAGAGAGCATTAATCTACTGAAATTGCAAGCATTTGGGAACCATTATATGGATGCAGGAAACCAAACCTGGGTCTTCTTGAAGAGCAGTAAGCACTCTTAACAACCAAGTGCTCCCTCCAACCTCAACAGACACTAGCTTTTGATTTAGATAAAATAAATATGACCAGCAATATCATTCTGTAAAGACACTTACTGATTCAAAATACAATACAAATTAATCCAATTTTAATCAAAATTAATTTGTAGACTTCAAATACTGAGTATTTCCCACGTGAAAGAGGTCTGATGTACAGTGGTGATTTGGTAAGACAAGGAACCTAGACACAAAGGAACAGACAAAATGTATACTTTACCCTCAAGAAATCTCTATCCTAGGAGATAATGTTTGCACAATCAACATGCCTTTCTGCTGATATTGGAGACTTATTCTACCTAATGTTCCTCTCAAGGAGGCTTTAGCATATTGGTCTTCTTGTTGTTATATAAATACTAGAAAAGAAATATGGCAGAAGAGAATATTAGCAATTTGAGCTGGTAATAAGACCATAGTGCATAAAGCAGCATCTCCCTCTTCGGATGATTTAAGACTAAGCAGAGACCCCCATAGGTTGCAATTGTTGAATCCAGAAACTGTTATTAAGATATAAATAAAAAGGGATCATTATAAGCAGGCTCCTTCATTCCATAGCTCTGTGCTCTCTGGCCAGTAACAGCCCTGTTGCCTTATTGCTAAATTCAGAATAAGGCCACCTATTTTATGAGATTTTGTATGCAGTAAATGAAAATGTACACCCAAAAAATCACTGCGGTCCAACGAGATGCTAGGTTCCTTTCTTTCTTTTTCACAGGATGGGGGTGGGGAAGGTGTGCATACAGGTGTGAGCTATGTATTATTTATGTACATGTGTGGAAGCCAGGGGTGGTTGTTGGATGTCATCCTCCAAGGTCTATCATTGAACCTGGAGCCCACTACTTCCCATAGCCTGGCTGGCCAGTTAAGTTCCAGCCATCTGCCTATCTCCATGTCCCAGTTGCTGGGATTATTGACATGCACCAACATACCTGGCTCTTCACTTAGATTCTGGCGATTCAAACTAAGATCCTCAAGCTTATATAGCATGTGTTTTACCAACTGTGCCATCTCCCCAGCTCTCTCCTTTCTCTTTAACACCTCTTATCTTATTAAAGATTTGTTTTTGTTATTTTTAAATTATGTATATAGAGGGGCATAAATGTGTGAGTACAGGAGCAGTGGAGGCCAGGGGAAAAGAATCTCCTGAAGCTGGAGTTACATGCAGTTGCCGGCCCCCCACTGTGGGTGCTGGAATCTGAATTCATGTCTTCTATAAGAGCAGCAGACACGTTAGTCACTGAGTCATTTCTTCAGCCAGAGAGATGACTCAGTAGTTGATGTAGCAGTGGACAAAGGTTCAGTTCCCATCATCCACATGCTGGCTCACCACCATCTCAAATTTCAGTTCCAGAGGATCTGACACCCTCTTCTGAACGCTTAGGACACTGGGCATAAGTATGGTGTAAACATAAATGCAGGCCAAACATTTGTACAGAGTGAACGCCAAGCTCGCCAATGCTACATCATTAGACCCTACTTCAAAAACAAAAAAGAAAAGAAAGAAAGAATGCAACTGTCTGGACTACGGTCGTTATATTATCAGGTCTTAAGGACTGGGTTTCCCTTTGACCGGTCTGCAGACCGACCCTTTAGGCCACACCTAGCACAGACACAGGCAGAGTCCCTGCTGCCTCGGTGGGCCCCATACAGTGCAGATCATCAATCACACAGATAGGAAGGAAGTGTCAACCCAGGCAGACACATGGGGCCTGGAAGCACAGGAAGGGACTGAGTCACCCTGGGGACCAAGGGATGAACCAGATGAGACCCACGGAAGCACGTGAGTTAGTTGATCCTTACATGTTTCCTGTGGAGAATAGAGGAGCTCCCGTCTCTGCTTATCTCTTCCCTCCAGCTTCCACATACGCTCTTCTGCCACACACGAAAATTATGCCACAGAACAGAACAAAAGGATAAGTCCTAACCCATCAAACCCAACTGATCTGAGGCAGGAAAAGACTCATGATGAATATGTCAACACTTCCAAGTTTTTATTTCTTCCCGAAAGCAATTTCATCTGCAGGCGAATCATGCACGTACTCTAAGGCTAAGCAAAATCTCCGTTCCCACACTCCAGAAAAAGCAAACAAACAAACAAAAAAAAACAATGCATTTGTTTCACCGCATTTCATACAGCTCAGTGGGAGGGCAGGTGCGATGCAGTTTCTGATCCAGCTTAAGGGGTGACATGCCAATTCTCTTTCCTCCTCCAAGACACAGTCAAAGCTTCTAAGCCCGAGGTTGGGGGGGGTGGGGGTTCCTTTTGCCTCAGAGCACATTAAGTGTATATAAATCATCCCTCAAGAAAGAAGAGAGAAGGCTCCTGGATTCCTGTTTTGTCTATCATGGAAACAAAAGGCCAATCTATGAGGCATTATATTGTTATATCCGTCTGTGGTGTGCTCAAATCACTCCCAAAGACTGCAATTCTCCAGGCTATTTCTTCTTTAGTACAATAGGCAGACAGCGGTTGTTTCTTATGCACAGGTAACTGAAAGCAGGTTTCCACCTCACGTAAATTTATCTTCTCTCTGAAAAAGTAAATGTATCTCAACATGCGGTCCCAGGTTCTGAAGGGTTGCAAGCTGCCCTTCCACCCTAGGAGGCAGAAATCGGTACTGGGCCGGAATGTGAGGGTATTGACAGACAGAAGCCTGGAGGAGTGGAGCCTAAGCTTGTATTAAAATGCCCTCTGCTGGTCGCTAGCCGTAATCGCTGAGCCTGGAGAAAGGAAAACTGCTTGTGAAACTAGCTTAGCTGCGGTCTTCCGAATGTCCGTCAGATCCACGGCTGTGGGTCTGTTCGCTCCTGACGAAAAATGCCATGATGGTGCTGAAGTGTGACAGAGGCACAGGCTTGCGATGTATCCAAGGAGCACAGATCCAAGAACTCCGTGCACTACTCTGTGTGTACTCTGGGTGTCCTGGGGACAGAGGAGACTGCTAGGTGACTAAATGGCTCCAGCTTGTAAGTAATGGCTCCTGTGTACCCACTGTGAGCTGGGCTCTCCCGCGAGCATGCGGATACTTTCTGCTTTCCACGGATATATTCGAGGCACATTCTTTCCCAGGCCTCGCTGCGCAGACTAAAAGAATCACTCCTGTTAAGATGAGGAGCTGTAACAACAACAGCAAATTTCTTTGGTATCGTCTTTAAAAAGCCTTTCTGGGTAGAAAAGGAGGAAGGCAGGCTCTGACAGTTACAGTCTAAAGGAAGGACACCTCAAAGGAAGCAGAGTCAATTGGAAACAAGAAGGAAATAATGGAGAAAGTGTTGTCACAACATCCAAGCAGGCCATCGCCCACAGCTACCAGCAGAAGTCACAGTATAAAAACAGACAGTAGAGTTAGCTTGTTCCCTCTACCAGTCAGACTCCCGGTCCCTGTGATAATAGTCTTAGGTTTCAGATTGCCAACCCTGCGGCCTCTGCCTCTCCATTTAATCCCTCCCAAGTTGAATCTCGAAACACGCAATGGGGAGGCTGTGAAATAAGCCACGTGGCTGTGCATCCCCCAAGAACTACACCATGACTAAGGAGCTGTCCAGCTGCCCAGCAGTGGCTGCAAAGGAGACAGGGTCATACAAATTACAATGTGAATAAAACGGCACATGCTAAAAATAAATAAATAAATAAATAAATAAATACAAACCAGAGAGCATGGAGCGCCCTGTGCTACACTCGTTCCCAAGACAACCCAAGCCTCCCATGAGAACATGGCAGGAGCCTAGCCCCAGAATGGTGGAGCTTCAGCCTCTGGCCCGTCCAATTCCACAGCTTAGACAATGTCAGCTAATTTCTGTGTCTCTGTTTTCCTCAGCTGTAAAACTGGGTCAGTCAGAGCGTGTGTCTACAGAGTGCCATGCACTCTGATTGAAATAGTATTTGTTAAACAAGCTTATTGGATTGATATGATGTCAGTTGCCTTTGAAAGGAATGGTAGATGCTGATAGCTGGAGAAGGAGGAAGTTGACTTCTGAGGCTTGAATGTGAAGTGCACCCCAATGGGCTCGTGAGCTTGAACACTTATCCTATCCAGGGTGCTGTTTGGTAAAGCTGTAGAGCATTAAGGGGGAGAACTCTTGCTGGAAGAAATGAATGGAAGATGTTACAGTTTTATAGCCTGGTCCCACGCCTGCCCATTCTCTGATCCCCACTTTTGGATGCCACGTGGCCAGCTGTCTCGCACACATGCCTTCCTCACACTGACGGAACTGTGTCTCCTTAAACCGAAGGCCAAACCAGAAAAGCTTCTTTTGAATCTCAGCAACAGGAAAAGTGATGATAAATAAGGATCAAATTGTTTTTCAGTTTGTGGGATAGTATTTGCACTGGTTCTCCCAAGAATCTGAAGGAGCAGTCAGAATGTCAGGAAGTAGACTTTCTCTGGATATTAACTGAGCAGCTGGGGTGTGGGCATGACCCAGTGGGTCTGGCATCATGATGCGATTCAGGGTCTACAACAGCCTGTGACTTTTATGGAGTAGATTTGAACACACAGTGGCCTTCCAGAAACAAATCTAATAAGACCCAGGATAGTGATTATCTTCAGTCTTTTCTTCCATAGTTTTAAACACATATATGCACCTACGTGTACACCTGCATGCATGCAAACACACACACAGTGCATGTATTCACACGCAGACACTGCCATTCAAAAGGGAAACAATGGGAGCTGGGAGATGGCTCAGTGGGGAAAACACTTGCTGTGCAGCTTTGAGGACCTGAGTTCGGATCCCCAGCACTCAAATAGAAGACACACACAATGGCTCAGGTCTGTGACCCCAGGGTATGGCAGAGAGCAGAGAAAGATGGATCTCAGAGCTAGCCGGTTGGCTAGTCTCACCAAGATGGTATGTCTCTGGTTCAGAGAAAGACCCTGCCTCAAAAAAAAAAAAAAAAAAGTAGAGAACAGTAGAGGAAGTCACTGGCTTTTGCACACATCCACAGTTTAATATACACGCACACACACACACACACACACACACACACACACACACACACCACAGGAAAGAGAGGAGAGGAGAGAGCAATAATGAATATCTCTCTCTCTCTCTCTCTCTCTCTCTCTCTCTCTCTCTCTCTCTCACACACACACACACACACACACACACACACACACACACATGTTATCTGGATTTTTTTTCTATTTTCCATTTCTGGCCACCACTGCAAAAGTATCCCAGCCAAGTCTGCATCATCCCACTTACTGGAACATATTCAAAACCCAGTGTTAAAATTCCAAGTGCTTCCAAAGAAGGGAAATCACCTTCTAGAGCCGTAGCTGGGCATTTGGCCCAAATCTTCAAGCCACTCCCCCTGAAATGCTATTCACACCTTCCTGTCCTCTCATGTGAACAGTTGAAGGATATGAACAGTTCTCAGTTCTCTGGTGGTGACCATCCTTATACTCCGTCCTGAATACCATGCTTGCTGCCAATACCTACCAACAATATAATACAGATAGGGCCACCACACTAAAAAGAATGTGTTTGCTGAGTTGGTTTCTTTTTAACGTCAAGGACTTTAACTATATTACAGTTAAAATCAATAGAAATGTAACCTTTTCAACCACATCAAATGAGTTCACTTGTATTGGTAGTCTCTCTCTACCATTACAGTGTGGCAATCGGAAAACAGAACCAGGTCAACTTAAGCTTTATTGAAAGGCCATTAAAGAAACAAACTCAAACTCATTTAAATACTGAAGGCAGTACATTAAGGGAAGATCAATACAGTAGGAACACCCTGGTTGCTTTATTAAATATCCCACATATGAGAATCATTTCACCCTCACAGTGTGAGCAAACCCATAAACCTAGGCGGCCTGCCAGTGGCGAAGCTGTTTCACTCAATAGGTCTGGAGCCATGTAGCCCTTCACTTGAGCCTGATTGGACATACTGAGCTACAGCTTTCTTCCCGTATTTAAAACATCATCATCTGGCAAAGACTCGCTGATCAATGAACACCATTTGCTTAAGGAAGCCATTAGCTCCCTGGGTTAAGGGAATGCTAATGGTAGAAAGTGCAGTTTTGTTTCCTTAAGAATAACAAATTCAAGTTAAGGCTGCAGGGAAGGGCTCATGGGAGTCATGAAAATCCCCTCCTCGCCGTACTAACTTGGCATCGTGCTCCATATATCTACCAATAGTATATATTAGACTAACTATTGACCACTGACTCCATGGGCATAGTAGATTTAGGTTGGACATAAACCTCTCTATGCCTCAGGTTCCCCATCTTTGACATGCTGTTTCCCTTTCCTACATACTTCCCTGTTTATAAGAATCGAGAGGACCACAAACCTCTGCAACTTCTTCCTCGAAAATGGCAGGTATATATTGCAAACTCTTGTTGCAGAATATACTCAGAAGAATTATCAAGCAAGTCTTTATTGGCTACAAGTCCCACCCAAAGCTAGTCAGTGTCGATCACCTCTTACATTACCACTACTGAATAGATAGATAGATAGATGATAGATAGATAGATAGATAGATAGATAGATAGATAGATAGATAGATCGATAGATAGATGATAGATAGATAGATAGATGATAGATAGATAGATAGATAGATAGATAGATGATAGATAGATAGATAGATAGATTGATAGATAGATAGATAGATAGATAGATAGATAGATGATAGATAATAGATAGATAGATAGATAGATAGATAGATAGATGATAGATAGATAGATGATAGATAGATAGAGAGAGAGATGATAGATAGATAGATGATAGATAGATAGATAGATAGATAGATTGATAGATAGATAGATAGATAGATAGATAGATAGATAGATAGATGATAGATAGAGAGAGATGATAGATAGATGATAGATAGATAGATAGATGATAGATAGATAGATAGATGATAGATAGACAGATAGATAGATAGATAATAGATAGATAGATAGATAGATAGATAGATAGATAGATAGATAGATAGATAGATAGATAGATAGACCTAGATAGATAGATAAATAATTTATGTGTGGGCACATGCATGTAATCATGTTACTCTACTAGAGAGGCTGGGGCAGAAGATTACAAGTTGGAAATCACTTTGAGCACCTTAGTGAGACTCTGTCTCAATAATTTAAAGAGGTGCTATAATATTCTCTTGGTGGGAAGCACTTGCCTAACAAGCATAAAGCCCAGGTTCAATCCCTAATATGGGGAAAGAGACCAAGTGTGGTGATTTCTAATTATAAGGCAAAAGGCATTCATTTAGGTGAACTCAAGGACACAGGGAATGGAAGTATTTACTCTCCCAATCAGCCTGCCTCTTACCTGTGGACACTGTTAGAGCAAGTCTCCATCTTAACGCTAATGATGAACAAACGTGTTGAAGTCTCTTCCATGATAAAACAAAACATTCTCTCTCCACTTCCCTGTTTCTTTGCTTTCCTTTGCAATAAAACTCCTGAAACCAGAAATGTGTACTGGAGCAGCTTGAACCACTCTCTTTGATTTTACTAAAGTATAAATTGCATGTAATGAAAACCAGACAAAGGAAAAGACAAAGGGTCCCACATATGAAGCTTCTTCCCCAAGACAAGCTACCCTCCCTACACATCGACATGTGACAATGTAGAGAACTTTGCAAGCCAGGGAGGCCACTCCAAGCCTTTGGGTTGAGAGTGATTTGGGGGCACAATGTAGTGAGACCTGGATTTCACAGTAGAAATGGATCTCCAGCCCTTGTCTGTGCCCCTGGAACCAGGCTGAGTGCAACAGTCACATGCCTGGTGAAGCAAAGAGAGAGAAGAAGCACAGTGCCTCACCTGATGCCTCCCGTGGCGATGCCCTTTCTCCATGGCTGCTTGGAACTTCTATTGCCGGCTTTCTCTTGACCTAAAATAGCTGAGTGGTTCCCTGAGGATGGAGAACAGGTGTGTCTGTCTGACCCACGATAAATCTGCTCAGCGTGAAACTTGGCACCATCTGTGGTGCAGATATGCCTTTGCGGGCTTAGAGCACTCTCTGAGTTTCAGGGTTTAGGGAAGGGACACAGAGTTTCAAATATCAAATCACTCAGTGTCGTTAGGCCTTTTATGTGTCCCTCTGAAGAAATGTCTCATAGCCCTTCCAGCCGTGCCAGGCTGAGATCTCTCTCTGTGTCTCTCTGTGTGTCTCTCTCCATGTCTCTGCCACTGTGTGTCTGTCTCTGTCTCTCTCTGTATGTGTGTGTGTGTGTGTGTATCTGTCTGTCTGTCCATCTCCCTTTGTTCTCTCTCCCTCCTCCTCAGCTCTCACCTCTTCCATGTCACACTAGACCTCTTCCACTATTTGGGGCAAACACGAGTTGACTCTTCCCTCATTAATTCATGAGTTGTGTTTCCCCAGAAAGAATCCAGGCACCTTAACACTATGTTCTAATGGGCATCACCAGTTTAAGTCCCAGCACAGTGTACATGGTGATTGACAGCAAAACTTCATGTGGGAAATCTGTGTAACACATGGAGGTTGATTCCATGCGGTTTGTTGAAAGACTAAGTGGGGCAGTATGTCAGGAAGCACACTGAGTCTCATGCCATGTAGTGATGAGCTGCAGGGCAGGCCTGCTATTCATCCTGCCCGGATCCCACACGGCTAGCTTTACACCCGAAATAACAACACACAAACTGTATTCATTTAAACACTGCCTGGCCCATTAGTTTCATCCTCTTACTCACATCTTGACTAACCCATCTCTAATAATCTGTGTAACACCACGAGTGGTGTCTTACCGGGAAAGATTCAGCACGTCTGACCTGGTGGCTGGCTTCATGGCATCTGTCTCAGAGAGCAGAGGCATGCGTCTGCCTGAAGCATCTGACCAACTTCCCTTCCCAGCATTCTGTTCTGTCTACTCCACCTATCTAAATCCTGCCCTATCAAAAAGCCAAGGCAGTTTCTTTATTAACTAATGAGAGTCCTCCATCAATGCCAAGGCCTCCCTTTCCCTAAGAGAAGTGTGCACACCCCTAGCATCAAGCTATCCTATGGCAGTCACTCCCCTACACTCTGGGTAGCCCATGGGACAGGAGCAATGCTGACTGGTGTAACATCCTTGGCTTGTGAATAGCAGATGCTAATGCAACAACCTCCTCACTGCCCTGACTTAATGATAGTCTCCTGTGAGGGGCACATTTTCAAATGAACTCTGTGTTTAATTAGTCCTAGCAAGAATGCTGCATTCACAATTTGACAAAGTAGCTACCTTCTTCAACACAGAGCAGTCCCAGTCTCAGGGGGCAAACAGTGGGAGACCAACTGTCTGTCACCCACACCAGATTGAGACAGGATCCTAGCGTAGAGTCTCACTTTAATCAATAGCCTTACTAAGGATGCCAGACAGAATTCTCCAGGAGTTCACAAGGGGACCATTCTGAACACCCTCCCTGGAACCTGGAACAATTTACAGAGGCAAAGCATGCTAGTTAGCTTCAGCTGTCCACTTGACACAGCCCAGAGTCATCTGAGGGAGTCTCAACTGAGGTATTGCCCAAACCAGAGTAGACTGGAGTCATGTTTGTGGGAAAGAGTCTCGATTGACGACTGATGTGAAAAGGTCCAGCCCACTGTGGGTGGTACCATTCCTAGGCAGGTGGGCGTGGCCTGTGTAAGAAAACTAGCTGAGCATAAACCCAAGAGTGAGCCAAAAAGCATCATTCTCCTTCACGATTTTTGCTTTGACGTCTTGCTTGAGTTCCTGCCCTGACTCCTCTCAAAATGGACTGCAACCTTTAAGCTAAAATAAGCCCTTTCCTCCCCTCAGTCCCTTTCTGTCACTGCAACAGAAAGGGACTAGAATACAAAGAAAGACTAGGAGAAAGGGAGGCCTCGGTTATCCTTCCAGAGTCTGTGTTGTCTCTCGCGAACTTTCGTGACCACAGTTCCTCATTCTTATCATGTAATCCGTGAAGACTGAGCCATCGCCTCATATAATAAAGCAATGGTATATCTGCTAGTGTCAGTTTTCAAAAGCTATGCCGCCTGATTCTATTTTTTTATTCCTCTTCCGTGTTTCCTTTTCCCTTTTCCCCATACATTTGTTTTGACCCCCAAGTCACCAAAACGGGTTTCGCCAAGCTTGAGCTCTTCAGGAAAAAAGAGGACCCGGAAATTAGTTTATGGATGCTTATGTCAATAATTTTCTAAAGTATTTGTTTTCTGTGATGACTTCAGTCAATAGTAGTCTAGGCGAATTTAAATATAAAATATATTCAAACTATAGACTAGTCTCATACTGAAATTCTAAGAAGAAAATATTAGATACACTAAACACTGGTACAGACGTCGTTGTTTAAAACCCTGTAAATCGCTACTGAATTTTCATTTGCAAGTCAGAGACACAAACCAAAAATTATGCATTAATTTTTTTTCTGACTATATTCTTTGAAATTACGTAGTGTTTGGACCATCCGTGCAAATGTCTTTGAAACTGATGCTGTTAAGTAAATGCTACAAACTCAGCTCTAAAGTAAGAATTTCTCCTTTCATTTATGGATGTTTATTTTTTTTTTAATGTAAAGATTTGTTGATACTTAACAGTCTTCTTGGTTTTTAAGAAATTGCCTGCGGCCTCAAGTAATCCGTGGTGCCTCTCCAGCAGGTGGAGTGATGTGCTGGAGAAAGCAGAGCCACGTATAAAGCCTAACCTCTTTCTTTTTGACATTTTGAGAAATTTTTTATATAAAATATAAATCACCTAATGGGCTCACTAATTCTTTTAATTGCATCAATACAGCAGGATCCAATTACACTAGACCTTAAGAGGAAGACATATTTTACTGATTGCATTACCATAATAATGATGCCATAACAACAATAGCAAGCGCTTAGAATACCTCTCATTCTAAAATGGCTTATCAAGCCATACACGACGCCTCCTGGCATCTCTGAAAGAGAAATCACGCCGTGCACAGCAAAGAAAGCTCTGCCTCTGAAAGCCGTCTCCTCCCCAGAGCTTTCTGCCTGCTACAAAAGAGTGTCCCTTCTGACTTTGGTAATGAGCCAGAGCCCATGGGACCACTTCCAGTCTGGGAACCTGGTCAGATCTCTGATGTCCCCAGAACACCATCTCCTCCTTTACAGTCATTAAAAGGTGATGTCCCTAAAGCCCCTCCCTGCTTTAAAACCCTCGATTGAACCTGGCCTTGATAGAAGCATCTTCTTAAGCCCAAGTTCTGGGACCAAATGTGCCCAGATCGTTGGGAGCATATGGCACAGACACCTCTTGATGCAGTCTGGGTCTGAAAACTGAGTTACAGAACGACACCCTGGTGGGGTAGACTCTTCTCACCCTCGAGCTGCTGTTGGTTAGCAGTGCAAGTGTCCTGAAAAGTCGAGGTTTAAATAATAACCCAGAGCTGGGTCTCAGCAAAAGAGTCTGCTCCAAGCCCTCACAGGACCCAGGAAATTACCACTGCTGAGGTGCGGAGAAGCAGGACGTTTGCAAAGAGCCCGAGAATAAGTAGTATTGGCCATGTTACCGACGAGGAAGCTGAAGCTTAAGGAGGCCCTGTGAGATGCTCAGTGCAAAGATCGGAATATCCCCAGCCCGTCTCCCGGCTGCCCCTTCTTCCTCACACTGGACATCAAGAGCTGGTTTGCAGGAGCCTCCTAACGATCGTGATAAGGAGAAAAAGAAGGTGGAAAGTCTGTGGCTCCAGACAGACGAGGTCCCGTTGACCATCTTTGCTACAGGATGGTGTTAGAAGCAAAGCCGGCGATTGATTGCCTGACTTTCCGTCTTGCGTTCTCCTAACACTCCAATCCGGATTTGGAGAAAGCACCTCACTGCCATGCGTTTTCACCCTTACACGCATGTGTAGACTTAGGAAAACTGTTTTTCAGGAGATGGATTGTCTCCTTTGACCCTGGCCACCTCTGGCCTCATTTAATAAACCAAAGTCTTCCACAGTCTAATTCTCAGGATAAGCACTAGTGAATCTGCTGTGCTTACAGCGTGCTGGAGGCATATTTGAGAGAGCACGGTGCACGCGGGGGGGACTAGGAGGTGCCGAGTACATTCAGACAGGGAGAAGGGGAGACAGTTGCCTCTCTACGTAGAGTGACGCCACTGTCCCTTCTGGACCCCTAGGGTCATTCACTCTTTCCTGGCTTGTCCACCGGTGGCTGGCTGCAATGCTCAGTGAATTCCCCCTGTATAAGGCAAGCACTGTTATGCATTTAAGCTGCTGCCTGAATGCCCTCACTGCCAACCCAGTCGCAAAGGCTCTACTGATTCTCACCTGTTCTGAAGTTCTGCTACAGATGAAAGAGTTTCTCATCCCCTTTCTTCTCCGTCAGTATTTCTCTAAGTCAGCAGGACTTGAAAGCAGCTGAGGCCCAAACCAAGTGAAGATAGAAAACAATGTTGCTCAGTTGGTAGAGTGTTTGTTTGCCTAGCACACACGGATTTAACACCCAGCACTCCCGTAAACTAGGCACACAAAAGACAACGGAAGGAGTTCAAGGTCAACCTGAGATAAGTTAGATCCTGCCTCAACTAAATAGGAAAGTGAATGAGAAGAATATGTTCTACATTCAACATCTCTGATGTAATTCTAAGTATCACTTGAAATTAGCATCAGGAAGAAGGATAAGACATCTCAGACTTTATTAACACTTCTTTATGGCAGAGGCAGGGTCTGCAGCAGAACTGTGCCCTCGCCTCTCAAGAGAGGGTACCTGGTCCCCCCCCATCCCCCACTGCCAGGACAGTCCATGATGCCTGCCTAGTTCCTCTGGGCTTCTCTGCTCCAGCCCCCAAACACAAACAGGCTGATGAATTCCCTTCAAACTCTGCCAATGCAAACTGTGGCTTAAAAATGGAAATGAGCTGAAACCCCACACTAATACCTGCAAGGACATTAAAGCTTTGCATCCCTGTGTAGAACACGAGGCCGGGCCAGCATCAGTATGCTTTTAGTGGCTTAATGGTAAATGTTGAACAAATTAGTGTCCCCTTAAGGTTGTCCTGGGGCACATGGAGTCACAGTCTTTAATTTTAATGAGACTCTATTACACAATCTCTTATCGCCTCTTAACTGCCAGGAAAATGACCACCAGCTTAATGTTCAGCAAAATAGCTCACTTGGACCTCAAGGAAATTACCTTGAAATTATTACACTTACCCGTGGCTGATGCACCAGGGTTCATTTGAGAAGAGGCGGCCACCTGGCACTTCCAGCACAAAGATACGTCATTTCCTCGGGTTTTTCAGGTTTAGCTTTATCTGGCCTTACCTGATTTGAGGCATATTCTCTTTTGAATGTAAATATTTAAAATGCAGGTGACACTGAGTCCATTTCACAATTGACAGGGCAAGGCAGGCAGTTGAGAAGATTGGACCTATGCTAGCTAGTTTTATGTCAACGTGACCCAGGCTATAGCCATTTGGGAAAAGAGAACCTCAACTGAAAATATTTCTCCAACAGACTGATCTGTATACAAGCCTGTAGGATATTTGATTGATGTGGGAGGGGCCAACTTACTGTGGGCAGTGCCATCCCTGAGCTGATGGCATTGGTATTACAAGGAAGGAGGAGGAGCAAGTAAGTCACTAAGCAGCACTCCTCCAGGTCTCTGCAGCAGCTCCTGCTTCCAGGTTCCTGCCGCGAGTGACTGCCTTTGATGATGGACATGGAAGCTGAAATAAGCCCTCGCCTCTCCATCCTCATACTGTTAAGACAGTGCCTGAGGCTGGTCAGGCTGTCTCTGTAATCATCAGCAGGCTAAGAAGGTCAATCCCACCCCTCTTAGCAACACTTGACTTTTAAAAATATTGCCAGGGAAGTAAATATAGCACTATTTCATATTGAATAAAATGATATATGAAGAGCCCAGCACAAAGCCTCAGTCACCAAAATTGTTCAACAACTGCTGTTGTTTGGTTTTTCTGTTAGTGCCACAGCACCCCATCGCTAGCAAAAAGACCTCTAGACCCAGCTTTTCTCCCGGACAAAACTAGATTTATCACACCTTGCCAAATAAAGGCACAGCAGTGTGAGTGAGTCCAAAGGAGAGATAGAACCCACGTGGCCCGCTAAACATGGGGTGTAAACATAAAAAGAGACTATGCTAAAGGGAGAGTATAAGATACTGGCACCCCAAAGCTGAAAAGCATGTCCCATGGAGGACAGATAGGGAGGTTTCCAAATGCTGGGCGCCAGAGGTCAAACTTAGGCTCTCCACCCAGACCTGGGGAGTACGCTGTCTGGGACAGAGTTGTTACTAGATACACTGCTTGGGGAAGAGAACGTTTGCTAGGGTTTGGGGTTGCACGGGGTCCTTCCTGCTCTTGTATGGACTTCCTACTACACTGTAACAACACACGTAAGAGCACAAATAATTTAGACACTTAAAGCCACATAGGTCGTTTCTCTTGCGGTCTGTGGGTAGTCCGGCATCATTGCCAATGGCTGACGCCAAGGGCTCAAAGGCGCCACCTTCTGACAGGACGCACCCTCACATCCTTACAACTGATGGGAGCTGTACTTGTGTTCCTTCTGAAGGCCACAGTGGCTATTTCTTCCCGCGTCTGTCAGGAGAACCGGTTCCTTCCCCTTGTTCAGCTTCCAGAAGCTGCCTGCATTTCTCAGCCCTTCCCTACATCGCTCCTGCTGCTTGCTTTAGCGATTCGCCGAGGTCTGTGAGGATAGTTCAAAATAATTTCCCCACCTCTTACCCACATCTTCAGAGTTCCTCTTGCTGTGTTCAGGTCAACAGAACTAGGCAGGGGGTGACCCTGGGGTTACCATTCTGCCCACCACATCTCTGCTCTGAGGTTATTCCACATTGGTTTCTGCCAGCCTGCCCTGGCCATGGGAACCTGATGACACTTCTCCACTGAGAAACTCTTTATCCTATCTCCAGACACCAGGGCCTTGCAACAGACCCTTGGCTTTCCTTCTGGGAGCTGTTTGTCCCCTTTCTCTCCTGCTCACAGGAACTCCTCCTCCTCACAGTTCTTACTGACCAGTCTAACTACAGCTTCCTTCTCAGCCACGAAGCACACAGGAGGGTGAGAGAGCAGGAGTATGAGGCAGGGGGATTCTCACCCCTGGTGGGAGAAGTGGCTTGCCTTCTCTACTCTCCCAGTATCCCTTCTTCACTAAAGACTTTCCTCCTGCTGTCTTCCAGCTTAACCCCAGGACTGTTAAAGATCGGCATTTGCTGTATTTTAACTATAATAAAACACTTTCCTCACTGAGCAGGCAACATGGATTAGAATGAGTTAGCATCACCCTTAGATTTTTTCTGTTCCATTTTATTGTTATTTGCTTTGCTTTGCTTTGCTTTTTGCTTTGGGACAGGCTTTCACACTGTAGTCCAGGCTGGTCTTGAACTCACTGATTCAATTCCGGCACCCACATGGCAGCTCATAACCCTCTATAACTCCAGCCTTAGAGGATCTGATGTGCTCCTCTGGTCTCTGTGGGCACTGAATGCACATGGGACAAAGTCATACATACATGCAGGCAAAACCCCCATACATATCAAATAAAACAGTTTTAGTTGGTTTCTACACCATTTTTAAACAAATGAAAGAATGTAATTAGCATTAATTATCACAAGGTGGTATTTTTCTTGAAAGACTATGTTATTATCTTTCTGTGGTGGATTCGTATTATTTTAGACATTTTAAGCGCATTAGCACAATATATTACATTATAGGGAATATTGAGTGCTCCCAGGAAACCAACTACTAAGTATACTAAGTTAAATGAATGAATTTTTAAAATCCTGGCTTTTAAAAACACAAAACACGAAACATTTTGAGGCCGAGTATAACTGCGATAGTATTGAGTGGCGTAGTTAACTGATTTTTAACAAAGGTATGCTGCAGTTACCCGTGAGTGCCAGCAGAGGGCGCCAAAGCAGGCCGCTGATATTTATTAGCAGAACCGGAGTGACTGGATCCCAAGGCCTTTTTTTTTTTTTTTTTTTTTTTTTTTTTTTTTTTTTTTAGCAGACTTAAATAAGGCAAAACTTCTCTGGATAGAATAAATGTTTATTAGTGGTATGTTTCAGTACATTTTTTTCAATGTACAAAAATTTAACAGTACCACTTCCCTGAAGGTCAGATTCTCAGAAGTTCCGGAGATAATGCAGACGCGTAACACTTAACTCTAATTGTTAATGATCTCTGAGCTGTTAGGAAGGATCCAGACAAAGGGTAATGCTCTTTCATCGGAGTGGCCAGATGTCAATGGGGCTTACCAGGATACAGTGTGGTGCAGCCCCCACTGCTGCTCTTCCTGACTCCTTCCTCCGCACACTCCACAGGGTTTCCACGGGAACACCATACTGGAAGGGGGTGGGAGGGGAGACGGGGCCAACCTGCTTCCTTATGACCCACACCTGTCCCACCACCCTGCGCTGGTATAGAACTCTCTTCTAAAGAATGAGTGTGTCACCGAAAAGCCTAGAAAATTCTAAGAGTTCCAAGCTGGGGAATCGCAAGAGACCGTACTTGTCTTTAGAAGACAGGCCAGAATAAGCTGTCAACACAGGGATGAGTCGTGGTCTGTGCCGCTGTGACTCCACTGTTTGCACCTGCACGTGGGGAACGCGGCCAGAAATACGCATTGCAGCATGGGGTGGGAGCGGGTGCTTCTGAGGGTCAGCATTCCTCTGTCAGCAGATTGCGTCAAAAAGTGGAGTAAACAGTTCAGTGAGAGAATCCTTTCTAAAACGTGACTACAGAGGAATAGCACCATCTAGCTCAGGGGTCAGCACTGGAGATCAAATCCAACAGGTTGATGGCTAGGAAAATGGGGGTGAATCCTAATCCAGCCAGCAAATCACTCAGCTCAAAGGAAGAGGTGGCCTCCATTTCCTCAGGCTGGACATCAGATTCCAGAAACTAGGGTTCAAAGAGTGACGTCGTCATTCTAACGGTGTGTGTCATGCTCTTCCCGCAGCTCGACCATTATCCCTCCGTGAGTTACCATCTGCCCAGCTCCTCTGACACGCTCTTCAATTCTCCCAAGTCGCTCTTCCTTGGAAAAGTTATAGGTAAGTCTTTGGCTCTTCTGGTACGAGTGCAGTGTTAAAAATGCACCTGTCGCAAGTCTTCCGCGGTAGTAAATGTGAATTTGTATTTTTAACTACAGAGCTCTCTCAGTGAGGTCAACCCAGGGCATCCCTGTACCAGTAAAACCTAGGTGGTAGCTGACAGTGGCTCACAGGAGTGCTACAAAATCCTCTTCGGGGTATTGCTCATGCGAAACATGACGTGCGCTGTGATTAGCATGGAGGGCATCGGGTAGGCAGTGCCTGAAATGGAACCAGCATTATATGGTACCTATTATAAAGCAAGGTGCAATTATCAGCTCCCAGATTCACTCTTTAAATTTTTTTTCTTTGGGATTTTTTAAAGGCCTCTGCCTATGCACAACAACTAATTTAACTTCTTCCCTATGAATCACTCCTAAGAAATGTGTCTAACGCCATTTGCAGATTATAAGATTGTGAAGTAGAGGACTCCTCCCTTACATGTGACTGCATTTATAGCCACTCTTGTCCTCCCTTCAATATAAGAAATGGGAGTTATCTAGACGAAAAGGCAGGTGCTATTGCTCGCGAGTATTTTTAGTGTTTTACACGAAGTCCGCAAAATTTCTCTTTTCCTGTGAGAATGTCTGTCATGAAGTAGATGCCAGCGTCAGCGTGAAGCACAGCCCACGTCTCAAGGGGGATAAAAGATCATTTATCCTGAGCCACAAAGGCATGACCATGGATGGCTAGGGAGCACGGCTCAGATTGCCCCAAATAGCATGTCCCAATGTGGAACTGATTACACAAGCTTTTATAGTCACAGGGCATGCCATCAATCAAAGCACTTTTCAGACACATTGCTGAGACATGTTGATGGGTCACAGCAAGGCAGGGAACTTCTGTTGTATGTTTTATCTGATGATGTTCTTAGCTTTGAAGATGGTGAAAGAATTCGGAACTTCTACCTGAGTGTAACCATGTTAGGTGGACAATGGATGGATACCAGGGCTGGAGACGAGAGCATGGCTCTGGATCAGGGTCTCATCAGCCAACCAGCCTTTAAAACATTTGACATAGCTATGGCTTTTTTTTTCTGGGCACTTTGGTGCACAGTGGTAGCGTATAGACTGTCCAGTGGGCACTGGTAAAGCTATTTCACCAGGCCACTTTCCCCACTGTTGCAGTATGCCAATTTGGGAAGCCACAATGTTGTAAGGAGGGTGCTAGTTAGTTCCCGGCCACTTAGCCCTGAAATAATCACACAGAAACTGTATTATTTAAATCACTGCTTGCCCCATTAGCTCTAGCTTCTTATTGGCTCTTACATCTTAATTTAACCAATCTCCATTAATCTGTGTATCACCACAAGGGTGTGGCCTACCAGCAAAGTTTCAGCACGTCTGTCTCCAGCAGTAGTTCCATGGCTTCTCCCAGCATTCTTCCTCCCAGCATTCTCTCTAGTTTTCCCCACCTACCTCTATTCCCTGCACAGGCCCAAGACAGTTTCTTTATTAACTAATGGCATTCACAGCATACAGAGGGGACTCCTGCATCACCACAAGTTTTTCGAAACTGAATTCACTCACAAGGCAGCTAGACATGAGGAAAAGGAGCCTCTGAAGCCATGTGTACCTCCCCAAGATAGGCTTAGGAGTTTTCATAAGATAAGGAACCTGGGTATTCTGAGGCACCAAGGGAGGTGATGAGAGGTAAAGAGGGGTGAAGTGATCAGTATCTTGCATATGCAAGCACTGTCTTTATTGCTCCTCATAGAATATATGTTCTGAAAACAGCCCTGATAGTGTGACCTGTGGGTGGAGTCTGGGGCCCTGTGGTGTCAGAAGGTTGCCTGTCAATCACATATGCAGACCCAAAACACAGGGCCTCAACCAATATGAGCTAGGCAAAGTTCTCTGGAAAATATAACCTAATCTGTCTTTACCGAGGTGACCTACTGTTAATCCCAAAGATGGGAGAAGAAAGACCACCGACCAAAATCATCATGGCCAAATTAATTAAAGCAATCAATTAATTTAAACAAACCTTTTTATTTGTGTGCACAGGCTGCCTCCCCCTAAGGAAGAGTTCAAGAGGTCAGCTTTAGATGTGAGGAACACAGGTTTTTATAGCTCAGGGGTGGGAGGTTTCCAAATGGGAAATTTGACAAGCAAAATAGGCAGGGTTACAGGAACAGAACATAGCAAGGTGGTCAAAACAAAGCAGTCATAGCAAGAGAGTCATGACAACCTTTTGAAACAAAAGTAGGATTGCCAGCTGGTATTACAAGTTTCGAAACAAAGGCATGATAGCAAGGTGCTCATAAGGTAGTCACAGGTGACCATAATAACCTTTTGAAACAATGGCATGGTTGTCATTTCCTGGAACAGGCAGTGCAGAGCTGTTTGTAGTTAAGGTTATAGATGGGGCATAGCCCAATCTTTGAGAAACAGATTTAATCATAAACAGGAATGAGCCTAGTTTGCCTTTACTATAGCATGGTTTTCAAGCCTAAGATGGAGGCAGACTGGTTCATTACTAGCATGCTTGAGACAAGTAGAGACAAGTCAGCAGAGTTTCTCATTTAACTATTTCATTATGAGACTCCTGAAACTGCTGGGTAGACTCGAGAATAAATGGCCAGCGCCGCTGAAATCTTCTTTGGGGTTTTCCTGGGTTCTAAAGAAAGAGCCTTCACTTGAGAGATAAAACATCTCACACTTCTTATTTAAAAGGAAAAAAAAAACTAGTTTCATTATGGAGACTTGGTTACATCAGTCAGAGAGCATTAATTAAAATATGGTTGCAAGGTCACAGCTTGAGAAACTGAACTGAACCTGTAATGAAAGCGATAATGGACATTTATATAGAGCCTCACCTACATAGGCTCTATTTTAAGCACTTCAGCTATATTAACCCCCTTGACTTTCATCACAGTTCCAGGAAGGTGTTGAGATTATTATCTCTCTTCAGAGATGACAAAAGCCAGGTACAAATATGTAAAATAGCTGTCCACTGCCACCTGGATGACAAGTAGCAGAACCAAACTTGGAAAGCAGGCAGGAAGACATGAAGACAGTTCCTGAGGAGTGTCCTGTTGTCTCTGGGACAGGAAACATAGAAATGAAGAGAAGAAAGACAGACAGCAAGAACTGATGGGGGATGGATGCAAGGCGAAGGTAGACCAACCCAAGCATTGAGTTTTCTATAGCGTACCTGAAAGTGGGAAAGACCCTTCTATAGAACCAGGAACACGTCCATCCTGTTGCTCAGTGAGACAGTTAGAACCCACGAAGTGTAGAACCAGTGTAGAACCCATGAAGGAAAGGCTACCTACTCCAGGTCAGTAGAAAGGGCGATTGCTAGCAAAGGTGGAATTGGAACAAAAATGAGAGCTGCAATGTATTGGCTGCCAGGCCTTAGATTTTTGTACAGTGTGTACAAATAACTAAATAGCTACCCTTTAATCCTCTGTGCCCTAAAAATAACATGCTGGCATGGTGTCAAATATAGGTTTAACTACATTGTACTTGTTGGTAGCTTCTAGTAGTTTTCTGCATTTGAAAGATCTTATGAGAAGGCAAATTTTGTGACATATCTAACGTTGTATACGTGAACATGATGAGTAAATGTCACAACAACCCAATGAAACAAGATGTCATTATTATCCGCTCTCACACATGAGACTGAGGGTTAATCATGTGATGTGTGGGAAAACAGCTTTGAAATCATGCTCCCCTGATTGTGCCCTATCTCATTAGAAGTGAGCCCATGAGAAATTGGATCTCATCCTCACTGATCAATGAGATCCCTGTCGATCAAGACAGGAGCAATGCTGAATGAATGATTGTTGAACTAATAATCATGAGAAAAGAATCAGAACGAGTGTCATTGGCACAGCACATGAGGGTGACGTAGTGGGTGGTGACACACAGTAAGGTCAACACAGAGATGATGTCAGTCCTCACCCGGTTTGCAGCTTTGTCCTTTGTTGTGGGTTTTTGCTTGCTTGCTTGCTTGCTTGCTTGCTTGCTTGCTTGCTTGCTTGCTTGCTTGCTTGCTTGCTTGCTTGCTTGCTTTGCTTTGCTTTCCTTTGCTTTAGTCAGAGATCTGACAATAGGGAACTAAAAAGAATGCAGGCCTAAGAATCTGGCAGAGCTAGTTAGACTTGAATGCAGGCCTGCCTGTGAAAAATAATCTTGGTCCTCTTGTGCTAATGCTTCCTGATTTAACCTTTCAGAGTCTCAGTTTCCTCAAATACATCGTGGGAAACTCACACATCTGCTTCCGAGTTGCTAGTTCCCTGAGGATAAAGATTGTGGGCATTAAAAAAAATAATAATTTATCAATAGTACCCAACCAAACATAAAACAAATGCTTAAAGAACATTTGTTGAGTAAATGAACTACCCTTTTACTATTAATCTCGTAATATCTGAGAGAGGGCTTAAAGGACAGACATCAAGACAACATCAGCTTCGAAATGGGAGTGGGAACAAACATGAGAACTTGGTCTGGCTGCCTCAGAAATTTAGCATGGATGCACCTGCAATCCTGAGTCCTTAGCCAGATGTCAGACTCCCGGCTCACAAAGTAGAAAATCCATCAGAACAAGTTGTGTCTACTTCTTATCATTTACTACCTAAATGATGTCCTAGATTTTTATGAGTCTGGTTTTAAGCAGCAAGTTGTCTCTCAGGAGATGTAATTTGGAACCTAAGGGAGATGGAGAGGACACGATGTCTGTTCCCTATTTCCAATAGTTCTATCAACACCCTGAGTAAAGACACTAACACCTTGTTTAATAGCAACACACACTTGAGAGGAATGATCTAATGTTCAGGATGACAAAAACCTTTCAAATGTGCCTTGACAAGGTAGAAAGATGGGATACAAATAATGGCGTGAAACGTGATAGAGATTAAACTATTCCACACTTAGAAAGACAAAAAAAATACATTAAAGGAGATCAGAGGTTTTCAGAGTTCAAGGAAAACCTCAGGTGGCTGGTGTGAGCTCCATTCTTCAGCAACTGATTCTTCAATGAATCTAATACAGAGCCACTAGGGAGATGGTGTCTGCAGTGTCTGGAGTAGATTGTCAGTCTTCTGAGAAGACCAGATAGATACAAACCCATGACCAAAAGGCCCAGGAAGAGTTAATCAGACTGAGTTATGACTGGAGACAAGCTGCTGAATTAGTTGGTCAGGGCTGCTCAACTGGCTGGAGCAGACACAGGGAGTACAAGCTTGAAGGGAGAAATTCCATCTCCACAAGTGGGATGATCTCCTCCTCACAAATGAGAAGATAATGAAGTGTCTATGCTAGAGAGTATTCCAGAAGATGAGAAGTAGAAATTCATCCCCTATACTCAGGAGCTTTTCAGACTAAGTAAAACCAAACTAGATGAAGCCTGCATGCCTTTGAAACTCCACGAAGTCTGGTGGGAACATGCTTCTGTGAAGGAGTGAGCAATGCCGTATCTGTTTGAGAGATGAGATGCTAACTATATTCTGGGCTGCTTGACATCATCTACTGTATGACTATATCACAGGTGTGAATTTCGATTCAGTCCACTGAGCATCGCGTCACTATAAATTCCGTTATTGAACAGACAGTCAATGTGCTCAGGGTGGCAGTATTTATTTTCATTCTAGAGAGTGATTAGCCTTTTTTATTAATTTTTCATGCGAACTCTTTGTGCCATTGTTGTGACTCAGGCTCATATAGAATCACAATGAAGTGGGTCTATTCATCATAAAAGGACAATGTGGCCTCTCTGCTTGCATCCAAAGGCCACACTTGGGGAGAAACCAACTACTCACACTGAGTAACTTTTGCTTTACTGACCATTACTGCTTCTCAGAAGCAGGAACTGGGGTAGAGTAGTAAAAATCCAAGGTGACCTTCTAAACTGAGTTTTATATAGTTTGTAAGTCATACTGGTCCCAGATTCTAACATTTGCCTAACTACTTTACTGTCCAAAGCCACTCTGATAGGAAATGTGTCTCCTGGTAACCATTGTGTGAGCTCCATTGCAATCCATATTCCAAATGTGACAATCCCTGGCAATAAGAAATCCTCATATTCTCGGGCTTCCCACTCCTTCCAGAACTTTGGCAATACTTCACATAGCAGAAAATAACATATTTAATTTTTCAACCATTGATCAAAGCTGTGGTAGACATTACACAGCTCACTGAAAATTTCTGGCCAAGGGATTATGAACTGAAAAAGTATGTACCACTTCCGAGATAGAACATTTCATTGCAGATCCAAGGCCCCCTAAAGCTTCCTGTTCCCTTATCACTCTGGCAAGGTGACTAATAAACCTCAAACAGTGGTTGTTCTATACATCCAGGTCCTATGACCACAATGAAAAGAGAACCCCATTTATTCATGACGAATATATGGCATGGAAAAAAAAACCTTGTTTTGTAAGCCATGATGACTACAGGACTTTTTTTTTAAAACTATGGTACAGCCTAACCTGCCCTGATTGGCACATAAAGATTGCCATAAAGAAGAGACCTTGTTTCCTTATACTTGGACTTCAGGTCTTAACATTCCATTTGCCAACTATGTGACAAAAGCAAGCTATTTCTGCTTCTCATCTGGTTGTCTGTTTCCTCTATGTAAACTAACAACAGTCATGCCCTAACTTCAAAAAAATAACATTTAGCAGGCAACATAGTATGTGCCCCATATTATGTCTGTAATACATAACAGTTATTTCTAATCCTTTGAAAGTAAACAAATATATATGCATCATATCTAGTGTGGGGCATTGTGTAAGTAACTGGAGATTTCAGTAGTGTCCAACTCTCCCAGTTTCTGTCTTTGGAAGACTCAGATTTTAGCTGGAAGAGAAGGAAAGGAGAGGCAATTAGAGGGGCAAGTGGCAAGACTGGGAGAAAACGGTCTAGGTGTTTCAGAGCCGTCTAGTCAGAGATTGAGAGACTCAGCACCATGCTATTATGAAATCTAAGAGTCAAGAATGCAGTGCAAAGCACTGGGTGGGGGAGCATTCTTACTGACTGTGCTCCACAGTCAAGGTGGCAACAAGACTAAGTGAATTCTTATATCTTGGATCACAAGAATGTGTGTATATGTTAGTTATGTAAAAGTGACATTATTTAGGCTAGAATGCATGAGGCATATTGACAGCTAGTATAAGAGCATTGGGAATGTTCCTGGTGTCTGGAGCCATTTGCAAAGCCCCATGTACCATTCTAGCAATTTGATCTGAGTAGGTTGGAGAAGGGAAAACTGCCCTAAAGAACTCTGAGGCAGTAATGGAACTTCTGATAGCAGATAACATCAGTAGCCATTTATAAATAATCACTCAGAGACTTAATATTAATTTTAAATGTTTGGCCAATGGCTCAGGCTTATTACTAGCTAGCTCTTATATCTAAATTAACTGATTTCTGTAGGTGGAGACTGCTTGTTCATTTCCCAGCCACCCAGATCCAAATAATAACACAGAAACTATATTAATAACAATACTGTTTGGCCATTAGCTTATGCATATTTCTAGTTAACTCTTACATCTTAAATTAATCTATTTCTTTTAATTTATGAATCACCACAAGGTTGTGGCCTACCAACAAGGTTCTTACTGGTGACTGGTATCTTTCTCCCTCAGCAGTTACATGGTGTCTCTTTGACTCTGCCTACTTTTTCCCATCTCTGGATTTCCCACCTGGCTTTATTCTGCCCTGCCATAGTCCTAAAGCAGATTCTTTATTAATCAATGGTAATAAAATATATTCACAGCATAAGAGGGGAATCCTACATCACATTTCAATTAATCTGTATATTGCCACAGGGCTGTGGCATTACCTCATTTTCTTCCTTGGCGACCAGCTGGCATCCTGTAGACTCCACCTTCTTCTCCTTATTTCTTTGGATTTCCTGCCTGGATCTAAGGCCAAAAGAGCCTTATTTATCAACCAGTGAGAACAACACATTTTCACAGCATACAGAAGGACATCCCACATTACTTCCTGGGTTCCCTCAGGAGGAACCTTGAGAATTAGGATAGACTATACAAGAAGCCAATATTGGAGATGAATCTACAGAACTCGAATAGGTAAGTGAAGAAATGATCCAGAGAGAGAAAGAACATTGCCATACCAAGTTCTTACCATTGTGGGCAACAGGGACATGGTCCCAGAACGAACCCTGGGGAAAGGTGCATAGCATGTCCTTATGGATCTCTGCTGAGATACCAGGAAGTCTCAGTCAAGGCACCTCCTTCCTCCTCAGGATAGAGTACTCTTTCCAGGGAAGGAGTGCTACACCCTTACCTTCCTTTCAACATGTTCCCAAAGCTGAAGAGCATGCAGAAGAATACTGGTCCATGTTCTCTGGAGCCAAAGGGGAATGCAGCATCCTTACAACATCTGCTACTTCCATGCACAAAATGACTGTTCAAGGAAGTGCGGTGTTTTTATATGCCTGTGATGAACTGATCCTCCAGGATCACAAGGACTACCGGCTATGCATCTGGCTTAATTTGACTCTTCATCACTTAAATATACCTTTCTGCCTGAGCTGTTCTTTCTCAAACACAAATGCTCATTCTCTCTATTGGCACGCTTCATTTGCTCCATCCCTTTCTTGTATCTGTTTTCCTTCCTTTCTTTCTTTTCTCTTTATGATAGAATTCCATGTAGCTCAGGCTTACCTCAAGCTCCCTATGTATTCAAGGATGACCCTGAACTTCTGATCCTCCTGCCCTCACTTCCTGAGTAATAGGACTACATGCATGTACTAAAATATTCAGTATATGTGGTGCTGGAGATCAAACCCAGGGCTTCATCCATGCTAGGAAAGTACTATACAGATTGAGCAACACACACACACACACACACACACACACACACACACTTTTTTTTCTATAGAAGGATGGCCAGGCATATAAAGAACCAAAGAGAGAAGGCAACAACATATAGCCCATATATTTACACAATGTAAGAATAGGGAAGGAGTTGAATTTATACCAGCCCTTGAGTTTGCACAACCTAGCAGCGGCTGGCCAGCAGCCTACCATTCTATATCTTCTATTGTCACTACATGCTCTTCTAGTCTTGGGGGTTAAACCCTAAGGTAGTTTAACTATGGGTCCCACAGGGCATCTGCCCTCATTCCTGTCATTACTACTGTCTCCTCATCTCCCATTTGGGACAAATCCATGAGTCTCTGTCATATCCTCCATGTTCCCCATAATAACCTGTCAATACCCACAGGGCAGGCCCATGGTAGATTTGGTGGTTTCTACCACAGGATCCATGTCTCTTGAACAAAAGTTGAAAATCTTGCTGCTACTTTTGTCTTCTCATATAGTTGGGCAGGCCCCTGTTGTATAGATCCCCCTACACAGTCTATCCCCAAAACCCTAGGATGTGGAGTAATGTAAAAGCCCTTCCCCTGAGTCTTTCTCACTTTCTACATTTCTCTGGCTGAAGTTCACTCTCATCTACTCTGCACCTCATTCTTTGCTCATGACCTCTTGGCCTTTACACTGGAACAATCTTTGCTTGTACTTTCTATACAAGCTGGCCGACTTACAAAAGCTTAATGGTTTCAAATATCAGCTCCATGTTTTCTGCTAACCTGGTGTCAGCTGAGGATGGAGTAGCTCTGCCTTGACTCTTTACTTCTCATCCTGGGACTAGAACTATCACAAGCACATCTATCCCAAGGTGCTGGAAGGCCCAAGACTGCAAACCCACTCCTTCAAGCAGTTTTCAACCCTTTGATTTTTGTCCCACGCACTAATATCCATGGGCTCTGCTTCTTCCACGAGAGGGTTAGCAAGACCACAGAGCAAAGGACACAGGGAGCGGTGAGGAACCAGGGCCACCCATGTGGACCCAAAGTTCATCATTGTCATCTAATCATCCTGCCGCTAAGCGATACCTTGTGCCATCTCCTTGTTAAGTAGGAATGTGTGCTGTCTCTGAATCTCTCTGTGGCATGGTTTCTCCGAGCACTGCAAGCTGTGAATAAAGACACATGGGAACATAATTTATTTGCTCAAAAGTGTTCTGGGTGCTTATTGTTCTGTGTTGCCTAGACAATAGATAGTAGCCATACTTACGGTTGGAATGAGTATGCTTAAGAAAGCTGAAGGAAGGGGACAAATAGCAAGAGAAGGAGAGGAGGGGATTCAAAACATCTGGCAGAAATCAATTGAGGAAGCCAAGGCAGGCACCTAGATTTCTCACTAAGCTTTCTCTCCATGGAGGAGCTTCCATGGCTGAACTTCTGGCCTCTCCTTCCTATTGCAGCCATTTTTATATCACGAGGCAAACAATAGTAGTGACCTTTGCTGGAAATGGTTCACTTTATAGGTGTTCTCGGGGCCATGGTGCATTTACTCTTGAACTCTTTTGCTGTTTTCTTCTTGTCACAGGACTGGTGTAGGGGCCACCTATCCCAAGACAAAGCAGGATAATTTGAAACAAACAAGCTTGGGTCTGAAATGGGGTGGGAGAAAAACCCTACCTCCCAATCCAGCCTCTGAGCAAGCTCAGAAAGCCCGTGACAGTTTTAGTGATACACTGTACATTACATTTATGGGTGCCAGGTGATGGGCAGGCGATGAATAAATTATGAAAGCCTCTGTCTTTAAGCTGTGTGTTTTCTCATGAGTGTAGACAAAGAATGAGGAGAGAATTGTGGAATGGAAGTGTTAGCTAGCTGTAAGTGCTAAGAAGAAAGAAAATAAGGAGGGTGGTAACAGAGAGAGAGAGGGCATGCACAAAGATGGCCAGAAAAGCCCTCTTTGAGGCAGTAAAGTTCAAGAAGTGTCCTGAGTGAAGTGGGAGAGACAGAGTTGAGATCTGTGGCCTTACATGAAAACTGAGGGCAATTGAAAATCTATATGAGGCGAGGGTAAGTCTGGCTTGTCCAAGGGTGAAGGAAAACCCGAGATCAATGGGCAAAGTGGGAGGAAACGGAAGAGTGGGAGAGTCAGAAGCCAGATTGTCCCGATGTAGACCAAGTAGAAGGTCTGAGCACGTGTGCAGTATGATCTGATTTATGTATTAGAAAGGGCATGCCAACTGCCTGTGCCATTTTAACTAGAGAAGGGTCGGGCAGGCAGAAGGCCAAGATGAATACAGAAACCGGTCACATGGCAGGAGCTGAGTTCAGATAAGAGAGGATGGAGTTTGAACTACAGGAGGTGTAGTGGTGGTGATGGAGGCATCCTTAAGGGCCCTTTATCCATGGGAGAGCACCCAGCAGGTGTCTTCGGGGTGAGTGCCTGAGACACTAACACAGATAAGGGACAAAAAGAAGCATCCAGAAGAGAAAGCCAGAGTTGCCACTGCTCACAGCTCTGTTTCCTGCCTCGGCCCATGCAGACTGCGAAATACACAGGGATCAGCCATTGTTACAGCTGATGACTCTGTTCTTCTTTTCAAATTGTTATTGCAGAGAAAGACTAATATATTTCTTCAAATGGAGATAGAGAGAATGTGGCAGCGGAATTGCCTGCTACTCCATTCAGAGTGAGACTCTGATGGGGACTCACTTCTGGTAATTCATCTCCACCTCCGAAACCAGGGAGGCAGCATATTGATAGATGAACACTTGGCGAACAGCTAATTGAAATTTCGGGTCAGCTGCCTTTGGGTTTTATCATAATGACAGAGGCGGCAGTTAAACACTGAGGGGAAATATGTTTTAAGTGATAAGCAAGGAATACCATTAAAGTGGGTGAGGGGAAATTAGGAAATTATGAGAATTAAGAAATTATGAAAAATGTGAGGAAATAAAGAAAAAATGATGCACTCTTCATGTCTTGCTGGGGTTGAAGGAAATCTTTGGTTTAGAAGAATATCCCCAGTGCTTTATCTTGAAGGTTGACTGCTCATTTTTTTTACTTGCATTAATTTCCACTCTTACACATTTATTCTTTATTATGATTATACTTCATTATGACTACCTCCTAGAATTATAAGAGACCCAGAGACATAGTTGATGGGCATGTTACTGTCTTACAGCTGAGGAAAACAAGGGCCCCTAACTTTGAACTACTTGACCACGTTTGTGTACCCAGTGTCTCAATATTGTTGCCAACATAACACTCTATTGTAATAAGTTTTGCTTTTCACCCAGATGTAGCTTTAACAAGTAAAAATAATACTTAGAGTATCAGGGCCTAACAGACATTGTGCCAGAAGTCCACCTGTCACATTTGCTGAGGGTGCGTAAGCAGGCTTTTCTGTACCCGAGTTCCAGTTTCTTAACTGTGAATGTAATCACACCACTATCCTAGCTTTGTCGTGAAGATGGAACCTGGCATTGGATGTGGCAGGTTTGGAGTGGGGCCAGGCCCATAGCAAATATCGAGCACCCCCTGGGCTGTATTGCAGCTTGAAAGATCTGGGTCCCCTGATACCTGATGAAGTCAGTAACCCGGGAGTCAGTGTGATGGGAGAAGAAAAAGCTTTTATGGCAACAAGCCAGCAGGTTGAAAACAAAGGGGTTTCACACAAACTCCGTCTTGTCAGGAGTCACAGAAACAATTGCTTAGATGGCGTTTCACAGGGTCTAATTTTAGTTATAGCCAGGTAGATACTAGAATGGTCATTAATTCTTTCAGTACTCAGTTGCCTTGATGGGATTTTGAGGTTGGTGGCAAGCCATGGGGCATGCCAGGAGTTCCTGGGTCCTGCAGACGTAAAGAGTGATAACTGGTATGAAGGTTGCACGGCTGATGGTGGGCTTCATTTTCCTTTGTTCTTCCCCAGCAAAGCTGGTTCTATATGTTGTGTGGAGCGTCCGGCACAGGGGAGTGAGGCCAAAGGGAGCAGTGAGAAACTGGCTTACTGTTGCGGACTGAACTAGCCCCTGCGTGATCCTCACGACCAGCAGGGAACCTTAACTTTCATAACTAAAGGCAGTTCTGACCCCAGGACTGGCCGCTCACATCAACAAGTGACCAGTAGAAAAAGTAGGAAACTTTTGATTAAGAACACATTGATACTATTATCTCTCCCCCCTTGCTTTTCAAATTTGAAGTTTTGTTTTACTAACAAAGGCATACAAATAAATCATTTAGTCTTGAAGCAATTCTATTTTAATGACAGACATCAATAGCAGGGCAATCGCCGCTGTCCCAGCTCCTCAGCCCACCCGCCTTTGACACAGGGAACATACTTGACTACTCAATTATTTTGAAATAAATAAGCATTTTGAAACCAAAATTTCACATATTGCACCTCCCAAAAATGTTCCAGAACATGGAAAATGTTGGCATATTTTTATATTCATGAAGTTGGCCATTATTATTCAGGATTTCTTATTTGTGAGTTAGCCTGCACAGTAAAAGTTCTTGGTAAACTAGGAGCAGTACCTGTGGTGCCTTTGCAATGCAGAAAGTGTCATCGGTGTGTACATCCCCCCCGAGGTCACAGGCCATGCTTGGCCCTGTTTCATTTCTGATACAGTAAACTGTCATTTTTATGATTGGCACAAGGTCACGCTTTTTGCATTTTTGTTCTTTTTTTTAATGGTGACTTTGCCGTTCAAAATGTCCCTAAGTGGAGTATTAAAATGCTGTCTCCTGTTCCCGAGCACAAGGAGGCCGTGACATGTTAAAGAAGATATATATATATATATATATATATATATATATATATATATTTAGCTAAGCTTTATTCCACCATGAATTAGAGTGCTGTTGGCTGTGAACTCAATGTCAGTAAGTCAGTCAGTAACACAGGTTAAAACGGATGCTACGAGACAGAAGCAAACACAAAGCAGATCTCTCGGACAATTACTTGATGAATCACTATAACTAGGCTCTTCCGGAAACCTAATTTTATATTTCCTTTAAGAACAGTATCCAACGGTCCCAATTCTGTCTTGGCATGACTATACAGAACATAAGAAGTGTGTATCCCAGGGGCTGGCGGCATTGTTTCTAACTGCTGTCACCTACATGTGATGACACATTACATGATGTAGTTTCAATTTAGGATGCCCACCCATAGCTAGTCTTCCATATGATACCATGGAGGTAAAAGGAGGAGCTGTTGTTTCCATATTAAGTAGAGTGATACATCCAGCCAGTATCCCCAGGGAGAGAGCCTGACCTCTGACCTTGTCACTTCACATTGTCCCCTAGAACACAAACTGGAGCCTTCACTTGCTCTTCTACATCTTAGGGTCCAGAGAAGGAACATGGCGTATTTGGGGAACTGACTCCATAAGGAGCCTTTGCATAATGCTCCTGATGGCCTAGAATTTAGACCTGGGGACCCTCAGAGGTAACGAAGTAGAGCAATCAGAATTCAAATCAGCCTTCGTGGGAATGGTCCTCCTTGAAGTTCTGCAGCAAAGCAGAGGAAGGGAGAAGAATCAGATTCTGACAGTCAAGGTTGATGCCGGGGATGTCCCTCAACAGAGTCATAGCCATCCATGTCTGAAAGGACCCCGCTGGCTTTTCTACAATAGGTCAAAGGAAGAATAGCGCAGGCTTAAAGTAAATGTTTGTTAATAGGTGTTATCCAGCTCTTAAAACCTCGTACTATATGAATAATCTTGCCATTCTTTGTATGAAAAAAAAAAGTAGCATTTGTAGCAAGTATTTGTATGACCATTAGATTCTGAATATGACACCTCTGAGCTCCAGAAATAAGATAGACTCCAGGATCTAAGGAAGATTGTTTTTCTGCTTTGACATGTAGCCATTTAAAAAACTCAAGGAATGCTGCCGCCCCAAATGGGTAGGCCTTCCCATCTTAATTAACATAATCAAGACAATCTCACATGGACACGCCCACAAGCCAACCTCTGCCCAGTGATTCTAGATTGTGTCGAGCAGACAATTGAAGCTAACTGCCATATCCCCCACTGGACGTGTGAGCCAAGAGACTGGCAGAGCGTAAAGTAACAGGTGCTGAGCTACGAGACGAGGAAATGACGGAGCCAGGCTAGGTCTTTCCATGCTTGCGCGTGTGTATTGTTTGTTGGCTTCTGAAAGATGAAAGACCTTGGAAGCATAAACAGAGCCACTTGGAAGCATAAACAGAGCCATGACAGTTTTTAATAGCAGTCTTCTCTCTCCCTTCCTTCCACCTTTCCCTGTTGATGGCTGTGTCTTCCATCATCTTCAGTGACTAGAAGGCTCCAGGCTATGTGGAACCCTGGCAGGGTGCAGCCAGGACTCTGCACACTGGAATACCTGACTTTACAATACTAACTATTTCAGAAATAAGAAGTAGGGAGGAAAGAGATGTCACATAATGACAGGCTCAGCACCTAAGCATAAGCTGAGTTGTGTGTGCCTCGTTAGTACTTTTTAAAATGTCCTAAGTGTTATGGATGTTTCTTGACACTGATCATATGAATCAATCTATAAAATATATGATATTTTATTTACTTGAAAATTTAATTCATTATATTGATTAATTAAAAGTAACTGATATCCAATTAATAAAAAAATCAACCCAACTTTGCAAATGATTTACTATCATGTGGCTTAGTAGTTTGAATTATTAATTTTTAAGATATTAATTAACTGGCTTTATAGTTTTGAGGTATTTCAGTTTTCAGAAAAAAAATTAAGTAGAAAATGCAAAAGTTCCCATTTGCCTACCCCCGGAGCCCAAGGCATATATAGTTTGTCTGTTAGTGATATCTTACCATGTCATAGTTAATGTTGGCATTTAGCGTTTACTTCACATAGTGCATTTTGTATATTTTTAAACACGTTGCTTATTTACTTATTTGGTGTGTGTGTGTGTGTGCGCGCGCATACCACTGCTCCTGCGTGGAGGTCAGAAGACAATTTTCAGGAATTTATTCTCTCCTTCTACCATATAGGTCCTGGGATATAGGAACTCAGGACATCAGATGAGGTGGCAAATGCCTTTACCCTCTGAGCCATCCTGCCAGCCCTTGTCTAATTCACAATGTTGCTCATTCTGTGAGTTTGAACAAATGTCAAGTGACAGATATCCACAAAACTACCTACAAACCCTCCATGTCCTGCACAGTCATCTCTCCTTCTCATTCCCCTGGCCAGGAGCCATCCCTTTCCTATCTCTGTGTGAAAGACCTCCGGACTGGGGAGACTCTCACTCAAGTCTCGGGATAACATGACCCCCCAGGAACTCACGAGAAACCGTCCTTGCTGCAATCACATGGGGTTTATTGACAGGACAGGAACCAGTGCACTGGGACCAAAACTCATTTCCCACACAGGGGTAGAGAGTTCAACCCCGAGTAGCTGGGAGAAGGGGTATTTAAGGGAAGAAACCATAAAATTCCGAAAATACCAGTGATAATCACAAGGGGGTATCTCCCAGTTTCTCAAGATTATTCTCAAGATTATAATCTAACTTTATCTTCAGCTAGTTCCTGAAACAGAGTCACTAAACGGACTAATCTAGATTTTTGATTCTTCTCTCCCTGCTTAGATTTTTGGCTCTATTTTTTCTGCTAGACTTTTGGCTCTGTTTTTCTTTCTAGAGGGGTCTGGATTTATCTGGGTCTTTCACTTGGTATTGACCTTTCCGGGACCTTATGTAGCTGGGCTCAGTGTGCAGCCTTTCCAATCTGGTTGCTTGCATCAGTAGCATGTGTTTGAGTCTCCATCTGCCTTATCATGGGTTAATCGAGCTCATTTCTCTTTATTGCTAAGTAATATTCCAACCATATTTTCTGAGAAGAAAATAAAAACATAAAGAAGCTAAGTTTGAAGAGCCATTCTTGAGAAAAGGGTAAAAATCAATAATAAAAACCACTGTCCACTCCTCTTGGACCTGCGCATGCAGCTCTTTGGTTAACCAAAGGTGCCTGGTACCCCTGCATCTGTAGCCACTCTTTCCAGGCTTGTTTATAGTCACTGTAACTCCAAAGCTGCTACTTTTAACAAATATTCACATATCCTCTGAGCAATAATGTAGTTGTCTTGGAATAAATTATGGGGAAGAAACCACACCAGTAAGTCACTTGTTTTTGCACATTCTGTGAGGGCATCATTGTGGCACCTTAGAATTCTACTAGAAAGTCTCTATAGCCCCTTTTCCGGGTCATCTGAGGTAGCTACAAAACCTTCCCTAAAGGCTTTTAAGGTTTCCAGAAGTAACTCATAGCCACAATTCAATTAAACTTAGCAAATATTTCATACATAGTCACTATATGCTTGAGGTTGACTGTTATTTTTATTTTCTATAAGGTTAAGAATTACAGCTATTCCTAAAGCTAACATGCACTTTGTTCTTTTTAGTATCTTTTTGAAGAATTCTACAACAATATGATGTAGAGGATTTTGAGCCAAGAATGATCCAAGTTTACAGGCAGCCAAATATGTGTACGCTGCTGTAATGTCATATGTGATTGATTATGAGGATTAAACTTAACAGAGGAATTAATACATGAATACAATTGACAATCATAACAACCAATGCCAGTTGTAAAATTGATTCTTTCAACTAAAAATACATATGGTAGGGGCACACAAGCAGTAACATCAGTACTTCTAAACAAGGTAAATTTATAAGTACAAGCGTGATGTGGGAGAGTCTTCTGTTTGTGTTGATTTTATTCATTAATAAAGAAACTGCCTTGGCCCATTTAATAGGCCCTCCCTTAGGTGGATGGAGTAGACAGAACAGGAAGAAGGAAGTGAGGTAGATGGCTCAGACAGATGCCACGCCTCTCCTAAGTGAGACAGATGCCATGCCTCTCCTCTCTGAGCCAGACGCAATGAAGCTCCGGCCCAAGATGGACGTACTCTAGAATCTTCCTGGTAAGGCACCACTTCGTGGTGCTACACAGATTATTAGATATGGGTTAATCAAGATGTGAGTAAGAGGCTGAAACTAATGGGCCAGGCAGTGTTTAAATGAATGCAGTTTGTGTGTTGTTATTTCGGGTGTAAAGCTAGCCGTGTGGGATCCGGGTGGGATGAAAAGCAGGCCTGCCCGCCGCTCATCACTACACAAGCGGATACTGCTGTTCCAATAAATGAGTCATTAAAAAGCTGAACAAGTCTTAAGGCAGCCACAATCTTTCAAATATGTGTCAGAATTGCAGTAGGGGCTGTGAGTAAGGCAATGCGATTATCACTGATTCCTCCATCTCCCCATGTTGTTTCATTCTCGGCTCGATTCATCCTGGTACCATTAAGCAAATCACAAGTGGTAATATTCCATTCAGAACAAGTGTTAATAAATTGACTGTATGGGCCCCAACTGATCCATTTATTTTGAATTGTTTTGCCAACTTTGTCCAAACAAGTTTTTCAAATAAATGGCTAATATTTTAAGCTATCATATGTAAAATCTGGACATATAGGATATGGTAATTTGTCATTTTTAATGATATTGTCCCAGGTCTGATTAATGAACCATGCTGAAAGTCTTTGAAGACAAGCACAAGATCTGCCAATTTTAATACCAGATGTAACCAATGCTGAAATCCCATTGAAGAACAAGGACCATTTCCAAAACATATTGGCTCCCTTTTATCGCACATAAGTCAAATTATATGGAGTCCCATCAAAATTATTTAGATAAGTCAAGTTATTCCAAGGATGAGAGAGGATACGGGGAGTGGTATACACTAACACATCAGTATCTCCCCAAAAGACAGGCTCAAACATTTGGTGGGTTATGGACATAAGCCCAATAACTTACAGCTGATCCCTGAACAGAGGAGACAGTTAACAGAGCACACATGGGCAGAAAAAGATGTTCAGCTGTAATTGGTCTTCTGGACTGCTGGACAATAATCTGACCTTGGGCTGCAAGAGATTTCACCTGACACCATGTTGATAAAGGTGAAGACCGATGTCATCTAGGTCGCTTTCATAGAGATAACTGTGCCGTGGCCATATTGGATGTCTTCTACGACTGGAGGGCCATCATTACAACATTACACTCCTGTCTTCAGTTTCTGCTCCTTTCCAAGCCCTGATCCAGTGGCCATAATTGTCGCCCATCCTGCACAGAGACAAGACCATATCCTCTCCCTTTCACCATTAGCAATGCAGGCATCTATGGCAATTGTGGCCCAAATTTTTTCTGCCGGTTCAGCATTCGGGGTGTTTACAAAATGTTTCTCTGCTCTAGTTAAAATATCCCCTTGGGGCAGATTCAAGAAATTGAATATGAATAACGCCTGATGTAAACGGCTCTCACATTGTTCTGAAAAATCCCACATTAATTCCATACCACAATCTTTCTTTCTTCTCCTTTTTAATTTTTTAATTTGTTGTTTCAAGGTATGATGGGCGTGTTCAACAATACTTGTGGATACTATTTAATACCTGTTACATGAACAGTATTATACCATTTACAGAACTTAGCAAATTTTTTGGAAGGTCCATTATCTGTTTTAATAAGAGAGGGAACACCCATGATGGAAAAGACTTCTAATAAATGTTGTATAACATGATTTGTGCATTTTCCAGCCAAAGGGGTAGCCCATATAAATGATGAAAAAGTAGCTATGGTCACATGGATGAAAGATAAATGTACAAATTTTGAAATATGAGTAACATCCATTTGCCAAATTTTATTTGATTGAGATCCTCGAGAATTAAGCCCCTGAGGAATAGAACATATATGTAACGGATGGCAAATTGGACAGTTTAAAATAATTTGTTTAGCTTGTCGAAATGGAATTTTATATTGGACATGTAGATGATTAGCATTAGTATTAAGTGTTCATGTTCTTCTTGAGCAGAGGAAAAAGTTACTAATTTATCCTCTTGAGCATTTTTAAATGTTAGATATCCAGGCAAATTTGTATGTGATCGTACATGGGTAATAAAAATGTGGGAAATTCTATTCTGAATAAGAGTTTGTAATAATTTAAACAAAAGAATGTTTAGTGTAATTAAGTACAGCATTAAAAATATTTCGTACAACTCCTACAACATAAGTTGAATCAGCTACAACTTTTAGTTATTGAAAAAAAAATTTGAAGGGCTTTAATAACAACATACAGTTCATTTTATTGTACTAAAGAATAATCTGTAAATTTTACCCAGTACTTAGATTTTATCCAATAAGCACTTTTTCTCTTGTCTAAAATTTCTTTTAAGATGACCTGTTCGCTCACATCCAAAGCATATTAAATCTTTTGAATTTTTATTTTCCTTTTGCAAATTATGATAAGTGGTGGCCATAGTTTCAGCAAATAATTGCATTTTTCTACTTTTAGATAAAATATCTTTGCATACTTTCTTATAGCTGTTGATATCCCCTGTTTCTTTTACCAGTAGCATAGCTCATTTATAATCCTCACGGGCATTTTCATACGCTAGCATGTTAGGAAGTTGTTTTTCTTGCCTCTTCTCCAATCACGGTTCTCTCTGTTGTTTGTTTTAGCATAGCCAGGAGTTCAACAGAAGGCGCATTAGGTTTCTGGGTAACTTTAGTCCACAGGGTGAAGACACTCCCATGCTTCCTTGCCTCTTTCTCTCAGTTGTTCACTTATTTCAGCTGGGGTATCAGCCTGCTGACTAGGGTCATCATAAGCTCCTGTGCCTGGAAACATAGGAAAAGTAATTTCCCTTAGCACAGGATTGTTGCTGACTGTATTAGTTTGAGTTTTTTTTAGCACAAAGGTCAGAAAACTACATCTGCCATTGCAAATATTTCAGATGCTTTAGGAAGGAATGACAGACTACCATCCAATCTTTTGTAACCCAATTTCCCATAATGTTTGACCATGCCATTGTGCATTTCTTTAACATAATGAGATTGAGGACCATATAAAGTGACAGCTTTCTTTAATCAAGCAATATCATCTACATTAATTTCTTCATATTGAGCAGGCTGGGCAAGACCACCTTGTGAAGAAGGCCGAATTATAGGATAAGCAATTACAATATAAACTCCTCAGCCTCAGAATCTGTATGGTCAGATCCTGGATCTGAATCAGATAAAGAAGCCAAATCTGATAGTTTTTAGATTTTTTTAGACACGGTCATAACTGGTGCCGCTGGTTCTACTTTTTGTTTTGACTCAGCAGCCAGTTTCTTTTATTTGCTTTTTTAGACAGTTAAGTTTCTCCAAAATGGATTGCAAATCCAAACTAGTTTTCTTGATTAAGCTTTCTTAGTCCTCCACAATTTGCTCTTTGGTTTTTTGACCCACGTCCAATTTTTTTATGGACAGAGTAACCCCTTTCCCAGGTCTGTCACTAACTGCTCTTCAGCCATAGCTTTATAAACAGCAAAAATCATAGACCAGAATCAGACAGGTATTTTCTCACCCTGTCTCACAGCCTTTTCAACATTAGTTTCAATTCTTTGCCAAGTATCTATATCTAAAGTGCCTTCTTCTGGAAACCAAGGATTATATTCCTTAATAACTTATACACACATTTCTAAATCAGAAAAAGAAACAGAAACACCATGAGTTTTTTAGTAAATGCCTTAGCATAGCAAGATACAGAGAAGACTTATCTTGTCCCATTACCCTGTAATAAAGATTACTTACCTGGTTAATGTTTTTAGACCCTTCCTGACTTTTCCTCTTCAGGGTCCCTGTTCGGGCGCCACTTGTTAACATTTAGTGCATTGGGGTTCCTGGGTGAGGGTCTCTCACAAATCAGGACACAGGGGATGCAGAGTGTGAACAACTGCATAACAAGCTTTATTTTGTATGGCCTTTTATACAGACTAAAAAGCATTACCTCAACTCTGAAACCCCCCTTTACTCACATAGGTGATCATGAGAAACTATTGCCTCACCTTGCAAGAAACATTATCTCAATAAATAACAGTAATAAAAATGAAAAGAAGCACATAGAAACAAGGCAAAAAAAAGGATACAGAAGCAAAGCGCTTCCTTAATCTATATCTGGTAGAGCGTGAAGAACTGAGCTCAAAGGCTACTTCCTTTTCCAGGGTACAGATTCTGACAGAACGTTTGAGAAATGGGTAGAGAAAGTTTGCTTTCATCTATGCTTGGTTTGCCAAGCAACCGTTTCCCAAATTTGTCCCAGAAGGAGCCCGCACTCTAAGCCAGTTCTGTGTCTCCACAGGAAGAAAGGGAGGAAAGAAGAGAAGGAAAAGAGAGAGGGAGGGAAAGAGAGAGGGAGAGAGGGAAGATGGAAGGAGGGAGGAAGGAAGGAACCAAGGGAGGGAGGGAGAAAGGGAGGGAGGAAAGAAGAAACCAAGGGAGAGAGGGAGAAAGGGAGGGAGGAAGGAAGAAACCAAGGGAGAGAGAGAGGAAAGGAGGGAGGAAGGAAGAAACCAAGGGAGAGAGAGAGGAAAGGAGGGAGGAAGGGAGGGCAAGCAGACAAGTTCTCCACATCTCAGAAGCAGCCATGGCTCATGTCATTTTATTTCTTTAGTTTCTAGAGCTATTGTGCACTGAGATAAAAGCTGACAACGGTCACACCATTCCATATTTTACCCTGAAAGCAAAGGGGCAGGGAGTGTGGATGGATGCTACCTAGAACCAGGAAATCCTGTTTTTCTTGCTAAAAAATAAAATAAAATACAGGTTCACAAAAGGAAAATTTCCACATTCCTTTAATGAAAGAGAGCAGCCCCAGAGGAGGAAGAAAATGTCAAACTCAACTCTTAGGAGAAAATAAAGTTTGTTTAATTCTTTAAGTCACAAAACTGCTAGAAATTTTGGTGTTCAGCCAGTTCATCTGTTCAGAATGATTATGGGCACAATATAGGAAATGCTAACTTCTTCAAGTTCTCTATTATACTTGAAGTTCAAGATAGGTCAAAAACCGATGAGTTCCAAGCAATCAAAACCATTTTGAGGGACACAATTGGTTGTTCATGTGGTAGTTGTAGCATGTTAACCACTAGCAGAGTTTAGAGGGCCAAGAAACTGGCTCTAAAAAAAGAAAGAATAAATCCAGTGTGCTAAGGAGAGCGAGGCTCTAGGCTCCCTCCCTATTCACCAGTATTACTTTGTCTTTTATGGGTCTCTCCTCTGGGGGCATCTGGGCTAAACCAACCAGTGAAATACTGGATGCTACCGATGCCTCATGTGGACCAAACACAAGACCAAAGACTAGGGAAGCTGGCTGCCCCAATCCCTCCAGATCTACCTCAACATCTAGTCTCAGCAGCTGTCTACACCATGCTGAGCCCCTTCATTAGCTGTTCTGAGCCATGCAACAGACGGGACAGTTGGAGCTAGCAAATGGCAGATGGCTGTGGTTGCCCGAGCCTCCTCCCTGTGTTAAAGCATGAAAAGAAAACTTAGTTTTTAGCCAGGATGATTGACAAAATTATTTCAGAGGGAATGACCTAAATCTGCTAACCTAATTTGAATTGATTTTTCTAGTACAGCATAAGTCTTCACCATAATCTCAGTGTGCACATGTAAGTACACACCTGCATACATTCTCACACATACAAACCTGTCTTTAATGTGTTGGGTTTTTTTCTCTATTGGTCACATGTAGGGAGAGAACTGAGGTATTAGGGTAAGGTAGCAATTGAGTTGACTTACAAACCCACTGCCTAACTAGTATAATGACTTCTGGTGTAGGATTATGTGTCTGAGTTTTAAGGGCCTGTTGACCAGTTCATGATACTAGACATAAAGAACCCGGTATAGGGACAGGTCAAAGCTACTCAACAAACTAAGATTACAGACCAATCTCAGAAAGGTTCTACTAACCATTGGGGTACAAACCCTCTGTGATTGGTCCAAAAGTAACAAGTCCCATAGGCAAAATCAGGCTATCCAGCATATGCTTGTCTGTAGCGAGCGTGGTCAGCCGGCAATGGGAAATAACCAAACTAGCCTTATATGAAATACTCAGCTTTAATAAAGGGAGGGAATGGGAGAAACTTACCAGAGCCAGAGTTCCAGCGAAGAGCAGGGAACCAAGAGGGGCAAATCACCAAAACACTGATCTTTTAAAGGTATTTTGTGCCCTGGAGGGGTCACGCCCCTCAGACAGGGGATTGGTCAGCTCCCCCAACACTTGTCCTCTTCCTACTTATGACACACCTTAAAAGACGAAGGACAGTACTAGTGTGAGGGGAGTTATGAGGTAAACTGTGGTGTGAGAACCTGTGCTGCAACTTGGAAGGGAAGCGCAGAGGGTGCTTGCTACTGCCGATGTCTATGCCCCACAGCACCCCAACAGGCCCTCCGTCTAGGTGGCATCCAACCCTTTCAGAGAGCTGATCTCCAAAATATACAAAGAATTCAAGAAATTGGTCATCAAATGAACAAATAATCCAATTTTAAAAAAATGGAGGACAGACCTAAACAGAGAAATCTAAATCAACAGAGGAATCTAAAATGGTTGGTTAAGGAATTGCTCAACATCCTTAGTCATCAGAGAAATGCAAATCAAAGACACTCTGAGATTCCATCTTACACCTGTAAGAATGGCCAAAATCAAAAACACTGATGGCAACTTATGCTGGAGAGGATGTGGGGTAAAAGGAACACTCCTGGATTGCTGGTGGGAGTGCAATGGCTATTTCTCAGAAAATTAGGAAACAACCTTCCTCAAGGGAACTGTTTTTAAAACATTAAACGTTTTTTAAAATAAAAACTTTCTCCCAAAACGACTTACATATATGACAACAGGAGATGGTGGACTATGTTAGTGGCACATAAAAACCCAATTCAAATTGTATTTTTTTGGATATTATGCATTTATTTTTAGAGTTTTAATTTTTAATAAGTGTGATAAGTATTAAATATATAGGTGTATGGCTATATAAACATGCATATGATAACACATGGATCCATAAATATACAAAATTTATATGTAGATATATAAATATATTATGATAAATTTAAACCTTTTATTTATAGCATTTTAAAAATCTTGGAATGTATGGTATGTATTATATATGTATGTGTATGTGTGTACATGTTTATGTAGGGGAGTATGGGCACTATTGTGGGGTCAATGGACAACCTCAAGTGTAGGTTCTTGCCTCCCACCTTGTCTGGATCAAGTTCTCCTACTATTCACTTCATACACCAGGCTGTATGCATGTGACATTCGGAAGATGCTCCTCTCTCTCTATTTCCTATCTCTCTGTAGAAGCGCTGGACTTACAGGTCCATGTTAACATATCCAGCTTTGTGTGGGCTCTGGAGCTCTGAATTCATATCCTCACACTCGTAGAGGCCCTCAGCTACCCACCCAACTCAATGATAGTTTTAATGTAATTAACATAGTAAAAAAAACCTTTATGTGTGTACTAACTTTACCATTTTGACTAACTGTGAAAACTTGCAAAATAACCACACCAGAACCCCAAATCCATTATCTTATATTCATATTGCAGTGTGATTATAGTGCCTACTATAATGAACTTCCCACATTTTCATATTTAATTAAAGTAACTTCTGTTCTCTAGGCAAAAGATTATACTAGTGGTAAGAAAAAGCAAGACTTATGTGGCAATTTCTTCTCTTTATGAACACTAATTTCATATCACTTCAACAAATTTGAAGTGACAGAAGTAAACATATGTACTTTCCATCGTCTAGAATTTGCATATTTTGTAATCTATAGCCCATCCAAGAACTGAGGACAAGTTAAAATTGTGCTCAGCAATTAGCATTTGTGTTACCTCTGTTTCACCCTTACAAATCACCTAGACACCAAAAACAGTCAATTCGGTAACCATTTGCCTGAGGTCTTAAAGTTAGTTAAGGGTGGAGGAACCATCACCTTTTTCTGCTGTAATGGATCCTGGCATACAACATTTTAAAACTACTGAAGATGAAATTCTTTAATAATCGTTTACTATTACCTTTTATGTTTTGTTTTGCTTTGTTTTTGGGACAGTGTTGTTCTATGTAGCCTTGTCTGTCCTGGAACTCTCTATGTAGGCTGGCCTCATAATCATAGAGATCCTCCTGCCTCTCCCTCTCAAGTGCTGCCATTACATGCTACTTGTGTAGTATAGTTAAAGGTGGATGTGTGATTGTGTATAAATTTTAGTAAGTTATAAAAACAATGTTGCTCTCATCAACTCTGAAAACAACCTAGGAAAATTGGGAACTTTCACTCATAAAGAATTTAGTCTTAGTCTTCTTTCTACTTTTTTTTCTTTTCATATTTTTTATTTAAAAATTCATTTTTCATTTTACTTACCAACCCCAGTTCCCCTTTCCTCCCCTTCTCTTGCCCCCACCCCTTTCCTGTCCCCCATCCACTCCTCAGAGGACTAAGATCTTCCTTGGGGAGTCAACAAGGTCTGGAAAGCAATTTGAGGCAGGACTAAGCCCTTCCCCCATATCAAGGCTGAGCAGGTATCCCACCATAGAGAATGGGCTCCAAAAAGCCAGTTCATGCACCTGGAATAGGCCCTGGTGCAACTTCTAGGGAACCCCCCCAACAGATCAAGCCACATAACCATCACCCACATTCAGATAGTGTAGTTCGGTCCCATGCAGTTTCACTAGCTGTTGGTCCATAATTCGTGAGCTCCCAATAGCTTGGGTCAGCATCTCTGTGGCTTTCCCCATCATGCTCTTGACCCTCACTTATTCATATAATCCCTCCTTCCTTTCTTTAACTGAACTCCATGAGCTCAGTCCACTGCTTGGCTGTGGGTTGCTACATCTTCTTGCATCTGCTTCCATCCACACTGGATATAGGTTTTATAAATACAATTAAGGAAGGAAGTAATCTGATTAAAAGGTAAAGCCCTTCCTGATACCCTCTCCACTATTGCTAGGAGTCTTAGCTGGGGTCATCCTTGTGGATTCCTAAGAATTTCTCTAATACCAGATTTCTCCCTAACCCTGTAATGGCTCCCTCTATCAAGATATCTCTTTCATTGCTCTCCCTCTCCATCTCTCCCCAAACTCGATTTTCTTGATCCCACAAGTTCCCATCTACTATCCCCTCCCTTCTACTCCCCTCCTCAGTTTGCCCAGGAGATCTTAACTACTTTCCTCCTATGGCCCTCCATATGTGTCCCTCTTAGGGTACCCCATTTTTCCTAGATTCTCTGGATTGTGAATTGTAGCTTGGTTATCCTTTGCTTTACATCTAATATCCACTTATGAGTAAATACATACCATGTTTGTCTTTCTGAGCCTGGATTACTTCATTAGATATGGTTTTTTTTTCTAGTTCCATCCATTTGCTTGCAAATTTCAAGATGTCATTGTTTTTTGCTGCTGAGTAATACTTTGTTGTGTAAATGTACCACATTTTCTTTACTCATTCTTCAATTGATAGGCATCTAGGTTGTTCCCAGGTTCCAGCTACTAAAGATAATGCTGCTATAAACATAGTTGAGCAAATGTCCTTGTGGTATGATTATGTATCCTTTGGGTATATGCCCAAGAGTAGTATTGCTGGTCTTGAGGTAGATTAATTCCCAATTTTCTAAGAAACTGCCATACTGATTTCCAAAGTGGCTGTACAAGTTTGCACTCCCACCAGCAATGGGAGGAGTGTTCCCCTTACTCCGCATCCTCTCCAGTTTAAGCTGTCATCGGTGTTTTTTATCTTAGCCATTCTGACAGGTGTAAGATGGCATCTCAGAGTTGCTTTGATTTGCATTTCCCTAATAGCTAAGGACGTTGAGCAATTCCTTAAATGTCTTTCAGCCATTTGAGTTCCTCCTGTTGAGAATTCTCTGTTTAGATCTGTACCCCATTTTTTAATTGGATTATTTGGTATTTTTGTGTCTAGTTTCTTGAGTTCTTTCTTGTCTGCAGGCTCTAACAATCAGATGTGGGGTTAGTGAAGATCTTTTTCCATACTCTAGGTTGACATTTTATCTTATTGATCATATGCTTTGCCTTACAGAAGCTTCTCAGTTTAAGAAGGTCCCATTTATTGATTGTTGTACTCAGAATCTATTCTACTGGTGTTATATTTAGGAAGTGGTTTCCTGTGCCAATGCATTCAAGGCTACTTTCCACTGTCTCTTCTGTCAGATTCAGTGTAACTGGATTTATGTTGAGGTCTTTGATCCGCTTGGACTTGAGTTTTGTGCATGAGGATAGATATGAATCTATTTTCATTCTTCTACATGTTGGCATCCAATTATGCCAGCAACATTTATTGAAGATGCTTTTTTCCCATCGTACAATTTTAGTTTCTTTGCCAAAAATTGGGTATCCATAGGTGTGTTGGACTAGTACCAGGGTCGTCAGTTCAATTCCATTGAACCATGTATCTGTTTTTATACCAAGTTGTCTTTATTATTGTAGCTCTATAATAGAGTTTGAAGTCAGAGATGATGATGCCTTCAGAAGTTCCTTTATTGTACAGGATTGTTTTGGCTATCCTGGGTTTTTTGTTTTGTTTTTCCATATGATGTTGGGTATCAGTCTTCCAAGGTCTGTGAAGAATTGTGTCGAAATTTTGATGGGGATTGCATTGAATTTGTAGATTGCTTTTGTAAAATTTGCCATTGTTACTATGTTAATCCTACCTATTTAAGAACATGGGAGATCTTTCCATTTTCTGATACCTTCTTAATTTCTTTCTTCAAATACTTAAAGTTCTTGTCATACAGGTTTTTCACTTGTTTGGTTAGAGTTACCCCAAGGTATGTTATGTTATCTGTGGTTATTATAAAGGGTGATATTTCTCTGATGTCTTTCTCAGCCCATTTGTCATTTGTATATAGGAGGGCTACTAAATTTTTTGAGTTAATCTTGTATCCTGCTACATTACTAAGGTGTTTATCAGCTGTAGGTGTTCCCTGGTAGATTTTTTGGGGGTCACTTAAGTATAATATCATATCATCTACAAGTAGTAAAAGTTTGACTTCTTCCCTTGCAATTTGTATCCTCTTGATCTCCTCTTGTTGTCTTATTTCTCTAGCTAGAACTTCAAGCACTGCATTGGATAGATACAGAGAGAGTGGACAGCCTTGTCTTATCCCTGATTTTAGTAGTATCACTTTGAGTTTCTCTCCATTTAATTTAATGTTGGCTGTTGGCTAGCTGTATCTTACCTTTATAATGTTTAGGTATGTTCCTTGTATACCTGATCTCTCCAATACCCTTATCATGAAGGGGTGTTGAGTTTTGTCAAATGCTTTTCAGCATCTAATGAGATGAGCGTGTGGGTCTTTTTCTATCAGTTTATTTATATTATGGATTACATTGACGGATTTTAATTTGTTGAACCCTCCCTGTATCTGTGGGATGAAGTCAACTTGATTATTGTGGATGATTTTTTTTGATGAGTTCTTGGGTTTGGTTTTCCAGTATTTTATTGAGTATTTTCGCATCAGTGTTCATGAGGGAGTTTGGTTAATTGCATATTTGTGCATTAACTATAGCCTCACAAAAAATGGTTTGGCAATGTTCCTTTTCTGTGGAACAAGTTGAGGAGTATTGGTATAAGCTCTTCTTTGAAATTCTGGTAGAATTCTGCACTAAGACCATCTGGCCCTGGGCTTTGGGGGGGGGGGGACTTTTGATGACATCTTCTATTTCCGTGGGGGTTATAGGTCTATTTAAATTGTTTATCTAATCTTAATTTAATTTTGGTATGTGAAACTTATCCAGAAAATTGCTCGTTTCTTTTAAACTTTCCAATCTTGTGGAGTACAGGTTTTTGAAATATGACCTAATGATTCTCTGGATTTCCTCAGTGTCTGTTGTTTTGTCCCCCTTTTCATTTCTGATTTTGCTAATTTGGATATTTTCTCTCTGCCTTTTGATAAGTTTGGGTAAGAGTTTGTCTATCTTGTTGATTTTCTCAAAGAACCAACTCTTTGTTTCATTTACTCTTTGTCTTGTTCTCTTTGTTTCTATTTTGTTGATTTCAGTCCTCAATTTGATTATTTCTTTGTAGTGTGGAGCTGCGGGCTGCATTCCCGCCGCCTGGCTCTTGGCTGCCTGGCTAGCTTATGCCCTGAAATAACAACACACAAACTATATTCATTTAAACACTGCCTGACCCATTAGTTTCAGCCTCTTACTCATATCTTGACTAATCCATATCTAATAATCTGTGTAAAACCACGAGTGGTGTCTTACCGGGAAAGATTCAGCATGTCTGACCTGGTGGCTGCCTTCATCGCATCTGTCTCAGAGAGGAGAGGCATGGCGATTGCCTGAGGCATCTACCTCATTTCCTTCTTCCTGTTCTGTCTACTCTACCCACCTAAGGGCTGGTCTATTAAATGGGCCAAGGCAGTTTCTTTATTAACCAATGAAATCAACACAAACAGAAGACTCTCCCACATCATTTCCCCTTTTTCTGTTTAAACAAAAAAAGAAGGCTTTAAGTTTAACATAACAAAATTACATATAACAAAACAGTTATCAAATAAGAATTACAGTTACAATATTTATATCAATTTTATCTTTTATCATAACAAAGGAAAACAATTATAACTATCTATCTATTCTTCAACTCCATCAAAGACTCCAGAAGGATATAATATTACCTAAGTAAATGAGAAGTAAGCAACTTACAAAACTCTAGAAATCACAGAGACATCTCGCTGCTTAGACAGTCACCCAAAGTTCCTCTGTACTGTTAGGGCATCCATCTTCAGCCTTTAGGCCCATAGTATCCAGAGACATTTCCATGAAGCAGGAAATTTCGAAGGCAGTTCAGTCACTATCTGCTGTGTCCTTCAGAATGTCTCACAGACTCTTTTGTGAGTCAGGAACCCCGATCTCACCCTTAGGCAAGTTCAGCAGTCCTCTCTCTAAGGGTTCTCTGTGTCCAGTTTATGCAACAGTCCAGGCAAGAGCAGTTTCTTGCCCAAATGGCTATTAAACTCCATAAGGAGCCTCTTCAATGCCCATCTTCCTTTTGAAGCAAGATTTTATAAGTAAATATTCGCCTAAGGGGGACATGCCTTATAAACAAGGTGATTGGCTAGGCTTCCCCTTCATTTCCTGTCATTCACTCTTCCTGGGTGAGTTTGCTTCTTTTTCTTCTAGAGCTTTCAGGTGTGCTGTTAAGTTGCTGGTGTGAAATTTCTCCAAATTCTTTATGTAGGCACTTAGTGCTATGAACTTTCCTCTTCACACTGCTTTCATAGTGTCCTATAAGTTTGGGTATGTTGTGCATTCATTTCCATTGAATTCTAGGAAGTCTTATTATTTCTTCATTATTTCTTCCTTGACCCAGTGATGATTCAGTTAAGCATTGTTCAATTTCCATGAATTTGTAGACTTTTTGCAATTAGTATTGCTGTTGAATTATAACATTTTTAATTCCTGGTGATTCAATAAGATACAGGGGGATTAATCCAATTTTTGTATCTTTTGAAGTTTGCTTTGTTACCAAGTATGTGGTCAATTTGAGAGAAGGTTTCATGAGGTGCTGAGAAAGGTATATTTTTTTATGTTTGAGTGGAATGTTCAATAGATGTCTGTTAAGCCCATTTGAGTCATGACATCTGATAGTTTCCTTATTTCTCTGTTAACTTTTGGACTGGTAGACCTGTCCAGTGGTGAGAATAGAATACTGAAGTCACCCACTATAAGTGTGTGTGTGTGGTTTAATGTGTGATTTAAGCTTTAGTAATGCTACTTTTACAAATGTGGGTGCCCTTGTATTTGGGGCATAGTTGTTTAGAATTGAGACTTCATCTTGATAGATTTCTCCTGTGATGAATATGAAATGTCCTTCTCTGTCTCTTTTGATTAATTTTAGTTTTAAGTCTATTTTGTTAGATATAAAGATAGCTACAACCGCTTGTTTCTTAGGTACATTTGTTTGGAAAATCCTTTCCCAACCCTTTACTCTGAGGTAATATCTGTCTCTGTGGTTGAGGCTTGTTTCTTGTATGCAGCAGATGAATGGGTCCTGTTTTTTTTAATCTATTCTGGCAGCCTGTGTCTTTTCATAGGCAAATTGAGACCATTGATATTAAGAGATTTTAATGATTAATAATTGTTAATTCCTATTATATTTGGTTTTGGTGGTGGTGGTAGTATTGGTGTGTTTCCCTTCTTTTGGGTTTGCTGATGTGAGATTATCTGTTGCCTGTGTCTTTGTGGGTGCAGCTAGCATCCTTGGGTCGAAATTTTCCTTATTGTAATTTCTGTCGGACTGAATTTGTGGCTAGATATTGATTAAATCTGGTTTTGTCATGGAATATCTTTTTTCTATGTCTGTAGTGATTGAGAGCTTTGCTAGGTATAGTAGTTTGGACTGGACTGCATGGTTTTATGGTATCTGCAGAACATCTGACCAGAACTTTCTGGCTCTCATTGTTTCCATTGAGAAGTCAGGTGTAATTCTGATAGATTTGCCTTTATATACTACTTAGCCTTTTTCCTTTGCAACTCTTAGTATTCTTTCTTTTTTCTGTATGTTTAGTGTTTTGATTATTATATTGCAAGGGGACTTTTTGGAGAGTCTAGTCTATTTGGTGTTTTATAGGCTTCTTGTACCTTCACAGGCATAACCTTCTTTAGGTTGGGAAAGATTTCTTCTGTGATTTGATTGAATATATTTTCTGTGCCTCTGAGCTGGAATTCTTCTCCCTCTTCTATCCCTTTTATCCCTATGTTTGGGCTTTTCAAGGTGTCCCTGATTTGCTGGATGTTTTGTGTTAAGAATTTGTTGGGTTTAACATTTTCTTTGACTAATGAGTGTATTTCCTCTATTGTATCTTCAATGCCTGAGATTCTCTTTTCCATCTCTTGCATTCTGTTGGTTATGCTTGCATCTGTAGTTCCTGTTCACTTACCCAGATTTTCAATTTCCAGAATTTCTTAGTTTGTGTTTTCTTTATTGCCTCTATTTGAATTTTTAAGTCTTGGACTGTTTCCTTCACTTGTTTGATTGCTTTTTCTTGACTTTCTTGGCTTTCTTTAAGAGGGTTATTGATTTCTTCCAGGTTTTTGTTTGTCTTTTCCTCCATTTCTTTAAGGAAAATTTTCATTTCCTCTTTAAGGGAATCATCTTCATAAAATTGTTTTTAAGGTCATTTTGTTCTGCTTCATCTGTGTTGAGCTGTTCAGGTCTTGTAGAACCACTAGTTTCTGGTGCTTCCATATTGTTCTTTATGTTGTAGAATGTGCTCTTACACTCCCATCTACCCATCTCTTCCTCCCATTGGTACAGCTGGGGTCTGTAGCTCTGGGGGTCACTCTTCCTCCAGGTGTATTTGGGGCCTTTTCTTCCAGGTGTGGTTAGGATCTGTGACTACAATGATCACTGTCTCTCCAGGTGCAAGTGGGGCTGGTGGGTCCTGTGGTCACTGTTGTGGTGAGGGATTATTGGCAGGAGAGGGTTCTGCTGTCTGGTCACTGGGGGTGCCTTAGGTGGGGAAGGGGTAGAGGTTAGGGCCTAGCAAGCAGGGCTTCCCATCCAGGATATCAGACACTCATCTCTCCCTTCAGGTGCAGGTGGGGCCAGTGGATCCCGTGGTCATTGTTGCAGTGGGAATGGTTGACTGGAGAGGGTGCTGCTGCCTGGTCACCTGGGGGTGCTGTGCATCTAATATTAGTCTTCTGTACACCAAAGTATTATTTTTATATGGTGAAATAAATTTTAAAGATCTTAAACCATGCCCAAGAATTTTATTTTATCTTAGAACTGTTTTTGTATTTTGCAATTATTATAACAAAGACCGTTTTGTAAATACAATTTCCAGTATCCACAAAAGAAATAGTTTGATATTTTTCTACTCTTTAGACATTTTTCTATACAAATGGGGAATGGATTCTCTAAAATGTGCTCATAATAAAAGGATAGCTCCTTTAAGCAATGAATTTCTAAAGTCCCTAAGAGTGGAGAAGAGAGGGGGTAAAAGAACAGCAGAAATGGGAACAGAAGTTGATTGGTAATAGTGGCCTTGGCACTGATGGAAGACATCTCACCTGGACCATTTCACCTAAAACCATCTTTCCATTTATTGACTAAAAAGGGTTAACCCTTTCGTGAACACTAGCACTGAGTAACCACTACCAATGGCAATGATTTGATGCTGGATACTGTTAAGTTTTTTGTTTGTTTGTTTGTTTGTTTGTTTGTTTTTGCAGTCTGGTAAGCCTCTCCACTAATGCAATAATCCAAATCAAACCAAATCAGACCAAATTAGAAGAAGCCCAGGTTTAATAAATGCCAGCACTCCCAGGCATCCCCCCAGGAAAACAGAGAGCTGGAAAAGAAGAGATCACATGTTTGTTCTCTGAGGGGAGCAGTTTAAATAGCCATGGAAGTGGTCTTGACCCTCCCTGGGGAGGGATCACCGTTTGGTAGACTTTCTCGGCGGTGGAGTTTGGACTGAGGCAACTCCCGGGAGGGGGGGCTTTGACCCCCAACCAAACATTCCAGACACCTTGTATGTATGGATGCCAGTGGGCTGGGGTGACGCTTCCAACCAAACATTTCAGACTCTTTGGATAAAGGGGTGCCAGTTCAAGTCTGGCTACTTCCTGCAGGCATGGGGCATGGAGCAACATAGGAGAGGGGAAGAGTTGGGAGTTGGTGGGCTCATGCTCAGAGAGAGGGGTGGCTGGAGAGGTATCTGGTTTACTGGCATCCTAGAGACCTCAGGCAGCTGTTCCTTGAGGGAGATGAGAAGGCAGGTGGCTAGGAGAAAAATATATTGTTATTTTTGGCCCTACGAATGGGGCTAGCCATGGGAAGGGTCATTAACTTACAGAAAAAAATGGGACAGAGAAGTGCCCTGGTAGTACAGGTGAGGCTCAGGTGAATAAGTGAGACGTGAGAGCAGATACACCCTTTTAAAACTAGATTTTAGTTGGTAGGTGTCCTTTTGAGCCAGGAGAGTTGGTACCAATGGTGAAGTTCCAGGAGCTGGTATAGGTGTTGGTGTTTTCTGGAGGGCCCTTTGTAATTTGGTCTTGGCCCAGATAGCAGAAGTGACCTGTAAGATATGCTTGAAAATGGGTGGGTTTAAAATAGGCTCTGACGACCGTTAGTTTTTTAGACCTGATTTTTTTTGTTGTTTTGTTTTGTTTTTGTTTTTGTTTTTGTTTTTCGAGACAGGGTTTCCCTGTAGTTTCTAGAGCCTGTCCTGGAGCTAGCTCTTGTAGACCAGGCTGGCCTCGAACTCAGAGAGATTTCTTAATAAAGCAGCAGAGCTTTTTACAGGAACCTGCAGGTATCTGTAAAACAACTGGAACAGGGACATTTTAGAAGACAATTAAAGGGAATCGGAAACTCTGGATCTCTGAAGATACACCTGAAACCTGTTAATCCTGGACTATGAAGCTTGTGAAAGAAACACACCTGTCTGTGTTTTAGTAGGAAACTTAACAAATGAAGTAATGAGTTAACAGTACCTTAAGTTGTCAAATGACATTTGAAAGGGATAAATGAGCGGAAATGAGATGGCTTTTTTAGCGACACAGGCAATCCCAAGTCTCTCCATAATCTTTGGCAAATACTAGTCTTAGAAGCAGTGCTTGCCATTAGCTGCTGAGTCCAAGAGGCCCAAAGATTTTCCTGTGGGGGGAAGATTTAGTCTACCTGTCTTGGCAGGATGACACAATCATCTCCGGTGTAGCATCCAGGAAGCTGATGACGTAGAAGGCCACTTTTTGCTGTGTGGCTGGCTTTGCCATACCCAAAGGCAAGTCTCCAGGCATAAGGTCTTTTGCACCCATGAGTCTTCTTGGAGGAGCTATAGGATGCTGCAGGAGCTGGCATGTCTCTGTGTTAGAGGCTTTGACCCCCCCCCCCAACCAAACATTGCAGACTCCTTGTATATATTATGGATGCCAGGGGGCTGAGGTGACTCCTCCAACCAAACAGATACAGGTTGTAGTGCCAGGAAGTAGACATTTTCCCCTGAGCTTAATATGCTTTCTGAAAGGCTGGTGTCCTTCAGTTCACCTTGAGAGGACTGTACAGAGATAAAAGACAGAAAAAAAGCTAGAAATCTCAAGAGAAAAGGTCTAAGGAAACTTCATTCTTTTTCTCTAATGTAGCAGAAGGGCACAAAGTGGAATTTTTTTCAAAGAAATTCTTGACCTTGGATTTATAAAAGCCTTACTTACAGTCTCAAATTTTGGCATATTCTAGAAGTCCCTGGGAACAGCCTTGCTTTAGAGAGAAATAAAGATTTTTAGAATATATTACCTTCTCTCTGAAATGCATAGAGAGATTCAGGAGAGTATGTAAATACTCCCATAAAAAGAATGTCTGTACTTCCATGATCTTTGCATATTCACTGGTTAAATACTTATAGCACTTAAAGGGTGTCTGCATATAAATGAAAGCACAGGATGGATAGTCTTTGTTTCCTGTGCTTACATCTTCTCTCTTCCATAAGACAGAGGGGCCAAGATAACAATCCCTGCTGATTGTAGGCGCTTTCCTCTGAATCTCTTCTAAGTGGAACAGGCTGTGCTCAGCGGGGGCTAGGAGGCAGGGAGGATGGCGAGCTGGCCCAGTGGGTGAAGGAGCTAGTTGCACAAGCTGGTGGTCTGATTTTGTAAACCAAGGGAAAGGTGAAAGGACAGAGCCAGTCCCAGAAAGCTGTCTTCTGACATCCATAATATATGTGCTGTGTCACAGTACCCCACACATACATCATGCATGTTCACACTTACACACACACACACACACACACACACACACACAATAATAAATACTTTTTCTCAGAAAGACTATGGGTTTGTTCAGCATAAGTCTACATTCATGGCAACAACATTTGTTTACAGGAATTCAAAATGAAACATGTGCCCATTAATAGACGTTTCAACAGTCATTTCTTCCTGCAAATTGATGGAAAAAGATAAAGATGATGGTACAAGCAAGAATAGATATACTTAATGTCACTGAGTTGTCCATTAAAATAGTTAAATGATATATTGTTCTATTTTTAAGATATTATAGGCAAGCCATTTCACTCCTCTGAGCCTTAATAGCACTGTCTGAAAAATGGACATGTTAGGAAAGGTAACTCCAAAGACACCTTCAACTCTACAAGTCTGTGTGACCAAGCTGCTCCCTCCAGTCTCCCAGAGCTTTTAGATGCATGCACACGAAGGTAATGACAATACCAGCTAATATTTCTAGTAGCCACTTGGCGATGAAGAATAGCATCCCTCCCAGCAGCTTGGCAGTCAGAACTGGACAATACCACCTACAAATAGACCAGAGTTAGAGGAGGCTCAAGCCAGGAAAAATGGTCTTGGCATAGGTGGGCAGGTATCTGCATAGGAGGAGACTTGGAACAGCCAGAAGGTGAGACTGGTAATGATGGGAGGTTCTAGTGTCAGAGTACTGTGAGAAAATATTGATGGAGACCCATAGAAAATACTGAGAGACTGAGTAAAGGAGGATGTCTGATGGGTTAAGACCACATGGGCATTAGCTGAGTGGCTCTGGGTCATTATTTGGGTCTCATCATCTACTGCACAATCCAGGGCTCTCTTGTTTACAAAATTAACCTTCAGTCTAACTAACCTTGCCATCCATACTCAAAAGCACAGGGACACTGCCAAAAAGAATTCAGGACTCCCTACTACCAGCCCCACGCTGGATGTTAAATCTTCAGCTGAAGCCACCCTACAACATGCCCTCGTGAAGCATCCTCTCTTGGTTACAGTACCTTGCTGTAACCTTGGGATATACAGAGGATGTTAAGAGGAAATCCCTATAGCTGGGTTTAAATGGAATGGTTTCCAGCAGCAAGCCAAGCAAATGGAACACCAGTGAAGGTTGGGTGTAGGGCTGTGCTTGAAGAAGTGCAAAGTCCTGAACTCCTAAACTTGGTTGAGGAGGAGGAGAAAATGAAATGGAATGCACAAGCCTGGGCTCAAGAATTACATGAACATCAAAACTCATACAGCCATGCTGTGCTTCCTCGTTGACCTTGCCCACTTCAGCCCCCAATGCTGCTCTTCTTTCTAGCCATCACTCCCATGCCCTTCAGATGCCCTACACCATGGCCTTTGAGCACCCTGAAACTGAATGAATATTTCCACATCCAAAACTTAACTTCCTCCTGAGAACAGAAAAATCCTCAGGCTCAGAGACAGAGGGTTTCATTCTCCAGATAAAGAACAGAAATGGGTGACATGTTCTAATTTCTCAGGACTTCCCCAGAGTGAATCCTTTCAATTGTAAAACATCTACTCTTTGGAGACTCGTGACACCTGGTGCCGACAGTTCTACCTGCCCTTACCCTGCCACACTCCTAGAATCATTCTCTCCATTTTTTGAGGACGTTGAAATTCACAATCTTTTCTCTGCTCTGTAACTCCCAGGTCAGGACAACTCTCTGAAAGCAGCCCAGCTTGACCTTCAGTGCCCTGACTCTCCTCTCCCATTCCCTACCCTGCTAGCTCACACTTTTACCATTCACCTCAGCCCCGAATCCCTCAGCTGTCCTCGGTCCATCTGCCCTTTCTTGAAGCAATAAATAAAAACTACAAGAAATTCCCTGGTCATTTCTCACCTGTGATGTATTCCCACTAAGTCCTCCAGTTGAAGGACCCCCATTCTCACCCCATACACTATCACTCAGTGTTCCTTTGTTCCTAAGTACCCCTTAGTCCTCTACACTATTTTCTTTCCTCCATCACTCTTCCAAAGCATCCCTCACTAATGACCCATCTATGACCCCTAATGACCTTTCAACACTGAGCCAAATGGGCACGGCTTTCCTACCCATCTCTCTAGCACTACTAGAGACACTGGAACCTTCTTGGCTCCTTCAGGAGTCATAGCCTATGTGGACATTGGTTAGACCTCTGTCTATCTTGAGAGCATTCCTTTCTTGGTCTCCTCCAGTAGGGTCTCCACAGCTGCCTTTCCTCCACCCATGCTGAAAGTCTGCCCTTGTAAAACTTTAAGACAATTCTGAGCCATGTCTGAGGCCTCTCAGCAGTAGTGTTCCCCCCTCCTCTGGGAACCAAGGACCTAACAACTACACATGCACGTACTGAAATGTTGGGAACTTTCCATCATCTCCCCTGAGTCCTTGTGAATGTTCTATTGAATAGGGGCAAGATAACCCTTAGGTGTTGACTCAGTTACTGATGTTTTGACTCAGTCCCTGAGAAAGGGGCAAAATGACCCTCAGATGTTCCCTCTTACCTCATCTAATCTGGCAACCACTCTCCAGCCAATTATTGGTAATAGCCCATTTAAATAAGCCAATCATAATAGTTAAAAAACAACCTCCAGACACCCCCCTTGCTTCTGTGGCTTTTTCCTTTAAAAATAGCCTGTACCAGCCATTTGGGGTCTTTCTGGCCTCTCGAATGCTGAAAGACCCTGTCATGACAGAATTAATAAAATCCTCATGCTTTTAAATCAACTTTGGTTGTTTTGGGGTGACTCCTCTTGGTAGTTGGACTCTAGGGTCCAACACCCTGACTGTAGGCTTTCTTCTAGGACTTCTTCTCCTTCACTCTGCAAAATTCCTGGGAAATCACATCTACCAAAGGTTACAGCTACCTTCTACTCCACACAACACTGAGCTCCCTCAGTCCTCATTTCCTAAGGCTCCCCCCTTGCCTACCAGCCTTAAAGGCTTCCTTGAGTATTATAAGGCCTTTGTAGCAAGACTGAGTTGATGGGAGAGCTGTGGGCCAATTGTTCAATATATGAACTCTGTGGGACTATTACCCTTCAGAGAAATCAAGTCAACTTCCCCAGCCAAAATCCATGGGCCTTCAAGAATAACCTGTGATCAACACTCCTCCTGTACCTTAACTCTGCAATAGAAAACCCGTCTCCCCTTCTCCTGCCCATCCAAATAGAGCTGACCCAGGTGTCAGTCTTCACATTAGTCTAGCTCCTTCCCTGGCCATTAGAACTCATAGAGCCCATGGTCTTTGACAGTTTCATAGGGATTCTCTCATGTCTTCCCATGTTTTCATCCTAACCATTTTTGAGTCCTCCACAGGGGTTCACACAGGGTAGAAGAGGCAATAACTAGAAAAGATGTGGAGTCTGGAGAGAAACTCTGACGTGTTGCATACTGAGGGGAAAGGCTGATCGTGGTAGGTACACAATAAGCCTTCTTACTAAATGTGTAAGTGGTGTCTGGCCAAGCATAGAATAGAAGACGGACGGCCAACACCGGGTGAGCCCTGGAAGAAAGAATGTCCTCCTTCAGGAGCTAGGAGAACTGGCCAGCTAACTCAGCCTGCTCCCGCTAGCACAAGAGCCCCTGGGGGCCTATAAAGCTTCAGTAATCGGCAGTGCTGCAACTTAGATTTCTGCTGAGTCTGCTCATAAATATTAACCTGAGAATATAATAGTGAAAGTGGCGCCTTGTTCCACATCCCAAACCCAAGAGCACAAATATTTGCCATCACATCTACAATATAATATTAATATATTATTAGACGTTGTGCATATTTTCTAAAAAGCACATTTTCCCGAAAGTGTCCTTGTTGTTTTCCTTAAAGCAGTGGCTAGAAAATGACCTTTAAGGTTGCTGGGACGTCGCCTAAACAGTTACTAAATTGGAAACCTGTTAATGGCTACAGCAGCTTACTTTCAGATTAATTATGGATGTCCTGCCATTTCAAGACTACATTAGGAAGGAAGCGTGTCACCAACTTGGATCAGTGGGTGGAAGGTGAGTCTCAGCTGCTTCCTGATTAAATAAGGAAGTTGAGGTTTGAAGAAAACTGGAGTTGTGGATTGCTGGGAAATCCTTAGCCACAGCTCCCCAGACTAGTACAGAGGGCGGAGAAGCTGTTTAGAACAGCGTGCCTAACTTCAGGCCTTCCTTCTTCCTACAGTTCCAAACTAAAAGGCAAGAAAGAGGAAAGATGACTCAAAGAAGGAAGTTAGTGTGAGCAAACTGTCAAAAAAAATCAGAAAAGACATTAAAGAAGAGAGCTAATTTTTAAATATTCTTATCAACTTGTAAAAAAAATTGTCTGGCATCTCTGTTCATTCATATCAGCATTTCTTTTATATTTTTGCTGTTGTTTTTAGTAAAGTAATACAAATACTTTGTTAAAGTGTCAAATAATCCTATGTGGGTTATTAGGGGGAAAAAGTAGCCAATCAATTTTCAGATTTTTTCCCTCCCTTTGATATTTGTCCCCAAAGATTAAAGATGCCCAGTAGCTACTTAAGGCTCCAGCATGTGTTTCCTGTAGGGAAAAGATACCAAACAGCTTAGCTCTGAGAGCCACATGGCCCATGTTTCATTACCCCACTCTGATACTGTATCTGAAAGTAGCTATGTGTAAACAAGTACATGGCTGTGTTTCAATAAAGTTTTATGTACAATTCAGGTTACTGGATCATGGACCACAGAATACTAACTCATGAGCTAGTCCTTGAACACTACTTTTAGTCAGTCAGCTGACCTGTTATTATGGAGGTGGGGAAAAAGATCTGCTCCTCCAAGAGTAACATTTGCAACTCCTCTCCTCCAGCAGTCTGTGGGGCTAAATTTGGTTAGATCAGTATGCGGTGTTCCATTATCTCTTGTGACTTTATGTGTGCTAGTGGTAGGTGAACTATATGATAAAACCACTTTTTATTTTTTATTTATTTTTTTTTTTGTTTTTGTGTTTTACGACAATGCTAGGCATTGAATCCAAAGTCTTGTGCATGCTGGACAAGTACCCTGCCACTGAGCTACAACCCCAGCTCCAGTTTTTATTTTCCATAGGTGTAGTCATTTATGCTTCACTTTTTATAAACTAGTTATTAAATCAACCTGGAACTCTCTCTCAACTTTTAAAATCTTCACCAAATATACATCATGTGTATATGACAGCCTCTCCCTTTCATCTCCCTGAGAAGAACATCATGCCAAGGCATTAAGACTAAATGAGTCACTGTGGTCCCTGCCTCTGTGACACCATGGATTCCTTGGCCTCCAGATGATAGGAGCACTTAATCCTTCTTTCCAGGTTCTTATTTGGACCACCTTTCTGTGGATTCCTGAGGAAGAGAGCATGGCAGTGTTTTCTGAGACATTACAGAACTGGACATAGTTAGCTTCCCCTCACACCAAGCTGGATGTAAACCACTTCCCTTTGTAGTCTTGGAAGACTTGTCCCATTGTTAACATAGTAGCAGTGCTCTGTCCAAGTTTAAGGCCACTCCAAGCCTTGATTCTTCACTGAACAGTGTTCCTCTCTCTGGAAGCTCTTTGAAGCCATATATCTTCCCCATTTTCTGAAATCTTAGGAGTATTATTTGATGTAAGTCTACTTGAGTACTTCATACTGGATCATTTTAATGAGCTTTCTTTCACTCTGGAAGGCCATTCTCTGTAGCTCTGTGACATTTCTTTGAGTTGATTTTGGAGGTTAATTACCTCTACCTTCTACTTTGCTCCTTTCCAGAACTTTTTGCCATTGAGATGGCAAGGCTCTTGGACTGACTCTGATTTCTCATATTTATTCTCAATTTTTCAATTTTCTCACTGCATTTACCCAAATTTCTGAGCCATGGCCTCAAATTTGCATTTTGAAATCCCTCATTGATTTTTTTTCTTATAGTCTAAATTTCCAAAAGTTCTGTTTCTGCTCTTTGAATATTCCTCTCTTGTTTCTTCTTTCATAGATGTGATATGATGTTTATTAGAAAATATTGATGATGAGTTTATTTTTATTTAATTTTTCAGTGCTGGGTCTTGAACCCAGAACCTTACATATTTAGAGCAAGTGCTGTGCCCCTGACCTGCTAAGGTCCCAACCTTAGTGATGGTTTCCTTCCAACTGTACATCTTTTCTCTACTCCACCTCTTTTGGCGTCAAGTAACTCTGCTTCATGTTTGTTTATCTAACTGCACACATTTGTTTGAGTTGCCTACAATTAGGAGGGAGTCACTAAAGCTCTGACTACCATGAGAACACAGATGGAACATCTCACCTGGGCTTTTCTGGCTAAGGCGTTCCAGCTGGAGAACCCTTGATATCAACCACACTAGGTTTTCCTTTTTGATCAGAAACCCTAGTAAAATGTTTTTCTACTCTCTTGACTAGAGGGTACACACCTGTCTACCATTTTGTTGTCTAAGCTAAGGAGAAGGAATGTTATTAATTGGCTAATGAGGATTTTCAAATGGTCAAATCAGTTATTATTATTAAAAGCAAATTTCATGTCTTAAAGTGATATGATTTTCCTTTTTCTTCATGCTTTAGGAAGGAAGCTTGAGAAAGAACATAGAATCACATATAGTTGTATGTGCATTATATGTCATAGGGTTATACGTAATTACATGTACAGAATTATAATTATAAAATTCAGGCACAGTTACTATAGAAAACCTGGAAAAAATTTTAAAAGTATAAGGGAATGTAGGCGGAGGCTGCTTGTTCATTCTCAGCCACCCAGACCCGAATAATCACACAGAAACTCTAATAATTAAAACACTGGTTGGCCTATTAGCTTAGGCTTCTTATTAACTCTCTCTTACATCTTAAATTAACCCATTCCTATTATTTTATACTTTACCATGAGGCTCGTAATTTACCAGTAAGGTTCTGGGGCATCTGCTCTGTCTCCTTTGGCAGCTACGTGGCGTCTCCTCAACTCAGGCTTCTCTCTCTCTACATATCTGTTTGGGTTTTCTGCCTGACTTTACTCTGTTAAGCCATTGGCTGAAAGCAGCTTCTTTATTAACCAATGGCAATAAAATACATTCATGGCATACATAAGGGAATCCCACATTAAAGGAATCTTTAACATCTCCAGTATTCTCAGCATTAATAGACAGCTGACAGCTTGATCCATGTTGTACGTAGTGAACCAATGCACCTATGTGTCTAGATTCATTTCACATTAACGTTTTAAGTATATCTAATTTCTAAAGATTGATATAAGTGTGTGTGCATATATATCTGTGTGTGTGCGCGCGCATGTATGCGTATCTCACTTCTCCTCACATAGCTTACGTCCACCCCATATGCAATCATCTAATGCAGCTCATTTTCCAGCCAACCACGCCTGGCCACACAACTCTGCTTCTGCTACTTTAGGCTATAAACCGAGGAAACATTTTTATTTGACCTGAAATCTGCAGTTGAGATACAAGTGGTGTCAATTCCACTGGTTATAGTATGGAACTGTAGCAATAACAAACAATCAGAAAATCCATGCATTTTTATCTGTTTTAGAATTAAAGTGGCCAATTCTCTTTGCAGATAAATGAGAAGGCCTTGGTAAAATGCCATTTTTAGAAACCGGTTTTTATAAATACATGCACTTTTTGTGAATCCCACTTTGGGCAAATTAAATATACCTACCTGTTGGGGAAGTGTATTATTTCAACAACATATAGTTTCTGAAAGTAAAATCTAAACCAAAATACATTCATGTTTCATATTTGTGCTTTCACTGAATGAACATGTACTGAACGCTTGCTTCTGCTCTAACACAGTACTTGCTGTTCCCTCCGGCGCATCCCCTTTAAAGTGAGAAGAAAATACATTGTTTGGGGGATAAAAAGAGAACTACATATATGGTAACAGCACAGCAGGAACCAGGCCAGGGCCACAAAGAAGGGTTTAGGAATAAAGATGTTAATCCGCGTACAGCCACTGAGATTAGAAACAGGAAGGAAGCTAGCCCATAAAGGGCAGAAGAAATGGGTCAGAGTTCAAGCATGACCAGCTGCAAAGAAAATCCCTTCTTCCAGGCTCACAATTGATACCAGAGTCCTTGACAGAATTCAGTATGGATGTCTTTAACAGGGATGTGGGGATTTCAGAAGCAGAAAACTAAGTAGGGGCAGACAATCCCCACACAGGGCCAATTATACTGATTTTATGGGACATTCTAAAGAAAACCATTGTCTGCTTTCTTAGACCCAACAGAGTCCAACACAAACAAAAGACTGTGGCAGGAGAACTGTTAGAGGCAGGAACACTGACATTCAAAGACGGGGCAATGCCACACTAGTCAACAAGAGAGCAGATAAACCAGAAGCTACTTGTAAGAGCCGAAATAGCTTTGAAGACTCCAATGGATATGTTATTAAAACTTCATCAAGAAAAGACAGTTCTCAAATAAACAAAAATTAAGGACAGCTCTCTCTACCCAAATGGATGCCTGAGGTTAGGGTGCTTAACGAGATTATGTTTGCTTTATAATGGAGAAACCCATTTATCTGGAATCGTTCTGCCCCATTTGGCAGCCCGGCATTTTTTCTGAAGCCACAACAGGGTCATTAAAGGGCTGCATTGATCCCAGGAAAATCAAATGATAGTTGATGCCCTCTCTGCACAGGAGAGAAAAAGCAGAGATTGTAACAGCATGGTGTGGGTCTCCTAATGATGGGTCTGTGGAAAAGAAGAATAAGTCTTTGAGACGTAAAGCGCAGTCCCGCCACGGCTCCTCCTGTTCCAGCAACACCAGAGCCCACTTGGGACTTAAAGACCCCAGAATGGACAGTGCAATTTTGCTCTAACAGTAAGTAAAGCATTGGCCTCCTTAAGCGCATTTCTAAACTCATCATCTTCAGTGATGTCAGGAATATTTCACTGGTGGGGGAAGGGGCTGTGTTTTAGTTAATGAGACCTTCTACTTTAGGAATCTTTTCCTTGGGAAGATGGCCAGGGTGGCCCTCTTCTGAGCGTCAGTCATCTGTGGGACCTGAGTCAACCGAGTTTCCTAGTGACTAGTCAGGTCCTACTCCACATTCATCAAGCTGTCACAAAGCCCTGCCCACTGCAGAGGCACATGCCTTCTGTCACACGCTGATGGCTGACTTAGCCTTCCCCATTCTCCCTTCATTAGCAGTGTGAGTGTTCACACCCTTCGGTGTGAGGATGGTGCTAATGAACACAATCCATCTGTGGGCTCCTGTGATTTCCCTTTTCCTACTAATCTAGGGATCAGCAGAACACAAGGGGAGAGTTACTGTCTGGAGACATCTGCAAAACGGAAAGCAAACAAGACATGAGTCCAATTGTTCAGAGACTCTGAAGGGATTAGAGCCTTCCCGAATCAGTCTGACTACTCCTCCTAAGTGCCTGGACACTTACCACTTCCCATAGTCCCACTTCCCCCCAAATCATTCAAACTAGGCTTGTTTTTAGCAAGGCAGATGGCATGGCTTGTAGATTGCAGGAATACAGTTAAGGTTTGCAGATTAGCTCCGTGGTCTGAATGGGTAATTATCTATTCTCTTCCCATTAAGATTTAAAAACTCATCCAGATTCTACATCTTACATCCCACCCTTGAGTTTGAAGCGCCATATGATGAGGGATTTATCATGAGAGAGCAAAAGAGAAGAAATACATTGTCCTCTTTCCCTGGAACAGAATAATGGTCGGGGGGTGGGGAAATCAAAAAGATAGAACTCCTCTTCCGTTCACTCAGCTTTCCCAGGCTGATATACACTTTCTATAGTAACCAGGACACTGGGAAAGGAGCTCACTGTAAGACTTCTTTAGAAGGGCTTATCTTAACCAAGTCTCCATAGGCTGGAGTTTTTGATCACATTATAAGCTATCCTTCAAGAATCTATGGTCTTAGATATTATTTATCAATGTAGGGCATTTGTCAATGAGTGTAAACACTGATAAAGTGGCTATTAATATAGATAAAAAGCATATTGATTAAATTGACTTTGTATTTAATAATATACTACATAGCAACAATGCATGGGACACATGCCCTGTATTTTTTTCATGTTTCACTAAGACTTGAATGATCCTTGTGTCATAATAGATTACAGCCCTTATTTGTGTCCTTATGAGAAAAAGGGAAATTACTGCAGTTTTTCCAATGCAAAATAGTAATAGCATCAGAACCTTTTAGGGTTGCGGTGTCTCCAATGTTCACTCTCTAATCAGCAACATCAGCAAAGGCTGCAGATGCAACCCAGGGGCCATGCATTTGCCTAGCACACATGAGACCCTGGGTCTCACCCCAGCAGCACGAGTCAAACATAAAGCCTCACGAATGTCGTGCTTTTGTGGTTTACGTTTGAGTGTGCGTGTTATAGCTTTCATCTAGAGACGACGACTGCTTTACCTGTGTTCCTCAGCTGTGGTCTCAAAGCTTCCCTACCCAGTGCAGCTGCAATTTTAGGTACCGATGGTTGTGTGGCCCTCTCAGGACTGAAGAGAAGTTCCTACCTGGACTGAATCATTGATGGTCAGGCTTGGGGCGGGGAGCAGGGAAGTCAGACCTTGCATGATGGGTAAGCTCTATTTTCTCTGAATATATCACTCTGTATATGCATTGCCTGTTTTCTTCTTTAATTTGGCTCTGGACCGTGGGCAGTGGCAGTGTTAGGTCCAGAGTGGAGAACTGAGATGAAACAAATTACTACTTAGCTCCTCCCATCTACCACACCTGTGCTTGTTAGGGTCCACCAACAAAGACAAATCCAGTGCGCTGTCACTCAAGCATTTATAACCAGAGAGAGACGTGTGCAAAGGCTAATTCAGTATCTGTCGGAAAGTGAGAAGAGTCTCTGCAAATTCCTCGTAAAGTACTGCCTCTGACTGTACTGTAATCTGTGGATTGGCCATCAAGGTAGGCCATGCAACAGTACCCAGGGAGCCTGGTGGATCAGCGGTTTATTGGCCGTAGAGGTAAGCCATGCACCAGCACCCGAGAAGCCTGGTGAATCAGTGGTTTATATGATAGCCCAGTAAAGAGAAAGTTCTAACAAAGAGCATCTGGGCAGAGAACCTAAAGCAGCTTTCAGGTAGTCTGTCATGCAGCTGCTTCCTCTCAGCTAGAACATTCCCTCCTGGAAGGAGCAGGGAGGTGTCTAAGACACAAAAAGCTAAATAAACTTACGTAGTAGTTCATAAAGTTGCCAGATTTACAAGACCCTTCCCCAAGGTTAAAAAAGCAATAACAAATTGCTGGGGCAGGGATGCTCCTGCAGGTTGTACAGGGAGCTTCAGGGATGTCACTTTCGTGAGTGGTCACCCATGACCAAATACCTTGCAAGTAACCTTTTGCCTACATCCTCTAAGTAACCGCAATAAACTCATAAGCCCCAATAAGGCTCACCAAGCTAGTCCCGGGTAGAGGCCGTTCTCTGGTCTGTCATCAGTGGCCCGTCTGGGGTAACAGATGTCTGCCCATGTCTTTCCAGGAAAAGTCACGCTACATAGTCAGAAACAGCTCTAAGGAGCCAGTGTGACTATAAATGGAGCCAGGGAGGGAGAGAGAGCAGTGAATTAATCAAAGGCATGGTACAGTTATTGCTTTTCTCCTTTCTGGGACTAAATACCTAATATAACAACTTTTTACTATAAATGGAATTTTTTCATAAAATATATTCTAATCGTTGGGTAATGGTGACACATGCCTTTAATTCCAGCACTCGGGAGGCAGAGGTAGGCTGATTTCTGTGAGTTCAAAGCCAGCATGGTCTACAAGATCTAGTTCCAGGACAGGCTCCAAAGCTACAAAGAAACCCTGTCTTGAAAAAACAAAACATATATACATATATGTGTATATATATATATATATATATATATTCTAATCTTAGATTCCCCAACCATCTTACCTTTGTCCTCTTTCTCTTTAGAAAACAGCAGATAAAAAAGCAACAAACCAGAATTTTAAAAGTTTTTTTTTTAAAAAAAAAGAAAGAAAAATCATGATAAACACAGAGAGACATACACGCACACACGCACACACGGTACCCATTCGAACAAAAACCTTGAAACCGTAATATATAAGCCAAAGATCCCTAAAGAAAAAAATGCCCAAACAAAACATTATGTGATAAAAAATACTATTGAGTTCATTTTGTGCTGGCCTCTATTTCTGGGTACAGGGCCTGCCCTTAAATGTTGTTGTGCACCCAGTGAGACTACAAACTAATTTTCCCTTTGTGAGCAGCTGACACCTGGAGATAGCCTCTGGGTTAGTGATGGGGCTCATGGTTGCTTCCCCCCTCAGTGCTGGGACCCCCATCTGCATTTGGACCTGAGTAGGCCCTGTGCATGCTGCCAGTCTCTGAGTTCACCTGTGTGTCAGCCCTGCTCTATCAGGAAGGCCTTGCTCCCTTGCTTATCCACCCCACTGGCTCTTACAATCTTTGGCCTCCTCTTCCACATAGCTCCCTGAGCCCTGAGAGGAAGGGTTTGAGGGAGACATTCCATTTAGAGCTGATTGTTCCAAGGTCTCTCACTCTCTGTGCGTAGTTCCTTTGTAGGTCTGTCTCTGTATTAGTTCCCATCTGGTGCAGGAGGATGCTTCTTTAATGACAGCCAAGTAAGACCCTGATCATATTTGTCCAGAAGATGCTGGTGGAAGGAAGATGTAGCAAGGGAGAAGAGTGGAGATTTTTTTTAAAAAAAAAAAAAAACCTTTTTATTGATTCTTTGTGGATTTCACAACATGCATCCCAATCCCATTCATCCTCCATCCCTTCACCTCTGCTATTTGCCCCTGCAACATCCCCCCCCCCCGTCAAAAAAAGCAAACAAAATGAAATTTAAAAGTAAAGGAAAAAGAAAGTTCGAATCTGCAGTGTGACACAGTGAGTCACACAGCACACCCTTTAGTTCATACGTCTTTACTTGCAAGTGTTCACTGGAGTAAGCCATTGGTTTGGTTCAAGGCCTCTGACTTCTGCTTGGCCCTCATTGGTACTCCTCTTGGCCATCCTGCTGTTGCCCTAAATCATGGAAGTCCTGCAACTTTGGATCTGCAGGCTATGCCCCTTCACGTGTTCCAGCAGATCATAGATGGTGCGGAAGTTAGGGTGGACCAGTTCATAGCCCTGCTGCTTCTGGGCCTGGGTGGCCGCTGAGTTGGTCAGTCTGCCAGTTCTCCCTCCTTTTTTTTTTTTTTTTTTTTTTGAGACAGGGTTTCTCTGCAGCTTTAGAGCCTGTCCTGGAGCTAGCTCTTGTAGACCAGGCTAATCTCAAACTCACAGAGATCCGCCTGCCTCTGCCTCCTGAGTGCTGGGATTAAAGGCGTGCACCACCACCGCCCGGCTCCCTCATCCTTCTTGAAGATGATTATTCAACACAGCCTATCATCATGGTCAAATTTATCAAACATGATTAACTGTCAACAGGCCCCAATTGTCTCTCATTTAAAGGATCCAAAATAGCTCTGTGGAGCACAGCAGGGCTCTTGCATAAGTCAGGCCCATCCTCCCAGCCAACAAGCAACATCTCTTGGTAGGTAGCCATGAACTAAGGGTTCACGTGTTCATGTGCTCTACCCAGTCTGGCGGAAGCCCCATGGGTAGCTCCGACCTGTGCTGGCGGCTATAAAGCCACAGGCAAGTAGCTTTAAATTGGACACCAATATGAAGCAAGAATTCTAATGAGTCTTAATAATAAAAGCCCAGAGTCAGACATAGGGGGAAATGCTGAGAGTTCAGAGAGACGAAGGAGCCAAACCACAGCCACCTTGCCTACTCAACTTCCCAGCCAAAGAGACTGAGTTCCTGTTTCCTCCTGCCTTATCATCTCTCTCCGCCCAGCTATATCACACCTATCTGTCTGCACAGACCTCCAGACCTCTATGGTTAGCTAGTGGTTAGCTCCACCCTCTGATCTTTAGGCAAGCTTTATTTGTACAAACAAGCTATCACCACACCTCGTCAGTATGGCCTCCAACTTGTTGGGGTCCAGTGGCAGCCCGGACCCTAAATTATTTTCTCTGGATGAGACCCCAACGTAAACTATCTCTCTCTTGACCGGCGTGAAGGCGCGGGAATAAAGACACAACTCACATGGCTTTATCGGGAGGGAGATTCTCAGTGGTCCCTCATGAAGTCCTGAGTTCACACGCTGAAGAAGTCCTCTGATTTATTCTCCAAACAGCCTTATATATCAAAACTTGAGGGCTGGAGAGATGGCTCAGAGGTTAAGAGCATCGCCTGCTCTTCCAAAGGTCCTGAGTTCAATTCCCAGCAACCACATGGTGGCTCACAACCATCTGTAGTGGGGTCTGGTGCCCTCTTCTGGCCTGCAGGCATACACACAGACAGAATATTGTATACATAATAAATAAATAAAATATTTAAAAAAAAAAACTTGACTGAGGGGGAAATACATTAGCATTCTGTTTCCTAGGTAACCAGGTGAATAGCTTTTAGTCACGTCTACCTCTTTGACCACACCTTTCTATGCCCATTTTGTCTCGTTCGCAACTCTGTCACTAGCTTGGACTTGACACCTCTTCTCAGGTGATCTACATAATTACAAATCAAGGAGCAGCATATCCTGAGCTTTTGTTAGGTAGCGACAGCCTGTCTGGAAGGTTACCTGACCACCTCAGGTGGGGAACTGTGGCTTGATAGCCTGGCTGCCATACCATATAGAATATGGGCCGACACCGACTCTGCGAAATCACCTCTTCCTCTGATGGATGTGAAGGAGATGGGTGTGTGGTTGGACATTCCTAGGACCCACACATCCTCCAGTAACTTTCTGTCTGAGGCTGTTCCAAGAGGAGAAAGGACTTCTGCTTACATTCGCCTTTGGGATTCTTGTTGCGTTGCTCCAGCCCAACCCCTCACCCATCACTGCACAATACTAACACCTAGAGAACTTGAAATAATCTAGAGAGGCCCAGTTTCCCAGAGACAGATGGAGCCTGTTTCAATAGGCATCCAGCATCCTTGTGTCCACATTTACTTTAAAGTTCTCTATAATTTCAATGTGCAGCCATGATAAGAACCGTCACGCTAGTCCCAGGAATCTGACCCATCTCAAGATGCTTTGGAAGGATGACCTTAGAGCTCCAGACTATCCTAGACTTGGATGCTTTAATCATATGTGGTCTTCACATTCTCTGATAGAACATACAGTTTGTTCATATATAATTCTCTTTCTCTATTTCCTGCCCTGCCCTCTTATTCCTCAATTTCTAAGACCCAAACTAACCAGCATTCCTAATCTGGTCTCTTCTTGAAATAAATAAATAAATAAATAAATAAATAAATAAATAAATAAATAGATCAGGGGAGTTTTTTGGAAAGTAGATTTACAAAAACAGTGGAATCGGGAACCTGGTAGAGCTGTATTGATGAAGGCAGGTGGACCACAGTCCTAGCATCCACACTTAGGAAGCAGAGCAGTGGCCTTCCACACCCACAACCCCTTGCTCTAAGGAGGCGGGTGTTCCATGTGACCATGTGGCTTTCTGATCGTGGAACACCTCGTGCTAAGTGGGGAGGATTGTGTCTTTCACAGATTTTGCTGTACGTAACCCAATCGCCTCTACTGTGTGTTCGGTGAAGAAAATATTCGCACAGAAAAGAATGAGATCTCACACTCGCCCTTGCAGGTGTGTCTAATCTGTGAGCTGCATGCACCCCAGGACAGCTACAAAAGGCAGCAGGGCTAGCCTGCACGTGACTGTCCTCACAGACACCTTATTGAGGCTTACTTTCTACCTCGTTTTAATCGACTATCCAGTAGGAAACGGCCTATTGACTGCTGCCTATAGGATTTCATCGAGAGGCATTTTAGCACTTCAGAATTCCACTTAAGAGTGTGAGGCTTTCTCCTCGAGTTTTGCCAACTGTGTGCCTGTAGCCTCCTCTTGGCATGCTCCATTTCAAGCATCCTCACTGAGTTAGTTCCTATTATCACCATGTAATTAGAGAACAAAACTATAAAGTGATATTTAACATGCCTTGTTTAGTAAATCCCTGTAATAAAATGCCTCATTGTTCCACAGACTGTCAAATCACATAGACAAAGGATGCATGCTGCAACTGAATGGCTAGATGCTCCATCCCAGGTGTTACCACTAGTCTAAGCCCCAGAGGGGCTTATGTATCTCTTGGAACTGGCATTAAATTTGACTCTTACTGTGTTTGTTTTTATTTGGCAAATGGCATGTAACCTGGGTAGAACATTTTGTATTTATTACTGTGGACTTCTACAGTCTGTGTGCTGGTCAACTCATAATGAAATAGCTAAGATAATTAACTTACAAAGAGAAAGGGTTTGCTTTGGCTCAGAGTCTGAGATTCTTGTCCAAGATCCAGTGGATCACTTGCTTTGGGCCTCTGGTGGGTGTGCATATGGCGCTGGCTAGGAAAATGGACTGGATCCATATGATTGATAGACAGGTAATAAACAGAAAGAAAATACACTAAAAGCCCCACAGTCTCCTTTAAAAGCAACTTCCACAAAGCCTATCTATGAGTGATTCTACCAACCCTCAATAGTACTATGCTGGGGGAGTGGGGGCAAGCCCTTATCATATGGACTCATATCCAAATCACAGCAGCCTTAGAAACTCAAAGATCCATCCGCATCCCCACTTCCCCTGGAGACTTCATTTCAAATAGTCTACACGCATGTAGGACGAAGTGACTGTTTGAGATTTTGCTTTTGCTTTTGTAGGACACTCCCAGAGCCTCAGAATATTATGATAGAATAGCATGTCTAACAACATCCTTAAGACTGAGTACAGGACTGGAGCAAAACCAAGTCCACCCAAGAGATAAGAGCAAGAGCTGGCCATTCAGAACTTCCTACAGCACAAGTCAACCACCGCTACTTGTTTGTCAGAAATCCAAACCAGGGAAAGGCAGGTTCTATAGAAGAGAGAAGTCTCAGGTGGGCCACACGAAAATTGCTGCCATGAAGAAGCTAGAGAGGACCAAATGGAAGCCCAGCATCCAGTGTTGTTGGTCTAGGTAGTACACTGAACTTTCTCTGGTTCATGTGAAGTTGAGAACAGGGACATCACTTAAGGAGCCTGGTCCTGATTAATGAAGTCCTAATCATTCTTTTGAAACATCGTCATCTGTCTGCTGCCCATTGTATATTCAATCCCTCAGTATTTAGTAGAGCTTGAGCTATGGACTCATAGGGATCATTTTGGAGGGACTAGACAGCAAAAGCAGAATTGAGGTACATACAGAGATCGTGACAACTCACACAGGGCCAGGCACCTGGCTCTGAGTTGCTTTCTCTAGGAAGACCCAATGGAAATGAATTTGATCCAGTTCTTCGAACGCATTCTTTAGGCTACTTGAGTCAGAATCACCCTAGACCTCCCATTGTTCTCAGAACTCTGATAGTGGACCCTAGGGCCACAGAGTCTAAGTGACCCTTTGGATTCTCTGTTATTTCTGAAAAGTGACTGTGTTATTGGCTACTCCATTTTTCTATGGCCTGAATTGGAAGAGAGGAAGGAGACTCTGGAGAAGTATCAGAAGCTGTAGACTCACCTAAAAGGAAGTAAGGGGCTTCAAGAAAGTTTCTGGGTGCTTCAAGCAAAGCCACAGATGAGTCTTTCTATAACTAGCACCTGAGCACCAACTGAGGGCATGGTGGCAAGTAGTGGATACTCTTCTACTGTTGTGATGGAGAAGACGCAGGAAACGGTGTAGGCAGTGAGTCCCAGTGCCATAGGGTGATGAGAAAGGACTTAGAGATAGCCCTAGGATTCAAGAGCTGGAAATCCAGGACATAGCAGCCACCAAAGAGACCTGGGGGAGAATTTTCAGATAGGTCAAGGAACTGGAAAAATGGGTAAAAGCACTTGTACAAGCATGAAGGCTTGAGTTCAAATCTCCAACACCCACATAAAAGCCCAGAATAGCCACACTCCCACACGTATAACCCCAGTGCTGTGTAGGGAGGAGACAGCACGGAAGGGTAGGAGGTGGGAGTGTTCTCTCTTCCTGGACTGTATCAAAGCCAGGGCTTTACATTTTAACACGTGTATACAAAGGGCTGTGGTTTAGCTGATACTGACAGACTAAAAGGGGGAGGTTGTCTTGGTTTCTTTTCCATTTGCTGTGATAAAATACTCCGGTAAAGCAACTCAAAAGAGAAAGGACCTGTTCGGGGGGGTCACAGTTCTGCTCAGCTTCTTTCCTCCACTTCTACAGTTTTTACTCATGCGGTACCGGGAATGGTACAACACACAGTATGGGGTCTTCCCATCACAAGAAACACAATCAAGATAATCCTCCAAGGGCTCCCCTCCCTCCCAGGGATTCTGGGTTCTGTCAAACTGACAATTCACACTGTCATACCTATTATATAAACACTTGGTTCAGCTGGAGTAAAATTCATAATTCTATGGTCATTTTTAAACTGAATAACTATGGTATAGTACTAAATACAAGTGGATACACGCATGCGCACGTGTGTAATATATATATATGTATATATTATATATATATATATATTAGCTACATGACATAGAATGGTGGTTTTTGTGTACCCTGCCTTCATATTTCATTGTTCAGATAATAGGATGTAATTGAGGCTTTGCTCGTAGTGAAAAGGAGCATGATTTGGAACAGGCTATTCAGAGACAAGAGAATGATTTGCTTGCCCAGAATGTGGCCTTCTGGATGCTTAGAGAAATGAATCCAGCTTCTACTTTATAAAATTTCTGATGGTGACCAAGGCCTTTTAGTTCCTACCAAGCCCACTGTTGGTATTGTATGTAAATCTCTGCTTAGCTAGAAGCAAACTACAGTGCTGAGTTTTCCATATTCTAAAATTCTATAATATATAGAATATAATGTATAGACTATAAATATATACATAAATAAAGTTCTCCAACAGAAGAGAGACGTGACATTACTCAGGCCATTTAGAACTAAACCAAGCCATCGATTGATCCACTTCTCAGGCTGCTGATCCAGTTCCAAAGGTGCATTAGGGCTCATCACAAGAAACGAAGGGGATTTGTTGAGATTGTTTTACTATAAATAACTAGAAGAAAAGAACTGAAGCTTAAATCAAATATAAAATAGGATCAGAGAACCTCGTAAGGACACCTCTGCGCGGTTGTGTACTTGTCACCGCGTATGTTGTAAGGAAATGGTTGAAAAAGCATTGCGTGTTTCTGAGAGTCAGGTAGCCCTGGGTTGAAATTCCTGCTCTGCCCCTATTGATTTTATATTTCTGAGTGTCCTCATCCATAAAATGAGAGGCAGTCATCAACTTGTCTGGTGATATCATTGAGAAAATTAAGCAGAATGAAGCACATGGCAGAACGGTAGACCGTTCACTGAGCCCCATAAGGTGTGGACTGTGGCTGCCTTGATCATCCTGTACACAAGCACTTGACACGTGCCTGGGAAAAGTTTGCTAGGCAGATAGAGTAGTAAATGCTCGCGATCTGATACCATTCTTTAGTGTTCTTTAAGGTTTTCCCGGCTTTATGGCATCCCATCAATTAGATGCAATTTCCTCAACCATTTGCCTGTGCATCTCAAGGTGTTTGATGTGGCTTTCTAGCTGTCAGTATGTGGTGCTTAGTTTGGAATATAGAGTGGCAGGAGAAAGGTCCCTGACATCCAGAGACCAAATCTTCAGACAACATGAAGATAGAGGACGTGTATTTGAGTTCATGTCCTAATCTCAAAAGAAGTCAGAATTTAAGAATTAAACAGCTCTTTGTTTCAAACTCTTTATATCAGCTCAAAAGAGGCTGAAGCAATAATGAAATATGAGTATTTGAACACAATCCAGATCTTAATTCCTGTCCAGACTGGGTTTTTTTTTTTTGCACTAGACCAATATTCCTTTGTTGTATGTATGTGTGTGTGTGTGTGAGCGCGCACTCACGTGTACACACACATATATGCAGCACGTGTGTTGTACTTTACCTACTGATTCAGATGGTGTAGACTCAGACTCAGGCTACACCCCTCACTTCTCAGGTGAGGTTGTAAGACTGGGTGGACTTTATAAACCATTTTGGTCCCTTCTCCTACTAGTAGATCTTGAATCAAAGTACGTGCGACAAACTCATGCTGTCACTCCCAGAAGGCTGTCAGAAATGCTAGTACAACCCCCACACACCAACTCACACTATCTCACACATTGCAACCCACTCCACCTCATACATTACACTGCATTCCACCTCCCAAAACTGCACCTCACACACCACCCCACATACTATATACCAGCATTTACCATCTCGTACACCACCTCACATACTCACACACACACCACCTCACACACACCATCACCTCACACGCACTGCTGTAACCAGAGACTGCGATTCGTTTCCTGGCTGCCCAGACCTGAATAATCATACAGAAACTATATTAATTACAGCACTGTTTGGCCTATTAGCTTAGCATTCTTTGTAACTAGCTCTTACATCTTAAATTAACCCATTTCTATTAATCTGTGCATCGCCACAAGGCTGTGGCTTACCCATAAGTTTCTGGCATCTTTCTCCTTTGGCACCTAGCTACATGGCATCTCCTTGACTCTGCCTACTCTCACTCTCTATGTCTGTTTGAATTTCCCATCTGGCTTTACTCTTCTAAGCCATTGGCCAAAACAGCTTTCTTTATTAACCAATAAAAAGCAACACATATATAGACATCCCACATCTCACTACCTCACAAAGAGCATCTCTTACCAGGAAGGATTTCAAAGTTCTTTCCAAAAATTCAAATCAACAGTGTCTCTGAGTTCAGCAGATTGGGAGAAAGTGATTTATATAGACGCAGATGGAAACATATCAGCATAAACAAAAACTACTTACCTGTAACCTAAAGAGATACCATGAAGTGAAGTGAAGTCAAGCCTCAGGCTTTGTTAAAAAAAAAAAAAAAAAAAAAAAAAAAAAAAATGCTTACCTAATTTTCTAGCCTGTGACATAGGGTAAGGAGGGATGTGGACAGTGACTGGCATTCAGAGCAACCATGGTTGTTTTTGATGAAGTCACACACAATGGGACAATGGGGAACAGGCAAAGATCTATGAGGCCATGATATTTAAACCCCTTATTCTGAAAGTGGGGAAAGTTGCCCCCCCCCAAGAATCTGATTCTGTTCTTGTGACTAGATAGTGTGTAAGGCCTGGTTTCTGCTCTAGAACATTCCCTGATATCAGTCTTCTCTATCCATGAAAAAGGGATTGCTCAGTGTTCATCTGCAATGTAACCAGTGCTTGTTGGGATGTGTGAACTTTTTATAGTAATGGGTCACATTGTAGAAGTTCCAGAACTTTCTGAAGTCATTGCATATTCCCACTCTAAAGGATGGTGTACCTTATTAAGAACTTATTAAGCAGAAATTCTGGTTTGGTCACGCTGCTCCTAACATGGGATCAGGTGTGGTTGGAAAAAGGAAGATCCCAGGTCAGATGATCTATGTACATGAGGTGTCCCAAGTTCTCTCAAGAAGAATTGCAAGGGAGACCAGAGTATCCAGATTAAGAAACAGAAGTGACTTAGTGGTTAAAACACTGGCTGCTCTTCCCGAGAACCCATGTTCAATTCTCAGCACCCCCAAGGCAACTCCTGTCTTCAACTTCAGTACCAGAGGACCCAACACCCTCATATAGGCATACAACAGACAAAACACCAAAACACATAAAGTAAAAATTTTAATTAAAATTCATAAGCTTTAAACCCAGCATTGTGACTAGTTTTCAAATGACCTCACACTCAGGGATTAATCCTGGGGGAAATGAGCCTCAAGCCCAGACCAGGATATGCTGCCCACTACCCTAGCAAGACTGGGGTTGCACAGGGCACTTTTGTGCAATGAGTGAACACCAGGAAAGTTGGGGAGAAAGGCGATCCCATGTCCTAAAGAGCCAGCTCACACTGCTGAGCCTGCACTTCTGCGGGCAACTTCTGCAAGAACCGTGAGCTGTGCCAAGAATGTTGGTTGTGCCAGCAGAGTGCGTCTGGGCTCTGATTCTCACTCAGCATTAGCACGGAGCTCCGGGGCCAGTACTTCTTTGCCAGGCTGGCAAGTACCGCCAGCGCCTAGACCTCCACAGAGGAAGAAAGCAGCAAGTGCTGTGTATCAGAAGACGTAGGCAAGGCTCTGCCTGGGGGTCCAGCAGCCATTTGGGAGAGACTAGAGGAGGATGGGGGTGGGCTGGGGGTAAAAAGACACAAGCAGAGAAAGCTGTTTTGGTGAGACTATGGTTTTTATTTTAACCCCGCAGATGGTAGCTCTGTCTTGTATGAGTCAGATCCGCTGGGGAAGGTGAGGCATCGGGACCAGGAGCCTTCTCTTTGTGTCTGCACTTAGCCCAAGTTCCCTCTCAGCTGCATTGTATCTGCAGGATGCAGAAACATGACTAAGCTGATTTGTATTCTGCCAGCCAAAGGAAAATATAATTAACACAGCAGCGCGGCTCTGCAAAGCCCATGGGAAAGTCCCAGAAGGAAAGGACTCCCACCGTGCAGGCGGATGGCAAAGGGCTGGAAAGGCTACTCTGCAGTAATCCCACAGGGTCTCCTCGCTAATGCTCACAATCAACAAAGGGAAAATAACATGAGCCCTTGCCTACCGGGCGTTAAGAAGAAGCTGCCATTCTTAGAACTGAGTGTGGGAAACCCAGCAGACCTCAGTGAGAGTTTTCTGGCCTCCTGCTGTCCTGGCCTGACAATTATGATTCACACCTTCATTCTGGGCAGCAGATCAATTGACACAGCAACTCTGATGCACCTTCCAGCAGAGACAAGACACTTCCCAGGCTCTGGGAAGACTAACTGTGCCTATACATACACTGAGCTTATAATTAGGTGTCAAGAGGCCCAAGAGAAAAATTGGGAGGTCAGATGGCGGGCTTTAGCCTGCTCCCCAGCTAATCACCTTTCTTACAAAGCAAGCAGAGAAATCTGCCCGTCGATGCCTTTAATTAGCCCTTTATTTCCCTCTGGTGGCTTGTATTCCCAGAGAGAAACTATTTGCTAAGCTTTTTAGATTTTTATTGATTTAACTTTTAGCCTTTTTGATACCTTTTCTGAAACTCACAAATTTTTCCCTATTTTGATTTTCATGATTTAACAAATTAGTGTGCAGCGTCTCCTGACTTGAGACTTTGTATCTTTCATGCAAGATGATGAAATAAAAGGCCTGAGTAGCTGCTTGCCTACCTCCCACCCCTCTTCCACCCAGGTAGTAATGTCTGCCTTCCCACGCTACCGGCTGCATGTGCCAGCATTGCTACCAAGTTAAATATCTGCCTTTTATTATGAGACCAGATTCTCCATCATTCACCCCTCAGAAACTTAGAGAATATCAATGCTGATTTGAACGCTGAGTAAGAACTGTCTCCAACTGTTTCTATCCTGTGTCACAGATCTAAGGTTAGAGTTGTAGGAATGCAAACACAATGTTATGGAGGATAAGAGTTTAATATCTTCAGTACATTGGTGATATTGATGAAACAACATGATGCAGTTAAATTGGTTTCATAGGGAGGAACAAAAAGAGTTGAAAACTTCAAATGATAATAGAAGATTTGCAAGAGGGCAGAGACTGACTGGCGTTGTAATTATTAAGTGGGAGGAAATTTTTTTTGTAAAAGGTCCAAAATTTATACAATCTAAGGAGAAACTAGAGTATTGTGACTTTTTTTTATTAATAAAGGGTCAGCTGCTTTTAAGAAAAGATCATCACCCTGTCTTGAAAAACCAAAAAAAAAAAAAAAAAAAAAAAAAGAAAAGATCATCCAATGGGAAATCACCATATACTGAGTCTAATTCACATTGTGTTTGGCACTGAAAAGAACAGATAAAGCCAGGCTGTAGCTCAGCTGATGAAGTACTTGCCTGGTGGGCATGAAACCCTACATTAGACAGCCAGCACCCAGTGATTGCATGCCTGTAAACCCAGCACTTGAGAGGGCAGGCCAGGAAGATCAAAAGTTCAAGGTTATCCTCTAGTATATAGCAAGTTGGAGGCCAGGGGGCTACATAAGCCACTGTCTCAACAGAATGAGAGAGAGAGAGAGAGAGAGAGAGAGAGAGAGAGAGAGAGAGAGAGAGAGAGAGAGAGAGAGAGAGAGAGAGAGAGAGAGGGAGGGAGGGAGAGAGGGGGGAGAAGAAAAAAATAAGAGTCAGAAATATTAAGCACACTCTACAGCAAGTATGAAGTCATTTAAATAAGCCTAGAGATGAGAAAATCCAAGCAAGCTGTCTGTTGTCCCCCTGTCTGGTGCCATCATTAAAGGCCATATTGTCACAGAAGTTATATGCAAAACAGTTCCACTCATGTCCCTGAGGAACACTTAAACGTTATTGGTTTGACCATAAAATTTCACCATTCCATTAGGAAATCAATTTTTCCTGTGTTTCCAAATATAAAATGTTCAAGTTAGTCATTAAAATTCTACCAGTGACAAGAGAAACCTAAGAGGTCTACTTTTGTTCATTCTTGCTGAAATAGCTGCTGTGTTTGTCAGCTGTGACACTCTGGCTCAATTGTTCTTCTCTGAGCATCAGGCATGCCCCAGGAAGAAAGGGGACCACTCTCTCTCCCAGGGCTGGCTCTAGGGGTCAAATGAGGCAGCCCCTGTGTGAGCGGCTAGCTGAGTACTACTCAGTCACCCATTCAAGAAAGGCTGACTGGTTGGACGTGGTACCCGGGCACCACAGACAGGAGAGATGCTGCAAACAACACAGACGGCCCTTTGACATTTCCCCTCATTCTTATCTAACACCAGAGCCTAGGGAAGTCACCAAACTGTCTAGGTTCTTGATGGACACTCTCCCTCTACTCTAATCCTTGACCTTCTAAAGGGTTTGCCTGCAGACTTGGGGAAAGCCCTCTCCTCGCAAATCCAAGTGTCCACTCACCTCTGCACCTACAGAGCTTGTCTCTCCTGGGAAACTGGGTGTGGCCCCAGGTTAGGCAATCCCCAAACCCACCTCTCCAGCTCTGGCCCTGGGAAACTGTAGATAGGACCCAGGGGAAGAAAATCTCTGAGCCAGCCCTGTGTATCTTGGACATTGAGGGAAACTCACATGAAGAGAGGCATGGCAGGCTGAAGAGATGGCTCAGTGGTTAAAAGCACTTACTGTTCTAGCAGAGGACTTGAATTCAGTTCCTTTGTACACACTCTGACCAGTTCATAGCTGCCTGTAACTCTAGCTCTGAAGAATCTGATACCCTCTTCTGGAGTCTTTGTTCACAATGCACATGCCTACACAGAGACACACAAGTAACTTCAGATACATCTTTGTTCAAAGACCTTTATAGGAGATGTTGGGCATCTGCTACTTTCAGCTACCACATCGGTCACATCTGTTTGGTTTATTCTTCTCACTTCAGCAATTATCTCTCTGCTGTTCTGTCCAAGATTTGCCCTTCCTTCTTTGTCTTCTTCTCCATCTCTCTAAAGCTCAGCTGCTGGTCCTTATCGCCTGCACGGAAACCCCTCTCACCACTCTGGAAACTGAAGCAGACATAGGCTTAATACTAAGCAGCTCTTAGCACCATGCAGTCTGTTAGACATTGGACCTAGCACACATGTTCCCGTGACTTTCCAGGCTCAGGCCTGTGGGTTCCCTCTGGTGAACAAGCTGTAATCACATTTTCCACAAAACTTCCTAAGGTGATGGGGAAAGAGGGACAACTGGTGGCAGGGACAAAAAAAATATCCTTAAACATGATTAATCTTTAGTAAGTCTTTTAAATTTATAAACTTAAAAGTCACCTTTTGTGATACAACTCTATATTTTGAAAATTCTATATATCCAGGCAGCCACTAGTGCAATCAATATGTAAAATAAATCAATCACCTCCCAAGTCTCCCTTACACCTTTGTAGCCAACCCCTCTTGGTACCCTGAGAGACACTGTCCCTGTAAGTTTGACTTCCAAAGCATTATACCCTGCATATCACAGCCTGGCCTGAGTGTTGTCTTTACAGTGGCATGTGTTTGAGCAGCCATGAGAGTGCAGGCTGAGTTGCTTCTCATTCTGAGGGTTTCTAGCATTTGCAGTCTGATTTGAGCTATATCACTGTGTGGCTCCTAAACCCTTCAGTCACACGTGGAGGTGACTACAGAATCCCATGGATCCCACACGGTGTCCTGCCCTTCCTTTACAGAAGACAGCTAAGCAAAGGTCTGCTAATGAATCTCTATAGCTAAAACTTTCTCCTACCCACCCTCCACCTCCCCCACTGCCCTCTTCAAACTCTTACCTCTGGTGCTTCCCCGTTATGTGGTGGATGCAGGAAACACAGCCACAGCTGATGTATGGACCAGAAGGGAGGCAGAGGCTCCCCCTGAAGAAGCCTCTTAAATCTTGCCTACTTATCTTTCTTTGAGAAGCAACAGCACGTGGCAGAAGAAGACCTGATTTCTGGCTATGAGACAGTTCAGTGGGTAAAGGCACTTGCTGCCAAGCCTAATGACCTGGGCTCAGGATCTAGGACCCACATGGTGGAAGGAGGGAAAAGACTCTAGAGAGTTGTCTTTTGACCTCCATGCCATGGCCCCTGCACCACACATACACATACGCATATGCACACGCACACGCACGCACACACATGCATACATACATACATGCATACACACACATTAATACATACACACATGCATACATACACACATGAATACATATATATACACATATGCATGCATATACACACATATGCACACATACACATGTAATAGAAGTTAAAACAAAGGTCAGGTGTGGTGGCAAACGTCTTTAATCCCAGCAGTGTAACAGTTGGGAAACAGAGGCAGGCAGAGCTCTGCCATTTGCTGCCAGTCTGATCTACATACAAAGTTCCAGGACAGCCAGAGCCACATAGTGAGATCCTGTCTCAAGATAAAATAAGTAAAATTTTTAAAAAAAATTACCTGGATTTACAGGATACCAAAATATTCTGATATTTCCAGAAACCATGGAATGATTAAACCCTTCCTAAGTGGGGGAGGGAGGCAGAAGCAGCCTTCACACAGTCATTGGGTGGGTAGTAACCCCTGTTCTAAGAATGAGGGGACCCAGAGCTCACCCTAATCTCAAGAGCACCAAATATTGTAATTTCTTCCTTATTTCAGTGTCCAGATGTCCCCTGATTCAGAAACAATCCCACGGTGCAGCTTCTGTGTCTTACTCCCCACCTGTAGAGTCAGAGGAGCCTCCCTGTGCCACTGCAATGCCACCTACAGCGAGACTAGACCTTTATCTTCACAGAAGTGACAACTGAACTGAGAACTGAGTTTCTCCCCCAAAGCCCAGGTCCTCAAAGATCCCCTTGAAGTGTCAAAGCATGCACGCGAGCAGGTGATCTGGCCAGGCCCACTGCTGTGCTACGAGTATCGAGTATCACCAGTGTGTAGGAGCAGTAGGTAATGTTACATCCAAAACAAAACAATTTTTACAGAACTCCGGTCCATGTCTTAGGCTTCTCCTTGGCTGCAGCTCTTCTGTCAGATCTGCTACCAATGATCCAGATATCCACTCCGTGTTTTCTACCCTCCCTTCACCTGCCTTTCAGTAGCTGAGAGTTTGATCTCACCAGTGGTGGGAGCAGCAGGCAGGAAATTCCAGCATCTGGCGACAAAGGACTGTCTTAGGGGCGGCTGAAGCGTGACTGGCCAGTGGGAAATCCACCTGCATCACAAGGCAAGGGCAACACCTGAGCAAGCTAAAAGGAGGAGGCAAGTATGGCCAACTGGTGGGTTCCTACTTGGAGACTTTGAGTCACTGTCTCTGTGTAATAAATAGTGCTCTCCTGAAGTCCAGGCTGAGAGGACATCAGTGTGACAGGGGTAGTGTGGCTGGGGTTCAACCTCTCTGCAAAGCAATGCTTTTGGTGAAGAGATGTCTCTCTGTAGCTCGGGTGTCTCGGGTGTTCTCTGGGGAGCAGAAATGCTACCAGACAGTGCCACTTAGAATGTCTGGGTGCAGTAGCACCAGAAGTCAGACGCCAAAGGAAACTGTGTTGGAGTACTGCTTCCTTCATGGCCAAGGGAGTGTGTGTGTGTGTGTGTGTGTGTGTGTGTGTGTGTGTGTGTGTGGGTGTGTGGGGAGAGAGAGAGAGAGAGAGAGAGAGAGAGAGAGAGAGAGAGAGAGAGAGAGAGAGAGTGAAAGCTGAGAGCTACACAGTCTGAATTACTCGATGCCTTGGGATTTTGCTCATATTTGTTTAAAGCAAAGGGCTTTCTTCTTTTTAATTTAGAACAAATTAGTTTGTTGTTGTAATAAGGGCGCTAATAGTCATAATAGCCAGTTCTTTCTCTAAGCTTAGAAGCATGCCTATACACAGCAAACTGAAAAGTACCGCCAGAAGGGAGCATGCTTTCACAGTACCCTCTAAATAAAACCATAGAATTAGTATCTTAAGGAAATAGAAAGCATGTAGGTTCCTACAGTTGTTATCTTAGTTTAATTGGTTCTGTTTGTTTTGCCTCTTTCTGAAGGAGTAAATATGGCATCCGATTGCCTGCTTGGCTTTTATCCCCCTTTCAAAACTTCGCCTACTGTTTGCTTGAATCTGCACCCTCAGATTCACAGAAAACTCTCAGGACTTGTCTCTCTCCCGGTGGTGACAGAAGCCCAACTGACAGCTGGTAGAATACTGAATTGATTTCCTGAATTGATTTCAGCATTTCCTTTGCATAATACCTCATCATTAGCACTTTAGAAGGTCCCAGCTTCCCTATAGGGGTGGCTTATCCCCTGTGTACTTTACGTTACTGAAATCTAAAAGGAAGCTCTTCCTTTGAATGAGAATTAGGAAACCTAGAACTCCTTCCCTTGTCCACGTTGAGGAGTCCCTGGCAGGTGGTGTGACAGGGTGAACTTGCCTTGCCGGAGCAAGGGGACTGGAAGCGTGATGACTGCTTAACTCTCTGCAGAACCAGAGAGAAATAAAATCCATCATAAGGGGGAAGCCTGGTGTTCCTTAGGAGCCATCAAGTTCATGTCATGAATGGGGACCCTACATACATGGTTGTTTCCTCTGAATTAGCCGGCCAGGCTAGGCTGAGCTTCCACACACAGTTACTGCTGACAGTGAGGATCCCCTCACTCATACCCAGAACAAAGCATCAGGTGGATGCTCAGGGCAGGAAGGAGCACAAACAGAACTTGGGCAAAGCCGCCCATTCCTCTGTTCTTTCTGATCCTGTCCTGGTAGCGTCCCTGTCCAGATGACACCTGCTCAAAGAAATGAACGTTCAAGTGGCAAGTTCACCACCTTAGCCTGCTCAGGTGGGGGTGCTTTCTTTGAAAGTCAGTATCTGAAGTGTGTGGCCAAGTCTCAGCCCAAGCAGTATGTTTAAAAGCCTTCCATGTAGAGCTGCTGGCTCTTATTTAAATCCCACAGCTACTGAAAATCAGTAAGAACTAATAATAGTAACCATTTCTCAAAGTCATCTGCTTACCCGTGACTTTCCTAAAGGCCCTGGCACTATTGTCTCCATGAAGTCTCACTACATTTTAGTATTTATCCAATGTTACCCACATCCTAACGATCAGGAAACTAAGTCACGGCACCTTCTAGGTGGAGAAAGGCAAATTTGCTTCCTAGGACGTGGTCTCTTCATCATGTCCTGGCTTTTACATTCCCAAGACTTCCAGGGTCATAAAACATGCGGCCTTGATGTTGTCTCACTAGGGAAAGGATGTGCCATAACCACGCGATATAAGGTACATGGAATGTGAGCGGCTCTCTGCACTGCCAGTGACTGCCCTCGTCTCCAGGACTGTCCTCTTTGGTGCAGTTCAGTCTCTAGCTGAGCTAGTGAGGAGAAACTGTAACAAGTAGAAGAGGACGAAAGGGGAGCAGGTACCTTGTTGCTGCAGAAAGGCAATCTCTTCTGTTCTGGGAGCTTTGACGTGATGCCCCATGGGACTCGTGGGATTGTGGGAATAATTGAGTCGACGCATGTGAAAGAGAACAGGGCTTTGTGTCTTAGTTTCTTCTCCTTGGCTGAGCCTGGATCAATGGGAAAAACACTTGCTTCATAATCATGGGGAGCTCGGTTTGGATTTCCAGAACCCACATAAAGCATGACATGGTAGCATGTGTCTATATATACTCTTAAGAGTCAGAGACAGAAGCGTCTATGGAAGCCAGGCAATCTAGCGTACACAGAAGCACTCAAGAGATCCTGTCTCAAGGAAGGTGGAAGTCAAGGACCAATACCTGATATTGTCCTCTGACCTCCTCTACACACATGAAAGAATGAGCATGTGCACGTGAGCACACACACACACACACACACACACTGTAATACACTTACACACATCAAAATATAACGAATTTTCTTCCTGTTGGAATCCACCAAGCCCTAGGCTGCATACATGGAAAGATGCTGACCTCCATGGAGAGGCTTTTCCAGTGGCCCCTAACACTGCTCTGGGCAGGTTCGTCATGTCTCCACATCTGACCCCCACAATGCAAGCATGAAATGTTTATCCTTAATTAAAACCCTTGGACTCTTTTGATATTTTGAAAGTAATGAAAACTGTTCTATTTATTTGTGGATAATCCAAAGGATTAATTCAAGAGTAACGAGCTGGCCAAAGGCCAATGCATCTCTAATTTTTTTTTTAATTCCTTAATATTTAGCTAGTCACAGAGGGTACCCGAGTGGCTAAGATGAGATGCTTTTCTGAGACTTTAGCCCACTCACGCAAAACCAGCCTAGACATCACAAAGAAAAACTCTCAAAAAACTCTATACCTAAGAGTACTTTCCATAACTAATTCTAATGTGCACTAACTCTTCTTTCTGCTTAATTCATGCTATGTAAGCTCAGAAGACGTGCCGTGCAGTCTCCGAAGTCATCCATTTTTCGTTCTAAATCTTTATCTATCTGAACAACTATGGACAAGTAGCTCAGTGATAGCATTCCACAAGTAATCATAGTTAAAATGTGTGTGTGTGTGTGTGTGTGTGTGTGTGTGTGTGTGCGCGTGCATGCATGCAGGTGCCCAGGGAGGCCAGGAAAGGGCCTTAAATCACTTGGAGCAGAAATTACGAGTGTTCGCGAACTTCCCAGTATAGGTCCTGGGATCAGAACTTGGGTCCTCTAATGAAGCGATACGTGCTCTTCACCACAGAGCCCTCATCGCCAGGTCATTAAGATGCGTTTTTACTCTCCTACTTCCATCTTGGTCTTTCACCCATTTGGAAGGGAAGACATTGAGCAAGGACTAAACGAAAGCTCATTCCAGGCCATAGGGAGACACAAAAATTGTGGAGAGTACTGTATGATGGTATTAGAGGAGAAAAAGGAGGTTTTTTTTTTTTTTTTTTTTTTTAAAAAAAGGCATTTTTAGAAACAAAAACTATTGCACATCTCCATGGAAATCTGTTCAAAGGACACTGGCCTTAGTTTCTTTACCAGGAAAAAAAAAATGCCTTGAACTAAGGATAGTGCAAAGGAGAAGGTGGAGGCAGGAGAGTAACCAGGTTCTGCCTTCCACCAAAGAAAACTGCGAGGCAGAGCTGGTCCAGTCAACCCTGCTTGAGAACCTGCAGGGACTGATTCTGCCCGGGCTGTCCAGTGGTGTCCCCGAAGGGTTGGCTCTGTAATATGACCTTCCACCATTGAGTATCAATTTCCCAAGCATCTTCTCACCCAACTCTCTACCTGATAGCTACATGGAGTCCCCCATGACCTACCACAGTCCTGATCTGTTTGTCCATCTCTGCCCCGGGGTCTTACAGTACTTGGACCGGCACCTTCCAACTCTGCATGACCTATGAACTCTCTGCTGGTGTCATGACATGCCTCTGGCTTATTTCTGCTTCTGTCTGTGTATTTCCCATATGTCCCAAATTCCTTATCCTCATTGCCTTGTTCCACCACCTTTTCTTCTGTTTCCTCTGTTTCAAGTATTTTCAACTACATAGTAGTTGATCTGTAAGTCACTAATTCCTTAACATGATTACAAGAATCTCTTGCCCCAGATTTAGATAAATCCTAACTCAGAATGCTACAGGCATTTGTAATGAAATGAGTAGATAATCTTAGAGAAATCTCACCAATCTGCAGAAGTGCTAAGAAGAGAGATGATGAAATGCCCCCTGTCAGAAATATTTTCTGATGGGGCTACAGAGATGGCTCAGCAGTTAAGAACACTTGATCTTGCAGAGGACCTAGGTTCAATTCCCAGCACCCACGTGATGGTTTACACACTATCTATAACACCAGTTCCAGAGAATCCAATGCCCTTTTCTGGTCTCCATTGGCACCAGGCATGCATGTGGTCCACAGACACATGTGCAGGCAAAACTCACGTACATATAAAAACATTTTTTTTATTTTAAAACAGTATTTCTTTAATAGTACTCAGAAAGCATAAACTGCTAAGAGTCTGGATTTATTACTAAGTAGGGAATTCGAGCGTCGGGAAGAATCACGTGGTTTGTACATTCCAAGAAGAACGCCTCAGAATCAGGCGATCCCAAGTGAACTCTATTTTTTAGGTGTAGATTCCAAGATTAGTGAGAAGAGAAGCCGTGCACCTGAACATTGGTGACTCTACACTACACCTAACTACAGTCTAGAGTTGTAGCTTATGTTCCAGAAGCAGCTCAAAATGGGCTGCAGACAATTTATGGTCAATTGATCAGAATCTAATTATATCCTGAGCTATGCCTAGAGGGACAGTCACGGGACAAACACCACAAACCCGGTCAAACAGGCTGGACATCCCGCTCCTTGACTTCAGCGGTGCATCAGAAACGCCTTGCCCAACGTATGTTTTCCGCTCATTCAACGATGTTTCCTTAAATGTGCTGTGCGTGCTAGTTATTGTATTGGCTCTTAACCAACGTGAAGTGAATTATGAGTTAGTTGATGGTAAGAACGAGAGTCAAAAACTGCTTGAAACTCTCTTTGGTAAAGCGGGAAGTCACACACTGTCTCTAGGAGTCCATTGCTTCTCCCCTCCCTAATCACTCTGCTCTGCTACAAGAACTATTCCCTGGCCCGCAGTCTGGAAAACAACCTGCCAGCTGTGTTCTCTTCCCTCACGTTGCTTCATTTTTCTTTACTGTGCTTTTCCATCTGCAGAGATCTTGCTCGTGGAGATTTTACAGGGTGACCTATTGCCTGGCTCATCCCTGGGATACACTGTAAATAACCCAATAAGACAAGGCATTTCACAGGGCTGGGTCCCTTATCCCTTACTGTTCAGTATTCTGATGAGTGACAATTGATGACCTTCCTGCTAATCAGATTCCCAGATGATGGAGAATCAGGAAGAACAAGGGAATCCAGCTGTACCATGGTAGCATATGTGAAAGTACTCTGATAGTTTAGGAATTAGACTTAAATGTGAGCTATCGTCATTATTTTAAGTGACTTTAAGTCTGAGCCAAACCAACTGAATATAAGCACATACATTTAGGTTCAAAATCAATTATACAAGTTGAAGAAGAAGGCCTGAGTACTGCCCACACGGGGTCAGAGTCAGAAGTCAGTGACCCTGAGTCTGCCAGGCTGAGCTGATAATGGGCATCCTTGGGTCACCATCAGTTAGAGGCACCACACTGCGAGGTGGGTTGGACACCGTCAACCCAGAAGGAGGACAAGTGAGGGCAATACTAGAGAAAAGTAGTAGGAACTGAGGGGCAGCCTGAAGGCAAAGGGCCTTAGGAACTGAGGTGCAGGTCTTTATGTGTGTCTGTAGGGGGTGCTTGTGAGTGCACTAGGTCTGGGTAGGCAGGGTCAGTTAGCACTGGTGGATCTCAGGATGAAGCAGGTTTTAATACGGATGCCGTGGTTAAGGAGAGTGATCGGCGTTCCAGAGTTAGGACTCAGTAATCCAGAGTATTTTGGCAAGCCTCAAGCTCACAGTTAGTTACTAACAAGATTCAAAGACAGGGTGGATGGCCATGGGGCCTGAGAAGTAAGCTCTAAGGGGCCTCTTGGTTGCGGGAAGGCTGAACCACCCACCTCTGTGGATCCAGCTCTACCAACACCGCTCTGATCTGAAGATCAGCGCTTTCGTTACGTTCAGATTGATCTCTTCACTCCACCTAGCAGCTGACTGAAACGGGACTCAGCCTACTTAGCAGCCCTGGTTGAGGTCTGCTGGGCCTTTGGGTCTCTGGCTACTGTTCAGCCTGCCTCTGACTAACCAGAATGTGACCATTTTGGCCCTCTAAAAGCTCTGGACTCCGTAACTGCTCTGCCCTGTGGTCATAGCTGGATATGCCTTGGCCTTTATGCAGCAAGGCTCACAAATCTGACAGGACTTGAGCAGGCCCTGAATTCTGAGTGTCCAATGACCGCATCCAATTTCAAAATTTTAAAGAGCAGCTCAACACTGCAACTTTGGTGTTTGAGATGCCCTCATTCTCATTTCTACATGTCAGAATTTTAACTTTTTCAGAATACATGGAAATTCTTTTTTTTTCCTTCTATGTAAAATGATTAAAAATACAAAAAGTTTGAGGTTACTTATACTCTATAAGATTTGCAATTGAGATAGACTTTTATAATGAAAGCCTGGCCCCCAGAAAATGATTCTCCACTTTCTTTTTTCTTTTTTCTTATTATTATTGTATTTTTGTTATTTAAAACAATTTTTAAATTTAAATCTATTTTGATCACATTCTTCCCCTTCCCCAAATCCTTCTTTTCCTCCTCTTCCTACCTACCCAACTTTCTTTCTCAATAATCAAACCAAAAACCCAATACAACAAAACCCCCCAAAACCAAGAAAACAACACCAAAACAGAAAAAAGAAAAGCAAAAAAGCACCAAATTATAATCAAAGTATACACACACACACACACACACACACACACACACACACACACACAAATCCTGCAGGGTCTGATATGTGTTGATCAACTGCTCCTGAACATAAGGCCTGTCCTGGAGTGGTTGGTATACCCAGGAGCAAAGATCCAGAGACCAGATAGAGCCATTGATGTCTTGAAGGGAAGAAATCAAGCACAGCTGCCTGTGATAAGTGATGTGGAGAAAGTTAGGGGACCAAAGCCAGGGAGGAGGCAGGAGGCAGGTGCTTGGAGACTTCATGGCTGTGCTAGAGCAAGTCTGAAATTCATAGCAAGTCCAATGGGAAGTTAGTGGGGGGTCTTAAAATACAATTTGGACTCCATGTAACCTAACAGTAGGGAGACCATGAGTAGGGGCAAGGAGCCAGAAAGGAGGGTGTTATGAGAGTCCAGTAGAGAGTGTGTGGCTTGAAGCTAAAAGACAAAAATTAGATCAGAGATGCATTGTGGGTATATTAGAAATGGCAAGTACAAGAGGCACAAGTTCTCCATTTATATGTTGAAACTGAGCCTCAAAGAGATGGAGGAACTTAGTGCTGACCTGATATCCCAGTACTTGGAAAGTGGAGGCAGAAGGATCAGGAGTTCAAGATGATCCTCAGTTACAAAACAAGTTGGAGGCCAAACAGGCTGCATAAGACCCAGTCTCAAACTCTTTCCCCTCTCAGAAAAGTAAAAAGAGAGATTAAGGAAGCTGGGTCTATAGCTGCAAAGCTGTCCACTGAGGGCTGGAACTTCAGCCCAATAACACAATTCCAGGCCAACACTTCTCATTCTTACACAACAGTGGGTGATTCGCACAAAAAAAAAGATAAATGAATTTTAAGTCTTCTGGTATGTATCTTATTAATTCTGGAGACTGTATGTCATAGTTGCTGTGTGGCATCCATTCAACTGATCAGCTTGTGGTTCCCTGCAAACATCCGTGGGTTTGATCAGGTCAATATGCCGTCTCTGACTCTAGGAGCTTGAAACCACAAAGTGCTTTTCAGCCAGGTTCCTTTCAAAGGCGCCTTCTTTCCCGAACCAATATTTCCTACTCAGAGCATGAATTATTAGCAAGGTAACAGGGCCGCAGAAGAAGTCTGTCTCTAGCAAGGGTTGTCTTTCCAATAATACGCCCCTAGGGCTAACTTAATTGGAGTTTATTCACAGGCTGTTCTCCGTGAATAGCAAATGCTGTGAACTCATAATCTGCCTTTCAGCTGAGTCAAGAGACTCAGAAAAGTCTTCCCACCTCTGTCGTGGTTGCATTTATCGTCACTGTGAACAATTCCTGGCAGAAACAACTTAAAGGAAAAGAACCTTATTTGACTCATGGTTTTGGAGATTTTGGTCCATTGTGGTGTCGTAACAGAGACAGAGAGGTGGGTGGTGGAGCAGCTCGTATCACCGCAGACAGGAAGCTCAGAGAAAGGGATCCAGAAAGTAGCTGGGGTAGATAAAGCCCCCAAGCCATGGCCCTAATGGCCTACTTCTTCCTTCTAGTTCCCACCTCCTGCCTCTCAGTAGTGTCCAATAATAATTTATGTCTTCACCAAGGTATTAATCCATTGATTCCTAATCAAAACACTCACGACCTAATCATCTCTAGATAAACGTCAAAGACTCCCCCAGAGGTGTGCTTCAGTCATCCACTAGGTGTTTTCTCCTTAATCCGAGTTGATACACAACACTGACCGTCACACCTCTGAACTCAGGTGGGCCCAGCCTTTTCTGTCCGTTTGTTGTTTTGCTTTGTCTTTTTAAATAGTGTTTCACTACGTAGCCCTGGCTGGCCGGGAGCTTATTATGTGGACTGCACTAGTGAAGATCTTCACAACACTCATCAATATGAGGGGATTGCTCTGTGTGAGTTCAGTCGGCCAGTGAAAGCCTTTTTGAGGACCTGGCACATAAGCAGGGAGCCAGAAAGATGTAAAATGGGCACACACCTTTAATCCCAGCACTCAGGAGGCAGAGGTAGGTGGCTCTCTGTGAGTTCAAGGCCAGCCTGGTCATAAGAGACAGCTAGGGCTGTTTATACAGAGAAACCCTGGTGGGGGGGGGGGGTGGAGAAGATACATCTGGGGAAACACATCTCAGGTGTGGGGAACAAAAAGGACAACCCCTAAGGAGAGAATATGCTGGTATGTTCATTTGAATTCCATTAACCGGATAAAAGAGAAAAGTCCAAACTGAGGCTAGTCTAAGACCATATTTCTTTCCCATTTAATAATCCAGATGGGAAGTTCCAGACTGAATAGGATGGCAGTAGGATTGCTAACATGTGATCTGTATCTACCTCATTGCCCAAGGTTTCCCTGCTCCTGCCATCACATGCATTTTCCAGCCATTCAGAGGGAAAGCATTCTTCTTTCTCCTCTCTAAGCCAGGCATACTGTCTTCACATGACAGCACTGGGTTGTACAAGGGACTGGGATGGAAGGTCATAGGTCCAGTTAAAAATCGCCAGTGGGGGGTGGAGGGCTCAGTGGTTAAGAGCACTGACTGCTCTTCCAGAGGACCTGGGTTCAATTCCTAGCTCACAACTGTCTGAAGATCCAGTTGCAAGGGATCTGACACCATCACACCAATGCACATAAAATAAAGTTAAATAAACCATAAAAAAATTAAAAAAAAAAACAGGTTCAGTTCCTAGCGCCCACATAGCCACTCACAATCATCCATAACTCCACTCCAGGGGATCCAATGCCTTCTCCTGACCTCCTCAGCACCAGGCATAGATGTGGTGCACATACATACATCCATACATGCAGGCAAAACATTCATACACACTGAATAAATAAACCTGCAAAACTCTTGAAAATAATTGTCAGTGGGAAGGATGGATATTAGGAGACAGGTAGCATGCCTGCCCTTCTTAGCGTGCAGAAGGGACAACAAGCAGGTTAGCCACAGGAGAGGAAAAGGATAGCGGTGATCAAGTCAGGACAGCATGTGGGAAGCAGCCGCCTGGGGGCCATGTAGAGCGTGGAAAGGCATTTGAAAATGCGTGAAGTTTACTCCGAGAGTGAGCAGGTGCCACGGAGGGCTCTGAGCAGCATGTTGTTCTTGTCAACCTAGAAAGGCAAGGGGCACTTAGGGGCAGACCACTGTACAGCCACCACAGCTTTGTTCAGTGATGTCAAGAGATGGTAAGTGGGGAGGAAATGTTGGTGCTTCTCCCAGATGCGGGCATAGTCTGCATGAATGGAAGATGCCTCCCACAGAAAACAGACTTGAACTGCGCCCTGTGAGTGTGAACCAAGCCAGACCTGGTTTTACTCATGAGCTTCTTAGGGATCTAGAAAGCAGGTAGAAGCATCTGGAAAGCCTGAGATAGGTTCAGTGTCTCTGGATGTTAGAAATGGAGGGTGGTAAGCTCACCTGCTTGAGCCCCATTGTGCTGCAGAGACAAAAACTTCTCCTGGTCCTTGAGGTGAGGGGTAAGTTGCTTGCCAGAGCTCACCCAGAGGCAGCTGTGCTCTTACCCTCATTTCCAGAGAGCATCCTTCTCCCTAAACACACATGGCCATCAGTGCTGTGGGCTTCTTGCCAGCACCTCCCTTGGCACAAGGTCCTTTCTTTACTTTTTCTCCGTTGCCTCTTTCTCTGCCTTACAGGGTATCTAGTAAGTTACCTGATCTTCTGAGCAGAAACTGTCCTGATTCCAAGAGTAAAATAGAGCGATTTCCTTAGACTACAACTCACTTGCTGATGAGTTTCACTTTACAAAGATGTGAGCTGTGAAGGTGTAGATAAAGAGGCTCAGGAAAGCCGTGTGGCCGGGTCCCTGGGCCCACACTCTGAGGCCACAGGACTTACAGAGCAGACCTCCAGCAGCTGTTTGGGGCCATTTTCATATACTTTAAGCAATGGGTGATTCCTCAGAGACCAATAAGCATGGTCTCTGAAGTGCTCAGAGCATTGCTCAGAGAATGCTATGGGCAGGAAATGGTAATAAATGAACGGAGAGGAAGGATGTCTTAGTAGGGTTTCTATTGCTGTGAAGAGACAATATGACCATGGTAAAGGAAAACCTTTCATTAGAGTGACTGACCTACAGTTCAAAGGTTTAGCCCATTATCATCATGGCAGAAGGCAAGGCAGCATGCAGACAGACGTGTTGCTGGAGAAGGAGCTGAGGCTTCTTACATCTTGAGTCACGGGCAACATGAGGGAATCTGACACGCTGAGAATAGCTTGCACAAAAAAGAGACCTCAAAGTCTGCCTCCACAGTGACACACTTCCTCCAATGAGGCCACACACCTATTGTAACAAAGCCGCACCTCCTAATAGTGCCAGTCCCTGAGAGCTTATAGGGGCCAGTCACATTCAAACTACCATACCGCAGATCTTGTGAGACACAGAAGGTTGCGTTTTACAGAGGCATAAGTTCTCACTTGGTTGTGCAGAAATATGAATTCAAGCTCTACCCCTACCCCCAAGCCCAGAAGTTGAGTATGCATACCATTTCCATGCCCCTAAATTATTTGCTTTGTCTCTGAAAAGATCTTCAAGAAACAGAAACTAGCTTTACTGTGGCAGCGACTCTCTGATCAGATTAGATTGTAAGCCAGGCTTAAAATCTAAAAACTTCCTTACCCAACTATGGGAGTTAAAAAAATCTTATAAGCATTTGCACTGGGGTAAAGGTTCAACTGTCTTCATTGTCATACACATGCTCCAACATGCCCCATAGATATCGGGACACAAACAAAAAGTAAACGTGTACAAACTTCTTATGTAAATGTCCTATACTTTGACTATGACAGATATATACCACTGTAGATATCTGTCAGTGACCATCAAGATGGACATCAAAATTGGGATGCTTTGAATACAAATTATTTCCCAGCAAGAATTTCAAAAGTATGCCAAAACCCCACATTTATACATTTAATATTTGTTTGCTTGTTTGCACCAATGATTTCTGCCTGGCTGCAGTCAGGATCAGAAGCTGCCTATATGCGGTTCAGGGGCGCTGGTTCCAGGCTCCCCTGCGGATGTCTGCCCCATACTGACACAGAAGCAAGAATGTCATCACTGGCCAAACAGAACACAGAACCTCAACCCCAGCTGCACAAACGAGGCCCTGCCTGAAGGAAACTCAGCAGTCACTTCTTACTGTGCGCTCACTGGTGGGAAGGCGGAAGGTTAGCAGCTGTTACTATTATCAGCCTTATTGCTCATGACGGTTCCAGTTTTAGAGACCGCGAATAAAGTAAGGCTGCCTTCTCTATCCGCTAGTCAGCAGCTATTCGCTGAGGGCAGCTTTTGCCCCGGCCCTCTCAGCATTGACATCTCTGAGAGATCTCATGGCAGGATCACGTCACTGGATTTCTTTTCCAAGTCTTGTAAGTGTTAACTGTTTGCCAAGTTCACTTGATGTCTGTGGTTCAATACAATCCCATGGCAGTATTCTTGGTTTTCTGGGAAAAGGGGGTGGTGCCAGCCATGTCTCCATTTGCTTCTGGTTAGGCATGGACTTTAAGCCTAAAAGGTACAGTCTGCAAGGGGCCAGAACATGATTCCCATGGGTGGGTTAGCAGTCAGTAGTCAGAGTTTATGAATTTCTTTAGCATCCCTTTGAGTCTATAATCAACATTAGTGCATCTGAAATCGTATCATTTTTTTAGTCCAGGAAAACCGTACATTCATTAACAACAACAATAACAAAAAGTGCTCAACTGCTCAGTTAAGGCCCCAGAATCACGCCATCATCGCCGCTGCAGTAAACACTGACACCTTTGGTAGCTTTGGAAACCTAGGTCCCTCAGACATGGAGATGGGTATCAGGGACTTTGGCTCTGGCATCTCTAACTTACTTGTGTGACAGCTTCCCTCACAGAACTCAGCTTTAGTATCCTCGGGCGGAGGGTCATGCGTACATGTGGCCACTTTTAATGTCCTCCCCCACCCCCACCCCGGTTAAAACATGCCATCGATTTCTTTCTGCTTGCACTTTTTCCATTTCTTTCAGTCCCTGACCTTTCCAGTCACTCTCATAAAATGTTAGCCCAGAAGGCCTGGAAGTTAAGTGCACCTTATAAAAATGCCATGTGCCTTTCAGACTGCCAGCCTCTCTTCAGCCCATGAACTTGCTGACAGGCATGGCCGCCGTGCATGTCATCACCAAAACAAGTAACAGACGTGGAAATGATTGGCTCTGCTCAGGTCATCTTGCCAGGGACTGGCTCCTAAGAGCTGGTTCCCATTGGCTGACTTCCAGCTTAACCAAGATCCTCAGGGTAAACAGGGAAGCAATAAAGACCCCTTGGGAAAGCATCTGTGTTCATTGTCTGTTAAACAAACTGTGTCTTTTATTATATTAATTTTCCTGATCTTGGGTTATCCTGACATTTATCAACATCCACTTTAATTTGTCAGGCCCTAGACAAATAAAGCCAGGTTTTATATGTTCATTTATAAAGTTCCACAGAGTCGCTAGCTTTCCTTCCACGCCCCATATCAGGCTCAGTCAGACCGCTCCTCCAGGATGGCTGTAATAGTCAGTCTCCTAGTTTGTCCGTCCACTTTCTGTATATAATCTACCTCATTTACCAATGCTCAGCGGCTCTAACTGACAAACACCCCTGGCTTTTCTCTCTGCTTGAAAATTCTCCACTTTCTACCGCAGTTTACAGTTTTGAGAGATGCTTCAGTGTTTGCCCAGTCTGGTGCAAACTTTCTAGAAACATGAAGTTCTGCCCAGTACTTATCCCAAGATTCCACCCATCTTTACCCAGGATTATCCTCAATTTATGGCAATTTAGAGTGCCTAGAACCTGAACACGGTCATCGCTTGTTGATTCCCCACCTCCCCCACGCCCCTCAGCCATGGTTTTTAATCTCATTATGCCTGGGTTAATGTTTATCTCGACTACTTAATTCCCATGGGAGGTTGGGGTTACCTGTTTGTGGTTCACAGTGCCAACCACGCATAAGGTCTTTTATCTATTTGATAGTATTAATAGCAAAGACTCCTGATTTCAATGCAGTGTTTGTACACATAACAGCCATGAGTAAATATGCACATGAAATCCAAACTCTATAATTCGTGTGTTTATATGTACAAGCAGAAAATTCACAAGCAGAAAGATGTGTGGTGTTTTGTTTTTTTTTTTTGTGTGTGTGTGTGTGTGTGTGTGTGTTATAAAAACCCATTCCCCTTCACTCATTAACTGTAGGGCCAGGTTCTAGACATCACCTCTACTGTGTGGCCGTTGTAAGAAACTATGCTGGCCTTCTTTGAGAAGCATCCAGTCCAGACAGGAGAAAAACCTCTAATTACATCCATATAAGGAGCCCCGTTAACTCCTGACTGCGCCTGAGAGACTGGAAGGAAGCATGCAACTCAGCCTGAGGATAGTCAAGATAGAACTTGAAGGTTGAAGGCCTGGCTCTTGGGATCAGGGCTCACTAGCCTGCTTCTCCTCCCCGCAGGAGCATCCCCAGAGGAGATTGTGTCTATTGATGCTATGTCGTCCATGCTGGACAGAGGCAGCACTTGTGACGTCCCCACGGGCTCCATGCTTTAACATTCTGCACATAAAACTGCCCTCCTCCCCATGGCAAACCCATTAGTTTTGGCGTGTTCGTGGTCATGCTATAACCAGGAATGTCTTACAGCAGAGCAGTTAGGGACAGGGTGATAGAACGGCGAGGAAATTTAGCGTCTGCAGGTGTGTTTCCTAGGGAAAATGACGAGAAGCACCTGCCTCACCGCGAAACTGCAAGACCGCAGGAAGTTCCTGTAAATTGCTTAGCACAGAGCCCTTTCACCAAAGCCAAAATTCGCGTGAGGTGATGGAGTATCTCTTTGTCGCTTGGTTCTTCTTTCCTAGAAAGAAAGAATTCAGTGGACACACACATAGTTTTAGTGGAAGTTGTTGTTTGTTTGTTTGTTTGTTTGTAGCAAAGCAAATACTGTAAACAGAGATTGGAGTAGGCTGTCCCAAAAGAAAAGAGACAGCCTGGTGGGTTCTAATGTTGTGGACGTTAGAGTCATCTTACAGGTATTTATGAGGTGGATGACATATTATAATAAAATCTGGGTCTTCTTATAACAGGAATACCAGATCTTGCAACGCCAATGAGCAGAGGCAGGAACTGAATCACTGAGTTGCACTTGATTCAGAGATTTATTTATTTATTCAGGGATTTATTTATCCCGCAGTAGAGAAGGCAGAAGGTTAAGACCCCCAAACTCCCTCCCAGCATATGTCCAGCCGTCAGATTATAGAAGGAGAAAGGTGGGAAAGAACAAAGTCGTTCTGGAACTCCGTTGCTATCTGTTCGGGTGTCAGCCACTGAGACTTGTGATGTCTATTCCTCTCTTGTAGTCCCTCGCACTATCCCTCCATCTACGACTGTCCGGGCTTGAATATTTCTTTAAACACTGAATCTAGTTTGTTTCTGTTGGCGTCAACCTTGTACCCCACCAGGAGCATCTGGGCTAGCGGAGATGTTTAACTCATAACAAACCAGCAAGCGTGTAATGTGCATGTGTACGTGCGTGTGCTGCATGTACGTGCGTGTGCTGCATGTACGTGCTTCTGTGTATGCACGCGCACATGTCATGGTGCACCCATAGTCAGAGGACAATTTTCAAAAGTTAGTTCTCTGTGGGTTCTCAGAACAGAACTCTGGTCATGAGGCTTGCACAGGAAATACTTAGGACAAAACTCTGAGCTATTTTGCTGAACCAGGCCCTTTGTTATAATAAAAAAAAAAAAAAATACAAGCCCCAGACCTACTTTCTAATTGTCTTCATGAGGAAATAATATTCTCAGTCAAACCCTAAGCCGTCAAGAAAAGCTGTGAAATACATACCCATGGCCAGCATACCATTAGAGAAGTGCAGTGTCTAGAGCCCACCATGCTTTTCGGGGCCCTCAAAAAAAGTGTTAATTTATTTAAAAGCAAAAGAAAAAACTGAACTTCTGAGTTAAATGAATCATTTTTAACATATGATATCATAGTCATCTTTATACTAACAACTATACCTATATTTTTGTTCTTTTTTTCATAAAGGAAGAAACCTTAAAAAAGCAGATATACATGTAGGGCCTGTGAAAGTATACATGCCCAGAGAGTGGGTCTTGTTTGCTTAAAAGAGGGTCCCAGATAGCCAGATACTCCACCAGAATGTGTTCATGCCGAAAGAACTAAGCACAGTTATGGGGGCAGGGGTATCTACACCAGGTAGACTTTTTTCCCAGGGTGCCTGGAGTTTAGAAGATACACTACGTACGGCAATTGCCCCTACAACACTCTACCCTCTGATCTGCTGGGAAACAAAGCACACAGCAGGATACGGGACGGACTGGGTGGGCGGCGCAAACTGAGGCCCAGGGCTGAGAAAAAATGCATTGCCTGCAAGGTGCTGCAGCCACTCTAATTTGCACCTTCCTAAGTGGAGACAGAAGAGCTGTCAACATGCACAGACAGCTAGGAGAGTGGAGATAATGACAGGACGAGAGAAAGGGCTCTGCTGGGGAAATAAGCAGTCAGCCAGCTCCGTGGGAGCTGGAAATGAAGACCTCCAAGGAGCAATCTGAGAAAAAGTAAAGTGAAAACCCATGGACCTCTAAACCACCCCTGGAAGAGACTCCATTTAGGTAAATTAGAGAGGGCTGCAGGTTCGCTGTCTGGCTCAGATCAGCTTTGTTCTTTGTCTTTGTACTTGAGGCTAGCTCCCCAAGGCATCATTAGCAAACTGCTGGGGGTGAGGGACAACAGACTCTGGGGTACCCTGCAGTATTTGGAAGCTCAGGTGATGGCGGCAACTACAGCTGAGTTAATTAAATGCAAGCAAAGTGGGGAATGGGGAACAATTGGTAGCGCGCATGCCTAGCTGGATGAAAGCCTGAGCTGAGTGCCTCTCACTATATAAAAAGGGCGTGGGAACACAGGCCTGAAACCTCAGCACTGGGGTGGAGCTAGCGAAAGGGTCAGAAGTTCAAGGTCATCCTTTGCTCCATAGCAAGCTAGAGGCCAGCCTGGACTACATGAGACCCTGCCTCAAAAACAGATAGCTTGTCAGTTAAGAGTATTTGCTGCTCTTCCAGAGGACTCATATTTGGTTTCCAGCGCCCACATTAGGCGGCTCACAATCACCTGTAACTCCAGCTCCAGGGACTCCAAATTTGTTAGGACAGGAACTCAAACAGGGCAGGAACCTAGAGGCAGGAGCTGATGCAGAGGCCATGGAGAGGTGTTGCTTACTGGCTTGCTCCTGTGGCTTGGTCAGCCTGCTTTTTTATAGAACCCAGGACCACCAGCTCAGGGATGGCACCACCCACAATGGGCTGGGCCCTCCCTCCTCAACCACAAATTAAGAAAATATTCTACAGGCTTACCTACAGCCCAATCTTATGGAGGCATTTTCTCAGTTGAGGCTCCTTCCTCTTCGATGACTTTAACTGGTGTCAAGTTGACATAAAATTAGCCAGCACAACTTTTTATCCAAACTAACAATTAAATATAGTTTGGGATTTATATCGCTAAAATTCCCCATTGGAGTTGATTCTCCTCCATCAAACAAATTCTACCCACTGTTCATCTTCTAATACACATACCTTTAAAATACTACTTATACTTTTGCAAGTCCACAGATATTTTTATCTTGACCACAAAAAGTGTCATTAGAGACATCACATCACAGAAGTCTTTGCTGAAATTCAAGTATTCCATCAGTACTCGCTAACTTAATAGACTCTTATCCCAGTCTAAAAATGAACAAGTGGATTTAGAGTCAGAGGAAATTGTAATGTGGGGAGAGCCACGCCTTTGTGTCCCCAAAGCCCTATTAGTCCATCTGTTGGCCCTGCTCCTTGATGGCATCCAAGGTAGTTGGTATTGTAATGTTTGTGCTTTTGTGGAGAGCCACTGAGGTTTCAAACTCAGTCCTAAGTGCTTAAACTTTGTCTTCAGAGCATAAGTCAATAATCCAAGATTTGAATTCCTTCTTGTGTTAAGTACATATGAAGGAACTGAAGGGGGATCGCGCTGTACCTTTTCTGGAAACAACCCCTTTCCTCGTCATGTCATGTGTGCCTGACAGATCTCACTTCCTGGGGACGAATTGCTTTCACTTCCAACCTCAACTCCATTTCCTAACACTCTGATGTCTGTACTTTCATACAATCTTAGTCCTCAAAAGATTGTTCTTCCCTCCCCTTGAAAAAGAGAGGTTTGGGCACCTCTTAGAGCACAAATTCCAAAGAGCGAGCACAAAGGAATCAAGCTGCCTTTTGTTTTACTGCATCACTGAATTTGACATTGTCTGCAAATGGGAAGGCTGTTAGTTTCTCCTAGTCTAAGCCATGCTGCTGTAACAAACGTCTGAGGCCAGCACCCTCCTGTCGTCCTTGGCCCCAAATGACCCTGCTCCTGGGATGTTCAAGTGACCCTCTACTAGTTCTAGAAAGAATACGCTTCGGGACTTTAGATAGATAAAGGGGGGAAAACTAGAAAATCAAACTCACTGTCGTCATATGTCTGCTGCAGTCAACTATGGTTTTCCAAAACCTAAAACAACAAAGGGAACAATTTCGCAGAAATAAGGCTTATATACAGAAAAAGAAAGGGTTTTCTCCCTACATTTCAGCTTGACATGTATATGTCAGCTTGTGTATAGGGTTCTATTTCCTGTGCTAACAACAAAATACAAAGGCAAGAATGGACTAAACCTCCTGAGAGGAAGAACCAGATGTGTGCAGTCCTAAACTATTTAGGGCCTGAAGCTTGCGTTGACTAAGATTCTAAGAGGCACAGTAAGCCCATGTTTCTCAAGGAGTCATAGGATGCAGCGCCGATGGCTGACTGAGAGGTATCTTAGAGTCTCTGGAAGGTGGCATTCTTTCTGCAGAACCAGGACACGAGGATCTTCTAGGTTTGCTAGTTGATGCTTTACAATTTTGAAATAACCAGGAAAATATAGAAAATCGATCTTTCTGATTTGTGGCCTTCGTGATACCAAATGTCTAGTGTCCAGAAACATCTAAGGAGTCATACTTCCTCTGAGCCACAATGATTTTAATGTTGAGTAGTTACAACTATATTATAAGATTAATCATAAGCCTTTTATATTCAGGCTAGATTTTAGGGACAGAAATGATAATTCTAATTTATTTAATGTCCCTGAAGCTCGGGAACCATGATAAATGGATATAAATAAAAAATGCTATCCTTAACATTTTTGCAAACTAGTATAGGTGACTAACATTTTCACACGAAGGCATTTCTTTTTACTGTTGCCTTTAGAAAACAAAGACACTCAATCTTGTTTCATTAATCCTTAGACAAAGAGCCACAAGTTAACATGGAGCAGGCACTGAAACAGGAACACAGAGTCTGCGTCTCCAGCATTCCTCTGCCTTTGTCAGCCAGCGGGCACGTTACAGGTCAAGAGCTGTTTAAATCACACCTGCATGTTTTAGACTCGCCTCCCTTTGTAAGAGAGCAAAGCATCTAATAATGACAATGAGATTTCATTAGCGTCTCTCCTAAGGGATTAATAAAATGTCCTGGTCCATAATGATGCACATCAATTATGTATGTGGATTTAATTCTGGTCATGCATCTTTGGGAAGCCAGCGGGCCCCTAAGACAGTGAGGAAAAGATACAGCCTGTCAGCACAGAGGCCTGACACAACCTAGCAGCCAGCTTTGCCCTGCTCTGCCCACTGCTTATCATTTGATTGCATTAGTACCGGAGGAGGAGTCTCGTTGGATTTTATTTGCTCTTTGGGGTTAATGTTCTTGGCTCCAGGGAATGGGGGAGGGGAGTTGGTTGTCCCTTCCACTGACCCAGCCAAGCTCCTGTCCACACTTCTGTAGACAAATGAGACTAGAATAGGAAAACTGTGTCCCACCTAATGAACCCATCTGCATCTCTTCTCTCAGTGGACCAGACGCTGGACCAGATGTGGAGCGCCGACGTTAGCATCAGGTCTTGGAATGGGCTGGCTGAGCATACCCTGCTGTGACTGGAAATGGAATGAGGGGACAGCTCTCCAATCCCATATCAGTCTGTTTTTACAAGAACTATGAGAAACCTCCCCCGAGCAATGATCTCAAACCTTCATCCCACTTAGTCCACTATTTACCACAAACCCAGAGCCTTGTGCCAGAGGCCAGTGGAGTCTGTAGATAGCAGTGGATACCCAGCACTAATCCACGGGTGTTGATATCAATGTAGCACAATTTGTGAAAGATAAGACCATCTTTGGTGAGATAGACCACTTTCTGAATACTAATGATACCCCTGTAAATAATAGACACTGATCTGTTGCATCTAAATACACTTCCTCCTCCTTTTTCAAGGCCACTTTACCCCTCTCTGTAACTTACAAAGCCAACAAACCTTGACCATAGTTGGATGGTATCTAATTCCCCAGTACTTGATCCCCACACAAACCCTCAATGACTGAGTATTTAATACGCATTTATGTTTATGTTATGTTTATACCCATCATCACTAAGCAATTATTCTATGGATGACATTATTTTAGATCCTTTGGGGAACATAGAGCTATGGCATTCAATTCTTGACCACAAGAAGCTTTTCTCTGTGAGAGGTCCAAATTGGGTATCTGGCCTACCCAAGAGGGAAAGAATCCACCTGGGCCAAGTGGCTAGAATGGCATAGAATCTTGAAGGGAGCCATTCCAAACTCCCTTTCTGAAAGCCCAGGGCCTATGTTGTCCTAAAGCTGTGGTCAATGACAGGTACTGAGCGTGGGGAGAGAGGAGAGGATGGGGTCCATAAGAACAGAATAGAGGATCCTAAACCTGATAAGGGGCAGCAAGCTCCTCTCCAACAATGTTCCCCCAAGTCATGTGAGGACCTATGCCATGATTTTAACCATTGTCAGTTATATTGTTACTATTTATGATGAACTCCTTAACTATTAATTACTCATATTTCCCTTTAAACAGCATCACAATCCTTATTTAAATATGTTGCTATAATAAAGAAAGAAAATTGTTAAAGGGAAAAATTTTGTAAGATAACATGAAATGAAATACCAGTATTACATGCTGTCCCAGTAGAGATAATAATAAAATTCATACTATGGAAATACAATGAAATTTGGTACCATGTCCTAGCATAGTGTCCAAGTCTGAGGTCCAGTCTCTCTGTTAGAAAGAAAACAAAACTAAGTATTAGTGGTGTGAAGAGGCCATCTCAGCCCTGGGACCTTCCTCTTGATAATATAATAGGAACTGAGAAGTGACTAACATCTCACCATGTGATTCGATGGCATTCCCAGTCTATGAACTGCCCAAAATGATTCTTATGTTTCTAGTGGGACACATTCCACCTCAGAACAGAGGGGAGAAGCAGACAGTACTTTGGAACCAGCTCTTCCTATGGCTTCTGTGGGACAACCGTGAACCCCATTAGGGCTGTGAACAAGGATGGCCACATCCACAGGAAGTTAGCCTTACTCTCTCAGTAAGATCTCCGGCTCTGGCCCATAAGAGTAAACAATTAAGTGTTTTGCGTTTTTTTTCCTTATAATCACATTTCTCCCTCCAAAGAATAGAAAAAGAGTCTAGAGAAAATTTACAAGTCTGAAAGTTAGTAAAATCACGCATGAATATGTCCTATGGGAAACCCAGAAAAAAATATGGAAGTGAATTAAACCCCTCAGAGGACAAGGAGAAATCTCTGCTGGGAAACGTTACCTAGTGTCCCCGAGCTTCCAGCGCGTTCTGTCCTCTGTGGAGCTGCTTCTTTCCCTATCTCTTTTCACTTCTCATGACCTTCCTGCCTGTCACTGGTACACAGTGACCGAGTGACAGAGAGCAGAGGATGCAGGCTAATGCACGCTAATGTACCTGCTGCCTCCCAGAGACGACTCATTAGCATTTATTTCAGTTTAAGAAGAGGGGACTGGAGAGATAGTGCAATGGGTAAGAACGCTGGCTGCTCTCCTAGAGGTCCTGAGTTCAATTCCCAGCAACCATTCATAATGAAGTCTGGTACCCTCTTCTGGCCTGCAAGCATACATACAAGCAGAACACTGTATATGTAATAAATAAAAGAAATAAATCTTTAAAAATAAGTTTCAAGAAGAATTGCACAGATATTTTTAAGTGAATTATATTCCATATCCCAAACCACTTTAAATATAGGAAATGAAGGGACTAGTTGTATTTCGACAATTTGATTCCAGAAGTGACTTGCTACATTTCTAATCTGCATTCTGTATAGCAGATTTTTCCCCAGGAATGCACTGGCCAAGGCATCTCCATGCACGAAGAAGCGTCTTGCCATGAATGGTATTTTTATGTATGACTCTCCAGTATGAGACATCTGATAGACTTTATGGCCTAACATAATTTAATTGTAACAAACTCAGATGTGCTAAGTGACGGATATGTTGTGCTATCTAACCCTGAGAAATATGGACTGTTGTAGGGCGTGAGGGGGCACATCTGTAATCCCAGCACTTGGTTGAGAGAGGAGGAAGTGAGTTCAAGGCCAGTCTTGCCTACATAGTGGACTATATAAAACAAACAAAACAAAGCAAAAAAATAAGGCTGGGAATATAGTTCAGTGTAGAGAGAGAGAGAGAGAGAAACTTGTTTCAGACAAGCATTTTCAGAACGTGCTGGAGCTCCCTCAGTGACGTCAGATGACTCTTAGTGGCAGAGGTTTATATTGTCTCTTGACTCTATCACTTTGAACATGAAATAATACCATAGATCATGATGGTCACATGGTAGAGAAAGCCTTTCATCCTGTGGTCTAAGAAGTGAATGTGGAGGGAGGATATAGGAGAATGATACCTCTCCCCTCCCCTACCCCGCAATTACCTAACTTCCTCCTCAATGGTGTTATAGGGACCAAGCTTATATATATATATATATATATATGTGTGTGTGTGTGTGTGTGTGTGTGTGTGTGTAATACATATGTATGTATGTATATATAATACATATGTATGTATATGTGTATGTGTGTGTGTGTGTGTTATCCCAGTCATAGTTTCCCCCTCCATCCACTCCTCCCAGTCCCACCTCCTACCCCATTCCCACCCCCCAATTCACTCCTCCTCTGTTTCTGTTTAGGAAAAGACAGGTCTCCCATGAGCATCAAGAAAACATGGCATATCAAGTTGCAGTAAGACTAAGCACCTCCCATGTATTAAGACTGGGCAAAGAGACCCAGTATGGGGAGTAGGGGCCCAAAAACCAGTAAAAGAATTGGAGACATCCCCTGTGCCCAATGGTTGTTGTAGAAAGGCCACTTGTTTGTTCCTGGCTGCTCAGCCCCAAAATAACCACACAGAAACTGTATTAATTGCAATACTGTTTGGCCAATAGCTTAAGCGTATTTCTACCTAAATCATACCTTAAATTAACCCATCTCCATTAATCTGTATATCACCACGAGGCTGTGGCTTACCAGGTAAACTTCCAGCTCTCGTCTGTCCCCAGCAGAAGCTACATGACTTCTCCTAACTCTGCCTCCTTTCTCCCAGCATTCAGTTTAGTTTTCCCTACCTAGCTCTACTCTACTCTATCAACAGGCCAAGGCAGTTTCTTTATTCACCAATGGTATTCATAACATAAAGAGGGGAATCCCACATCAGATGTTAGAAGTCCCACAAAACCAACTACACAACACACAACTGCAACATATATGCACAGGGCCTAAGTCAGCTCCATGCAGGCTCCCTGGTTGTCAGTTCAGTCTGAGCCCCTATGAGCCCAGGTTAATTGATTCGGTGATTTTTCTTGTGGTGTCCTTGACCTCTCAAGCTCCCACAATCTTTTCTCCTCCTCTTCTGGAGGATTCCCCCAAACTCTGCCTAGTGTTTGGTTGTGGGTCTGCATCCGTTTCCATTAATTGCTGGATGAAGCCCTTCTGATGACAGTTGGACTAGCGACCAATCTGGGACCAAGCTTTCTAATACACAGGCCTTTAGAATACATTCTATATACAAACTAGCAGAGCTTCAAGGAAATTTGCTAAGAAACAGTATTAAAACAGCTCAGCATAGAACCCCACCCATGGTCTAAACTTGGAACATAGTAGTGATTCAGGTCTTTGAGAATAAAGGAAGCATCTTTTGGTTCAGACAGGCTTGACCCAGGGAACTGGTTGTTGGAACGTCAATAATGACCAAATGTCAATCCGAGACAGTGGCTCTCCAGCTCTTAATCTCATATCAATGAGTAATAAAGATGTGGACAAAGAAGGAATCAACAAAGAAAAATAGATTTATTAAGGAAAAGTGAGAATTAAGAAAGATGCTCAAAGAAGAGGCAGCATCTGAAGAGAGAGATGCTCCTACAGGGCTACGCTGTAGGAGCTTTCGACAGCAATGGCAGAAACTGGACAGAGACTGAGGTGATTTCTACTGGGGACTGGCCAGCTCTCTGTGCCTATCATAGGCTGAGACAATGGGGGCCTCATACTCTGCGCATGTCCCACTAGCCCAGCCAGGGAACTGTGTGCTCTTCACGCGCTGCTCATTCAGTGAGAGCAGTGTCACGCGTCGAAGCTCCCCTCTGCCTAGCTCTTCCTTATTCTGTTAACCACTGACCTTGACTCGTCTACTGGCTCCTAGCCCTGCTAGTCACTGAGCTACAAATATTGCTGGTCTCAGACCATGGCTAGCATCTTGCCAGCTATTAAATAAACGTTGCTCTCTTTGTTTTCATGGTTATGTGACAGGCTTGTAGTTTTACCAGGGCCTTTCCCAGTTAACGTCTATAAGAGTGCTAACGCCTGCCTCAGTCTGTGCTCTGATTCTGTTGTTATCTCTTGGCCCAGAGAGGGGCTATCAGGTCCTAACAGATCAAGAGTATCTATTGCACACTCCTCAGAAGAACTGTTCCTAGCTGACTCTTGAGAAAAGACTGTGTCAATCAGATTTGAAAGATTTGGATTTTGAAATATTTTCATCGCCTTTCAGGAAAAAAAAAAAAAGAATTGAACTTTGGAAAGTTCCCTAATCACCAAGAAAAGAAAAACGTTGAAGAAATGAGTGAAAGCATCCCAAAGAAAAGGGAAGCACGCAAGGAGACGTGTCCCGTGGCCTGCTCCCGCCATCAGCCCCAAACTTCTGCCCCTGTGGCTGACATCTTCCAGTGCTCTCTATGCTCAGTCAGGGACCCAGAGCCTCTGCAGCTACCACTGTTCCTCTAACAATATCAGACGCCTACTCCTGGGCTCCCTCTACACACTCGGGTGTGATGTCCCTGCCTTGGGGCCCTGTCTTCAGGAAGGTTAAATGGAGAACCCTCTGACAGGGAGAGCTTTGAAACTATCCACTCTGGTCTGTGTGGTAGGGAAGTCCACCTTCCTAAAGTTTAAAAATCTGTGTCGAGGACCATGTGAAATTCAACTGAAGTCAGACGCTCCCCATCCACTAAGATAGATGTACGTAGTGGCTCACTCCTTTCATCTCAATATTTGGGAGGCTGAAATAGCAAAGTCCAGAGTAGCTTCAGCTACACAGCAAGTTCCAGACCAGCCTGACTAAAACTTAAAAAGGGAAAGTTCCCCCCTCCTTCTATCCCCCCACAGATCTCTACAGAAGAAACAAAACCCAACCCGATTCTCTGTGTGTAATATCAGCTTTGGCATGGGGAAGGGATTACAGAGGAGCCATCAGGAGGATGGTTCTTTATCCAGGTCCATAGCATGAACTGACCTCAGCTGTGTGGCAAAGACAGGGTCTGTGGATGGGGGTGGTCACACCAGCACCTGCTCAGAACAGTTGCTACGCTGCCTCTTCAGTTAGCTTTCTAATGCCGTCCCCACAAGAGCCCTCTGAAGTTTCAACATCTTTGCTTTTGCTCTTGAAATGAGAACATCTGAATGGGGCCTTCAAGGCTCTACCTGGTCTAGCCTCGAGCTGTGGCCCCTGCAGATTCCCACAGTTCCCGAACATAACACAGCCAGCCTGGCGTTCCTTTTCCTTTCACCCTCAGAGGTTCCCTCTACTGCAATCCCCAGCTGAAATGGCTTCTCTGGTTTACCAAGGACTTTGATGCTGTTACCAAATACAGGGTTTGTTTTTCAGATCAAAAATCTTTCTGGTTGAGAGATGCGGGACCAAATAGCCTTAAGCACTTAAGGATCCCATCAGCGTTAGTCTTCTGGGCCCTAAGAACAGAGATAAGAACTGGAAAGGCAATCTCTGCCTTGATTGACAAACACTGCTGAGTTAGCACACATGGGTACTTGGGAGCTGCCTGAAGCCAGGCTCACCCTTGAGCTGAGAGTTTATGGGAAGACATTGACCACGCAAACTGGGGAAGGTGATGATTCATAAATGTACTGAATGCTGTAACTGAACTGGGACTATTTCCTGACTTTCAAATGCTCCATCCTGTACTAACAGTGTTATAGTTCAAAAATGGCAGGAGGGACTCACCCAAGCAACAGAGCTCATGTGGAGGGTTTATTGGGGGACAGGAATGGAAAAGGCGGGATAGAGAGAGACTGGCCTCGCAGACGGGAGCAGCAGAAGATAAGAGAGACGGCAGGCGGGTAGGCCCGCTTTTTATGAGGAGACATAAACGCATGTGCTGCAGGAGTGGGGCACTACAGGACGGGACCGTACGCGAGCCCGAGCCCGGAAAAGGGCTGGAGATTTAAAAACATACACACACAGACAGAGACATGGGGACACGGGTCATCCTTGAAACAAGAATGCCAACTTTATTGTGCTCCAGGGAAGCTTATATAGGGATCCTTAACACGCCCCAGCTCTTGGAATTTCCAGCTGTAAAAACCACCAGAATTCACTCCCCTGCCATCAGGAACTCATGAGGGTCCCATGCTCCGAGCAGCTGCAGGCACAGGTAAACAAGTTGTTTCACTCAGTTCACTCCAGCAGGCAAAGGGTCTGAGGCAGGCAAAGAAAGTCAAGGGGCCAGGGGTCTGCAGCCCCCAACAGGGGAGAACGTTGTCAGTACCTTGAGCAGGCCAGCGCCAGGTCCCCAAGGGGCAGACCAGCATAATACCTGAATGCTAACAAACAGAGATTCCATAAACCTTGGAATTCCACGCATATTGTTCGTCAGAAAAAGGAAAAGCAAAACTCTCAGCTATGGAAAGTCTCTTTCCTTCTTCCTCCTTTTCGCTCGACCGTTCCTTTCCATTCAAAACAAGGAGGAAAACCAGTCAGAACCAGTGTATGCTGGTATGGTGATTCATGTAGCTTCAAGAAAATCCTAAGTGTCCTTCTTCTTGTAGTAATTGTTCTGTTTTGTTTTCTCAGTTGCAATCTTCTTCTCATCCTCCCACGTTCTCTAGCAAAATGATATTTCATTAAAGTCTACAGCCTTGAGGCCCAGGATACTCTGAATATCTCATCTCCAAAAACATGTTAGTCAGAGCTGGAACCTAACCAAGAGCTCGGCACACAGGCACCGCGGGACCCGTCTGCTTGGCCACAGAATATGGGGAATGGGCCTGGATTCTAATTCTCTCTTTCTTTTCTTCCTAGAAACGGGGAAAATCGACCAAGAAATTCACAAGTACAACACCCCAGGCTTCACAGGCTGCCTGTCCAGAGTCCAGTTCAACCACATCGCCCCCCTCAAAGCAGCCTTGAGACAGACAAACGCCTCGGCGCACGTGCACATTCAGGGCGAGCTGGTGGAGTCCAACTGTGGGGCCTCCCCACTGACACTGTCCCCCATGTCTTCCGCCACTGACCCTTGGCACCTCGATCACTTGGATTCAGGTAAAGTCTGGAACTATCTTGGCCTGATGGCTTCATTCCTTTCGACCTCTCTTTCCTCAGCTGTAGAATGGGTTGGTTGTGGACCCTTGCTGGCACTGTCGGTGGAGGATTAAGACACAGCAGGAAGAAAATGATGAGCCATGCATTCTTGGTGTAATGCTTGGCTCCTATGAAAGACAAAAGAGTTATTTCTATTCAAAAGCAGAAACAGAGAAGTCAGAGATTACAAGCATAGGGACAGGATTCTCCTTGTCAGTTAAGAGATACCCAAACTGCTGTCTGCAACATGGTTATAGATGGCTTGGCCAAATCGGCTCCTCACTTTTGCCCACTTTCCCTCCAAAACAGCACAGGGATTCACCTCCCACCAGGATCACAGATTGCTAAATCTGAAAGAGCTACATCTAAGCTTACAGAGCCCAATCCGTGGCCACACCATCCTGAGCGCCCTTGATCTCATCTAAACTCAGACAGCCCTGTGGGTTTGGACCCATTTCTGCAGGTGGTAAGACACGCAATTTGAAAGCACCAAGCTCAAACAAAAGGAAGTAGTATCGGTAGTGAAGTTAATTGGATGAAAACGCAAATTTTGAACGACAGCTCTGCTCTCAGCCCAGCATGGGCTGACCGTTGACAGCGCAGATAACCCACCTAAACCCGGCCTTTTCACCGGTAAGGTGGAGGTGGAGAAGTGGCATGTAAATTTCTCAGTGACCTGAAAATTCAGGACTCAGGCGGTCTCCAAGCAACCCCGACTGACCAGGGATGTTAGTGACTCCCCCCCCCCCCACGCCCCAACAGTAAGAGTTCACAAGACAGGGCAACATGGGAGTGAAGCCCAAATTCCAACACCTCCGTTGCTTTTTACCAGCAGGTTAAACTCAAACGGCTGCCACAACCTCACTCCTCAGTTTCTCCATTCCTAGATTAGGGACACGAAGACCTAAGTCACAAGAACTGCACATGAGATGATGTGCTCAGTAGTTAGGAGCGTGTGCTGGCTGCTCTTGCAGAGAAGCGGTGTTCAGTTCCCAGCACCCAGTACTGGCTCACCACCATCTGGAAGTCCAGTTCCGGGGCATCTGAAACCTTCTTCTGGTCTCTGGGGCACTGCAAACACCCATACACATAAAACAAAAAAATATATATTTAAAAAAATCACAACTTGAAACAATCATAGATTCATGGCAAACTTGTAAATATTTAGCTGTCACAATATTAATAGTCATTATGGTTATTATGCTAGACCGTTTGCTATAGCTTGAGAATGTCCACTGAAGCTTCCAAACCCCACCCTTACACACACACACACACACACACACACACGGGGGGGGGGGGGGCCTCCAGTTTGTTAACAGCCCATCATGCAGCAGTGCACGCTCGATTGCCTTCATCACCTTGCAGGCCTGAACCAGCATTCAGCAGCAGAGCAGCCATCACCGTGGTGATGTCCCTGGAACTGTCCCTAGGACTGTCCCTGGAAGATTAGTGAAGCCAGAACTGTCCCGTTGTCAGGAGAGCCGACTGACAGTCTAAGCAGCCCTCTCTGCTCCTCACTTAGGGATTCCTATAACATGATGAGAGCACCATGTGCCGAGGGCACTCCCGGCAACTTCCCTTCATGAGTGTTGTTAAGGGCACTCAGCGGGCTGGGCTTTCCTCCTGGGCTGGCTTGAACAAAGGAAGCATTCCGGCTGCATTAGAAAGAAAGGGAAGACGGAAAATGTTACAGGCGCAGAGACATGTGTCAGGGCCTCAGAGAGAGCGAGTCCTCAGATGCAGCCCTGCACGTGTGAGGGGGGACAGCTGGGGAGCTGCCTTTAAATGCGCAGGTTCCAGGGCGCTGCAGATAGATCCTACAAGTAGAGGCTATGGGTAGCTGCTAGCGTGTGGGGTCCTCTGCCAGGAAACCGGATTCAAAAAATATCTAAACGCTTCCTCGGGCCAAGATGAGCTCGTATTCATTATGGTTTAATTAGCCAATTGTTTGCTTTTAAGGTCTGTGAAATGCAGTTGTAGAGACAAAACTATTTTAGTTCAGGGACTTACAAAGATGCTTTATTCATGGCAGCTTCCTTCTGATTGATTCGTGCAAATGCGTACAGTTTAGAAAACATTTCTGTTGGGTATTCAACACTCAAATTAAATTCTGTATTCCAAGTCCTGTAATTGTAGCGCTTAGGCAAGAGGATTCCAAGTTCAAGGTCAGCCTGGGTTACTTAGCAGGACCCTGTCAGAATGTCAGAAAGGAAAAAAGAAAGTGTGGAGGGAGAAGAAGGGAGGGAGGGAGGGAGGAAGGAAGGAAGGAAGGAAGGAAGGAAGGAAGGAAGGAAGGAAGGAAGGAAGGAAGACAAGTCAGCTAGTTGGAATTTAGATCCAATCACAAACCATTTTTATGATTGGGGAAACACCATTTGCTGTTAAATGTCAGTCTTGTGAACTCTATTAGAAGGAAGGGTAGAATACTTACTTCAAACTGTGAAACAGAAGGCTTATTTAGGTCACATGATTTCATCTTTATTCTTTTAGGTAAATGGGAGCAGGAGAGGGCTACCGGGAAAAGAGAAGAAGGAACAAAGAAAGCCAGGGTGGGTGGTTACTTCACAGCAGCCTCCACTGAGAGAAACAAGGATGAAAGCATTTCCCCTGCCCCCTTAAATTCAGTGAGGCCCAGGGGTGAAGATGATAAAAGATAGAGCAACAGGAGAAAAGAAAAAACTGAAAACCATTGTCGTTTCAAAAAAAGGAGCATCTATAAGATGTAACTTACAAACTGTCAAAAATCAAAGGCCTCTAGACCATGTACAAAAGGAGATAAAACAAGTTACAATGGCCTATTACTAGGATTCCTGGAACAGATGAGAGATGAAGGCATGAGGGTCTCTGTCTCTCTCAGGAAGAGAGTTCTGGTAGGTTTACTCCCCTGGGATGAAAACGTATCCCAAAGAGAGACGTGTGGCTGCCTTGTCCTCCAGAATTCTCCACCTTTCTCAGAAACAGAAGCTCTAATTAGCTTTCTTTCTGAATCTACTGAACTCTAAGTGTCTTTCATTTAAAATTAATTTGTGGAACTCAAATGATGGCTCATTCAATAAAATGCTTGCCTCGCAAGCATGAGGACCCGAGTTCGAGACCCAGCATCCACAAAAAGGGGAAAAAAAAGAGGAATCAGGCATGACAGTATGAATTTATAATCTCAGACATGAGGCAGTGAAAACAGGGTGAGCTCTGGGGCCCACTGGCCAGCCTAGCAGAATCAGCGAGTGCCAGAATCAAGGAAAGGCACAGTCTCAGAAATTAAAATAGAGAGTAACTAAGGAAGATATCTGATATTGGCTTCTGAACATACACACACAAAGACAAACAGACAGACAGACAGAGGCAGAAAGACACACACAAACACACACACACACAGATTTTAATTTAATTTATAAATCCGACACTAACTCTGAGATTCCAAATGGCTCCTCACACCAGCAGGTGCACTCTCATCTCTGTAAGCCTACACTCACCATTCTGAGTTCTGAGTCCAGGATTTTGAATGGTCTAGATAATCCCCCAAGCTTGAATACAGGGATAATATTCAAAAAGAAAAAAATAGCATGTACACAAAAACAATATTTTCTCCTATGAATAATGTGAGGGTGGTACTAGCGTTTGAGACAGAAAAAGAATAAAGGTGAGCACTGACCAGCCCTGGCCTGAGACACCTTGACTAAGTTTTTTCATGGAGGGACTTTGAAGTGTGCCCTCCACTTGGTAGCCTCAAGTCACCTGGAAGCTTGGTGGAGAGGATGAATCGACTTCATCCAGGAGTCCTCTGTGGCCCCAGAAATCCTCTGTGGTTTGCCACATGTACAAGAAAGTCTGAAGTGCTCATCTGGTATTGATCTCTACCTCGGGGGGGCACTGTAGAATTCCCGGGGTGTCATTGTGGGTTTCTGCACTCTGAGTAATTAAAGTTAATGAGTATAGCTTGCTAGTGTCTGTAAGTAAAACCTCCTCAAGTGGCTCCTGTATGTAGCAGGGTTGAGAATCACTCACCAAATCTGAGGGGTTCCTTGAAGGGCACTTGAAAGCCGGTTATGGAAAGAAACAAGATAGGGCTGGGGTTCTGCTTTAGTGGCAGAACACGTGCCTGGTATGTGCAATGCCCAGGTGTGATCTCCAGCCCCAGAAAAATAAAGAAATAAAGTAGCTAATCTTCTTTATCATCTAGATTTGGAATTGCCTGGGAGACACACTCTGGGGATGTCTGAGAGTATTTCCAGAGAGCTCAAATGGAGGAGGAAACCCATCTTGAGTGTGGATACCGTACCATGGACTGGGGTCCTGGACTAATAGAAAAGGAGAAAGAGAACTGGGCACCAGCACTCATCTGGAGTGCTGGATGCAGATGTCCGCTCCCTCATGCTGCTCCTTCAAGTCCTTCCTTCCTTAAGCTGTTTTTCTCAGGCATTTTGCTGCAGCCATGAAGAAAGTCCTTGTTAATCAGCCCTTGGAAGTGGTTTTAGAAGAGCCGTTATAGATAGAGAAAGCAACCCCAGTCTGTCTTGCTTTAAGGGTCACAGAGTGCAGTTGCTGTGAGTCACCTCTTAGAATTGTTGGGCCTGGTGTTCTCTCTGTCACAGTCAGAATCTTACTTCCTTGGAATGAGAAAGACTTGCCAGCAAGAGATGGCTGCAGATGGTGCCCGCAGTCTGTAAAACACAGAAGCAAAACAAACAGCAGAAAGCAAGAGTCCAAGAGTCAGCTACCACCCGTTTCTGTGCATGCCAAGCTGTGTGTGTGCATGCCCATAGAGCCTTTGGGAGTCTGGTCCCATTCATGGTATTTGTCACACAATGAATTGGACCAAAGGCATTTCTTTCAGAAGATCATTACAACCGATAAGCTTCACTCCTACAGGTCTTCTGGTTAGAAGGATAATGGCTTCTTACTGTTTCACAGGACCTGACTGTGCATGGCAAACACTCTTGGCATGATACACACAGTAAAACATCAGCCTCAAGAAACCTGCCTTCGGAAGGCGCTAACAGCTGAATTCACAGTAGCCACTGTAAGCCTGAGCTGTCTGACTTCTAGCCCTTAAATGAACCGGAGTCTGATACTCAACCATCCTTACCAGAAATCCTCACAGACACTCCTACCTTCATGCCCAACCCCAAGGGCAGGGTGTGTCAGGAACCCAGGGCTGAGCACGCAAACTCCCCATAGACTCTGGCAGCTCTCCAGAGCATTTGGAAAAGCAGCCCTCCTAGCAACATGTATCTGCTCCCATATAACATGGTACTTGAGGTTGTTCATTGTAACAACTCCACCCCTTACGTTCCATAATAGTCTCTCTAGGAACGGGGAATCATGTTTCTGGTCACCACATCAGCCCGTTTACCACTGAAAATAATGCGTGTCTCAAGGCATCCTTCCTCTGTGGATGTGATTATGTTCTTTGTGTGTATGCATTTCTGCATGGTGTTCTTGAATGTGTGTGGATGGGTGTGTGTGCAGGTGTGAATGCACATGTATGGACATGCGTGTAGAAGGCCCTAAGTTAACCTTGAGTATCTTCATTCACTCTCTGCTTGATGGAGGCCTCTCTGACAGAACTTGGAGCTTGCTGATTCCAGCGAGCCTAGTTCGCCAGTTTGTCCTTGAGATCTCCTGTCTCTACCTTCTCAGTGCTGGCATTACAGGTGGCCTCCAAGTCTACCTGGCTTTGACATGGGTGGTGGGGGTCCGAGCTCCAGTCCTCACACTCGCGTGGCAAGTAATTTACCCACTGAGCCATCTCCCCAGCCCCAGTGCTATGGTTTTTAATGAGTTGGTTTCTTGTCCATATTCCAAATTTCTTTTCTACCATCTGAAGATAAAATATTTTTATATCTTCATATGCAAAGGAGTTATGGAGATAATGAACATTTAAAAACTTCACACATCTATTCAGCTTCCTTCCTAAATACAAGCTGGTGTTTGGCTTTCTTTACCACCTGCAAACACTTAAAAGTAATCGTTCCAGCTTTTATAATTACAACTTCATTTCTTTTCTCATCGTTGTGCTAAGAGCTCATAATTAATGCACTTATTTCATACACTTAATCTTTGTGCTATCTTATTTGTCATTTTCCTCTTCAGTAACCAGCACAGCACACACTTTTACGCAAGTTCAAAGAATGTATTCCCATTAGCTAATGTGCCAACGTTCCAATTTCTCCTTTTCCTGCACATGTAATAAGGATTTCTACATCTAATGATAGTATTCATTACACTTTGCCTTTTGTTCCTACGTTATTTTCATAGTAAATAGCTTTGTAAGTGATTTCTGTCTGAGGATATGCTTATGTTTTATTTTGGTAGTTATTACAAACTTCCTTCTGAAATAGTCCAAATGACAGTTCACTTTTTCCAACGTACTCAACCAAACTAGTGTCCCATAATATCCCTTTAACTTTTGCTATGTTTTATTGGATAATGCAATTTTGCTCTTGTCTTAATTATATTTTCATTACTCATGGGTGAGGTTAAATTTCCTGGTGCATGGATATGTATCATTTGTATTTATTTTTCTGCAAGCTGCCTGGTTACTATATTCTTCATTCAAAGATTATTTGGACATTTATGTTTTTCTTATTGGTTTGTTGGTCACTTATGAATTGGCTTGTACAGATTATTTATATATTAAGTAATATACTTAGTTACTTTCATACTGCTGTAAGCAAAGTACCTTCTAGAAACAACATAAGGGAGGAAGCAGATATTTTGTTTGATGTTCCAAGAGGATCCAGTCCATCATGGTAGAGAGGACAGAGCAGAGCAGGGTGCTTGGCTTGAGGAGAGGGAGATGCTGTCACTTTCAGGCTGTCTCCTTTCCCCCTCTTACTCCACCCAAGTCTCCAACCTAGATGATGGGTACACCTGTGTTCAGGGTACATCTTCAGTTCATTTCTGCTAGATAGAGCCTCATGGATATGCTGAAGGTGTATCTCAGTCTCCTAGGTGATTCTAAATCAATCAAGAAGAAATAAAAATTAACTGTCATGAGATAATTTGTATTCAAATGTTTTCCTAGTTCAATTTCTATTTTTTAATGTATGGACTTTTTCCTTTGTAGAAGTCTCTAGTATTTACATGATAAATGTTAGTGTTGTATGCCTTTGGAATTTTATTTGCTGCCTTCTCCATATGGAATATGCTTTATAAATTAGTCCCTATTTCTTGTTACGATTTTGTTTTGATGGTAAAACCTTTCAGGGTACGATCCTGTCCAGTTCTCTCAGATCAGCCAGCCTCCAGCCCCTTCCCCACAGGGCAAAGCACTTAGAAGCTTTCCCATCTTCCCCAAGTCTGCACCTGACAGGCATTTCAGTCATTAGCTCTGTCACGGGGGGGCTGGCTAAGTAGAGGGCACAACCCTCTGGTACCTGTTGCCATGGCAACTTCTCTGTTGGTGGCAGATACAGGGACTCCAGCAGGGCACAATGTTCATGTTGCTTCATTTCTGTACCAGAGGGATGTTGTAGGGGCCAGTGGAAATGGAGCTTGTGGACAGGGTTTCCTCTTTCCATTAATCCTTATTCTCATCATTTCTTCTATATTGTAGCCTTTGTTATTTTTATTATTGTTTTGCTTGTTTTTTTTTTAATACAAGGTATTACTATGTTGCCCAGAGTAGTCTTGAATTTCTGGTTTCAAATGAATCTCCTGCCTCAGCGTTCTGAATAATTAGGACCACACATATATTCACTGCCACACATGACTGTACTGCATTTTCTTTTCCTTAAAAATAGTCACAGATAGCCCAGGCCAGTCTCAAGGATCCTACATAGCCAAGGATGACCTTGAACTTCAGGTCTTTCAGCCTCTGCTCTCTACGTGCTGAGATGACAAACGTACACCAGCACACTTTGTCAACGTGGTGAAGGAAATTGAGCTCAGGGCCTTGTGGAAAGGTAGGCAGGCACTCCATGGCTGAGCTACACCCAACCCTATATACTGATCTTTGAGGTGTCATTGACTCCTGTTGTGTCATAGGCCTGTAGCACCACTCAAAGGAGTGCAAAGCCCTCCACACAACAAGGCATGGCTTCTTTAGCTAGCTCGTCATTTTTAAAAGATTGTTACCTCAATTCAGAGCTGTGAGGTCCTCTCAGGGAACTAGCAAACTCCACTTAGAGTCTACCTCTGCTGACAGATTGGTTTCTGTCCTTTCCTATGGCCAGTAAAACAGAAAAAAAAAATCTTATCCAGGTGAAGTTTTGAGCCAACACTAAAGGCTTTCTTCTCTGTAGTCACCAATAACGATGAACTGCTTCCCTGTCTTGAGATCTCCGAGTGATTTTTGCATACACTACCTGGACTGTTCAGAAATGAGCAAGAATGAGACAACTCCTGATTCTGCTTTTTTGGTTTTGCCTAAGAACAACCACAAAGGTTCTTTAAAGAACTGAAATCTAGGCGCCTGTGAGATTTACACAGTAGGTAAAGATGCTTGCCATATTACCGAATGACCTGAGTTCAAGTCACCACAGCCACCTAAGGTGGAAGGAGAGAACTGACTCCACGTTCTCTGTCTTCACACACACACACACACACACACACACACAAATTTTTCAGAAAGAATTTAAATCTATATTATGTAAAGCATAAGCAAACACAAAAATGCATGTGAATGTGGATACAGTTATGTTAAAACACAGAAGATAAGATAACTCACTTTGAAAATGCTCATTGGAAAAACTAAAAATGGTTCTTAATCATTTTCTTGGGAAATCGAACTTAGAAAACTAGAAAGGATTTGAACAAAAGTAATATTAGCTGCAACTTAGAAATTACTTCTGTGATTTTGCTATGTGCTGACAGAGGCCACAAGTTGCGTTGAATGGACAATTTTAGACAGATTTAATTTTTTTTAAAGTGTGGTCTGTGTGTGTAAGAATGTAGAGGTCAGTAAACAATTTGGGACAGCTGAGTTTGTTCCTTCTGCCCCGTGTATTTGGGTATCAAATTCAGGCCTAGGCACAAGTGCTTTTCCCCAGTGAGCCCTGTCACTACCCTCTCAGACATATTTTAAAGATACAAACGGACAAGTGAGACTGGGGAGGGCTCAGTTCTCAGTTAAGAGAACTTGTTCTGCATGTATGGAATTCCGAAAGAACAAATACACATTATATGGGGGGGAAAGAAGAACTCCTTCTAGGCCTAAAATCCAATCAGAAAATGGTTGGCAATCCCCCATTACATTCATGTCATTGTGGCAGGAGCAGGCACATTGTGCCTTGCAGGCCAGGACCGTAGCAGGTAGGGATCCCCCAGTGCACAGGACCATTGGTAAATTTTCTCCCTCAGAGGCCACACTTCTTGCTCTGTGAAAGCTAACCACCTTTGGAAAACGTTGACCTCAAGAACAAAAAGAATTCCCCTTTTTTAAACTCTGAGTTGTTTTTGCTATATTTTGTCATTCTTTAAACAGAATAGAGAAATCTGGAATGGAAGATAATTGGCATAGTTGTAGATTAACTACACCTCTCTCCTCTTTCTTCCATTTTCTCCCCTCTCCTGTCTTTTTAAATAGAGAAATCATCCTCACAGCTGCTACAGCTAATTAAATGTTTTTCACACTTCGTTGACACGAAGAAGAAGAGCTATGGCAGAACCACTGTTCTAAGCTGTGGCTTATACTAGGTGCTTATCATGTTATCTGAATAATGAGTCAAGCCTGAGCCAGGGAGGAATCTGCAGAAAACATCAGGCTGACACTTTGTTTCCCAGAGTCCTCTTTGATGGCCACTAACCATTCTGCCTGTCAGCAAGCACAATTAGTTGTCTTTTGAGATCTATAGCTAGTTCAAAAAGAAAACATTTCAAAAGATGTTTTTGAAATATATCTAAAAATAAACAGAAATATATTTAGCACAGGGTTTTTTATATTCTGTTTTTTTTTTTAAGTCAACTTTCGGGAAGAAAAGACATTGTCTTAGAATTCTAAATACGTAAAATGCATAATATAAAGTTTCATTTGCACTGATGCCTCTGAAGAGTCCTTCAAAACCCAGGGCCCGGCTGCATTGATAAAAGACTTAATGCGTGTGTGTGCAGACTTAATTTTTAAAGGCACTTTAGGTTTGCCTACCTCCCCAGCCCATCTGTATAGCGCCCAATCTGCCAGCACTCTTCAATCTGACTGTACTCCAATGTTCTCGGAAACCCTCCTATTCCTGGAAATTTAGGAATAAAAAAAGGTCAGTTTCATCTTTTGATGAGTTAATAATCATAACACAAGCATGAACAGGGTCTCTTCACAGGGAGGGCTGGATCTAGTCTCAAACTATAGATGCTATCACCTGCAAGTTGAGATTTCGAGTTACAGCTGAAGAGTAACTGTCTTGGAAATACATTCTCTGTCCACTCAACTCTTTCAAAAGACAGACAATAGCAAAAGACAGTCCATAATGTCCAGCCATCTCCAAAAGAGACGTCTCTGTACTCAAATTGTGACCTCTGAATTTATTAGATATTTGCACTAAAGGGAGGGCTGAGGAGGCCCTTATCTGATTCCTGAGATACTGCCATGAACCTACACACCTTCATAAAGGGCCCAATCTATCATTTAACTAGATTTTATTTGACAGAAGTGATTTTTTTACTGAGTGCCAAGCCAGAAATTCCAGACATCCACAGTCTTATCTGATACTTGCATAGTTCACGTGGTTGTGTTTGTCAACACAAGCATGAATATGCGTGTGCGTAAGGACATGGATCCTCCTAAGACTTTCATCTTATCAACTGCACCAATCCTTGTCTGGAGAAAGCTGGAATGCACCAGGAAATGACCTTGCAATGCGCATTTGGGGTTTATCCACTGTGACTGGTCACTTCTTCCTTCATTCCCCCCCCCCCCCACACACACACCCTCCTTTAAAGCTGAGACCAATTCCACAGCTCTGCAGACTGCCCTGGCCTCTTAAAGCTGCTTCATTGACAAAACCATCAGTTTTTTCAGCTGGGCCTTTCTTACAAGTGATTTGCTCGCAAGGCTTGTGAGTATGCAGATCTGTGGCCAGGCATCTAATAAAACCAATGGCAGGTTATTCTGAAGAATTAGGAGACTAGACATACTATAATATGCCCACAAGGTATAGACTTTCTACTCTGAGCTGAGCTGGGTGCTCTAAAACTGTACAACCCTGCCTTTGCAAGGCCCAACCATAAAGAGGCAAGGATCCTTTGCAAAAAAAACAAATCCATAACCTCCAGAAAAAATACAGCCCAGGATTTAAAATGTGTGTGTGTGTGTGTGTGTGTGTGTGTGTGTGTGTGTGTGTGTGTGTGTTCTTTCTCATAGACACTTAAATGCATCAAGATCCTAAGCACACCATCGTGCCAATATTTTTTCCCTTCTTGATACACTTCCTTCACAGATACCAGCTATCTGTGATGATTAACCTTCCTGGTCAAGCTGGATTGGATTGGATTAAGAAGCACCTAGGAGACTAGAAATGCATGACTTCAGGCGTGTCTGTGCAGGCATTTCCAGAGTATTTTCTAAAAGGGGAAGACACGCCTGTAAGAATCTGGCTAGCACTATCCCTCTCTCTCCCTCCCTGAACTTATCCCCTTCCCCCTCTCTCTATCCCTCTCTCCCCTTCTCCCTCTCTCTCCCTCCCTCCCTCTCTGTCTGTCTCTGTCTCTCTCTCTCTGTCTCTGTCTCTCTCTCTCTCTCTCTCTCTCTCTCTCTATCTATCTATCTATCTTCCTCTTCCCTCTCCCTCTCCCCTCTCCCTCTCCCCTCTCCCTCTTCCCTCTCCCTCTCCCCCGTCCCCCCTCCCACCTCTCTCCCCCTCTCCCCCTTTCCCTCCTCCCGCCCCTCTCCATCCTGGCCACCATGAGTTCAGCTGCTCTTCTCCACCAGATCCCCCCACCAGGGAGAGCTGAAACATCTGAAAAGAGCCCAGATAAATCCTTGCTTGTGTCAGATATGCCACTGTCACAGCAATGAAAACCTGAATACCACAGTATCTCAAGGACATACCTAAGGTAAACGCTCATTAATTCTTTGCCTGCGTTTTTCGTAAACTGTTTTTTTTTTTTTTTAATGTGGATTAGAATAGACTCTGCCCCCTAAGTTCAAAGCACGGAAGACTCGTAATGAGATCTTAGAACGGTGTCCCTTTTATGACTTCACAACAATAAACAGAAATGGAGCTAAAGACGTGGGATGGTGGAAGACGGGCCCCGCGGGGGGCATTCTAGCATGCAGATCACCAGAGACACAAATGTGGTGGTGGAGAGTGGGTGACAAGTGCTCAGAAGGAATCATTTCAGTTCCCTCTTAGGCACAAAAAAAAAAAAAAAAAAAAAAAAAAAAAAAAAAAAAATGGATACACAGATACACAAGAACAGCTGGAGGTGAGGACCACCACCACCGAGGGTCTCAATTAAAGTTGGGCAACTCAAAGGGGGCTGTGTAGCCAAGTACTCTAGGAGCCTGTTAGGAGACAGACCCCCAGGCCTGGCCAGGGGTACTCTATCAGAATCTGAATTTTAATAAGATCCTCAGTGCTTCTCATGCACCCTCCTGTTGGAAAGCTTTAAACTCTAAAATCAATTGCTCTCTGCTGGAGTGGATCAAGGGCTGAGGAGGTACAGTAATATCCCCAGGCCTCAGAACACCGCCCTGTGTGGAGGCTTTCTCAGCCTGACCCCCAGGGCCCGATTTCCTTGCAGGGGCTCCTGTTACCAGTGGCACAAAGGGCATTTTCCCTCAGACGGGTTCTTCCCAGATTTAGCGCATTTCCCCAGACATGGGCTTCTTCATTCTGGCTCTCCCTGTGACAGGAAGGAAAAAAAAATGATGACAGACCTCAACCATGAGAAAAGTGACTAGTCACTAGGGAGTGTCCCACCCCCACTGTCACACGGAAACCACACCCCTCAGCATACAGGGAAACCATTTTCAGTGACAATGGCTCAAAAACACAGGGGTAGATTGGCCCAAATTCCATGTTCCAACAGGGAAGCAGTTTCATGAGGTTTTATAGTCTACAGAACAAAAAATGTCATAAATCAAGGCAAGTTTAAAATGCACTGGTGGGGACATCAGAGAGGCAGGTACAGCAAGATGGGAGAGCTTTTCTATAGGCCTCAGATGCTGTCTGGTGACAGTCTTAGCTTTAGGGAGCCAGTGGTCTGCTAAATCAACAGGTTCCAAAAGGCTTATATCTGTTAGTCACAGGGTGTCCACTCTCACACAGACAGAATGGCTATTCTGGAGAACTAGAACTAGCCCAACATAGATAATTAGCCTCTGGACCTGCAACACTCCAGGCTCTTCCACAGGACTGAAATTGTAATCAGTCCAACCGTTTCTGCAGACACAGCTTCTTTTCCTGAGGTTTAGCTCACACCACATAGCACCACAGCCCCTGGTTCTGAGGCTCCGACCAGGTGCCTCAAGCCGTGTTCAAGAACTACAGTAACAAGCTTGGGTTAGAATCCAGAAGGCATCTGCCGAGACTTCCAGGCTCTTGAGTCTCGTGATAAATAATTTGACCAGGGACACCTGAAAATAGTTTGTTAAGAATGAGAAAGGCACCCCCCAGAATGAGGAGCTTTCAAAATCTCCAGTCTTGAGTATCGTGACTCCTTATGGATCACTCCTCCCACACTTGGACGTTTTGGCCTCTTATGTAGCATGTTTCGATCCTTCTTGTAGCACTGGTGAGTGATGTCCAATTGACATCTTTTATATATGCTACCTTTGATCTCTCTCTCTCTCTTTCTCTCTCTCTCTCTCTCTCTCTCTCTCTCTCTCTCTCTCTCTCTCTCTCTCTCTCTCTCTCCTCCAGCCCCCTCCTCCAGCTTATTACCACAGTAAGATTCCTAAAAGGCATCCTAAATGAGGAGACTAAAGGTGACTTGAGCACCTTTTGGCCACACAGCTGTGGCCTAATCACCATCAACACCTGCTCTGATACAGAGGTTGAGAGACTAATGAATCTCTAAAATCCAAGTGTCAAAGTAGCAATGTATACTCCACACATGTTCCCAATAATATCTAACAGTAACTGAGGGTTGGTTTATAATCAGTTATACATGGAAGGAGGAAATACAATAAAGCTTATTGTATTGTTCATTCAGTCCTTTAATAAAGAGGTGGGGATTTTTTAAAAAAAATAATTAGGACATATAGCTGGCTACAAGTTCATTTATTCTGTTTTCACCTAATTAACCTCTTTTCCTCATGGGATCTTAGTCAAACAAGTGGCCTCCATTTCTGCTCTCCTGTCTAAAGCTTGTGGTGTGCAGCTTAATTGTCAAGTCAGAGGCAAAAATTCAAAAATCTCTTCTCCAAATGAAGTGGGACATTCTGGCTGGCTGGCCTTTGTTAGAACTCTGAAAGCAGGAAACAAAGATGGAAGATAATACCCAGAATCCCCTGGGCAAGGCCACACACTATTCTGTCTGTAAAAGCCTGCTGAGCCCAAGTCTCCATGTGAGAACAGCAGTATCCACTTTCAAAGACAGCAAGACAGCTTAAGTCTTCCGCGCCTTTAACGACAGCCACTTCTTTTCGTATCTATTTTCAAAATGCAGTCCATAGTGAATAACTGAAAGAAATTAATTGAGAACAATCACTTTCTGGTGTAGAGCCCAGATTCAAAAAGAGAAGAAAGAAGCTGAGAAAAAACAAAAAGCACAGACACTTACACACACTCATTCTGTCTCTGATGCTGCCTCGAAACAAGACTGCAATTTAAATTAAATTATAATTAATAGCAGCAGTTTTGTTGAAGTGCCTCAGATCATCACTTTCAATGCTGAAGCGCCAGTGGTTTCCATGGAGACATTTTCTCTATGTGATGTCAAATCCAATCTTTTTTCTTTTCCTTTTATTCTCTGACATATGACAACCTGAAGCTTTTAGTGCCTTTCATTTGGGGGAGGTTTTTTGTTAAATAGTCACGATTTACTTTTATATGCAGTTAATGTGGTTCTTTTTTTTTTTCCTATTTGTTTCTGAGCCTGAAGTCTACAAGTGTTCATATTTGAAATGTTAAATAAGAACTACAACCACTGGAGTTACCTCTGTCTTATTGTGCATTCACTCCACTGCTTCCCTAGATGGAGGAGAAACTGGAGAAAATAATTCAAATATTTCTTTTCAACATTCTATTCTTCCAAGTGCATTTAAAAGTCAGTTTCCAGTTTCAATGCTTGTATTGAAACTTCTTTTTATTAATTTTTCAGGGTTTAGAAACACAAGCAAAACTATTGTGACAGTGGAGTTTAAACCACGGTTACTCTGTTCTTGGTTTTGTCGTGGCCATGACCATTTTCTTGGTGGCATTTCGATTCTTTAGGGGTGATATCTGCTACCAAGAGGCTGGGGGCAGGGTTCTGATTTGCATTTTCAGTTCAGGTTTCTTCGAGTTGGCCCCTTACTTCCATTGTGTGGAATTTTCCTTTGTCAGACAAATAATAGAAAAAAATAATAAAACATACACGCAGACAATTTTTTTCATGTGTATGAGTGGTTTGCCTGTATGTGTGTATGTGCGCCACGTGCATGACTTGTGTCCACGGGGGCAGAAGAGGGCACTGATCTATGAGTATAATACTAGAAATGACCAACAGAAAGAGTGTAAGCTGGGGAGGTACACAGAGACGCACAGACTTCCACGAGAAATGAATTCGGAGCAGGAATGGCTCTTTGCCTGGCGCTTGTCACCACAAGGCAGTTATTTCGTGCTCTGTCACAAGATACTTGGCATAAACAACTCAAGGAAGGAAGAGTTCTCTTGCGCACCATTTCAGGGGTGTTATTCCAACACAGTGGAAGGCCTTTGTCACAGAAAAACACCTTCAGTATGACGGCCAGGAAGTAAGGAGAGGCACCGGAAGACCAGGGACAACAGCTCTCCGAGGATCCAATAGCAATGGCCTATTTCCTCCAGCTAGAATCCCACCTCCTAAGTTTCCAGAACCTCCCCAGATAGGACCACCTTCCAACGGATGAGTGTTTTAGGAGGACATTTCATATGTTCTATCATTTGGGGGTCCAGGAAAAATGCACTGAGTGTACTCCGTACTTACAGGAAGCCGGTCTGCCCCTGAGATTCATAGTACCTCTTTATCTTACCACTCAAAATTTGGATTTACTCACAAAATTTCCCAAGATATAGACTCCCTGATATTTCAGCACCGCTAAAATTGTTTGGCTCTCCCAAGGAGCTGGAAGGCAGGAGGGCATGAATATCAAATAGACCAGAGCCCATGTCAATGAGTGAGCTTGTCATCCACAGCCAGGCTTGTACCTTAGTCACCGTATTTCTCTACACATTCCAAAAGGATGTTGGGGGGAAGACAGTAACAAAGAAATAGATCTACCAAAGTAGTCACTGCTGTGATTGCCAGGATAAAATAGCTTTGTCCCAAGGGAATGGGTACTCACATGCTTTGGAATAGCCAGGCTTAAGTTAAAAAAAAAAAAGCCATAAAAACCAGGTTGTTCATGAAAGGAAAAAAGAAACCAAAAGGAATTGTGGAATTGTGCATGTCCTTGATTTTGTAAGGGTTTCTTTTAAGCTGATGCAGAAACCATAGACGGGCGTTGCTTACTAGCCTGTTTACCGTGGCTTGTTCAATCTTTTCTTTCTTTAGGGCTACCAGCCCAGGGATGGTACCACCCTCAAAAAGCTAAGCCCTTCCCCATCAATTGCTAATTAAAAAAAAAGCCCTGGCAGGCGGATCTCTGTGAGTTCGAGGCCAGCCTGGTCTACAAGAGCTAGGTCCAGGACAGGCTCTAAAAAAAGCTGCAGAGAAACCCTGTCTCGAAAAACCAAAAAAAAAAAAAAAAAAAAAAAAAAAAAGCCCTGTAGGTGTGTCTACAGCCCAGTGTCATAGAGGCTTTTTCTTAAATGGGGCTCCTCCGCTCTGATGACTTCGACTTGTGTCAGGTTGACGTAATGCTATCCAGTACAGACAGGCTCCACAGAAGGTTGAACCACCCTGCACAGACTGATTTTAATCATGCTCATCAATGAATACGCATTTATCCCTCCCTCATTACTATTACAGCGTAGTTATATATCAAAATGGAATTTTTAACTGAGATTTGTCCCTTCCTTTAAGATGACAACTACCTCATAAGAAGTGATAAAATGTTGGGGAGAAGGCTCAGAGGATAAAATACTCCTCTATAAACATGGAGAACAGAGTTTGATAGCTAAACCCACTTTTTATTTTATTGATTTTTATTGAGCTCTACATTTTCTCTGCTCCCCTCCCTGACTCTCCCGTTCCCTTCAACCCTTTCCCAAGATCCCCATGCTCCCAATTTACTCAGATGATCTTGTCTTTTTCTACTTTCTACTTCCCATGCAGATTCGATCCATGTATGTCTCTCTTAGAGTCCTCATTGTTGTCTAGGTTCTTTGGGATTGTCATTTGCAGGCTGGTTTTCTTTGCTTTATGTTTAAAAACCACTTATGAGTGAGCACATGTGATAATTGTCTTTCTGGGTCTGGGTTACCTCACTCAAAATGATGTTTTCTAGCTCCATCCATTTGCCTACAAAATTCAAGATGTCATTATTTTTTTCTGCTGTGTAGTACTTCATTGTGTAAATGTACCACATTTTCCTTTATCCACTCTTCAGTCGAGGGGCATTTATGTTGTTTCCAGGTTCTGGCTATGACAAACAATGCTTATGTGAACAGAGTTGAACACATGTCCTTGTGGCACGATTGAGCATCCTTTGGATATATACCCAAAAGTGGTATTACTAGGTCTTGAGGAAGGTTGTTTTCTAATTTTCTGAGAAATCACCATAGTGACATCCAATGTGGCTGTACCAGTTTGCACTCCCACCAGCAATGCAGGAGTGTTCCCTTCTCCCCACAAACTCTCCAGAATAAGTTGTCATCAGCATTTTTGATCTTGGCCATTCTTACAGGTGTAAGATAGAATCTCAGAGTTGTTTTGATTTGCATTTCTCTGATGACTAAGGATGTTGAACATTTCCTTAAGTGTCTTTCAGCCATTTTAGATTCCTCTGTTGAGAGTTCTCTGGTAAGGTCTATACTCCATTTTTTAATTGGATTATTTGTTCTTTTGATGATCAATTTCTTGAGTTCTTTGTATTTTGGAGATAAGACCTCTGTCTGATGTGGAGTTGGTGAAGATCGCTAAGCCCACATTAAAAAAAAAAAAAAAACAGCATGTGATTGTGATTGCAGCACTGGAGGGGCAGAGGCAAGTAGATCCCGGCTCACTGGCCAGCCAGTCTCACTTTTGGGCCTATAAGAAACTCTGTCTCAAAAATATTTTTTTAAAGTGTATGGTACCTTCAGGATGGCATTCATGGTTGTCCTCTGGCCTCTACATACATGTGCACCCATGAACACACATGGAGATAAGATAGAAAGAAAAGGAAGTAATAAGAATTAATACTGTAGCTATTGAAAGGAGATCTGGCCACTTAATTGGAAATTGGTACTTTCTTTCAAGAAAGAGATAAAATTTGATGGGAAAAGAGAAGGAAGGTAAACCAGATGTCCAAGCAGGAGTGTCTCCTAATGAGCTGACTTGAAGCATTAAGAATCTATTACATCAGAATATTCAGTTACAAGAGTAACACATGAAGAAGAAACAGGAGAGAGGCTCTATGTACACAAGGTCTTTGCAAGACCAAGAAATCCAGGTTCACCTGAGTGGCAGTCCTGGGAGGTTCCAAGTGTTCTCTCCCTCTTGCCATTCTCCTGTTCTCCAGCCCAAACTTCCAGCACCGTTTACAGCTATGACATGAAAGGAACTAGAGAGGGGTCGGGATGTTGGCCAGTAGTAGAGCACTCACCAGCCTTGCACGAGGACCTGGGTTCCCCTCAGCATTGGAGGGGAAGAAAAATAAATGAGAAGAGGCCACCAATATGTCTAAGAAGCTGAGAGTCTGGGCAGTTTTGAGGCCAAGGAGACACAATGTCACAAGCTAGGCTTTGAAGCAGAGAGAAATTTTGCCATGGTTCATCTGCCACATTATAAATTATACCATGCTACAAATTCCTAAAGTGTATCGCGTTTTATTTGAGCCATGCAGGCAGAAAGCAACCACCCTATAATGTCATGAATGTTGTCACAGTAAGCTGATAACAAAACTACCTGCTATACTTGTCACATAAAAATAAAATAAAAAAATTAAATCAAGTCTAGGAGAAAAAGAACTAAATTATATGCCAGGGCAGTGTGAAATCTCACATTTTATACACACATTTCTGAGCAGATATTTAATGTATGTGGAAAGTTCATATTGTTTAAAGAAAGTCAGAAGTTTTATGTTAATCAGAAGACAAGAAATTTGACCTACTCAAGTCTCCAAATGTCTAGAAGAAAGGTCCAAGTGAGAGTCCTATAGGTACAACAAACTTAGTAATTCCAACACAAAATTTTTCTTCCATCCCCTAAAAGGGCTCTTCTTGTCATAGTTCTAACCCATACTCCACCATCTAAAATAAACTGGGTCTTTTAAACAACTCACCTTCCTGGATCTTCCTAGTTTTCACAGGGCTCAAATGCGAGAAGATTGCTTCTTTTGGAATTAGCTTGGGTTCTAATTTCAGTCAGGCTAGAGATGGACCAAGTAGCATATGGAGAAGTGTAATTACAACATCCAAAGGCCTGAAGATGTAAGAGATGGACAATAATAGTCTAAACTTCATCCTTGAAAAGTGGCCGTGTCAAGGAGTGAAGCAAATCTTACCGTGCCTTATGGCCATATGAGTTGCATGACACACAATGGGAAAGCTACAGGTAAACTCAAACAAGTCACCAGACCTGGAGAAGACCATAGTTCAAACCACATCCACGCTTTTCATTAGCATTTTCACTATAGTCTTTCACGAAGCCTTCCATGGCGCATGTGATTAGGCCATCAGGGACAGGAAATTCTCATCACTACACGTCTTTCCTGTTTTGTTGTTCTGTCCATACTCAGAATGGAGTCTGACACAGTGGAGATATTCTACCAAGAGCTAATAAGGGAATGAGTGTGTCACTTGTACTGAGTAATCATTCTCTGGAAAAGAAGACCCAGATTGGAAGAAATCCAATGGATATTTTTCTATTGTTTTTATGTAAGCAGGTTTTAGTCACATCAGACAGTTTTGTGGCCAAATTAATATCTAATGAGTACTAGGTATTTTTGTTGCTGTGATAAAATGGTGTGACTTATGGAAGAATGCCATGTCCTTGCAAGGTGTAGTTTGGAAACTTGGGGTTAAGAGGGAATGGAAGAACAGACACACAAATGCACATACAGAAAAGCTGGAGTCAGGTGGGTCCTGCTCACTCTGTGGAGTGGCACCAACTATACCACAACCGAGAACCTCAGCACATTTATTGCATACAGCCTAGGAAGAGAAATTAGTCCACGTAGAAGGTGTCAGCAGGCTAGCAGTCTCAGGCTGGAATCGCCCAGGAGGAGAAAGCCGTGGTTACCAGTTTTTGTACACATTGTCCACATCTCTATGGAAGCAGGGAAAAAGGCTTTGCCACTCTGCCATCTCTCTGAGTCTGACCCAGGAGGAAGGCTTTGCCGGTTTTCCTCAGGCCTGAGGCATTGGTCCTTGACATGGTCGTATCAACAATACAGTGCCGCTGACTGGGGACCAAGGGATCAAATGCCTGAGCCCAGGAGACACATTTTCTGTTCAAACCACCAGAGTGATGAGCCCATAAATGACTGACCTTTGTCTTCTTGGGATGACATTTGAAATCTTAAATCAACCAATGCTCTCTAGCCCAGAAAAGCTTGAAGAGGTGGGAGGGAGAATCATTAGGGGGAAAAGCAAACTGTGTTGTCTTCCCGTTTCCCAAGATGTCTAGACTTAGGATTGGGCCAGTTAATGCAAGCAAATTACATCAAAGGCACTGTTTATGCTCACAGTTAAAGATTTGGAGAGAGTGTGGATAACTTGCAGATGAGTTCTTTCTCACTCTCTGCTTGTCAGAGCTCATGGCGATCAGCGGTCAGCAGGTTTGAATGACGCTGATGGTTGAAAAGATCAATAATGTACAAATCCAAGAGAGAATGATTTCTCTAGTCCTGGATAAACCTGTCAAATCTGAGGCCAGTGATGTGGCTCAGTAAGTCAAGTCACTTGTTGCCAAGACTGATCACCTCAGTTCAATCATTGGTACCCGCACGTTAGGAGAGAACCAACTCCTGCAGGTTGGTCTCTAACCTTCACCCGTGCCATCTTGGAACATTCGTGCCCGCACATATACACACATATGCAAAATAAATGAAAATGAGATTTTTGTAAATTTTAAATGAAGTCTAAGAGAGAAAAAATTAAATCACACATACTGATTAAAAATATGAGATCCCTCTTCTCCTTCCTGTCCCTTGGCGTGTGCACATCTGTCTCTCTGTCCCTCTCTCTCTCCTTCCTCTTCTCCTTTTTCTCTCTCTCTCTCTCTCTCTCTCTCTCTCTCTCTCTCTCTCTCTCTCTCTCTCTCTCTCTCTCTCTCTCTGCCCCTTCTCCTTTTCCCCTCCATAACTCCCTGAATAAATATTCAACATGTAAAAAAAAAATAAAAAAAATAAAAATGTGAGATCCCATATTTCTAAGGAGATGGGAAGGGAAGGGCTCTGGCTGTTTTGTCATGACCCTCAAGATTCTCCCCTATCTATAGCCAGGGAAGAATTAGCCTTAGGAACCGAGTCCCTGGCATGGTTCTACCTGAATCACAACACCGGCTTCTGCTTAATTATAGCAAGTACAGACCTTGTAAATATCTCTCTCAGTGACGTGGTGCCATCCAGCATGCTTCGGTCTGCTTCAAACTCGGGTTCTCTGCTCCATCTGCTGGAAGAAAAGTTACTTCCATCGGAAGATTTGCTTGAACTTTTCAAAGGAAATTTCTACCGCTGCAAATCAATTTGTGGGCTGGAAGGGTCTGGGGATGTAGCTCAGTGGAAAAACCTTGCCTGCCAGGGGCAAACATGGGTTTGATCCAGCAGCCCTTCCCCCACTAAGAAAAACCCACCCGTGAAGGTGAATTTGCTTTTCTGGATTACTCACTGTAGATGCTCCACTGACTAAGGTTTCAGAATCTATTTGTCTTTGAAAGGAGCAATAAGAGGAATCCATCTTAGTGAAACATCTAAATTTGACACAACTGCTTCTAATATTTTTTGAACAGGGAAAGAAATAGAAAATTAAGCTATTAACATTCTTCTCAACGTTTCTGAACTTTAAGGCCTTTACATATTCCTGAAGGGTCTAGTGTTTTATTGAAGTCATGCTAAATATTAAAAAAGCAATTACTTTTAAACTAATAGTATGTGCTATAAAATTTTCATCGGCATATAAACTCTAAACTGGCAGTAGGGTGTGGAATAAAAGTGGGCAGGAGACAGTTTTCAGAACATGAGAAAACAAACACCACCCTGCTTCTGCATCCATAGGTCCTGCAGGTAAGGATTTAAAGAACTGCCAATTAAAAACAGTCTCTCTTTAAATGGTCTGCACTGAATGCAAAGAGACTTGTCCCCCCCTGTCATTACTCTCTAATGTTATCCAGAGTCACTTTACAATATTCTTTAAAGTCCATGGGATATGATTAGCAATCTAGAGACTGTTTAAATCATACAAGAGGATTATGGAAGTCATATGCTTCCAAGTTACATATAGGAGTTGAGTGTCTATGAACCCAGTGTCCTGAAACCGACCACTGGATGATACCCCAGGATGACTGTTCTAAAAGCAGACTTGCCAGCAGAGCAGGGACAGGCTGGCTCAGAACATTCTTAGCTAACATTCCCTACCATTCCCCTCAAACAAGTCATAACACTGGAACCTGTGCAGAGGGAAATCGTGAAAGCAGGGATGGGGGTTTCTGGAATTTTTGTAGGAGGCAATGGTAAGGTTGGATCCATCTTAGGTGGAGATTTCGTTTGTAAGAATGAAAAGTGTCAGAGAGTTGTATGAAGAGATAAATATGGAATTATTTGTGTGCTTGCCTCTTCTACTTCACTCTTTCTTTCTTTTTCTTTCTTTGTTTCTCTGCAGCCAGTGCTGATTTCCCATACAACCCAGGACAAGGCCAAGCTATAAGAAACGGAGTCAACAGGAACTCAGCTATCATCGGAGGTGTGTGATACATACAACAGACTTTCTAGCAGCTACTCACCAGGGAAAAGCAATTTTAAAAATGGGGCTGGAGAGACGGCTAAGCAGTTAAGAGCAAAGACTGCTTTTCCAGACAGACCCGAGTTCAGTTCCCAGAACCCACAGAAAGCTGCTCACAACAACTACCTGTAACTCTGGCTCCAGAGAATCATCCATAGGCACCCACACGCATGTGCACATATACCCAAATATATACACATATCCATAAATAAAGTACATTAAAAATATTCAAAAGGGTAGTTAAGTGACATTATCCCAAGTTCAAGTATAATGACTTTTTTGGGTTTTGTTGTTGTTGTTGTTGTTTTAAGATAAACTCAAAGTATCATATGAACTTATACAATAAACAGGTCAGTGACTTTTTGACACACACCCATATCCACCACCACAACATATAGAATACATCATCGTAAAATAACTCCTCTCGGCTAATTTTGCTATCCCTTTTTTTTTTTTTAAGTCCCCACCGATTCCTTCCGCTCCTCCACAGTTTCCTAACTGGTATGAAATTTGCCACACTTTGGTTCATTCAGCATAATGTTTTTATATCTGTCCACACTATTTTGCTCATCAACAAATTTACCTCTCTTGCCAAGCTGTAGTTCATCGAATGGCTATGCCATCATTTGTTTTACCCATGTACCCATTGCTAGATTGTTGTCTCGTCTCCAGATTTGGGTTATTAAAAGTAAAGCTACACACATCTTAATAATCTGGTATATACCTTAGGTAGACTCCTCAATAATTCCTAGAAATGCAACCACTAAGACTGTAAAGAAAGCAGATATTTAACTCTGTAAGTCAGTGCCATGCAGCTTTCCAAAACGACCCAGCCACCTACAGTCCCGTGATCAATCTCTAAAAGGCCGCTTGTTCCCCAGTCTCTTGGTGCTGTCAGCCTTCTGACTTAGCCACTCTGCTAGGTGAGTTGTGGCATCTCTGTGCTTTTGGATGACGGATAATCTCATCACTAGTGATGCTCAGTGTGTTTTCAGTGTTTACTCTCTTATTATTATTATTATTATTATTATTATTATTATTATGTACATAATATGCCTGCAGGCCAGAAGAGGGCACCAGACCCCATTACAGATGGTTGTGAGCCACCATGTGGTTGCTGGGAATTGAACTCAGGACCTTTGGAAAAGCAGGCAAAGCTCTTAACCTCTGAGCCATCTCTCCAGCCCCCCCCCCCCCAGTGTTTACTGTCTTATGTGATTATTTTGTGAAGTGTCTCGAAATCTTTCTCCACCTCCTTAATCGATTGTTTGGTTTCTTGCTATTGATTTGAAAGAGTTTATATTCTGGGTACAAGTCCTTTGTCAGACACAGATAAATATTTTTTTCCCCAATCTACAGCTTGTTAACAAACCTGACTCCATGTTGTCCGGGTCTGGTACATTCTTATTGATTTTCTGTTTAATGGTTCTGTCAATTACAAAGCAGAAGAGGGCCGAAGCCTCCAACTGTGGTTATGGATTAGTCTAATTCTTCCTCTGCTTTGCTGTTTTGTGATTTTATCAGGCAGGCACACATCTGGAGTCCTTACGTCTTCTTAAATATTTTATCATCATGATTTTTCCTTATTATCCCTGGTACTTATACCTTTTGTCTCCATAGTCAGTCTTGGTTGTTAGGGATTGGTTTGCATAGGTCCCTCTGTGCTCACTGTTATCTCTGCCATCTCTAGTCTAATTGATTTTCTCCTCATAGGAGAAAAAAAATTGTTCTTTGCATATTTGGTCATTTTTATATTGGCTGCTAGACATTATTAGCATGACTGAGTTTGGGGGTTGAATGGTCATTTATATTGCATGCCGAGATCTCTCACAGCACTTATAGATAGCTTGATATTTTTTAGTCATGTTAAGCTTTTTGCAGGGCAAATCTTGCCAGACCTGTCACTGCCTTAAAAGCATGCCTTTAGCATGACCTTTCCTAGTCTGAACCGAATGCCCGCAGCTATTTACCATTAGAGCCTGATCATCTTCCAGTCCTGTGTGAGCTCTGGAAATTGTTTACTGTGCCTCCCTGCTCTGTGGAGGGTCATGCATGTGTACACATGCATATGTTAGTATTCAGCTGGAGGTTCAGCAGCTTCACGGATTAGCAGAGACATCTGTGCGGAGCGCATGCACTGGCTTTGAAGCCCTGCCCCCAGTTCAAGAAGCCCACGGGGTTCCCCTGGTTCTCTCTGCAGAGCGGTGTGGACAGTCAGAAAACTGGACAAAGTATGGAAACTCGTCATTTCCGGCTCTTTCCTCAGGCACCGCGTGTCTGGTCTATCTGTTGTCCACCATCTGAAAGCCTGTGCTTCGTCTATTTTATCTAGTTTTTAGTTACTTTGGGCAAGACGAGAAGTCACCTTCCGGTTCCTGTTAAACCTTTTGTGCCTGGAAACAGAAGCCACGGGTCTCTCCTGCTGTCCTCGTGACTATCACTGTTTTCTGTGGGGAAGAGTCATATCCAAGGGAGCTGGGATGCAGCGGCGAGATAGAAATGTAGACAAGGCTTGTTTAACCTCTGGTATTTATCTGCTGTCTGTCCCCAGGGGTCATCGCTGTGGTGATTTTCACCATCCTCTGCACCCTGGTCTTCCTCATCCGGTACATGTTCCGTCACAAGGGCACCTACCACACCAACGAGGCTAAGGGGGCTGAGTCAGCCGAGAGTGCAGACGCTGCCATCATGAACAACGACCCCAACTTCACAGAGACCATTGACGAGAGCAAAAAAGAGTGGCTCATTTGAGGGGTGGCTTTTTAGCCATGGGCGAGGGAGGGGGTTAAGGGAGGAGGGAGAGGGACAAGAGCACCCTGCGTCACACCCCTGAGCACACGCTTACAGTATCAGCACAAGCTGGGGAAGGCAAGCAACCCAATATTCTTAAGACTGATGGCCACACGAAAATATACTTTTTAATATTTCTTTATAGCTGAGTTCCCCCTTCTCTATTAAAAGAAAATAATACAAAAATGCTTTTAGAGTTTAAGCAACAGTTGGAATTTGTAGGTAATATCTGTCTTATTTTGTGTGTGTTTAGAGGTGTTCTAAAATCCCGTGGTAACAGGGCAAGTTTTCTACATTTTTAAGAGCCCTTAGAATGTGGGTATTTTTTTCTCAAGAAAAACTGATACGCATCCATACACAGCTTATGACATTCTCTTCCTTTTGCATCTAGTCGACTTTTAATGGGCTGTTGTAGCAATTAGTTTGTGTCAGATAACATTTCTTTTGGTGTCCCATAAAACAGAAATGAGAAAGAAAAAATGGGCAAAGAGCCTGTTTGCCAGTCTTCAAAGACACCTCGATCTAGGCCAGTTTTCTGATGGCCCCTGTCTGTCGTTAGCTGGTGAAGGAAGAGGAAGCAGCTCCTGTCCTGCAACAATGTAACCAACACAAGTGGAAACAAGCGTCCAAGAATCTGGCAAAGAAAAACATACTGGGTTTATTGCTTCTGTTTTCCATTGACTTCTACATAATGATGTCCCATGGATGTAGTCTTAGGCCTCTTTAATGTCTGTAACTATTAGCTATAAAACCATGGTGAGCAACTGTTACAGGACTTCTCTGTTTTAACTTTAACTTATCAGACTGTACGTGTATACATGCCTCAATGGGGAATTAGAGCCAGAGGGAATGTCTTCTTTGCTCTGTTTCTTTTATATTTATAACGAAAATATGGACACTTTCTAGTGAATGCATAAATTAGTGTGCTTTTTTTTTAATTTTGCTCTAAACTTCAAGTTTTTACACCGCTGTGATAAAATCCTAGCAGATAGCACTCTCTTGATTGCACAATACAATAAAGCCAAGTTACAACAGCTGTTACTCTGGAATCATGTGGGAAACACTGCCATACCTCAAACCAACTCAACTGCAGAAATACCGTCATGATACAGAGATCTGTGACAGACACATCAGAGGCTGTGGTCGCCACCAACCTGATCGTCAATTACCACTTCTCTTTAAGAGACTCCAATTGTCTAGTAGATTACACATTTTAGGGCTATCAGGAATCTTGAGCCATTTGCTCCAAAAATAACACTTGATTTTATGTTTTAAAAAAGTAGACTTTGTGTAAGAAATTGGGAGCAATTCTTCCTATTAGAACACCCAAAAAGAATTTAATTAAATAATTTTTTAATTATACAAAAGTTTCTTGAATGGCTACCGTTTATAATTGTAATATGTCAGGCCTCTTATACTTTAAAACCTCTTTTTAAAAATTTTATAGGCTCCAACATTTGAGGAATTAAAAGTGATGATTCTTCATTTCTGCTCTTAGAAGGGCAGAGAGCTTAAAGTGGTATAGACGCCGATTCTCTGATGGTCTGTCTCAGTGAGATGCATGTTCCAGTAGTTGGAATTTTATGCACACACTTTCAAGGTTCTCCGAAAACTCAAATTATTGGAGGATCTAAATTTCTTAAGTAATGGTAAACCTTATCCCAAGCTGCTTATTGCTCCAACTTACAATGCACTCCAAAAAGAGGTAAGAGTTGGGTCCATTCCCCTTCAGTCACAGAAACAGAATATAAAGGAATCCTGAGACCTCTTTCAATTGCAGGCAGACTTCAAACAGGCCCATGAACACCCTTAATTGTCAAGTCTTGCAAATTCTTTCATGAAGTATTAAATGGTTTTATTTAATAGGACAAAATGCCAGAACAATATTAACAATTACATTTGAGAGCCAAGCTTATTTTATTTCACCAAGATACCTGAGCGTGAAGCATTCTTTTTCATATTTTCAAGTTGAAAAGGCAAATGTTTATCATTATGACTTACAAGTGTTCCTGATTTTTTACAGCTTATTTTACAGGTATTACTTTTGTGCTTAACAATGCCAGGTAGAAAGTTATTCTTTCTGGCATTCCCCAAGATAGCTGTGTTCATTTTGTATTAGCTCAGCACTTCCCCAAATGATTAGCAAGAGAAACCATCAGGACAGTCCCCAGTATCAGAGTGTCCTCATCTGGCACTTCTCTTCACTGTTTCCTTCCCTTGCTCCCGCCACAGAGAGCAAACACTAGGGTCTCACATATCAGCAAAGCTGGGGTACTGAATGATATTGTCCTCAGTTAAGACACATGGAGAGAGCAGACACAGTCTCTCCTAAGGCAGTTACAATACATCTGGCAGACAGGAACCAGAGGTGGATGAAGCAGTAAGTAACTAAATTAGTTGCTAAGTGAGTCCTGAAGTCTTGACCTCTTCTTGGAATTATGCCCTTAACCCAAATCCCCACATCTGTGCATGACAGACATAGCCAGTGTGTTCTGAATGGTAAATAATTGCTCGTCTGAAGAAAAAGAAGTGATTCTCTGTTCCAGTTCCCTCCCTTGACAGTTTGAAATGAGTTGTTTCAAGTCATGATATAACCCAAACTTGCCTAACCCTAGACTGTCTTTCGTCCCCACTACCAACCACCTGGACATTTTATAGCCATTATATCATCAATCAAGCACAGACCCATGGAAGCTCCTTTAAGCAATAAGACTATATAAACCAAACAAAACCCAAACACTGTGCCAAAGGAATAAGACACACTGGTACAAGCCTGAAATCCCAGCATTGGAGAGACCAAGGTAGGAGGATGAGTTCAGTTTCAGCCTGGGTTATATAGCAAATTCTGGCTAGCCTGAACTGCGTAATGAAACCATTCTCAAAAAAAGTTATAAATAAATAAACATTCAGAGAACATTGGTAACTGGAGGATTGTGCGTGCATGAACTTCCTCTGCATCTAAATCAAATATCTGTGTTTTTCAAGAAGCTAAGAAAGACGCTGAATGAATGCAAAATCAGCGGGATTCTCTGCTCCCAAAATAGCATATTCTCTGGGGCACATAGAAACTAATTCAGAACATCAAAAATTTCATGGTTGAATTTTCCCTGGGCCTTCTTAATATGTAAGAATGTATTTCCTCATTCTTATCTACCAACAGTTTAAAAATAGGAAGGCTTGTGAATTGTTTTAATTGAAGATCTGGGAACAAGAGTTTTAGAGGACTTTTGTTAGAAACTTCCCTACTGATGCAACAGTCCCACCATGACCAGTGAGTAGATCCTAACCCTGTTGTTGCACATGGCAAGAGAGCACCTGTAAGCCAGGCCAGACAACAGCCTTGCACAGCTTAAAGTACTCCTGGGAGAAGCCAACAGGCACTGGCTCCCACCACACCAGGGATCAGGGAGTGAGAAGATACACTAACTTCTTCAATCCCAGCCAATGGGTCTGGCTCCCACCACACCAGGGTTCAGGGAGTTTCGGAAGATACACTAACTTCTTCAGTCCCAGCCAATGGGTCTGGCTCCCACCACACCAGGGTTCAGGGAGTTTCAGAAGATACACTAACTTCTTCAATCCCAGCCAATGGGTCTGGCTCCCACCACACCAGGGTTCAGAGAGTTTCGGAAGATACACTAACTTCTTCAATCCCAGCCAATGGGTCTGGCTCCCACCACACCAGGGTTCAGGGAGTTTCGGAAGATACACTAACTTCTTCAATCCCAGCCAATGGGTCTGGCTCCCACCACACCAGGGTTCAGGGAGTTTCGGAAGATACAGTAACTTCTTCAGTCCCAGCCAATGGGTCTGGCTCCCACCACACCAGGGTTCAGGGAGTTTCGGAAGATACACTAACTTCTTCAATCCCAGCCAATGGGTCTGGCTCCCACCACTCCAGGGTTCAGGGAGTGAGAAGATACACTAACTTCTTCAAGATCACCTGTTCTCTATGTTCACTCCACTTGTTACCGTTTTCTCCTCTCCTTGCTGTGCCCTTTTTTCAGGAGAGAATCTCCTTTTACATCTCATACTTCTAAACAATGCCTGATTTGAACTCTTTTTCTTCCCCTTCTGCTATGCTGTCAAGCACCTTTTAAAAAAATGTTTAGATTGCCGGTTTTGTATGGCAAGTGCTTTTACCTTCAGAGTCATCTTGACAGTCCGAGATTCTTTTTGCTTGTTCTTTTGATACAGCGCCTCATGTTGCCCACTCAGTCTCTGAACTCATTATGTAGCTGGGGCTGGCTTTAAATTCCTGATGTCTTGGCTATAAATTCTGGATTATAGGTGTGTGCTGCCATGCCTGGACACATGTTGAGATCTACAAGCTGACTCTCAGGGGTCCCATTCACTAAAACATCATCTAAAAAAGATGCCCTTGCTTTTAGCCAAAAATTAGTGAGATGCATGGTTGCTGTTCCTCAATTCAGGGTTGAGTGGCTCACCAGGAAGAACACTTCAGAAACTATTATTGGTTGGATAAGTCAAACTCAGCTTAGTAAATGCTGCCATACAAAACTGGCAGTCTAAGTCCAATCCATGGATCCTACAGTAGAAAGAAAGAACTGACTTCATACAAGCTGTCCTCTGACCCCTACACCTACACACACTCACACACATGAGCAAGCACACACACACACACACACACAGGCACGCACGCACGCACACACCATAAATAAAATTTAGCAAGAATTCCTACCCTTTCTCCTTCCTAGACTTGCTAGGTGATCCTGGCCATACCCTTGAACTTCTGTCCATCCTTCTCCAGTGTTTGACATGGAGTTGCTTTATCCACGTCAAAAGACAATTGTGAACCAGATGAATTCTTGACTGTGCAACACTTTGATGCCCAAATATAAACTCCAAGGTCAAAGGAGCCTCATAAAAGACTGATTTGGCTTGTGGGTATAAGTTGCATTTTAAAAGTACTATAGAAAGAAACCATGTAGCCATGCACACACACGGAGACTCATGGGACATTGCTGAATTATGACCCAGAAAGACTTCAGGCAGCTAGGCTGTCAACGGAGGGAAATGGAACCCAGCGGAAACCTAGAGAAACTGGAAATTTTAGAGTAAATCCCTGCATCCTCACCTGGCCGTGACCTGTGGCTCACAGTATACATTCAGTCTCAGGCAGCCAGTATGTAGCTGGACTGGCTTACAATCAACCGCACACAAAAAACGGTGTGTTTAGAGGCCCTGCAACTCTACCCTACGGTCCCACTCGCGGCGATGTCGGAAACTATAACGAGCATTTCTCTCACCACAGTATTATTTTCCTCTCATCTGTAAAATCACTGTCAGTTAAACAGAGAAATTATGTTCGAAAGTTGAGTAAAGACTGGAAGAAGGTAATAAAGACTGGGTCCCCCCCACCCCCCGCGTGCTCGCACGCAGCGCCCATTCGAGCGTCTCTGGTCCAGATGGAGTGTGCTGTAAGAACACGCCTGCTAAGACACTTTGCCCTGTTTCCCAGGCTCGGCTGACTTACAGTCCATGGGGGCTGGCTTCTGAGAAGGCGGTGACGGTGTAGCGGTTCCTCCCGAGTAGGTCAAGAAACTGTTCTCGATGCTGCCAATTCTCGGCTTTGCTTTGTTGGGTTCTTTTCACTTTTGAAGTGAACACGGAGACGGTGGGGATTGGCGCCGCGGAAAGCCAGCCTAAGCAGTCACCTCGTGAGCCAGTTAGGACTTCATCCCTGTGGAATGCCACCAAATTTGACTCTCTAAAAGCAACAGCATGTAAACTAGAATGAAAGAAGGAAATGATGTATGTATGCCTAGTATTCTTTTGTGGATGTCTTTCATTTGCCTAAAGTTATATTAGAAACCAGATTGATAAATAAAATATTCGAAATAGTTTTAATTATCCTAAAAGCAATTCTTTGTGTTTTATGCCACTTGGGTTATTTTAGGGTTAATTTCCAGCCTTCTGCACATGTGCAGAAGTAGATGTCTACTGAGAATATGGCTGTCCCGAAAGCTGCGGAGAAGTAGACAGTCCTCAAAGACAGGTTTTGTTTGGATCCCTGGTTAGCCTTCACTTGCTGGTATACCCTCCCCTACCATTTTGAGTAAAGTAGCTTAATGGATATTGCCTTCATATTTGGGGTCAATTTATAAGCATCTTGATAAATTGTGCTTAGAGTCAATTTGTCTCTAAAATGTATTCTGACCTGTATCCGGAAAGTGAGCAATACTGGACAGTGGCCAGATGGATCCAGGCCAATAAACTGGCTCAGAGGCCTCAGGCCACATCTGCAACTGCTAATCTGGCAAGTCCATCCCATGTGCATTAAAAGCTAAACTGTCCCCATTTGCTAGTCTTCTGCTGCCCTGGGAAAGCCATTTTTGCTTACTCGTTTATCAGTGTGGAACTATATGTGCACCAAGGATATGTGAAGTCCAGCCTAAAGCCAGCTTCCCTGCTCTGCTCTGATCCCCAAGGCCAATCAACAACAAAAGCCTCCTAGTGCTTGGAAATCATCTCAATATGTGATTTGTAGCGACTCCACTTGCTAAACATGACCAACAGGGACAACGGCAGAGGGGCCGCCGCACAGTCTCCTGAGAAAAGGAAGTCGGCCCTAGAGACATCCAGGATGATTTGGAGACATATGAAATGCCAGCTTGGGGCTTTGGAACCTCGGTATGCTTGCTTCCTTCCCGTCCCGCTGATGACACCAGTAAATCCCAGTAGAGCATCCACTTCACTTTGTATAGGATAATATTTGCTAGAGAGGGGGTGGAGCTAACGTGAGACAGAAAGAAGAATGGGAGAAAGGACTTCGCGTTGAAGAAAATAGATGACAAAGTTACTTTTGGCAGTTATGATCTGCACGTGCAAAAAAGAGGAAAATGCAGAGCTATGTTTTGAGCAAGAGTCTACATTCTCCCAAATAAGACTTTGTATAAAAATTACATCACATTACAGAAGAAATTAGAGTGGCCATCATCATCATCTGTCATTGCTCTGAGAACTACAAATTCAGTGAGACCTGAAATAATCCTGGTACCAGGATCTTCCTCTCTACCCGCAATCCCTCCTTCCTGAACACAGCAACATGCTTCAGAGACACACAGCTCAAAGCAGGAAAGGGACGTGAACTTCCTTTCCTGGTTACACGTCCCTGGCCTATCTTTTCATCTTATTCAGCATCTGAGTATACAGTAAGCAAGACTCCTGGGACAGCAAGTCCATGCCATCCACGCCAGGTGATCACCAAAGGAAAGAAACGTGAGACGGCGCAGCCATTTCTTTCAAAAAATATAAAGCCAAGAGTATAAGACCACTGATGACCAGACCAATTGGAAACTGAGAAATGAACTTACTTTGTCATCAAAACAGGGAAGGTGGAAAACACAAATTTTAAGCATAGAAAAATCAGTCCTAAAATAGAGTTCGAGGGCAATTCTTTATATCATGAGGGTTCTGAGTGGGAAACGCAAACTGTTGCCCTACAGCCTAGTATATTTGAACCAGATGCAAGCTAAAACCAGAAAGAATCATGTTAGAGACAAATAAAAGGGAAAATACAGCCGGGCGGTGGTGGTGCACGCCTTTAATCCCAGCACTTGGGAGGCAGAGGCAGGCCGATCTCTGTGAGTTCGAGACCAGCCTGGTCTACAAGAGCTAGCTCCAGGACAGGCTCTAAAAGCTGCAGAGAAAACCCTGTCTCGAAAAAACCCAAAAAAGGGAGGGGGGGGGAATACTTCATGTCACAAACTACTAAGGATGATTGTGGGGTAAATATATACATTCTACATGATGTCTTCAAATAGCTGATTATCTCATACAATCATCTCACTATATGGATCTTCAGGGCAGTCAAGACTATTAGTGCTCGTGAAACACTTCCCAGTACTTAGCACCATCCTAGGACTGAGCTAACAAGGTGGACGTGGTCCTGACCTCACAAAACCTGCATTCTTGGAGGAGAAAGAAGAGAAGCACATAAACTAATGTTGCAATAAAACACTAAGGGATTTATACACAAGGCCCTGAAAGAGAGTGGGGTGCAGAGGGGCCTTCTCAAGGAAGGCAGTTATGGTTTGGTCCACTGAAGAGAAGTGAGCTAAAGATGAAAGCAAGCCTCCTTAGGGGCCAAGGGAGTAGCCAGTTGTAATGAGACTGAGGCGGGGAGGAACTAGAGGCTCAGGACCCCACAGGTCAGTGCACAAGGAAAAGAGAACAAAAGGAGGAGCCAGCAACTCCGAAAATCTGTTCTAAAGGTAAAAGGTGTGTGTGTGTGTGTGTGTGTGTGTGTGTGTGTGTGTGTGTGTGTCTGACTGCTCTCTGGAGAAGTAGAATCAAAAGGACTGGAGAGAGACAGAACGACAGGGAGAGGAAGAGAATTTAAGAAACAGTCATGGGTTCTGGTTTTCTTATTTCAGAGTAGGTTAAGTACAGTCTAGTAGAAGCTGCAAGGAGAATGTGCACGAGCATGGGGCAAGAAAGGCACAGGCAATGCAAAGTCAATCAATGAGCAATCCAGTCAATCAAGGAGCATCAATATTACAAATAGTACATGCACAAAGGTCATGTGAAAGGAGGAGCTCGAGAATGTTCCACAGATTACCGACCTGAAGGGCCACCAAAGGGCAAAGTCTAAGATGCTTTCCTCCCCACAGTTAACACCACAGAACCCTGCAAGGAGGGAGGAAAAGGAAGAGTGTGACCTCTGCTCCCACGTGTGGTTGCAGAATAAAAACCTCATACTCGGTACTGGCCTGAGCAGGACGTAGCAAACAATTCTACTTCTGAGCATGGAAGGAGAAACATACATCAGATGTAAAGTTTTACCTCTGAGCCGGTGCCTCTAGAGCCAGAAGAGCACTCCTGCTTGTAAAGCAGTGTTTCCGAAGCTGGACCACTGGGCAGATGTCGCTTGTTATTCATCTTGTTGTAAATAAAATGTTCATGGCTAAATCACAGATCTGGCTCGAAGCACGCCCTGGGCTTTGTTAAAAAAAAAAAAAATACAAGATGCTTCTGCCATATTTTTCTGGCTGATCAAGTTATCACTCCTCTAAATTAAATTTACAAAGCTCATTCGCTTTTATTCCAAGCAGTAACCATGGCATTCTCTAAATCATTGCCAGTGTAGCAGATATATTGATCACTGCCAGGCCTGTCATTAGGAATCTCAGTTTAAGCACTGCTGGAGCGAGCTCTGAAGTTTAATTAGTATCCCCGTCTGGTGTTGTAAAATACAAGCCTGCGACATATGGGAAAGAAAAATGAGCTAATGTGAATCTGAAAGACACGAAACCAGCAGCGAGTGTGAGCAGACAGCTGAGCGGGTTCTGCTTCGGAGTGACATGCCATTGTACCTGAATGCAGTGTGCAACTGATTTGAGGAAAAACATTTATTACTCTACTCAAGAAGACAACTGGTCTCTGGAGCAATGGAGAAGGAACAAACGACAGGCATTGGGTCTGGTAGCAAGGTTACACGGGGGCATGGATTCCTACGGTTGTCATCACTGGGCATAATCACTGATGAAGCTTTGAGAGGCATGGTCTGGAGAAGCCAGCTCGCCTCCAGGACCCACAGCTCTAAGAAGGGGACTGCAGGTGCAGCCAGGTATGTAACAGGGGCCACACATGCCAAATCCTTCACAAATGAGTCAAAACTTGAAAAACTGTCTTCATATTTCTCACTTTGAAGGTACCAGTTTTGATTCACAAAGACTCCGTGCTCTCAGAGGAGGGGATTTGCTGAGGGTTCAAGCTGACCACCCTGCTGTCATCGGGCCCACACCAGCTACCACAAAGAAGAAAGGAAAACTCGGTCACACTTGATAGGCACCTGCCAGAATTCCATCTGCATATGCAGCCTGTTTGCTCCAGTCTGTTCTGGGGCTGTGACAGAATACCCTGACAAAGGCAACTTAGGGGACAGGGGTTTATTTTAGCTTACAGTTCCAGGTTGCAGTCTGTCATGTTGGTGGAAGGAACTTGAAGTAGCCCGCCGTGGTCATAACCAAGAGCAAAGGGAATGGATGCATGCGTGCTCATGCTCAGCATGTTCCTCCACTCTACTACAGCTCAGGATCGCCTGCCTAGGGAGCGGTGCTACCTATACTTCCTAGATCTTCCCACTTCCACAATCCCCTCTAAGCATGGCCACAAGGCCAACCTGATCTGCACAATCCCTCATTAGGGTTCTCTTCCCAGATGATCCAGACTGTGCTAAACTAACAATTAAAGCTCACAATCACGTACGCCCCCTCTCCCTCATCTACCGGATCCAGAGCTCCAAGGTGCATGGAAAGCTCCTGCTATCTTCTAGTCCTGGGTCGCTCATGCTCCTTCCATCTGCTCTACCTGGCACGCATCTGTGGCTTTTCCTCCTTCTGGAAGGGCTCAGAAGCAGGCCTTTAATCACCAGACAGCATGCAAAGGGCCTTGAGCATGTAGCAGCCTTTTTCCTTACAGATGTTCCTCTCTGTGCTCTCCTGTGGAACAGGATTTCTCCCTGGCCCCATCTCTGGGGTTTTCTTTTTTCTTTCTTTCTTTCTTTTTTTTTTTTTTTTTTTTTTTTTTTTTTTTTTGGTTTTTCGAGACAGGGTTTCCCTGTAGTTTCTAGAGCCTGTCCTGGAACTAGCTCTTGTAGACCAGGCTGGCCTCGAACTCAGAGATCCACCTGCCTCTGCCTCCCGAGTGCTGGGATTAAAGGCGTGCGCCACCACCGCCCGGCTTTGGGGTTTTCAACATGTCCATACTTCCACCTCCCACAACCCTGATTTCTCCTCTTTTGGAGTCCCAGCTTAGAAAGACTGCTGCTGAGGAGGCCTAGCTAGAGAATTTGTGGGGAGTATTTCAAAATGGAAAGGTGAGTTCATCAAGAAGAGAGAAACTGATCTCCCTTTCCCATGGCCTTCCACCCCAACCCACATAAAGAGAAAACTCCAGATCATTACAGACCTCTACACTGGCTACATCGAATGCCTGGAGTAAAAGCAGGAAGGGCAGTGGTGGCACGTGTCTTTAGTTCCAGCACTGGAGAGGCAGGCAGGCAGATCTCTGAGTTCAAGGTCAGCCTGGTCTACACAGTGAGTTCCAGGACAGCCAGGGCTACACGGAGAAACCCTGTCCTCTACGAAAAGAGTAGGAAAGATTTTCTAGCCTGGTTCCCTGCTGAGTAGAAGTCGGTGTGGATGGAAGGTGTCAATTACTTTTACCCAGAGATGCCACATTGCCTGGCCATGGTGCCCTCTGTACCCAGGCTCCCTTGGGGCAGAGAACCAGGGAAGAACACAAATGACACTCTCAAGGCAAAACATAACTTGTCCCAATCCCTGGCGGAAAGCAGCTGAGTCAGGTCCCTGCCTAGAGAACAGCTGAGATCCATTCATGATAAACCACTAGAGACTGTCTGTACAGGCACTGAGATGCCAGACCGGGGGCACGTTCCTCTATCCATGAACCCCACTCGCGAACACACAGGCACACACAATATCAATTTCAAGAGGCAAGCCTGGCAACCCCAGTGTAGGCCCTAAGTATGAAATGAGAGTAGGGTCCCTCTGGCACAGGGAAATGCCCAGACAACCCAGAAGGTGGCCACAACTCCCTTGTCTCACAGTCCCCTGGCCCCTCTAGTCCAACATCTCTCTCTCTGCTTTGCTTCAGCTACAGAGTTTCCCTGGATCCTGTCACTTTGAGGAGGAGGACCACTGCCCACTGCATTGTACCCACCCTGGACACAGGATTTGCTGTCCTTTCCCCTTTCTTGCCTGCTGTCCCACACACACACACACACCTTGCTCCCACTTGGATTTGAACGCCAGCTACAGGCCTCCTGACTGACTCTTCCTTTATGGAAACAATCTCCCTCTCCTTCTGGAGCCCCAGATGAGTGTTTCAAGGACAGTCTGGGGGCTGGAGAGATGGCTCCTTAGTAAAAGGCACTTGCTGCTCTTGCAGAGGACCCAGGCCAGGCTCTACTGCGTGCTTTCCCAGTGTTCCGTAGAATTTGAGGAGGTTGCCAGTCTGCACTGAATAGACTGAGTAACTACGCTAGGTGCAACAATCAGAGCTGTAAGTCTGACCTTCAAAAAGACAGAGAGCAACCAGAATGCCAGGGGTCTCTATTTTATCCCCCACAGAAAAATTATCCAGGGGATAACCTGATACTAGGCAATCAGTGTGCTGCTGTTCCTGGAGCTGGTTTCTTGTGATGGTAAGAGCACATAAACTAATATGCAAGAGCCCTTTATTAGGTCTTTATTAGGCTTTATTAGGACAATTGCTCAAGCTACATAGGAGATGAAGCTCCAGCCAAGAACGAATAGGCCTGGTAGCCCTCAGAGAAAGAGGGGTTGCTTATATAGGGAAGGTTACCTGCATTGGTTCCCATCCAGATCCTCCATGCAAAAGAGGCGTTAAAGCTTGCGGACAGTGTCCTGTCCTGACTGGCTGAAATCTGATCTGGTCAGCTCTGCTGACTGGGGCAAGGAAGGTGTTCGGAAGCTGGCCTTAGTCTGTATCTTTGAGAATAGGATGTGTTCACAGCTCCTGTGTTGTAACTCCAGGGCTGGGTAAACTCTGGGTCTTCATTTGTGTTCTCGTTTGGTATTTCTATAAAAGCACACAGTAGGGATGCTCTTTGCAGGGCCCCTTATTTGATCTGATCTTGTCATCCTTTCATAGACTATCCACAACTATCCCAAAGCTGCCTCATGAAAACCCTGCTGTTCAGGCATGCCCAGGTTAGCCCTTCTCTACTTCCAGATAAGATGTCATCAAACTCAAGAATCGCAAATGTCCTAGTGTTCTTTCTGTTGCTGTGAGAAACAAAACACCCTGACAAAAAGCTACTTATGGCAAGAAAGAGTTCACTCAGTTCATAATTCAAGCTTATATAATTTAAGTTCATTGTTGAGAAGTCAAGGCAGGGACTCAAACAGGGACTCATCACATCCACGGTCAAGTACAAGTAGCAACTAAATGCACTCCTGCTGCCTGCTTTCTCACCCATCTGCCTTTCTACCCATGCAGTTCAGGCCCAGCCTAGGGAATGGTGCCACCCATAGTGGTCTGAGTCGATGAACAAGATAACCCCTACAGACAGACCCACAGTTTCTAAGTGCTATACTACATGAATACATACCGGGTTTCTAACAAAGCTTCCCAGGATTCCTTTGTGTGAAGAAGAAACTGCTTTTGTAATAATGTCTAAGGTCTCCTGACAGGCTTCAAATTATAAAGTTCTCTCTGTTCTTTTATCTCCTGGCTGTGTGTGTTGTATTTGTGCTCACTAGGTAGTTATAGAATCTTTGGTTGTACCTTATGTATCAGTCTACCCAGCAATCAAATACTAAGATCAGTCTTCTTGAGGTTGCCCTGGTCATTGGCAACCGACTCCACCTGGAACTAAGCTTTAAATGTGATCAGGCATGCTCTTCCACTTGAGAACTTCATACATATTTATTTGTCAAAGGGCCGGAAAGTCTTCCTTTGAGGGCCAGTGAGTTTTCACGTGTCCGGCTTTAGTTAGAAAACTGATAATCCCCATATTTGAAAATCTCTTCTCGGACTCTTTCCTAATTATTAGCTAGTATCTGAATGGTGTATTAGTATTAGATGGCAAGTTCTGTCTTAACTCAATGCAAACGGCAGGAACAGGGACCAAAAGACAGAAGAATGGAAAGTAGTGAACAAAGTCAGTAACATGTAAAATTAATATTCCATAACAATTATAATTCAGGAATAATAACAATAAGAAAGAACTCTTACCCTGAAGAGGAAGAGGATGTGGTGTCAACTGGGACTAGACCTAAGTTGCTGATTCCTTGGAGGCAATTTAATTGATACCAACTACTGAAGTGAAACTTATATTTGAAAAATAGCTGCAGAGGTCCATCTGTGGTGTGTGTCGGTTCCTGAGTTCAAATCTTAGTACACTAGACTATGTCTTCCTCCATCCTCTCCCAGATCCAGAAAGAGAGACAATAACATTCTTTAAATGGTAATTGATGAGGAAGCCACAAGGTACACGTTCATAGGGCAGGCGTCCTACTGAGTCTGTTGGGCCATTTTTAGTAACATCCATGTGCTCACCTTGAGTAAAATGCAACTCACCACTTCTTCCTGCCTCTCTCCTTTCCTTGCCTCTTTGGTATTCTGCAGTCAAGATGCTAAGGCACACATGGTGATGTCTCTCACCCACATATAGTTTCTTCTATGGATCTATACTCCTCCTATCTGGAATGCGCATACCCTGTCTTCCCAGGAAGGTACCCACATAGCCAGAGGTGAATCTTCCGGTCATGCCTGTCAGAAGCACAGGGTTTGAGGTATGGAAATGATATAAATATGAGAATATGAAAATATGCTTTTCAACATATTGTCTTGGACTCCTATTCAAGTATATCCTCAAAAGCTGGAAGAAAAAATTATTTGCCTCCACCAGAGCCCAACTATCAGTCCTGAGACAACAGCAAAGATTTATGATAACAATTTTTCTTCAAAGTCTCTAAGGGGAGTGCTGAAGCTATGTGAGACCAAGGCCAAGTGGGTAACTAAGTCAGTAACCAGGAAAGAAGCCAGCATGTTGCTTTGTGACTTAAAGCAAAAGCTCTGATGAGGTAACTAGATTCCCAGAGCAACACTCCATGGTTTTCAATGCAATTCTGCAGATGTGTACGAAGCACCCACTGTTTGCCTGGCACCGTGCTAGGCCCTGAAGAGGAGACAGAAAGATGGGAACTGTGACACAGCATCCATTGGATTGCCAACTTGGTGGACTCCACAGTCACCATGGAGACAAAGTCAGCATGCGGCACCTTGTGTGGTAGCCCTAGCAAATAGAACCAGTCAGAGGACAAGCGAAACATCTACCCATGAAGATGGAATCAAGGCACACAAGCCTGACTACTAAGTAGGACCAGAGCCCAGCAAAGTCAGTTGTAAATTATTAACAGTTGCAGTAAGTGGAAGAGAGCCATTCCCGCAGAAGAGATGATTCAGAACCCCCGTGATGGAAAGCTGAAACCCTACCAAGCAACAGGGAGTGCATTCTGATGCACATTCAAGGCTATTAGCTCACACTGTGGACAGGAGTCCACTCAATAAGCATTGCTGTGACCATTTAGATAGATCTCATAGCTACAGACCTGACCCAAAAAGCCTGACCCTTCACCACCAGGAATGAAGAGTCAGATTTTATCTCCTGATTCCAGAAAGCCAGGCCTCAACACTTCAAGTTGCTGTGTTAGACCATGTATTCGTTTTTCTCTTTGTTTGCACATGTTATGGGTTGCTGTGCAATGTTGTGATGTTTTTATATAGATTCTTAGTTGTATTAGAAAAGGAACAACGTTGGCCATTTCAGATTATAATGATGCAAAACTTACCTCTCAAATGCTTGACCTTTACTCCAGAAGCTACTTCACCAGTCAACAAATACATGTTTGTGCGTGTTGCAAGGGCTTTCCTCTGCTTTTTTCTTAGCAGTAAGACTACCCCAGGTTAGCCCACTCTACCATCTTCATATATTGCCAAGTATTGGAACAAAAGGAGTTCTTCTTGTACAGAGAATAAAACTGATACCTAAGAAGTCTCTATCTGCTCAGAATCGCTCATTCTCTCCAGGTTTTCTTTCTATTGTCAAGAAATGTACTTTTTTTGAGATAAGGATTTTGAGGCACAAGGCTTGTTTAAGCACCTAATGCAGGAAGATCAGTGAAGAGCTGTGGGAAGCAGAACAAAGAAGGGGAATAAGCCAGTGAAAGATGGATTTCAGATAAAACCCACCAAGGGTAGTTTAGACCAGTAGCATCCACTGTGGTGGGTATGCCCCCCAGAGGACATTTAGCAATGGCTGGAGACATTTGTGATCATGATGGCTCAAGCAAAGCATGCTAAATAGTAGACAGAGGATTGGGCTGCAGACACAATCCATAGCTATCTCCATCCCCAGCTGTCAATCTGTCAATGAAGACTTAACAGGCCAAGATGTCAGAAGTTGAGACGCTCTGACCTATAGTAGTAACAGAAAAGAAGAAGAAGGAGAAGGAGGAAGAGGAGGAAGAGGAGAAGGAGGAGGAGGGGGGAGGAGGAGGAGGAGGAGGAGGAGAGGAGGAGGAGGAGAGGGGAGGAGGAGGAGGAGGAGGAGGAGGAGAATCCATGGTTAAGACATGTAGTTCCAGAACTTAAAAGGCTGAGAGGCAGGAATGCTTCCTCAAGTTTGGGGCCAGCCTAGACCATATAGTGAGTTAAACTTGGGCTATGGAGTGAGCTCCTTTTTCAGGGGGGAGGTGGAGGGGAGAAGAGGGGGACAGATGGGCGATATATTAGTTTCTTCTCTGATTCTGTATTAAAGCACCAGAAACAGAAGCAACTTAAGGAAGAAGCAGTTTATTTTGGCTGATGGTTCCAGAGAAGGAGTTGTCCATAAGGATGGGGGAGGCATGGCAGCAGAGGCCTGACCACACCAATCCTGTCTATTACATGGACATTAAACAAGACCCCAGATAGAGCTGTCTGTCCCATGAGAGTGAGTGAATAAATGCCAACTTCTAAGGAAAATGGCATCCCTAAAGGGTACTGTTGCACTCCCTGTCCTTGCGGTAGAAAAGACAATGACGTGCACAGTATATAAAATGCACACATCCGTACACGAGTACACACAAGTACCTCACACTTCCATGTGAACTGCAATGACACCCTCCTTGAAGAGGGAAGCCACTGACTAGGATAGATGGGTCAGCTAGGCAGCACAGAGATAAGATGGCTTCTGATAAGGAAGTCCCAGGACAGCCCCATCATTGACTCCATGAAAGATGCTTAAATCTGCCGGTTAAACTTGGTTTTTCCAGAAAGAGCAGCAAATTAAACATTTTTTTTTCTGGACACAGAACAGAGAAAGTTCACATAAAAGCCTCATTCCTGTGATTTTTGTCTATAAATGTCAAACAGGTCTCACTGACTTGGGTCCTAGCTGAGGGCTCAGGAGAGTGGCACCAGAAAATAACGGAACTGTCTGTTCCAGTGTCCCCTGGCGATCATGCAATCCAGACACTTGTAACTACTTAGCCTTGCCCCCTACCCTGGGACGTTCTACAACCTGTACAGACCTGGAGGCATCTGGAGAACAGAGGTCCCGTCCCTCCTTCCCGCAGGCCCCAACACATCCAAAGGAGCCATCATGTGGCATCAGCTGGCTTGGTAAACTGACATGTTTCACAGGGTCTGAAGGGATTCGGGATGACAGATGTATCCTCATGATCTATGACAGATATGGCTTCAGGAAATGTCGGTGTTAATATTTAATATGATTTGAATAACTGCCCTGTTTGACTCACTTAGCGTGGCAGACACCAGTGGGTCCCTGCATGTCTCCCCGGGTGTTTGGCAGGACGAAGCTTATAGAACATGCTCAATCAGCAAGATATTCAATAACGCAGACACAGGATTCAGATGTGCTTTGAGAAATTACATTCAACTTGTTATACATCGCCCAGGGAGACCCCAGAACGCTGGCTACACAGAATGCATTTTGTGTGTGAGAGTAACGAGAATGTCAGAAATATACCTGCGAGGTTGAGAGCTTGTGCTCACAGCAGGAAACAAGAGATGGTTCAACAGTTAGGACCGTCATAAAGAGCCTTGGTAAACTATGACGCTCACTTCCCAGTCTAGGCCTCCAGGACAGGAGTAAGGAGCCCTTCTTCTTCCAGGGCTGCCACCTCCTTCCCCACTGTCCTCTCTCGTCACCCACACTGCGCAGAACTCGGAGCCTATAGCTGATCTCTGTAATCCCCATATTTCTCAAGGAATCCCTCCAGCGGTCCGCATGAACTGTGTGCTCTGTTCACAGGTCATATCAAGGCAATCACTCATATCATTGTCCTAATATTCCTGAAAAGTGTTTAGCCCAGAGATGGGAAGGGAGAGGTGCTCTGTAGCAGTTCAAGGCAGCTGAACACAAAGAAAAGTGAGTCAGCTCTTCATCCTTGGTTGAACACCTGTCCTAAGTACCTCAGAGGCCCCGGTCAGGTGGGAGTTAATGGCCGAACCTGTGAGAATCGTCCTCCCACCTTGGAAAGGCACAAACACCCAGGAGATGGCACTGGGCTCTGTGAGTATTTTCCCCAGTCTGGGGGCTACCACTCAGGTCGTCCAAGTACACAGGTGGTGCCTGGGAGCCAGTGCCACCCCAGGTGCTGAACCCCCTGGGTTCCTCTTATGGCTTGAATGTGAAATGTGTCCCTCACAGGTTCGTGTGTTTGGACAATGGCTCCAGCTGTTCAATAATGCCCAAAGAGATCCAGATGTTGGTGATGGACCGAAAGAGTCCTGTCCCCACCGGGACTCACACTAGACAAGGAAGCCTGTTGGAAGCGAGACTTAAGGGGCTGTGGCATAGGAGCTAGGTGCAGGCAGCACCTACCCACCAGCTCTGTGCCTGCCCAGGATGCAGCACCAGCTCTCTCACCCATGACTGCCTGGGCCATAATGGAAGCCTTTTCTGTGGCACATTCTTCTGAAACTCAGTCCCCTTGCTGGCAGCAGCAATCCCTTTGCCATAATTGGGTGTCTCTCCACCGGCATTCTCCAGAGCAACAGAACCAACAGATGCACAAAGACGTCCATTAGGAGGCTCACATACCTGGAAGCTGAGAGGTTTCACAGTCTAGGGTTTGCAGACTGAGGCCCAGTAAATACAAACTGAGAGCAGAAACCTGTGGATAAGGCCCATTCCACGTCTGAAGACCTGAGAAGCAGAGGTGCTGATGTCTGAGGTAGACAATGGTATCAACGGAGCAATTTCACCGTCCCTTACATTTTGCTCTGTCCTGGGCCTCCACTATAGGATGTCATCATGCAGTTTGCTGATACAAACATTGTAGAAACAACCCCACAGACATAGCCAGAAAGGTTCCTTAGCTAGTCATGTGAGCATCCCTTATTCCAATTAAGTTGATACCCAAAATTAGCATCATAGTCTCTGTCCGTAATGGGAGGTAAGATACTCTCTCACTGATGTACATGTCTATCTGTTTAGCTATTTTGTTTTAAATATGTTAGTGTATGACTTTCCTCAAAGAACTCGTAACTTGCAGGTTGTGCTGTCATTGAAGTAAATTTGAAAACTACTGAGAAAGATGTAGTGGATGGCACACGCCTTTAACCTCAGCACTCAGGAGACAGAAGCAGGCAGATCTCTGAGTTTGAGGCCAGCCTGGTTTAAATAAAGAGTTCCAGCCTAGGCAGAGATATACAGTGACACCCTGTCTCAAAACAAAGATATAGAAGAGAATTCCCGGGCAAACATTTTTTTTCGTAGCCTCCTTTAGGGAAAGAGCACACTGGGTGCCCTCAGAATCCCACTCTACCTGTCCTATGAGAGCTGAGGACAGGATCCACAGCATTCGGCTGCTCAGAACCACTGCTGCACAGCTGGCCACTGGGACAGCACTGACCTCTACCCGGAAGCAATAGCTGCATTCTGAAAACAGGTGTGCAGATCTCTGCCTCCCCTGAGGAGCCTTGGCAAGGTAGAACACAGTCCCTTAGCAAACAAGTGCCACTTCCCTTGGACAGAGAGGCAGAACGTGGCCCCTTAGGTAATGGGTGCAGATGTGGGATTTCCCTCTGTATGCTGTGATTACCATTAATGAATAAAGAACTGCTTTGAGCCTATAGCAGAACAGGGCAGGGCGGAGCAGAGTTAGGTGGGAAGGACTGAACTGAATGCTGGGAGAAAAAAGGGCGGGGTTAGAGAGAAGTCATGGATCCGTTGGAGACAGACTCTGGAAACTTTACCCTTTAAGCCACAGCCATGTGGCGATATACAGATTACTAGAAATGGGTTAAATTAATATGTAAGAGTTAGCCAATAAAAAGCTAGAGCTAATGGGCCAAGCAGTGATTTAATGAATACAGTTTCCTTGTGATTATTTCAGGGCTAAGCGGCCGGGAACCAACAAGCAGCTCCCTCCTCCAACAGGGTACCACATCCTTAGGGCAGAGACTGTAAGGGTACTTTGGTTGAATTAGACCTCAGTAAATCTGAGAGTAATCAATATTCAACCAATATTCATTGATTATGTCATCTGCTTGATTTAAAGTATAATTCAGTGAAGTGAGGTCGTCATCAAGAAAACTGATAACATATCAACATGTGTTGATAATTAGATTAATTATAATTTTAGCTTTTCTGCAAAAGCCATCTCTGTATCCCTTTGGAAGAAGGGTTTAAAAACTAACACTTTAAAAAATGATAACTGGGACCATGGAGGTAGCCCAGTTAGTAAAACCACTTGTTGTGCAGGCCCAGGAACCTGTGCTTGACCCCAGAACCCATGGTGGAAGGAGAGAAGAGCTCCAGAAAGCTGTCTTTTGACCTCTGTGTGCACTCGCACGCGGGCGCACACGCCACACACACACACACACGCACACGCACACACATCATAATTTTAAACTTAAAATAAAATAGAAGTCATTAATTGATGATGAATTTCCCTTCTACATTTTTCAAACCAATTTTACATCTCTATGACATGCATTTCTGTTGGGGCTTGCTTATGTTGGACTTTTCCATCTTAAAAAGTCCGAGGGCGCCCAGGCTAACCAGAAGGCCTGTTTCTGACAGAGATAAAGCGTGTGGATGCGCAGAAGTAAAATGAGAGTGCCATCTTCAGGAGACAGAAAGCCTTTCCTGACAATGCAACACACGTGCAGGGCCAGGGCACCCAAAAGTGTTGCTGGGTCTGCAGACAAACCCCTCCAGGGGAAGCTCTCTGGGATGAACTGTAAACAAGTCTCGAGATAACTGCAGACAGGCTGAGAAGTCAAGGTTACCGAAAAAGCCAGAGAGGATGTGACCTTCACTCCGGATGGCTATCAGAAAGGAGCAGTTCTAAAGAAAACGCAGAGCCCTGTGCATAGTGCTGGAGCAGCCACTTTCCTGGCTCTCCTCTGGACTGTTCAAGCTAGCCAAAATCTCCCATAGTTCAGGACGCTGGCTATTGGGCTAGTGGGACTTTATACTGGCGAGCCTGGGTGTTTAGCAGGGTACCATGTACACATCTGGATAGGAACCCTGGGAGAGCGCCACTCCGGCTCTGGTGTTCGTGTGACCCCCGCCCCCAACAAGGGCTTCTGCGTTGGAATAAGTCATATTATGAACTGTTAAGAAGATGGAAACCTATCCTAATTGTTTTATCTCCATCAGGAAGAGCCTGGAATTAGAGAAAACCATCAGGGTCGAGCCTCACACTCAGGGGTTGCTGCAGGAGTGCTGAGTTCACAGCCAGCCTGCTCTACAAAATAAGATCCTGCCTCACAAAACCAAAACCAAACCAGACCTACCAAACAAAGAACAACAAGAAATAATAATAATAATAATAATAATAATAATAATGATAATAATAATAACAATAATAATAATATAAATGTTGAAAAGCCTCACTACAGACTGAAAATTCTGAATTTGAACCTGGTGTTTCAGGCAATTAGCAAGGTCTACCTGTCAAGATAGCAGAGTAGAACACATGTTATCCAAGTTCTCTGTTTATTTTCCTCATTTATAAATTTTAAATATTTTCACACATCTGTGCTTTTTCCTGGGCCCAGAAAATCACCAGGAGGGGTAGGGGGCTGATTCTTCTGGATTCAAAGGACAGACGTAATCAGAAACACAGAGCTTTATGAACAAAGATTAAAGTACATTTTCTAAAACTCTCCCAAAGCTTCATCATTGTCAACCCTCGGAGTTAAAGTAGGTGTTAACTAATATTCTACCTGAAACCGAGCTGTCTCAAGAACTTTAGGCTTAAGTGATGGGAGGGCCAAGGAGTGGGGAGTTGCAGACGAGAGTTCCATGTTGCACATGCTATGTTGGAGACGCCTGCAGGTCAGTATGTAACTGACATATGCAGGACGGTGCTCGGAAGACCTGGTAGGCAAGGGTGGGTGGGGGAGCTCTGGCGATCCTGACGATGGCAGTCTCTTCAGCACAGTGCCGATAGTGTGTAGAGTGAATTAATGTGCACTAGCGAGGGGTGGGCACCACATGACTGGTTCCCTCTGAAACACGCTTCCCTGCTGTGTTATATCCTACATATGCATATGGTGACTCCAACACAGGATGTTCTTAGGGTGTGATCTTGCTGCGTGTGGCCCCCTGAATATCACTCATGTCTGCTCTGCACTTGGCCATGATTTATATCTAACTCGGCTAAACTATAGGGATCCAAAGGAGTTCAGAGTGAAGTATTTTTTCCAAAGAGAACTTGCTCTGACTTCTTTGGGTATCCCCTGAGTCTCCCCATTCAATGTTCCCCAGACCTTGGTACTCATACACATTAAGAACTCATACACATTAAGATGGTTGAGGCTATGATAGTGTTTATAAAACCTGGGGATCATCTCTCCCCTAAACCCAGATCTAAGATCCAGCCAAGCATGCTACTGGCCATCTTAGCTCTCTACCCCTCATCTTTTCCCTGAGAGTAGCAGGGATTTTCCTCCAACTCCTCACCTGACTCAGAATCAATACAAGGCCTCCTGTCACTCACAGAGCCACTGAAATCCAGGCCTTCCAGTTCCCAGCACTGAGCATGGTCCTTGGTGCAGCCTTGTGGAGAGCTCAGTCCTGGTGCTCTGAATCCCTGCCTCGTCATTGAACCCCAGACTGTTTCCCAAAGCTGGACTCTTATCTACACTTTTGGCATTCTTCAGATAGAAGCCTTTCCAGAGTATATTCTATCATATTGCCAGAAGCAAAAATCTGTTAAGGAAAAAAAAAATTTCTAGTTAAGGCTGAAACACATAAGGCATTTAGAAGCTGTCATTCTGATCCACAACAACAAAACAAAAGTCTGAGCAAATTCGAATGTGGTGACATTCCTAGACTCGTGGCAGAATTAAAGTGGGGAAGCCACCACCTCAAAACAAAGCAGGCCTACCTGTTTCTTGGTCCAAACAAGTTGGCAATTATAATTAAACCTGACAATGACACCCCACACCTGCACACAAGTTTAAGTACACCAGCTGAAGGCAAAACAGCAGGCACCCTGTCCATCTAAAGAGGCACTCTTGGGAAAGCCCAGAGTTAATTGGCAAAAGGAATCTGATACGTTTAGCATCTCAAGCTCCAGAGTAGTGCGGGTACTTTGGAACAACAAAGAGTAAAAATGAATCTATAATATGGCACTGGGACATGAGGATTTGTCAGGGCAATGGTTTAATGGGTCAGCATGCAGAAGTCCTTTCCAGACTAAAATTGTCCAAAATGCTAGTAAGGGGCACTTTGCAGAAAATAGTGAGACAGGCAGGAGAGATTCCTAAGGGAAAGGAGGCCAAGTGAGGGGAATTACCTGTCTAGGTGACTTCTTTCAACAGAACTCTGAACGATGGAAGTGTCTAACTGTCAGAGTTGTCTTAGATCTAAGGCTAGCCCATGGTGAGTGATTTCACTAGCTATATGAAGATATACTCTATTGAGCTACAGATTTAAAGCTATAGATGTGTAAGAATTTGGTACCAATGGGTTTTTAAGCAATGACTCTAACCTGATATGAAGAAGTAAACAGCCTACAGGCCAATATTCAGAGGTCTTTTTTTTTTTTGGTTATTTATGCAATTTCTAACAATAAGTGAGTGTATCCCAGCTTCTAGTCAGATGAACAAGACTAAATCCTAAAGGTGTGAACATCCATTTCTCCCCAAATCGACATAGTAGAATTTAATCACCAATGCTTGGTGTTAGGAGATGGAGCAGCTGAGAAGCAAACAGGCCATGAGGGTGGAGAGTTCAGGAATGAGATATTAGCGCCCTACAGAAGAGAAAGCTTTTTCCTTCTTCCTCGTAAGGATGCACAAAAAAAGTGCCACTGAAAAGGAATAGGCCCTCATCAGCATGGAACCCACTGGTCACGGACTGCCCAGCCTCCCAGACTGTGAGCAACAAACTTCACTTATAAATTACGAAGACAACAAACACATCATGAGAGGAATGAAGGCATTTTGATGGCATCAGGAGATGGACGGACACAGCTGAGGAAAGAACTAGGGAGCCTGAGGGCAAGTGACTAGAAACTTCCCACGCCAGCTTACAAAGAAAAGGAACGGAGAATGAAACAGCAGAAACAGAACGAGGTGTTCAAGAGTTGTGAGACTGTTTTCACTGGTGAAAGGAAAGGAAGTGGCCAGTGTACGCTTTGACTGAATAGTGGGCGCTGTGTGCTTGTGTATTTTCATATGTTTGTACGTATGTATATATGTGTATGTATGTGTGTATATAGACATACATGAGTGTATACATATATATAGATTATGTAAGTGTAGGTGAGTATATGGGTGTGTATGCTTGTGTATATATGTATTGTGTGTGTATAGGTGTGTGCATGTGTGAGTTGTGTATATATGTGTGTGTGAGAGTGTATATAAATGTCTGTGTTTGTGTATGTATTATGTGTGTATATGAGCGTGTGTATGTGTATAAGTATATATGTGTGTGTGAGTGTGTATATAAATGTGTTTGTGTGTGTATATGTGTGTGCATTGTATGAGTGTATGTGTGTGTATGTGTATAGTGTGTGTGTGTGTGTGTGTGTGTGTGTGTGAAGGATTCTTACAGGTCTGATATGATGTGAAAGTACAGCCCTCACCAAACACAGGAGATGTTTCCTCTCCTGCATCTTGCCTTTCCTGATGATCTCACATCCCACACCAGCCAGGTTTGGTGTCCTTCTGTCTTCAGAAGCCAAGACTGAAGCACTGTATTTGAAACAGATGGTAGTTTCTATCCCCATGTCTGTTTTCTCCACAGAGACCTGAGTTCTTCAGGAGAGGGGTCAGAATTGAGTCACCTCTGTCTCCTCCTAACACAGAGGAAGCAACATGACTGGCTCTCATTAAATGCTGAATGATTAACTGAATGAGCTGCTAGCCCCCTTATGTAAGTGTGTGTTTGTGGGGCTAAGGACAGACGCAAGGCCTTGGATATGTGAAATAATTATTCTACCGCTGAGCGAAGGAGAGGAAAGGAGAGAGAGAGATGGGAGGGCAAGGGAATGGGGTCATGTTAAATTGTTCAAGCTAGCCTTGAACTCACTCTTTAATCTCGGCTGGTCTTGAACTTACAGTCCAGTCCCTTATCAGCCTCCTGAGATGCTGGAATTGCAGCAGTGTACCCCCAGGTCCATCTGTGCAGGACTTTACGTGATATTTTGTCCTGAATCTAAGACAACTGGCCAAAGACCATTACGTTCATCAGGAAAAGGCTATGTGTTAGGGAAAAATAAAATCAATGCAGCAAGGTTCTCAAGGGCAGCAAGGCCATTAGCATGTGACAAGAGAGAAATGGGACCTGGCACATCCATGACCAGGACAGTTGAGACCAATGAAAAGAGGGGCCAGGAGAAAAGGTGATTGACACTCTGACCACAAAGGTGTTACAGTGTGCGATTTTAAAACCCAGGATCTGAACTGGAAATGGTGGCTCACACCTGTGATCCTGGCACTGATGAGCTAAGACAGAAGAATTACCTTGAGTTCAGTGCTAGCCTGGAACACATAATGAGACCTTGTCTCAAAAACCAGTAAACAAATAAACAGATTATTTAATTCCAGAATCTAGAGACAGAAATATCCAGGTTTGATCTTGGTTCCATTCCATGGTAGTGTCATGATCTTGGGCTAGTTGTCTTGGTTTCCTTGACAAAAATAATTAAAATGACAAAAATAATAACAGCTATTTCAAAGGTAAAATAAAGCAAAATAAATAAACATGCTTGAGGTATGCTGGTCCCATGTCAATCACATAGTAAGTGATCAATAAAAGCTAAATTCTTATCCATAACCAAGACCCAACTCTGGTTAAGCATGGGAATTCCATACAGACATCTGCAGCCTGCTGCCCGGTGGGGAGCCGTGCAGCCTGTGATCAGCAGACCCTGCCATTTGCTGGTCCGAAACTTGGCTGCACAGCCCCTGACACTGCACAGAGCCTCATTTGCTCTCCGGAGCAAGAGTGCAGCTCTCTACCTCTAGTGTTGTAGACAAGGCATTTAGGGGAACTGAAGTGCCCTTCAGTTGTTCTGTAGTGTGACTTGAAGATTTGAAGCAGAACTTTTACATGGATTCCTCTTTAAACTCCATCTTAAATGGGCAGCCCCTACCTCGTAATGCTGATGAAAGAAATACGCTTTTCCTTATATGCGTGTTTCCCTTAGGAACACATCCGAAGTGTTTCCCAGATTCAAACAGAGGAGGCTGGAAAGCACAGCATCCTGATCCGAAGAGATAGCATAACGATGCCAAACGTGATGGAAGTGTGGCGGGAAGAGAAAAGCGCTTCAGCTAGCAGAGCCTCCTGAAGTTTCCCGTGGTCTCTATCCTTGTTTTCAGGGGGGTTTCTGCAGAGCGTAGTGTTGTGTCCCATGTACATGGAACCCTATTGTCAGAAGCGAGTTCCACAAGCATTGTGCATTTCCAGCCCTACGCACCCGCGACGGCCCACTCTCACCCTCTCCAGGCAGCTCCACACATACTTGAAGCCGTTCCCATGTGTCTAAAATCACTGCTTCAGAGCAGCAAATCCAAGTCACCCCCAAGCAGATTCAAATTCTCTTTTCAGCCTGAGGAGTACCACCCCAGGTGGTACCACATCAGGACCAACACTTGGTGCTTCCGGGCTCATTCCAGCTGGAGGGGGAACAAAAAAAAAAGGGGCCTAAAGGGGAGTGGCGAAGTCCCTTTTGAAGTCTCTGCCTGTCCCTTGAAGCCCTTTCTTCCTGTTGAATACATCTCGTCTGTTCCATTAAGGCACCTTCTGACTTAAAAGTAAAAGGCTGCCTCCCTTTCACTGTGGCCTGAGCGTTGCCGGCCTATTGATCTGCCGCTCCACGCTCCCCTCCCACAGACCTCGGCAAGAGCAGCAGCACCAGAACTCCACTTTGCTGCGGTAGGCCTTCAGTTGACCCTTTAGGGTGAAGTCTACCCTGTACACAGGGTACAGTGGGTGCTGGGTCACATCAGTCTGTTTTTCTGGGTAAAAATGTATAGTAATACTACAGTCCGGAGCAAATACAGTGTTACACAGACGGTTTCACTGGTGGGGGTGGGGGAGAGGTTGGGGAGCATTTTTTAAAAAACTATGCAAAATAGCATAATCATTGGGTCATTGCTTCTTTGCTTTGTTTTTAGGATGCTCCTAACTATGGGGTAACAGTCAACAAAAAAAAATCTTTGCTGTTTTCCCCCCTTAAGTTTGAAGCATTATGGTGACTTTTTCCTTTTCATAAAGAAATGTAGATAATTTATTATTTATAGATAAGGTATTGACATATTTGCATCATTAGAAATCACTGAAAGTAGAAAGACAAAAAAAACAAGAACTGGGATTGTACATGGGTTTATCATACATGCACAGGCAAGAGTGAAATATATTTAATATACTCATGTAAATATAGGGAAATGGTGAGGAGCTGAAGACAGCAACAAAACCAGGAAAACAGGCAATGAAGCAGGAATGCAAATCTCGAGATGACCAGTCTGGAAAGTGCAGACACCACTCTTAGAAAATAAGGATTTCAGACACTGAAGAGAGGCACAGTGCTTAGGAGCGCATGTTCTCACAGAGGACCCTGGTTCAATTCCCAGTGCCCACATGGCGGCTCTTCTTAACTCCAGTTCCAGGGGATCCAAGACCCTCTTTTGACCTCTCCAGGCCCCACACACACAGAGTGCACAGAAATACATGCAGGAAGAAAACACTCAGACATGTAAAATCAAATCAATCAGCCCACAGAAATGATAGGGACAGGAGCGTGTGAGAAAGCGTGAGGCCCCATTTCCTACGCATCCTACGGCTAGAGAGACCCTGTCTCGAAAAACCCAAAAAAAAAAAAAAAAAAAAAAAAAAAAAAAAGACTAGGAGTTCTCTCACAGAGCCTGCCCGTGGCTGGAATCTGCCAGACACTGTACCATTAGAAGCAAACACCTAGAAATTTGTTCTTTATCATAGCAAATTGTCCAACAACCTATGTCGAAGTGTGAATAGGCTTCCTATTCAAGACTTTATTTTAGTGGAAAGATTTCCTTTGTTTTTACCAGACTGGTAGATTTCTGTTTTTAAATAAAGAGGAACAGTGTGAAATTTCTCTCCCAGCATAGACTGGCCAGGACAAAACAATTTCAGCATTTTGCCACTAGATGGCAGATTCCTACAGTTTGAGGAACAAATAGAGAGCAACAACAACAACAAAAAATTACCACCCCCAAGACCATTTTTAAAAATGTGTTCAAAATCAAATACTAGCTCCAGATTAATCAAGAAAGTGTCTACAACATGACTCCTGAGGGGGGAAATGATCCGATAAAAACCCTACTTATTTCCTACCCCGTCCTAGAGATCAATAAAAAGTAGGACCCAAGGAGAAACAAATGTTTTCTCCGTGCTCTTGGCTAAGCCTCTCCAGGGAGAAGGCCCGCCGTACAACATCCCCAGCTTGCAGTTACTTCCTCCTATGTTCTAGACGCTCCGGAGCTCATCCTTGACTCACGCTCCTGCCACTAGATGGCTGTTGGGTAACCTGAGCAGCTGCAGAACGGTGCCCGTGCCGCGGGAAGGAGAACTGGGCTCGGATCCCGCCTCTGCCTTTGTCCAGCAGCACACACCTCTGACCTCAGGGTCTCTGTCCTTGTAATCCATGCTATTAAAATGGGGCATGGGGCATGGGGCAGGAGGTAGCTGGAGATGCGGTGCAGCAGTTATGAACACTGGTTGCCCTTCCAGAGGAAACTGGTTTGATACCCAGCATAGACATGGTAGTTCACAGCAATCTGTGATTCCAGTCCCAGAGGGTTCATTCAACACCCTCATCTGACCCCCACAGACACCAGGCACAGACGTGGTGCACAGACATACATGCAGACAAAACTATCTATCCCCATAAGATTTTCTTTAGTAATGAAAAATATGTGTGTGATAACTGTGAGACAGTAAAGTGTCAATTAACCTGATAGTAATAATTATTTCATGATGTTTATGCTATCATGTTGTACATTTAAATATATTCAATTTGTCAATTATACTTCAGTAAAGCTGAAAATAAATAAAATGTAAGTACATAATATTTATATTGTACTTGACATGGTTATTGTATTGATTAAATATGAGTTTAATATAAGAGTTGGTATCAAACCACAGCCTGGTAAGTATTCATAACTATATGACTTGGGCAGGTCATTTAGCCCTTTGGCGTTCAGATTTAATTTTTAAAAAGTATGTTTTGGCCATGATTCCAGAGGACTTCCATCCATAATAGCAGGGAACACAGGGACACCAGCAGGAACAGAAACCTGGTTAATTACATCTTTATCTCATGCAGGAAGCAGAGGAAGTGAGCAAGAGGTGGACTAAGCATTATATCTTCAAAGTCGGGTACCAGCAACCCACTTCTTCCAGAAAGGTGGCACATACTAAGGCTTCCATAACCTCCTGTGGTGGGTTAATGAGAATGGCCCCACAGGGGGTCCCCAGTTGGTGGAATTGTTGGGAAAGATTAGAAGGTGTTGTCTTATTAGAGGAGGTAGGATTGGGGGCAAGAGGTAGGATTTGAGGTTTCAAAATCTCATGTCTCCCCTCCTTCTCTCTTCTTTTCTTTCCTTCTTCTTCCCTCCCTTTCTCTCTCCCCCCACAACTTATAAATCAGATGTAAGAATTCTGTAAACAAAGACTACACATTGGTTTCCTGGCCACCCAGACCTGAATAATCATGCAAAAACTTTATTAATTAAACACCATCTACCGATGGCTCAGGCATATTTCTAACTAGCTCTTACATCTTAAATTAACCCATTTCTATTAATCTATGTTATCACCATGAGTCTGTGGACTACTGGTAAGATGCCAGCGTCTTTCTCCTTCGGCAGCTACATGGCGTCTCCTTGACTCTGCCTTCTTTCTCCCTGCATTCAGTTTAGTTTTCCTGCCTACCTATATTCTCCCTGCCATAGGCCAAAGCAGCTTTTTTATGAACCAATAGTAGTAAAATATATTCACAGCATACAGAGGGGAATCCCACATCAGACCTCAGCTACTGTTCCATACCTGCCTGTGTGCTGCCATGCTCCCTGCCATGATGTTCATGAGCCAACCCTCTAAAACTTCAAGCCCCCACTTAAATACTTTATTTTTAAGCTGCCTTTATTGTGGTGTCTCTTCACAGCAATAGCACAGTAGCTGAGATACTTCTCTAAACAGCACCGCCACCTGGGGACCAAGTGTTCAAGTAAATGGGCCTATGGAGAACATTTCTCATTCAAAGTACCATAGAACCCAAAAACTTTCTGAAATAGAGGTGAATCTGGGCTGCCTTCATTTGCTAACCCAGACCTTATACCATTCTGCATAAGTAAGCCCTTGAGGTCAAAGGCCTGGGACCTCCACCTCTGCTTTTTACAGCTTGCCTGTGTGATCCCTAAGGTCTGTTCGCCTACCCCCATGCAGCCTGTGGACTTGTGTGTGTGTGTGTGTGTGTGTGTGTGTGTGTGTGTGTGTGTGTGTGATCAGATGCCTGCCTAGCAGCCTGTGTGCTGGGGAATAAGGGATGACTTACCTATCCACAGCTCTTCACAGTCTCTTCAACCTCCCAGCCTTCCGTGACTTTTTCTTTCTTTCCTGTCATAGGAGTTTGGACCTCACACTCTTGCAAGCATCTTTCTCTGCAATCTGATTTTACATTTGACATTGTATCTGACTTTGGTAAGTAACCTTTATCAAAACAAAGGAATTTACTCTGAAGCCAGGAAGGCTGAGTCTGACTTTGGTTTCTGTTTTTAATCATGAGTTGATGTGGAACTTCTTCAAACCTTTGGAAGTAACTAGTTGCTCACATGCAGTTGTGAGATTTGATGGATTCCATCTGCCCTTCACTGCACACACACCCGACACCATGGTTAGCAGCTACAGCACATATCACAACCAGGAGCCTGGCACTGGCACAAGTCTATCTGTGTCATGCAGAGTTCACCGATTTTACCAGCATTCATTTGATTGTGGGTTTAGTTTCTGTAGTTTTATCACACGTGTAGATGTGTGTAACCATTGCCCCGGTCAGGGTACAGACCATTGCAATTAATCCTTTTATAGCCATGGTCACATGCCTCCTGGCCCACAACCTCTGAGAATCATGAGGATCATTATAGTCTTTTCAAGGTTTATCAATGGGAGCCCAGAATATGGACTTTCTGGGACTGGATGAATCTTATTCAGAATGATTCTCTCGAAATCCGTCTAAATTGTTGTGTATATCACTATCTTACTCATTTTTATTGCTAAGTAGTATTCCATGCCACGGCTGTATCATAAGTGTGTTTAGCTATACATACAATAAGAGGTATAAGTGTTGTTTCCAGTTTAGAACAAGTATAGTTAAAGTCTGCTTTAAAAATTCACATAAAGTTGTGTGTGGTGTGTGTGTGTTTGTGTGTCTGTGTGTGTGTGTGTGTGTGTAAATAAGTTTCATTTATCTTGGAAAAAAAAGACCAAGAGCGCAATTACTTGTGACTATATGGTAAACACATGTGTAGTTTTATAGGGAGTTGACTATGTTTTCCAGAGTAGCTGTGACATTTATGTTCCGACAAGGAGTGTGTGAGAGAGTCCCTTTCTCCATGTCCTTACCACCATCTTTGTCTGCTTGGTTGGTTGGTAGTCGGTTGAGGTGTCTGTTGTTACTGTTTGGGCCGTTACAGTGAGTGCATAGTAAACTCTCTTTCTAGTTGACATCATGCTCTTGGTTGGTGATACCAAACACCTTCTCCAGGCATTTATTTGTCATCTGTATCTATTTCAGTGAAACATCTGTGTTTGCTCTTCGCCCATTTTCCCTTATTATTACTTATAAATACTGAACACATGGTAAGTACTACATAAATGCAATAGTGAGAAAATTGACAAGAAAAAAGTGTGTGCATATTCGGTTCAGATAGCATCTCTCCTGCTCCTCTCCTCCCTCCATCTCCTTACCCCTTCTTTCTGCCCTGGTCATTTCCCTTTCCCCTTTCAGCGCGTGTGTGCTGTTGCCCTCCCGAACCCTCTCCCTTAAAGTCCTCTCCTGCTGCTCAAGTCTTCTGCTTTTGCCCATTTTCTAATTTGTTTTCGTTTTCACAGTTGAGTTGTGAAAATGAGCCTAGAGTGCTTAAAACATTCATCATTGGCCTTGAACAACAACAAAAATGCCAACTTATGGTTTACAACATTGTTACGGATTTAAGGCCAGGATTGGGTGCTGCTGTCTTTGCTGCTTCCATTCAGCTTAACTCTCTGATTTGCATGAGTAAATTTCTTTACTCAGAATGGCCACCAGGGTCTTCTCAACCTTGTTCTCCAACAATTGCAAGATGTAATACTACAAATTTCCCTCCTTCCCCCAATTCAACCCATGAGTCCCTTTAAAGATAGTGTAAGAATATTTTTCTGGGTACTGCAGAAATAGCTCAGTGGGTAAATCACTTGCCTAGCAAGCATGGGGACCTAAGTTTGAATCACCGTGTGACTGAGTTCATCCATCTTGTATTCTTGCTGAGGCTCTTCCAGATTTAACTAGAATCTGGTTTCTTTAATGGAGAAGCCCATGGAAAACAACCTAACTCTATGCCAGGAACCAAAGGTCAGGATGTCCTAGCTAATTTATCTTAGCTTTTGTTAAGACTGCCTGTTTGTACAGGAACCCCCTCCAGCTAACCTGCTTATCTTAGCTGTCAGTTTGTACAAAACCCCCTCCAACTAACCACTTATCTTAGCTTCTGTTAAAACTGTTTGTTAAAAACTGTTTGCTTTTGCAAAGTCCCCTGTGACTGCTGGATAGGGGTGGGGGATGCCAGGACCTGGTTTCTCATGTCCTGAACATTCAGGGCCATACCTAGGTTCCCCTCTCACCCCACCCACCAACACTTGAGTGTTGTCACAGCTGGCTTGAATAAAGACTTTGAATTGGCTGTATACTGTGTCTAAATGGTCATTTATGGTGAGCTATGGAACTTACAGAAAACCAGGGCAATAACACATACCTCTCTCTAATCCCAGTGTTCCTCCTGGGAGATAGAAGGCAGAGACCAGAGAATTTCCAGAAGCTCATAGGCCATCTAACCTGCTCTACACAGTGTAGGGACAATAAGAAACAATGTCTCAGATGGGGTAGAAGAGGAGGGCTGACACCAAGGTTGTCCTCTGGTTTCCACATGTGCATCACAACACACATCGTGTAACCACACTCACACATAAGCATCATACGCACACACATAAATACATACATAAATTAGTAAATAAATAAATTTTATTGTCCAAAGGATGGTGTGGGAGAATTGTCTACATTCTGTCAATTATGTTTTAAATAAACGCTGATTGGCCAGTAGACAGGCAGGAAGTATAGGCAGGACAACCAGACAGGAAATAGAGGCAGGGCAAGGAGAACAGGAGAATTCAGGGAAGGAGGAAGCCCATTCCTCTGCAGTCCTGCCCAGAAGGAAGATGTGACCTGCACCGCCGAAAAAGGTAATGAGCCATGTGGCTAACATAGATAAGAATAATGGGTTAATATAAGTTATAAGAGCTAATATGAAGCCTGAGCTAATGGACCAATCAGTTTATAACTTATGGAGCCCTCTGTGTGATTTTCTTTGGGGTTTACTGGCTGTGGGAATTGGGCAGGATAGAAACACCAACAAGTAGGCCCTCATGTTACAAAAGAACAAGGAGGATACATTTTTAGTCACTGCATATAATTGATGATCACTTCAAGAATTATTCCTTTTCTCCCTCATATATCAGGAATAAATAGCACCAAACAATCTCAGTCCCTAACCCTACAGAATTTTTAGATGAGTGTGAAACAACATGCACAGAAACCAACAGCTACAATTGAGTGTGAAACCAAAGAGACCTCCAGAAAGATATGCAGTGGAACAGATGATGTTTAAACCAAGACCAGAACCAGAACCAGAGCTGACCTGAGAGTAAGGGGTGGGGTCACCAACAAAGAAGCTTTTCCAGGCACAGGAGGTGGGTCCAACAGGCTGTAGGAACCACCTAAAGAGTGAGAGAAGCTGACTCCCCTGCTGTTCATCTCCCTTGCCTCAGGAAGAACCATAAAGTGACAGGTGCCTCAGAGCAACTTATGGGCTGTGCAACTTCACCAGTTGGTTGCATTCATTCCACTTATTTAAAATGGCTAGCGTACTCAAAGTTATTCCAGGTCATAGAGATTCAGAGACAAGCAATCTAAGGTGCACCTGTTCTACTTGGTTATGACAAAAGGAGATGCACCCAGAAAGGGACCATTCATAAAAGAAGGTATCTGACAAACAGGTTAGTTGGTGCTGTGGAGCAATACTGAGAAAAAGTACCAACCCATGTGGTTAAACATAAATAAGAAATATAGGTTAATTTAAGTATAAGAGTTAGTTAATAACAAGCCTGAGCTATAGGCCAAACATTTATAATTCATATTCAGCCTCTGAGCTGGTTATTTGGTACCAGGCAGTCAAGACAGGGAAATGACTGTTTACATATGGCTTCCACATGTGGCCAAAATTTCCACATAAACCCTGACAAAGCTTTTAAAAGGATTCTAGACACACAAGAATGGAGTCAACAGGACTTCAGGGTAGCTGGCTTTCTCCAGTGGATTTTGTTTGCCGGCAGCAAGGAGAGGCACAGCTTCTTTAAGAGATGACTGTCTGAGCCGGGCGGTGGTGGCGCACGCCTTTAATCCCAGTACTCGGGAGGCAGAGGCAGGCGGATCCCTGTGAGTTCGAGACCAGCCTGGTCTACAAGAGCTAGTTCCAGGACAGGCTCTAAAGCTGCAGAGAAACCCTGTCTCGAAAAACCAAAAAAAAAAAAAAAAAAAGAGAGAGAGATGACTGTCTGGCTCAGTGCTAGTGGGAAAATAGGCATCTCTTTAAAGAGATACTACTTGTAGTGATGAGGTGCAGGCAGGCCTGCTTTTCATCCCACCCGGCTCCCGGCTACCTGGCTAGCTTATGCCCCGAAATAACAACACACAAATTGTATTCATTTAAACACTGCCTGGCCCATTAATTTCAGCCTCTTATTAGCTAATTCTCACATCTTGCTTTAACCCATATTTAGTAATGTGTGTAACACCGAGAGTGGTGTCTTACCAGGAAAGATTCAGCATGTCTGACCTGGCCGCTGGCTCCATTGCATCTGTCTCAGGTCAGAGAATCATGGGGACTGCCTGAAACATCTATCTCACTTCCCTCTTCCCAGCATTCTGTTCTGTCTACTCCACCCACCTAAGGGCTGGCCTATCAAATTAGCCAAGGCAGTTTCTTTATTAACCAATGAACTCAACACAAACAGAAGACTCTCCCACACCAACTACTACCATCACTTATATGGTGTTTATGAGCAGCCGGCAGCACTCTACCAGTGTGGTAGGGTGGACCTAGAAACTTCCCCAAGTTGGGGCAATAAACATGGCTCCCAGAGCTGACAGTAAACATGTCTCGACCACGAGACTAGACTCTCAGGGACCCAAAGTAGAGAAGCCAGTACCAGCATGTCATGATCTAAGTTTATTTTATGTCATTCAGATGAGAAGAGCCTCTCACAGGGTCATGGTGTGTTTAAAAAATATGTGTAGATGAGAGAGAGAGAGAGAGAGAGAGAGAGAGAGAGAGAGAGAGGAGGAGAAAAGAAGAAGAAGAAGAAGGAGGAGGAGGAGGAAGAGGAGGAGGAGGAGGAGGAGGAGGAGGAGGAGAAGAAGAAGAAGAAGAAGAAGAAGAAGAAGAAGAAGAAGAAGAAGAAGAAGAAGAAGAAGAAGAAGATATACAGTCTTGGATTAAAAAATATAGTTTTAAAATAAAGTCCTTAAAAAGGAATAGAATAATAAAAATATATAATAGGTCACATAAAGGTGGAAAATACTCAGAGAGTCTAGATACTTTATGTTATTGTGTTGTCTTTAAATTTTTTGACTGCTAGTGAATGAATGATAACTGTTGAGAGACCTTTGATTATGAAAGCTGTTAGATTAAGCCAACCTATAATTTAAAAAAATAAATCTTGACTTCATAGGTTACATTTCATCCTTCTAGGATCTTTGATGGAGTTGAAGAGTATATGGTTATAACTATAGTTTTCCTTAGTTATAACAAAAAGTAAATTAGATACAAAACTTTAGATTCAACCAAGATAATATAGATAATTAAGTATTTTCTCTAATTTTGCCAAGTAAAAATAGACTGGATATTATTGCTGTAATTCTTACTTAATAACTGTTTTTGTTGTATATAGTTTTACTATATTATGGTTAAAACCTTTCTTTTTAATTAGACAAAAAGGGGAAATACTGTGAGACCACTCTTTCTACACTATGAATTTACTCTCATTTGCTATTAAAAAGCTGACTGACTGATATCTGGGCAGGAAGAGATTGCGCACAAGAGACAGACTAGGAAATTTTAGGGAGGAGGAAGGATGAAGTCAAAGAGTCTCTGGCAAATGCAGAGAAGCAAGATGATAATGCCATACTAAAAAAAGGTACCAAGCCAGGTGACTAAACATAGATAAGAATTATGGATTAATTTAAGAGTTTGCTTAACAAGCCTGAGCTATCGGCTGAACATTTACAATTCATATTCAGTCTCTGAGTTGGTTAGTTGTGTATAGGCAGTCAGGACAGGGAAAAAAATCTGTTTACAGTTGGTATCAACCCAAAGGACATGTTCATGGTCACTGATCTGACTAGCATGGACACTGGATTATCTATGTGTATTAGTTACTGATCTCATTGCTGTGACAAAATGCCTGATAAAAGCAACTTTAGGAAGAAGAGGAGGGCTTGTTTTGGCTCCCAGTTGGAGGTACAGTCCATGGCGACAGGAAGACATGGCAGCAGGAGCTTGAAGAAGCTAATCACATGTACCTACAGAGACAGAGGGAGAGGGAGAGCAGGTGAGGTTGGTAGGGAAAGGGAGGATAGAGGGCAAACTGGAAAGGAATGGATGTACAAAGATTAAATAAAATATTCAATTTAAAATTTGATGTGCCAGATTAAGTCTACTTGGCTTCAGAGCAGAAAAAAAAAAAAAAATGAACTGGAAGAGTCCGAGGCTTGATCAAGGGGAAGTGGTAATGGGTTAAAGAAGTCAGCTTCTAAAATGTATAGACAAACACTGACAAAGGGCTATGGCTGGCCACTCTGCCTACAGAGCTTATTTTAAGATAAAGGATCAAACTATCCAGTCAAAACACAGTGAGACTACAACTCAGGGTCGGGTCCTAAATGTTTCTGGTAAGGAGAACGATGCTCTTCATTTACCTGCACATCTACTGTGTGCTCAGTGTCTGTCACAAAATGTGTAAAAAGGCAAAAACAGATGGAAGGAGGGAGGATTACACAGACGCCACATCATCATAAAAGACAGATCACTGTGGCTACCTCAAGGGGTCAGAGAAAGGCAGGGATGTGTTGCCGCAGAATTGGGAGCAGAGTAGAGGCTCTGAGATGGTGTGGTGAGACAGGGAATAGAAAAGAATTAGACTCAGGTGGCTGTCAAAGAAAGAGAAGGAAAATCCTACCAGGTCCATAGAATGAGCAAGGAAGTTTTCCAAGTGAAACTCAACGTGGGCACAGCTGTCCTGTGCGAGGAAAGGGTGGGAGCTGAAGAGGAGGCACAGCCATGCTGCGTGTAGTGTGGAGAACGAGCTCTTGGATTAGCCCCCCAAGACTCTGAAAGAAGATTGGATGTGTCTCACACACAAACACACACACACACACACACACACACACACTTGCTTGCGTGTGTTCTTCTTAGCCACTAATAAAATAACTTATAAGAGGTTTTTCTTCAAAATTGCTTGTACCCATTAACAAAAAGAAGCACCAAGAAATGGCCATTTCAAAGACTTGGGAATGATTTCTGGCTTGAAGATATATACAATCATAAATGAAAATCAAAAATGTGCAAAAATAAAAAAAAAGCACACCTGAGAATTCATATCCCCCTTGCCTTCTGCCCGGACCAGACAAAGGGTGAGGGAGGACAGTGCAGAACTGTGTAATAGATGGGACTGTTGAAAGGGCCTGGAACTCTCCTTGGCCCAAGGAAATGAAAAGAAAGCTTGTTACGAATTGTGCAAAATAATCACTCGAGAAGGAACCAACCTTGAAGTTAAAATGAGGCTGACTTCAGAAAGACCAAGCTCGGCACTCAAGGCTAAGCACACTTCTTTCTGTGCTCTGCGTCCACAATAGTGTGCTATAATTACAGACAAGGAGAGAGATGGTCAGAACAGCACTTATCTGCAGAGCAGGTAGGGTCAAGTAAGGCTTTTAGGTTCTCTGGCCACATTAACAATGATCAAAATGATCCTAAATCCAGGCACTTTAGGAAAGGAATTTGGATACTAATATGTTCTTACTTATTATAGAAGAGAATAAATTCTATAGATGGTGATTGGGTGGGGGTGTTAGCCTAGCCTTTAATAATTAAGTCATTTCTCTAGCCCTAAAGGGTAATATTTTTATGTTACAAATCCTGCTCATTCTTTGCATATGAGATTCATAGCTGTGGTAGTTTAAATGGAATTGACCCCCATAAGATCATACAGAGTGGCACTATTAGGAGGTATGGCCTTGTTGGAGGAAGTGTGTCACTGTGGGGGTGGGCTTTGAAGTTTTCTATGCTCAAGCTGCCCTGTCTCCATTCACTCCCTGTCACCTGCAGAAAAAGATTTAGCTTCTTCTCCACTCTCGGCTCCTTCTCCAGCACCATGTCTGTCTGCACGCTACACCATGCCACACCATGATGATAATGGACTAAACCCCTGAAACAGTAAGCCTCCCCGATGATACGTTTCTCCTTTATAGGAGTTGCGGTGGTCGTGATGTCTCTTCACAGCAAGAGTGAACCTAATTAAGACAATAGCTTTTATACAAAAACTCAACAAAATAGTAATAGGAAAAGAATAGCGTTTGCGATCAACTCCGCCTGCCCCGTGATCCATCTTGGTTGTGTAAAGATTTAGATCCTGGGAAATCCATCCTAGCATTTGTTTTGGGATGATTGTTTGAGTATCTTCTCAAATTAGACATTTCATTTGAGGGTCCTTATAGCATAAGATGCAATTGGAAGCATCTTTCACAAGTCCTTTGTCCCAGGTCCTACAAAAGTACAACTCAGTATCGGAACCACGACACTGATATAGTCATTTTAGATGAGCAGATGAGAAAAAGGCTCAAAGACTGTGGAGAACCTTCAGCAAAGCCCAGTATATCTGTCTGTACTAACACTAAGCTGATGTGAAGATCTGAAAAGCACTTCACTTTCAAAAGCAAAGAATAGACTTACAGCCATCGTGTTACTAGCTCCTTCATTCTACCAGCCCTAGAAAGTATTTCTTCTCACTTCCTTAGCATTTGGACAGGCAATTAGACATACTCCATAATGCCACTGGTGTCTTCTGATGAAGAAAAAAACAAATCTTAGGCACACTTGAACTCAGCAGCTGGGTCACATGTGGCTCTCCTACTCGTCTACCTCTTGTTGGTACCTTACCCAATGTTGCAAGAAATGATGCTTCATTCCTTGAGGAATAGATCTAGGCATTGCAGTATGCTGGGACATGGATCCCAAGAGAAACAGACTGGGCTGGGCATGACACTCATCTGTATTCCAGGACTCAGCAGAGGGAGAGGCAGAAAGGTCAGGAGACCAAAGCCATCCTCACCTCCATAGTGAGACAGAGATAGGCTACATCCTTCCATCTCAGAGGGAGGGGGGAGGGGAGCATATACTGGTACATATTCTCCTACTTTAGAAGAAAAGAAAAGCTCCTTCTCTAGCAATCTTCAGTGATGTGCAGAAAAAACTGCCTCAAGTGTTCTATGCTATGTATCTTGCTCAAAAACCGGCTCCTACTTAGATGCAAAAGCATAAAAGTAAAAATTCTGATGTGCTCTTTTATACTTTATCCCACATAAGCCATGTGACATCCTCCAGTGTCACTGGATAGAGGCTGTGGCTAGCCCTTGCTCTGCTGTGGTTGTCTGAGTGGCTGCTGAGTGGCGTTCACTGCTGTGACTAACCCACAAGTCACCCCCTCATGCCCGTGACAGCCGGTGTCATGATTAGCACTTTGCTACCTTAATCACAACTTGAAACAAACTCAAAGTCAAGTCAATTTGGCTCTTTCTCCACCCCTCAGGACAAAATTCAGTTATCTCAATAGAGTAGTTTATCCTTTGGGATATGAAAATTAAACCTCGGTTTGTCTGTGTGGTTGCTATGTGCCATTAGAAAATTATGCAAATACTTTAATACCTTCATTACAATTTGAAAAGTTTTGGAGGAAAATACCCAGCTGCAAGCAGGCTAATAAACTAGATGAGCTTGCTATTTTTGGTTTGGCTTCATTTTTCCCAAATGAAATTCACTTTTAGGCTGATTTTGAGAATCATCCATTGGCAGAGACATTTCTCCCAGTTCTTCCATATCTGATTGTGGTACCTATCCACATGTGTGTTGTTATTGTGGATTATCACATTACATTTACAGACATACATGCTTAAGTATTTATATGTCCTATTATCTTCATGGAAGATGTGACATAAAAGTAATTTTTGAAAATTGCAAATAAACAAACAGGAACGGTAAGTGACATCAGAGAGAAACCGTCCCCTGCTGTGCACTGCTGGACAGGCGCCGCAGAAGATTCCCAGCACTGCAAGCTTAGCCTGAGTTCAGTTCCTGCTCTGTACACAAACAGTTTCCTTGGGAGAGTTAGAAGTGCCACTTACAAAGGGCCTGCCTGGCAACAGAAGAAGTGGTTGCAATTACAGTGAAAACAGTGGTCAGAATCCAGGAAACACAAGCTGTTAGGGACTCTTTGAAGAACAAGGGAGGGCAAGGGAGCAGAATGGACGGCTGACGTCAAGCTGCCCACGAGCATGGCTCTCCATCACGCAAAGCAGAGAAAGGCTTCTGTCTGCTGATGACGTGCAGCTTTCAGCGGCTAAGCCAAGGGTCCAGTGCTCTCATCAGGGTACCGCTGCAATAAAACAAGAAACTCACACAGACTAAAGAGGTAGAAAGGTGCCCAGCAATCATCCCCTCCTTAGCTGCAATGCACAGGGGATGCGTCCAAGATCCAGCGTCGATGCCCCAAACCTCCAACAGTACCTAATCTCGTACTGGCCACGGTTTTTCACATATATATGTTCAGAAATACACACCAACCTATGATAATGTTTAGCTTATAATTTAAGCCTAGTAAAACACAGTAACTATGAATATATTAGAACAATTATAGAAATGAATTGCAATAGAAGTTACTTAGAACATAATTTGTTTGTTTCTGGTAGTTTCCAGGGTTAGGGCTCAGGAGGAAGCTTTGGGTTTTCATCTCGGCTCACTGCGGAAGTCAACTGTACCCTAACCAGCTTTACTACACAAACCCCCACCTGCTCGTTCTGTCCAGCACAACTCCTGTGCTTATTCAGGCCACTTTCACCACTATAATTTCCTCCCGCCAAGGAAAACATTAGTCCAAAGGCATTTTTTAAATACATATCAGCACCCATTCCCGAGGTCCTCAACCTTCTTAACTAAACTGAGACCGAGAATAAGTCTTATGTAAACCCAGCAAAAAGAGCACACAGCCTGATCATCAAACCACAGTGGCAATCCCTTTAAGGAGGGCAGTGCTGCTACCTTGCATTTAGACCTGTGACCACATGCAGAGAGGAGGTGTGTGTGTGTGTGGGGGGGGGGAGGATTCACATCTGTCCTTGGGCCAAACAGACCTTGACCTTCCTCCTCAAAAACGCCAAGTCATCATGACTAGATAAGTTGGGGAGATACACTGGATGTATTCTAACTCTGAACTAAAGCTGCAAGGGAAGGGCTTAAAGCCATGGTTCTCAGCCTTCCTAACGCTGCGACTCTTTAATACAGTTCCTCATGCTGTGACTCCCAGCCATAAAATTATTTCCACTCCATAACTGTAATTTTGTTACTGTTATGAATCATAATGTAAATATCCGTGTTTTCCGATAGTCTGAGGAGACCCCTGTGAAAGGGCCTCTCATCCCCCAAGGGGGGTCACACAGATTGAGAAACCCTGGTTTAAAGGGCCCAGGGGAGGTCATAGACACTGCTTCCAATATGGTACCTCACTACTCACAGATCTTCTCGATGCTGGGGACTGGTCCAGTCTGAAAACTGTGACAAGGGACAGTTATTTCTGAGCTCAGCCCAGAGGCGTTATAGAAAATGTGTCTCAAAATAAACAAGAGAGCACTGTAATGACACTTAAACCATGTAGAATATAGCCATTTATGGTTATGAAAACATTGAATGCCTGTTGAAAAGAATTGGAAAGAAAATAAGTTCAGCAATAAAACGATGCAGCTGTCATCCATCATGTTCTGATGCAGAGACGGCCACTGCTTCCCATCTGTTCTCCACACAGGCATCTCTGTGTATATATGTTATGTATATGTATATGTATATGTATATTGCAAAATTTGGATCATATGATGTCAGAAAATAAAATAAATCTAATTAAAACAATTATTTTAATGAGTCAGCAACACGGCTCAGTGAGTAAAGGTGCTTGCAGCCAAGTCTGACTACCTAAGTTTCCAACCTTGGGACCTACATCATAGAAGGAGAGAACCAGCTCCTGAAAACTCCTATATGCATGCCGCGACACATGCATGCTCCCACACATCAGTTTAAATCAATATAGTTTAATTTTTTAAGATAATATGGTATATCTAAGTATATTCAGTGCTTTATTCATGTAATAAATATATGATGTATTACTTTTCAGATGCTTCCATATACTTCAAGAATGTTATTTTTCCAGCCTGGTCAACAGAGCAAGTTCCAGGACAGCCAGGATTGTTATATAAATAAACCTTGTCTTGAAGAACCAAAAAAAATAAATAAATAAAAAATAAATAAAGACTATTACTTTCGATGTCTCCAAATTTCTCCTCCTTAAACATATCTTCATAATCTGTTTTTCTTTCTTTTTAGAATACATAATTCTAGAATGAGTCTTGTCTAAGCATCACTATTGTCATGGGCCAGTGATTAACCATTTTTAGGATTTGGGAATCTGCTGCTATGGGCCTAACAGACTCAGACTCAGTGGGTCACCTGCCACAGCTAGGCACAGGTTTTGTCCTCCTGAAAGCATCAGCCCTGGGCCATGGTGGGGGATGGGGGACCACACACTCTTTTTTAATTGCCAACTTTCCAGAAAAGAACCATCTATCTCATTATTTTACTCATAATTCCTTTTCATTACTACTGAAGCTGGGCACGTTTTCAAAAGATGAGCAGCCACTATTTTTCTGTCCAGTTGCTGCTTATTTCACCTGTTTGATGATCTTCTACTGGAATCTTGGGAGAGCCAAAGTTACATTTTAAGTTTTAATTACTGTGCCTAAGAGATCCATGGAACAAAAATGCAGGAAATACATCAGGATGTGTGCTTGCCCCCAGTTGGACCTGATGGGAAACATGATAGCCTTATGGGGCTGCCTTCCTAAGCCTCTGTAAGATGTGACTGGTTGCCATTTTCTGGGAATCCAGGAATGGACCTGGCCAGAGTTCACCGTCCTGGCCAGTATTTAATTACAGCTAGCTTCAAATTTGACTCAAAATGGTGGTAGTGATCTTTTTCTCACCCAGGGTGATTAACAATTTTATTATTGATTTATATGAATTTACTATATAATAAGGACTTAATTGTGTATCATCATTTGAATCAGAAATACCTTTCGTTTACTTTTACTACCACCCTTGCTCACTGTAAGCAAGGGTGCAGTGAAACCAGCAAACTAGATCACTCCCTCTGTGGGTAGAAAGAAAGGTCTACTGGGGATTCAAACTGTCTCCCAAGGGGCAGAGAGGACAGCAGGAAGGGAGGAGCCTTGCCAGCTTCAAGGGGACAGGTAGCAGTCGGGGATGGGGGTGAGGGAGCATTTGAGTCGCAATAGCCTGGGATCTAGCATGGTTTTACAGGCTTCTTTGAGTTAGTCAGAGCCCAGAAGCCCTTGCTGGAGACAGTTGGCTATGGGATAGATAAGGAAGTAAGGCATTTCCTCACAAACAGGAGAGTGCTTCTCAGGTTCCTGAGGAATGCTGAATCTAGGTTTAGTTTATTTGCTCACAGTTCTTCCATCTACCCAGTCAGAGCCTAGCCCAAGCTGAGCCTAGGGATTTGTCAGCACCGCTGCCATTTGGGGGCCTGCTTTGTACCTAATACTCACCCACAAGTACACATTTAAAAAAATCCTATTTTTGTAGATCAACTGTACCTTGATAGAGCTGCTTTTAAGAGTTCAGGCTTTGGCAATGATGGAGGTCAAATCCAGGACATTGCAAGTGTTCTACCACTAGCCTGTATCTCCAACACATACATTTGCAAGTGTGTGTGTGTGTGTGTGTGTGTGTGTGTGTGTGTGTGTGTGTTTGATGGTGTTTCAGGGGTTTTTAGATTTCTATTATTTTTAATTCTATGAAGGGAAGGGTTGTGCACATGAACGCTGGTGGCCATGAGGCCAGAGGTAGGAGCTAGAGTTACAGGCAGCTGTAAGGCTTCTTGGTGCCAGGAACAGAACTCAGGTCCTTTTTAAGATAGTGCGTGTTCTTAACCGCTGAGCAATCTCTCCTATCCCTACAGTGGTTCTGTATGGATATAAAAGTTCTTCATTTTGACATAGTCAAATGAGTCGTTGTCATTATGAGGAAGCCATGTGTGCCTTGACAGTCTGGATCTAAGAGCTGATGGTCCTTCACATACTCTTCCTTCAGACACCAGAATGCCTCCATCACTTCTAGCTACATTTGTAGCCAGGATAAGACTCATTTCAGTCGGAGATAAATGGGAGAGATTCACCTTACTTCTTAAAAACCAATTTATAAATTTTCTGCTAACGTTATCATTTTCCTCACATAGGGTCCCACATGTTTCTCAAGCTTTGTCTTCAAGAACTTGGTTTTGGGGGTGGACAAGGGTAGGGTTATTTGGTTTGTTTTTTGCTTAGTTTTGATTGATATTCTTACTTTTACCATCTCTTCTTTTTTTTCAACATGTAGGAAACTGTATTTTTCAGCCACTAATCCTGTAACAAACAAACTTTACTATTAAACTATAAAATTCTGAACTGTGTATAAATTAGTTATCATGGGTTTTTAATCTATAATTAGTAACTAATTTAACAATTGTGTTGCCTCTCCTGTAATAGTTGTAAAATCTCTTATGCATTCACTCAAATACTATGTGTTAAAAAGTTACATCAGGTCACTTTACATCTGATTTCAATACAAAGTATAGTACCATGCATTCATGTAAAAAAAATGTTTATTGAGGGTCTGTTATGCGCCATGGATATTCTGAGTATTGGAGCTCTATCCTCAAATAGGAAGGATTACTGATTTCTTTTCTGCAGGCTCTCTGAAACCTTATGTACGATAGGTGCTAGAAGTCCCCAGGAAAATATGGTATCCAGCATTTCCGGACCATAGCTAGGCACCCAGCATCTGGCGAGGCTCTCTTTTGTGTCGCTTGCTTGAAGACACCAGTATTTTAAGAAATGGAACAGCCCCTTTGATGACTAAATTTGCTGTTGCTTCTGGACAACTAAAAAGTAATCCATGGTAAGTCAGAAAAGGAAACATCTTTCTGCTTTTCTTGTGCTAAATTCTTAAATGACTGGAGGTCTGGGATGTGTCGATATGACGCAGTATGCACAAGCCATGGGTTCAATCCCCAGCAGGCACGCCACACAAAATGAAACCGTTGTACAAAGAAATAAAGCAATGTGACTTCCCAAAACTCTGACAAGTAGCCTGGAAACTCCCTCTCTGAAACAATCGCTCTTGTTCGCCAGCCTTTCTGACAGACCAGACTAGCCAATTATGTCATAATAGATTGCCGTAATTAAACACTTCGACAGGAGAGGGACTTGTTTGTGTTCCCAGGCAATGGACTCTGCCAGGTTTCACACTCTGAGCTGTGAATGTAAAAGGGAACATAGAAGCATGGAAGGAGCGGTGACATCTGTGGGACACAAACCGGAAAATCTCAGTTCCCATCCCAAAGCCTGGGGCTTCGCTGCTGTCCTGCCTGTCTTCTCCCTGTACCTCAACTATGTGGTCCCAGGAAGCCAATGAACCAGAGGCAGCCATGTTGGAAGGTTTCCCCTTGACTCTCCAGCCTAAGTTAATAACCTCTCTGGCAACTCTCGATGCTCCCTCCCCTCACCACCCATTTTCAATCCCATCATAAGAAAAAAAAAAATGCTTTGATGAAATAGTTCTCCATCTTCACTGGCATCGTCAATACCTTGAGACTTCATTTCTCCTGAACCATTTTACCTGGCTTTTAGTTAGAGCCCTTTGTCTACCTCTAACTCCACTTTTAACCTACTACCCAAGTCATTTCTTGACTCAGAGACCATCTAATGACCCTACTTTTTCCAAAACACCCTGTGACCCTAATAACCCATAATACTATTTCCCTAAACGAGATTCAGGGAATTCGAATGTTATGGAATATACTAGATATTACTTGAAGGACTTTATATGACCATCTAACTTTGAGAATTTCTAAGTCAGAAAATGTATCTGCTGTTCTTCATTGTAAATCTCCCTAGAGCCACCTTGGCTTTGCTGTGTATCATGTAGCCCAAGGGGTAGGTGCAGCCTGTGCTGGTTCTTAAACTCCTGATAAAGAATAGATCTGGACACGTGTTGCCTACTTATAATCCCGACACTTAGCCAGCTGAGGCAAGGAGACTGTGAGTTACAGATAACTGGGGCCCCATTGAAAGATGCTGTTATATTAAACAAATAATTAGAAATATATTATGAGTAACAGTATATAATGCATAGTTTAAAATATTCATAAGACATGAGGCTTAAGTGTGACACATTCTTTTTTCAGCTATGATAATATAAATTAAGATATACTGTATCCAGGGTAGGACAGATGGCTCAGTGGCTAAGAACACTGGCTGTTCTTCCAGAAGACCCAGGTTCAACTACCAGCACCCAGATGGCAACTCATAACCATCTATAACTCCAATCCTAAGGGATCCAACTCTCTTCTGGTCACCACACAGGCCCTACACACATGTAATACACAGACAACCATACAGGCAAAACATCCAAACACATAAAGTAAAATTTGAAAAGATATTATTATGTGCCCTACCCAGTCCATTTTCAAGCATGGTTGAAGAGCCCGCTTCTCCTAAGATCTCACCTTCTGTGTGCCTCCAGGCAAAATGGAAAGAGATCATTTTTTTTCCAGGTGGAAGTGACTGGTTACCCAGGTTTGAAAAGACTTTGAAAATGAAAACTCTGGGCCGGCCGAACTGCTCTCAGAAGCAAGAGGGCAGCCCTGGGACTGGCTGATACGGAGGCAGCACTTCCAGTGTGGACTCTGCTCTTCCTGAGTGCAGCCAACCACCAGGAACCCGCCAGTCTTTCTGCGCTGTCTGTAACCCTGAGGGACCATCTGACACAATTGCAGCTTTGGCCACGGGTTCTGTATGCTGGCCTGTCATGGAAAGGGGCACCCCCACAGCAGGACAGCCACCCCCTTCCACATCATGGGGCTACAGTAAGAAATAAGTTATTATGATCCATGTGAGGTGCCTTTGTAGGTCAGCAATGAGTCACAGACAAGTAGGAGACGCTAGGTCCCTGTCTTCCCTAGGAGGCAGCAAGGCCTGCTTGTCTAGAAGCTTTCAGTTAGTCTTAGGGTTGCAACGTTACAGTCTGCTACATGACCACTACATGACTGAGCCTATGTATCAGAAAACGGGGGAGAGGTGCCTTTATATATCTAGTATATACTAGATAAAGTGCAATACTAGACACCGGGAAAATTGTACCTTCCCGGAGCAATCAGCCAGTGAGGACCAGAGGAAGGAAAGATGTGACTAGGAATATAAAAACCACTATTTTGTACCAAATTAGTAGACCAGCCATTTTTGCCTTTTGTGTGTGTGTGTGGGGGGGGGGGGGGTTACACCCACTTTCACAGACCCGAAAAGAAAATCTGCCTTGTTTTCTCCACTTGAACTTCTCAAAGTTCATTATTAAGGAGTGAGGGTCTTGTTTCTCACAGCTGCCCCCGCCCTTCAGCTGCTGTGTTGGCCTTCCAATAGGGCCGACCTCAGATTAGCTCGAAATCTGTCCTTGATAGCCTCCCTACCTGTGAGAGGCTGAGTGACAGGCAGAGCAAAAAATTACACCTCTCAACACAGGAGAATAATAGCACTCAGAATGTCCCCTGGCTTTCCCTTGTCTGACCAAGGATTTCCACGATGGCCCAGTCCTACCAACTGACCCTCGTAATCGCTGGACAACACAGTGATTAAGGGAAAACAATGGAAGCACCCTGACTCACACCCCGCCTGTATCGCTGCTCCTGGGGGACTTCAGTCTGCGTTTCAGTTTCCACAGCCGTAACTAGAGGGAACTGGTTTCTGGAGCTGAAATAATGGGTGTAAAATGTTCAGCATGAGCCCTATCACACGGAAAACAAAGCATTTGTGCACTTGGCCCTGTGAGCCAGATCCAGCCCACTGCCTGCTTCTATACATGCAAAAGTCCGGATCACAGGCACTCTTTCCTCTTTCACGGCTCTTTTTCCGGAGCCAAAGCAGAGATGAGTCTTTGCGGCAGAGACCACAATGGACTTCCAGGAAAAAAAAAATCCTCCAACGCTTGCAAGAAATGCCTGCTTGCTGGCAGTGCACTAGGTGCCAACCAGAGCCCTCAGCGTGCCCCGATGAACCCTGCCATTTCCTCTCTGCTCTTTGCCCAGTATTCCTTTTGCACAGCATGCCTCTCGCCCACGTGGATAAGTAAGAAGCCAGCTGAAGGTCACACTAGAGTCCAGTGGATGGGCCTTCCATCTCCCCAGCTCTGAAATATGAGGACTCTACAATCATCCTGACTCTGTTCAAACTGAGCACATCATTCCAGCGTCACTTTTTCCATTTATGCCAAACTGAGACACTGTTTTTAGATTCAACTTTATGTGTACTCATTCTTTTCTCCTTTTATAGATGTTTTTTAATAGGACCTCAATACGTATTTATTCAGCCGTAATGTAACATACTGTAAGCCTTTGTACTCTTGGGTATGCTGTCTTTACTTCAGAAAGCAGCTCCAGCATTGCCTGCTCCGGGAAGCTATGCCTGAGCACACAGTTGGAGAATCACACATCATCAAGACAGAAACACGGATACACTGCAGTCAGAGCAGACTTCACCGTGCCATTGCTGAAGACACCTCAGATGGGGACTGGAGACATTTCCTGTCATTTCTTCCTTCCCTTCTGCCTCCATTCAAAATATCATATATGTGTATACACAAACACACACATATAGGCACACATAGTTTAAATAGCAGGAGTCTAACTTACAGTTTAAGTTATAATGAAGCAAACATCTGTGGCCACTATGTAGCTTAGCTAGTGGTCCATCATAAGTGACAGGCACCTCCTGCTTAGCCATCTCTATGACTCCCTCATTTCCCACCACACATAGAGCTATCAAGCAGATCTCTCTAGAGGAACAGAATTGATAGTGTATGGATGGATGGATGGATGGATGGATGTGTAAGTATGTATACTCTCATACACATACATATTGTAAAAGAGAATTTACTAGGATGACCTATCCAGAGGGCTGGTGATCCAACAATGGTCATCTACATATTGGAGAGATTAGAACTCAGCAGCTCTTCAGTCCATGATGCTGGACACCTCAGCAGCTCCAATCTAGCGCTGGAGGCCTAGAAGATTCCTGGAGAATCTCCAGTCTTCGGTCCATATTGGAAGCCTGCGGAAGCTGAAGTCTGGTGGCAACAGCAACAATAGACACAGTTATCAGGAAGAAGCAAATGTAGATAAGCCAGAAGCATTACTTTCTCCTCAGACCTCTTTATGTCTGGAATAAGCTAAAAGATTCTGGAGAAGGGTCCCCTCAGTTAATCCTCCTGGGAGGTGCCCTCACAAACCTGTCCAGGATCTGTGGAGTTGACAATTAATTATCACAGGTAGCTACTACCCTAATTTTCATGTTGTTTAATTTCTTATTTTCTGTTCAGTTTAACCCCATGTCCCTTAACAAGATAGTGTTGAGTTTTGCCTGTTGTTCAGCTTTGTAGACCAGAATCACACTAAATGTGTCCTCCATAACCCGCTTCACTGGGATCCATGGATACTGACACATGACTTTGCTCTCTCCATCTTCAATGCACATATTCTGTTTTAGGAGTATACAGAATTTCTTTACCCGGTCCCCAGCTGATGACTTATCCTGGGTGAGCCTGATTTGTACTGCTGTAATGATGTTATATACACTTCCTTCTACTGCTTCTAGCATCACTACTGCGCTGCAGAACTGTTCAGCTTTGCTGATGGATGCTAAGTTGGTCTAGGCCTATTTCTTGTGCTTACAGCATGGTGTGAGAGTTCTCCCCACTTCGTAGCCTCAACCACACCATGGGGTGTTTCCTTCTACCAATTAAATGTGTATAAACTGATATCTACTTGTGGTTTTTCAAATTCTATTTCCCTGCTTGATAATGAAATAGTATTTTTCCTAAATTTATCGGTCACTTATCTTTCTATGAAATGCTCATTCATGTCCATTTTTCTTAAGCTTTTTTCCTAGTAATTGATTTTTTTCACTGACTCTTGTCTTTTTCTTATCCATCTGTAGGAATCATCTTTATATGTTTTGGCTCCTGGTATTTTGTCTATTAAACATTACAAATAAAGCTTCTTAACTCCTAGGCGATCCCTACAAGGGGATCATGTACCAAAGAGCTTCAAGCCCTGCTACCTACCTACTCTCCTGTCTTGGCTCAGAGTACGAGATTCTTGGAATCTGAGGATAGATGAACAGAACCTGCTGGACCAGTACAGGATCCCAGAAGACCAGTACAACTCCATCTAAGACACAGATCATTTGAACTAGAATTTTGTGCCTCCTCACAGAACCCCAGAACATGCTGGCTTAGGCATCCTCAGCTGCCAGTTCCCCATTGTCCTTCACAGCTGCTCTCAAGCTTCTTTTCTGCAGGTCCCCACCTCCACAGATTCGCCTTGCTTTTGCTTCAGGGCAGGTTAGTCCACAGAAGCTGAGATCTTGATGACTCACTGTTCAGCAAATAGCTTTCAGCTGTTTATACATGGCTTCTGACAAGGTCTAGCTGATCCCTTAGCAGCTGCTTGCGCTCTTTCAAGCTCACACCAATATAAAGTAGTAGTAGTAGTAGTAGTAGTAGTAGTAGTAGTAGTAATAATAATAATAATAATAATAATAATAATAATAATAGCTCAGAGTCTGCTTGCTTGGCTGGAGAGGGCAGGCAGTGCCAGGCTTCACGGCGTCACACTTACAGCTCCTTCTACACACTCATGTATGGGCACTGAGATGGGAAACCGTTAGCTTTCCTTGCTCTCTGAATGCAGAAATGCAGCCAAAAGAACCCACCAGCACCTTCTGTGGTGTGTGAAGAGCACTGGACTTGCCAGCCCCTGACCTGATGTTTCCTTCTGCAAATAGAAACGGATGAATATCAAGTTCCACATTATATTCTCCCAAGAACAAGATGGAAAATGTGTGGGGTAACCTTATTTCAACCTGAAAGAGTTCTCACTTGGCTTCTGTTTTCACAGATACTAAAATCAGAACAATATGGAGATTTTATATGATTTTGTATATGGCCCCAGTGCAAAGATGACATACAAATTTGTGAAGCATTCCTATACTTTCAGACAAATAAATCATATCTTTTTTCTTACATATGGGTGCATGGGAGTTGTAGACCTGGATTCTTGGCCAGTGAACTCTGGGACTATAAGGGAGAGTATGAAGGGGGTGAGGTGATTAGTTGGAGAAAAGGGAATTGGATGATGGAGGGGGATCATATGAACTTTAATATTTTGGCTGCTTATTAAAAACATTAAAAGTTAGGTGGTGGTAGTGCACACCTTTAATCCCAGTACTTGGGAGGCAGAGGCAAAGGGATCTCTGTGAATCTGATGCCAGCCTGAACACAAAGCAAGTTCCAGGACAGCCAGAACTGTTACACAGAGAAACCCTGTCTTAAAACCATCCCCCTACTCCAAATAATAACTAAAAAAGTAAAGAAAGTGAAAACAGAAATAGTTTCTAGATCTGAGAAAGTTCCTCAAACTAGAAATCCAAAGTTAACTCCATAATCATATTTGAAAACCTGCTTGGTGTCTAGTCCACTGCAATTTTAAAAATCCAGAGGTAGGAAAAGGAAATCTCGGCCCTTCATTTTTTGTTAGTGTGTCTAAGAGCATGTTCCTTCCCCAGAGACACATTCATTCTGTCTGCGCCTTAACTTCCCGGATCCCCACACTAACTCACAAGGCCCCGGTGAGTACCCTGAGTAACACAGAAGTCTGTTTTAGTTGCTGATTTACACTTATTTTTCTGGGAAAGGTTAAAAAGAAGAACAACAGATCCAACTGCATTTTTTAAAATTACCAGTATGGAGAGATGCTTGGCTAATACAACACGGAAGAAGGAAGGACGGTGTCCAGAAACTTTGCAGCCCACTCTCCATAGAGTTGATATAGCACCTTCTTGAGAAGAAACATTACAGAAGACAGGAGTAAATCAACACTCGGTCAGACACATGAACACGTCTGCGTCACCTCCCTTTCTGTTTAATTGTGAAGCCCTTCTGACATGCTGGAAAAGCCATCAGATGATGAAATTCCAAAGCCACGGGTGTGAAGTGATCAGGGCGTGCTGCCAGCTGCTCCTCGTGTCTTTCGTTGGAGAACACAGGAGCCTGCAGCCTGAGCATATCGAAGCGATTCTGGCACGTAAGGTTGTCACAGACATCCTTTTAGGGACACAGAAATGATGGAGGAAGACAACTAAAGGAAAGAAGGAAGAAAGGCAGTTTGGAAATGGAGCAAAGTGTGAGCAGAGCAACACTATGCTACATTACAAAGACAAGGAAAGGAAATCACTAAACCCTACTGGTTCTCTCCTGCATATTCTTCTGATTTGCATCTCCCTTCTGCCATGGGGACCCAGGCTCACACGGCCTCTCCAGTGGAAGACATAACAGACTCTTAAATAGACTCCCACACCACATTCATCCCCACCCCTCTCCCAAGTGTTTTCACTAAAATGTAGTCACGATAGAAGCAGCTCCCCTGCCCTACAGTCCTAAGGGAAAGTGCTTAGCAGGCATTTAGTCCTTTACATGGGCTCTTGCCTTTCTCTCAGGCAAGTGTTCCTGTATTTTAACTAACACTTTGGATGGTATCAAGCACAGCCACACAAAGTGGTTCAATACATTGAGGAAATGCTACATCAGACAATACGAAGGCAGGACTTTGAAGTGGCTCTAATAGTATATATCCTCTGGTGACCCAGCAAAGCCTTCTCAGCAGGGTAGACAGACCCTGAGCTGCTGGGAAAAGCTACTGTTGTCTATGCATACCTGACTATTCATCAGGAATTGTCCTCAGTCACAGAGAACTATCTTTAAGAGTTTGTCTAGCCAGGCAGTGGGTAGTGCATGCCTTTACTCCCAGCACTTGAGAGGCAGAAGCAGGCGAATCTCTATGAGTTCAAGGCCAGCCTGGTCTACAAGAGCTAGTTCCAGAACAGGTTCCAAAGCTACAGAGAAACCCAGTCTTGAAAAACTGAAAAAGAGGAAAAAAAAAAAAAAAAAAAAAAAAAGAGTGTGTCTCACCTGCATACCACAGCAGAACTGGCCATACAAAGACTCAAATTCTCAACTCAATTTGGAACCCATCTGAAGTACCACCGTCATCCCCAGACACCCACAGGACAGGCTTGCCTCAGTTCCAGCCACAGTGGGGTGTGGTGGCCATAGGAATGTGTCTTGAAGCAACCTTAGTTCAAGGAGCATGAGCGTCATCTGTATCACACCCTTTCCAAGCCAAAGTTCTGGGATGGTTGTGTAAGAGGGGACAGGTAGATCATAAGAGCCGGAGGCAGTAGAGGACTATGATGAAACTGTTTTCTAGACACAGCAGGACTCACTGCAGTTGTGGTAGCACGTATAAGACCCACGTGAGCTCAGGCCACGCAAGGCAGAATTCCCACCCCTAGCTGAGGAGCTCCTGGTAATCGATAGCTGCTGGGAGAGGAAGGGTCAGCAGTCTTCAAAGACATGACCTCCAGTAGGGTGAATGTGCTCCACTGACGGCTGCACCCCCAAGAGTGTATGACCAGCACTGTTGGAATTGACAGGTTTAAAAGCAAAGCAAAAGATGAGCACACAAAGTTGCAAAGGTATAGAATGGACACTGGTTGCGGGAGAAGTCAGGAAGGGAGAATGCATGTAATCAAAATACTGAGTATAAAATCCTCAGGGGCCAAATAGTGGGCTCGCTGGTGAAGAGCACTTATTGCTTGTGATGAGGACCTGGGTTTAATTCCCAGCACCCACATGGTGGCTCGAAACTGTCTGCAGCTCCAGTTCCAGGGGATCCGACGCCCTCTTCCGACCTTTGTAGGTACCAGACTTGCATGTGGTGCACTTACATGCATATAGGCAAAACACTCATACACATAAAATAATAAAATAATTAAATCTTTAAGACAGAAGTTCTCAAAGTAGTAATACTTTTTTCTAAGGAGCCTGAGTGACCAAAAGCTGCCACTGGAAACTTGCCCTGTGTTCTGAGGCCATGTTTCCCCCAGCTTCTGCCATGACTGTGTGTGTTGTTCTGAGCCCCACACCGTTCCTTCTTCACTAGTGGACTGTGACTGTCACGGACTGATGGCAGCCTCAGGTGCTTCTGTCAACCTGCCTCAGCCTCAGAGATGTGTTAGCAACCTACTGTGCTAGTGCAAAGCGTGTGTACGAACAATAGCACAGCGTGCAGGGTGCAGGGTGCGTGGTGCAGGTCTGTACATCTGCAGGCATTGATTGCACGATGTTCTGGCTGACTTCGGCTGCATTTTTCCTCTGCACTTAGCCATAGTCACAGGGGACAACTGGGTGTATACTTGGTGACAGCGCAGTTCATGCAAATGAACAAGGCAAAAAGGAAACAAATGTGAGTCTCAGAGCTTGAGCTGTGGGACAATGACAGGGGTGAATTCTTTGTTCAATCAGAAGGGTGTTCCAACACTGGAAGGCGAGTACTGAGTGCATTTTCGTATTCCTTTAAGGGGAGAAGAATTTTGATTTATAGCTCAAAAGGACAGAGCAGGGAAATCATGGCAGCGGGAGCCTGAGGCAGCTGGCCACACCGTTAGAAAGCAGACAGGATAAAGCAGAGACTGTTACAAAGCAAGAAGCAAGGCCAACCTAGTAAACTTCTAGCTCCCCACTACCAGCAGCATCCCCGTCCTGGCAGTGATTCACTTCTTTCAGCCTGGCAATCAGCAACATAAATCATCAGACACTGGTCAGAAGCGCTTGCCAATCATTGCTGACTCCAAGCTACTGGCACACAGTGAGAGTATGTTCACCGAAAGAGGCAGTGGATCCTCACGACCCCAAGAGCACAGGTGGAAATAAGGTTTGTTAAATAATTTACAAATGTATTTTAATATGGATATGTTATGTTGCAAGTTTTATATGATCTAGTTTTTAGTAATGTTTGTGCATATTAACAGTTTACAAAATTTCTGAAAATTTAACTGTCAGCTTCCATGGGCTGGCATAAGCTCTAGCACATCAGGGCTTCCGTCCTCCTATTTTTCTTGGGCCTAGACTTACACTCTGGTCTAAGAGTTCACCCTAGCCTCAGTTGTCTCCCTCCCACGCAGGCACCTCTACTAATAAAGGCGTGACATGTCTAGATGTCTGCTCCAGCTAACACGAGAGAGCGAAGATCAGTCCAAGACGGCCAGCTGAGGACTTGAGCTGGCTCAGAAATTGCCAGCAGGTAAGGGAGTTGCCATCTTGACTTGCAAGCAGGATATCTACAGCAGCTGGCACACGGGAGGGCAAGTGCTGCAAGGAACAATGATGCCACCACTTGGAAGTCATGGCAGGACGATGGCTGCATGGGCAGGGAAGCTGTGCCAACACTGCAGAAACACCACAAGAGCAGCTAGTCAGAATGCAGCTGGCAGCAAGGTCTATGAGCAAAGCTATGACGGGACCGCAGAGCTAAGGCCATCCAATTCCAGAGCTATTTGACGTGGAGAAAATGCTGGTGTGTGTGTGTGTGTGTGTGTGTGTGTGTGTGTGTGTGTGTGTGTACTGGGAATACAGATAAGCTCTACCACAACACGCTTTGATCTGTGCTGTAAAGGAGGATGCAGACTCCCCCAAATACCAGGAATGAAGCAATGAGAGGAAGAATTCCAAGTAGAGAGAACAGTTTGTGCAAAAATGTTGTGGCATGGAAGGATAGGGTGTTCAGACTGGTTTTCTGACTCTTCTTTGGTTTCTGTGATTCTTGATTCCTCATGTCTTTCTTATTGTCTAGCGTAGTAGGAATCCAAGAGTTACTCATTCAACTCCTTGCTATTTCTTTGTTTTGTTTTGTTTTGTTTTGTTTTGTGAGGAATAAGCTGAATCAAGAGCACTGTGAAGCTCCATGAATCAGGAAATTAAGATAAATGACAGAGAAAAAGTTAAGGTCATGGTTGGAGCTGACAGAGAAAAGTTAAGGTCACAGTTGGAGCTGGCACTTGGATTATGTATGATCTCAGAGGCATTTGCTGTTAACTGTTGCTACCAAAGGCGTGTATTTTTAACGAGCAAGTGGAGTTACCATTCCTCATTTTGAAACTTTCTTCATCATTATATTAGGGTTCTCTAAAGGAACAGACCTGACAGGGTTTATGGGGTTTATTGAGATGGAGATGGCTCACTAGTTATGAACACATACTTCTGAGGACCTGAGCTTGGTCCTGAGCTCTTGGCAATCCCAGTCTGGTACTGACGCCCCAGAGGATTCCTGGAGAACTGCTTGTCTTCCATCTTCATTAGAATCCCAAAGAAGTAAGTTCTGACACCAGCTAAGGAATGCTTTGGGAGTAAGAAAGATGAACTTGCCAGCAAGAATGAGGACAAGCAGGCAAAAAGAAAAAAACCTTCCTTCTTAAATGTCCTTTTGTGTGTGTACCACCAGAAGGTATAGCCCAGATTTAGGGTGGTCTTCCTATATCAAATAATCCAGCCAAGAAAACCCCTCACAGCTGGGCAGTGGTGGAATACACCCTTAATCCCAGCACTTGGGAGGCAGAGGCAGGCAGGTCTCTGTGAGATTCAGGCCAGCCTGGTCTACAGACTGAGTTCCGCAACATCTAGGGCTGTTATACAGAGAAACCCTGTCTCAAGAAAGAAAGGAAGAAAGAACAAAAGAGAGAGAGAGAAAGAAAGAAAGGAAGGAAGGAAGGAAGGAAGGAAGGAAGGAAGGAAGGAAGGAAGGAAGGAAGGAAAAAAGAAAGGAAGGAAGGAAGGAGGGAGGGAGAGAGGGATAGAGGAAAGGAGGGACAGAGGGAGGGAAGGAAGAAGGGAGGAAGAAAACCCCTCACATGTGCGCCCAGTTGTTTGGGTTTTAGTTTGATGGAGAACTGTTTATGTGTTACTTTTATTAATAAAAAACTGCCTTGGCCCTTTAAGAGAACAGAAAATTAGGTAGGCAGAGTAGATAGAACAGAATTCTGGGAAAGAGTTGGGGAGACGCTTCAGGCAGTTGCCATAGTGAGTCTCCATGCTTCTCCTCTCCGAGATGGACGCAGGTTAAGATCTCTCCTGGTAAGCCACACCTCGTGGTGCTACACAGATTACTAAATATGGGTTAAAGGAAGATGTGAGAATTAGCCAATAAGAGGCTAAAACTATGGGCCAGGCAGTGTTTTAAAAGAATACAGTTTCCGTGTAATTATTTTCGGCAAAGCTAGCCGGGTGGCGGGACGCAGCCCTGCCGTTCCTTCTACAGATTGGCGAGACCTGCCGCTCCTTCTACATTAGTTGATTCCAGGTATAGTTCTATCTGGAGGTTTCTTGCCTGCTGACCAATTCCCAAATAACCACCTTGAGACTTAATATTAATTACAAACTGTTTGGCCGAATAGCTTAGGAACATTATTAACTAGCTCTTACAACTTAAATTAATCCATTTCTATTAGTTCCTATTTTACCACAAGGCTTTTAGCTTGTTACCTCACATCTTCTCAGATAGCTGCTTGCATTTCCCCTAACCCTGCCTTCTTTCTCCCAGTATTCAGTTTGGCTTTCTGATTTAGCTATATTCTGCCCTGCTATTGGCCAAATCAACTTTTTTACTAACCAATGGTAAAAAAAAAAAAAAAGTATTCACAACATACAGAAAGGCATCCCACATCATATAGCCAACTTGACAACCAAGGTTAGCCATGACATTATTTGTAAAAGTAATGAATGAATGGCCTAATAAAAAACAAATTTAGTCCAGGAGACCAGCAACAATAGGATACCCAGAAACCAAATACATAGAAAAGCATGGAAGAAAAAGAACCATCAGAAAGCTGTTTGCAGAGCTGGAGTGATAGTTCAGTAGTAAAGAGCATGCAGGGCTCTTGCAGAGGACCTGTGTTTGCTTCCCAGGGTATCAGGGTAACTCCAGCTCCAGGATCCAGAGCCCACCGGCCTCTGTGAGCACCTGCACTCATATGCACAAGTGCACATACTCACATGCAGACACATACACACATGCACATACCTAAAAACAAATCGTTAAAAAAGAAGACTAAATTTACCAGAAAGGCATTGCTGATAAAACTTACATAAAAATATGACTTCCACAAGAAAATGGGGACACTGAAGAAGAAGAAGAAAGAAATGTCTTCAAGTTTGGGTGAAAAGTATTTGCAAACAAATTCTATACCCACCCACACCGTCAATGAGGTGTAAAAGGTTCGCTTAAGACACACACACTCTTTAGATTGTATCTTTATCCAGGTTTTATTGGAAGCTCCTGGAGAATACCCAGGTGGGGGAAAAACAGAAGGGATGTCTCCAGAAAAGCAATAAAGAGAAGAAAATTCCATCACTGAGGAGGATTACACTGTGGATTGTTGCGGGATATTTGATCACACTGTGTGAAAATGAGTCTGTTTCACCTCACCTACCTAAAGCACCTGATTGGTTTTAAAAAGAGCTGGATGGTCAATAGCTTGGCAGAAGAGGATACTCAGGACTTCTTGGCAGAGATGGGAACTTTGGGTTAGAATCTGGCATAGGAGATTTTGCCAGTAAGACATGAATGAAGTATGTAACACAAAATGGAGGAGAGGTAAAGAAGCACGTAGCAGACCATAGATGAATAGAAATGGGTCAATTTAAGTTATAAGAGCTAGTTGGGGACAAGCCTAAGCTAACGCCGTTTTCATAATTAATAATAAGTCTCTGCGTTATTATTTGGGGGCTGGTGGTTCACAGAAAGTCCAATGAGAAAGTCCTACGACAGTGGATCAGGCAGGACATACAGAGCTTGGGAGAGAGCATCTTCGTTGTGCATGGAAATGTCTGACCAACTACAGTTTTTATCCCAAGGGAATGCTAACAGGACGTTTGTGGATATGATAGAGCATTCAAAGCAAACTAGCCAAATTTTAAAAGTTAACCTAGTATGAAGCCTGCAAAAAAACTGATATGCAGGGAGGAAACTCCATGCTCCAACAATGGAAGGCTGATGGCAGCAGGCAGCCACTATCAGCCGGGAGCAGTGCCTGCTGGTACAGCTACAAGGGGTGGGAGCAGTATGTGCTGGACACTTAGCTACCACAAGAAGCATGAACACAAGCCGGGCAGTGGTGGCTCACGCCTTTAATCCCAGCACTCGGGAGGCAGAGGCAGGCGGATCTCTGAGTTCAAGGCCAGCCTGGTCTACAGGCTCTAGAAACTACAGGGAAACCCTGTCTCGAAAACCAAAAAAAAAAAAAAAAAAAAAAAAAAAAGAAGCATGAACAGGTTACATCAAAATGAATAACACAGGAACTAGCAATCACAGGTGAATAGCTAGTAAGGTTCACAGAACAGGTAGTTGCTATTTATATTGTACTTTGAACTATCTCCATCTACATCAATGATTTTAATAGAAGGTAAAACTAGGCTGAGTATGGTCATTAGGAACAAACAAGGAGTAGTCTTGTCTCTCAAAGAAACACACAACCAGAGCTAAAGCTGTCCAGTGTGGTGATTCATATAGAATGGCCCCACAGGCTCATATGTTTGAATGCTTAGTCATCAGAAATGGTACTACTTGGATGGATTAGGAGGGGTGACCTTGTTGAAGGAAGTGGGTCACTGGGGATGGGCTTTGAGGTTTCAAAAGCCCATGCCAGGCTCAGGACCTCTTCCCTTGCTGCTGCCTACCTATTCAGATGGAGACTTCTAAGCTACTTCTCCAGTATCTGCCTGCCTACACATCACTACTCCTCCTGCCATGGTGACAATGGACTAAGCCTCTGAAACTGTAAGCAAGCCCCAGTTAAATGTTCTTTTTATAAGATTTGCTATGGCCATGGTTGTCTCTTCACTGCGACAGAATACTGACTAAGAAGCCCACCGAGGCAATGTTTTTTAAAAGGGGTATAACAGCACCCAAAACCAGTTAGCAAACACGTGGTTCAAACAGCTCCTGTCTCCTCTCCCTGACATCAGTGGCCATTCTGTCTCACCCCATTGATGGGAGCTCAACTTCATAGTCTGATGAAATTGGCTAAACAGTGCAAATGGAGGGGAGAGTTCAGAAGACGCAGCCCTTGTTGGGGTGACTACCTTTGATTAAAAAAAAAAATTCTCACATCGTCACTCAGGTTGAGGCAGGAGGATGGCTGGGAGTTTGAGACCAGCCTAGCTATACCATGAAGTTCCGGGCCAGCATGAGCTGTAGCGTGAGACACTCAAACAAGTATAGTCATGAGTATGCACGTTAAAGAACCATACCTACATCACCAAGCCATATGAGCCACGAGGTTCCTATGGACTCTGACCTAAAGCTGCCTCTGCACAAAGTGAACTATAAGTCTGCTTACTCTGTGACCACACTGCAGCCCAACCTCAAAATCCATCATTAATAATGAGAGTATTCAACCATCAGCCGACTGTAGCAGCTAAACGTTCAGTCAATCACAGGCGGCAAAGCGACCCACACGAGTCCATGTCAGGCCCGCGGTGATCTCTGTCCACACTCTCTGCTATGTCACCCCCTCTCCGTGTGTCGCTATCTTCTATAAGCACTTCCTGCCCCGCGCTGCTGACTGGAGAGCTCAGAACCTCTCCCAGCTGTTTGACTCACAAATCTGAGATCTGTGCTAATAAATTCTGCTAGATTTAATTCATTCAAAGTTTTTACAGCCCATTGAATCATAATTGATGAGTATTCAGTCTGTGCACTCACTGGGAGGTTTGGCTTTGAAAAGAGGCAGAAGGATTCCTCTTTCCCAGGAGACAGTGCAGAAACAGTGTCTCTTCGACATGTGGGGTAAACTCTTGGTCTGGACACAAAAGTTTTTCTACACATGAGAGCAAAAAATAATGTCTTATAAAAATCATAAATTGTCGAAATAAAAAAAGTGTTACATATACATTTTTCTCTCTGTGTAGCGATGAGGTGAGCAGGCCCGCTTTTCGTCCCGCCCGGCTCTGCACAGCTAGCTTTATACCCGAAGTAATTACACACAAATTGTATTCTTTTAAACACTGCCTGGCCCATTAGTTCTAGCCTCTTATTGACTAATTCTCACATCTTGCTTTAACCCATATTTAGTAATCTGTGTAGCACCATGAGGGGTGGCTTACCAGGAGAGATCTTAACCTGCATCCATCTCTGAGAGGAGAGGCACGGCAACTGCCTATGGCGGCTGCCTGAAGCGTCTGCTTTCTTTCTCCCACAATTCTGTTCTGTCTACTCCGCCTACCTAATTTTCTGTCCTATTAAAGGGTCAAGGCAGTTTCTTTATTAACCAATGAAAACAACACATAGACAGATGACCCTCCTCCATCATTTCCCCTTTTTCTGTTTAAACAAAAGGGAAGGCTTTAACTTTAACATAGCAAAATTACATATAACAAAACAGTTATCTAGCAAGAATTACAATTACAACATTTAGATCTATTTTATCTTTTACCATAACAAAGGAAAACTATAACTAGCCATTCTTCAATTCCATCAAAGACTCCAGAAGGATATAATATTACCTAAGTAAACAAGAAGTAAACAACTTCCAAAACTCTAGAAATGACAGAGACATCTTGCTGCCTGGACAGTCACCCAAAGTTCCTCTGTACCGTTGGGGCATCCATCTTCAGCCTACAGGCCCATAGTTTCCAGGAGATATTTCCATGAAGCAGGAAAATTCAAAGACAGTTCAGTCACTTTCTGCTGTGTCCTGCAGAATGTCTCGTAGACTCTTTCATGAGTCAGGAACCCCAAAAGACCATCTCACCTTTAGGCAAGTTCAGCAGTCCTCTCTCTGCAGGTTCTCTGTGTCCAGTTTATGCAACAGTCCAGGCAAGAGCAGTTTCTTGCCCAAATGGCTAACCAACTCTATAAGGAGCTTCTTCAATGCCCATCTTCCTCTTGAAGTAGCTGGTGCTGCCAGGAGCAGACGTGTCTCATTGTCATGAAAAGCCCTAAGTTACTAAAACATCTTAAATGCCATGTTCTGTAGTCTTTGAAAGATATGAAGAATGCCTATTTAACTAAAATATATCTATACATATCTAGAAAATCTAGCTAACATGACTACAAGCTTGACTATTATCAATGATTATCCATTAACAACCTATATTTCCTAATTATACATTACATTTTAAGATGAACTACACAATCACAATAGCGTAATCAATATCAGAAATACATATACATATAACAAAATTGACCTTAAAATCCATACAAATGCAAATTATTCATATCTATATCATTTCCCCCTTTAAATGTAAAAGAACATTTATAAACAATATTTGGGAACATGGGCACAGTTATTTCTCTCCAAACTGCTTCCTGCTGAATGGGGATGCTGTTAATCAGATCTTTTATGGTGTAACCTGTGTGCCAGGTTCATCTCAGTCGGCAGTTGAGTGAAGTAATTTTTTGAGGGTGTTCACAGCAAACTTTCAGGAGCGTGTGATCTATCATACCATACTGGGATAGAAGCAATCCACAGAGTCTCATCCTCTGTGAAAACAAAAGAAGAAACTCTTTTCCAAAGCATGATATCCTTAGATCCAAATTCTGAATTCAAGATACATATATGCAGGTTCTGCTTGGCAGCCCATTTAATGAAATGGTTTTTTGTACTTAGCTCCTTCACAGTCAAAAAATTCAAAGAAAACACAATAATATACAGAATCCAGGCTCTCTGAGAATTTTCCATTTTACATGGCTTAATTTTGTTTACTCTGTCTCTTTAAAGACTTTACCCTTTTTTAAGGCATTAACTTTATTCTCTCTATTTTTTTCTCTCTCTCAAGCCTACATACACTCATCCAACACTGTGACCCATTTAAAGGTCTTTTATGTCTGAATCTGTCCTATTGTGAATCTGCAATTCTTTACTGTCCAGAAACATGTTTGATTTGCGCCTTTAAATCGCTAAGCGCTTAAGACTCTAAGCTGTGACATTCCTAGGTCAAAAACAGGTACTGTGAGCTTACCCCGCCCAGTCCAACATGTGTAGATGCTGAAATGTTTTTAAAACCTACCTTCTCACCACAAGTTAGAAAAGATAGGAACAATATGCACCTAGGGGTGGGAGAGTTTAACACAGTGGCTCTCAGCCTCCCTAACACTGCCACCCTTTAATACAGTTGCTCATGTTGCCACTTCATAACGGTAATTTTGATACTGATGTAAGTTGTAATGTAAATATCTGTGTTTTCCAATGGTCTTTGGTGACTCTCGTGAAAAGGTTGTTTAACTTCCAAAGGGGTCACAGCCCACAGGTTGAGAACCACTGGTCAGTTCTTCCCTTTGCTACACGACCTTGAATCAATCTGCATCTCGGCAATTTAATTTCCTCCTCTTTCCTCCTCACCTGCAGCCCATAGAATTCTGAGCTGTGGCGGCTGAAAATAGTTACAAATGCAATCCAAACACAAAATCGTACCCTCGCTTAAAGCATTCTAAGATAGGAGGGTGTTTCTAACTTGATTGCGACGTCAAAAGATTGGACAAGTCTGTACAGATAATAAGACATGCTAAGAGCTTCTGGAGTATCCGTAGAACACCTCAGCAGCGTACTCTGCATGCCAAATACATCATTATCAAGATATTCAGGTGGCTTATTAGGTACAATGCCTCCCACACAAGCATGAGAGGCCCTGCGTTCAGTCCACAGAACCCACAGATACAGTGGAGCCCCTGGACACAACTCTGGGGAAGCAGAAACAGGCAGGGCCTCAAGGCTTGCTGGCCAGCCAGCCAGCCTAGCCTAAGCACGTAAGCCCCAGGCCAGAAGGAGACACTGTCTCAAACGCACAAGAAGATGGGCAACACCCGAGGAGGAATGAGAGGTGCAGGTATCCTCTGTCTTCCACATGCATGTGCACACATATGCACACTCATGAGCACTTGACTACATGGGATTGGATAACTCATTGAGGGGCTTGTCCCCAGAGAAAACCTGAGTCTTCCTCTCCTGGTTGTCATTGATTCCCTGTGGTTCTTCATCTAGGAGTGTGGTCCTGGGAGATTTCTCCCAACCATGTTAGCATGTAAACTTACACCAGCTCTTTTGAGTCCCACATTATACTAAAGATTATCAACAACTTGCAAAATGACCCCAAGCTCAGCTAGTATGATAAGGACATTCTCTGAGACCATGGAAACAAAACTGCAGTGTGCTTTTAAGCTTGTACCTGCCAAGACACTTTGAGAAGATTACTTAAATTTCCAAAATAATAACTCTTTCCACTCCATTTTCTTTGGTAATAATCACAACCAGCTAAAAGTACAGCTATAAGCTGTTTCGGAGTGCTGTGTTATTTTGATGGACATTGACAGATTAAAATTAATAACCAATACACCCTCCAAGGAATACTAAAGTACACTTGCAGGTGATTTTTCAGAGCAATGAATTCCACCCTATTTTTGTCACCATGGTAACCACAGGACTCATTCTTATTCTTTTCATCATAGCATTGCTAAATATTTTTCCCTCACAGTTTAAACCACAGACAAAACTAGAGTGGTGTTGGCCATAGAGGGGGAAAACATACACTGGCAATTTCTCTTCTGGATTAAAGGTTACTCTTGTGTAGCAAGAGTCATATTCTAAAGTCTTCTTAACATTGAAAGATTTACCTAAAAACCTGGGTCTAGAGAAATGGTTAAGAGCATTTGTTGTTCTTCCAGAGGAGCCAAATTTAGTTCCTAGCACCCTTGTCAAGCAGTTCATATTGCCTCTAACCCTAACTCTATGGAATCTCTTCTGGCCTCCATGGGTACCTGCACCATGTGGCACAGAGAGGGGAGAGAGAGGGAGGGAAGGGTCGAGGGAGAAGGGAGAGATACATACATACATACATGCAAATAACAATAAATCTTTAAAGAAAAACCCTTGAGTTCTTGCTGCATAGCCATAGGGACCTGAGTTCAGAGTTCCAGAACCTCCTTTAAAGCAAATATGGGAGCAAGTGTCAGTAATACAGTGCTGTGGAGATAGACACAGTGGGTTCCTGGAGCCACTGTCCCGCCAGCCTAGTTAAATGGTTGAGTTTGTCTCAAAAATCAAGGTGGAGGGCTGTCGTGACGGCTCAGTGCATAAAGGACCTTCCACATTGAACGTGAGGTCGAGAGTTCAGATCTCTGGAACCCACACAAAAGCCAGGCAGGCACTGAGGTGGCCTTTAATCCCCGAGCTGGGGAGGCCGATACTGAGACTCTCTGAAACAAGTTGCGGAGCTACGAAACAGAATGAGCAGGCTCCGGGTTCAGGGAGAAACCCTGCTGCAATAAACAAAGTGGACAGAGATCAAGGAAGACTCTGGACATCAACTTCAGGCCTACACACCACACACATGACCTTGCAGGTATGTATGCAGACACACCACATACACGTGCAAAAAAAAAAAAAAAAAAACAGAAAAAGAATAAGGTGAAGAGTGATTGAAAAAGATAACTAGCATTTGACCTTTGGCTTCTAAATGCACAAGGCTACTTGTACATGTGCAGCCAAACACAGAGGTGTTTACCCCCACAAGGATGTATGCATTCCACACACAAAAACTCAAGAAGAGAGAAGCCTTGCAGTCAAGTGTGGTAGCTCCTGTCTATAATCCTAGCACTCAGAAGGCTGAGGCAGGAGGATGGCCATGAATTCGAAGACAGCTTGAATCACATACTGGGTTCCAGACTACAATAAGAGGCTTTTAAAAAATAAATAAATAAATAAATAAATAAATAAAAGATAAAAAACCCACCCTGCTACTTTGTTCCTTTGAAATGGAAAAAGCGGTAATAAAAACATCTTACTAATTACACAACTAAGAAAAATATAAAACTATTTGCTTAATTTTAAACAGCTTCTCTTGGGGGGGGGAGTAAATACAAGAAATTAAATTTAAGCTTCAATTGTTATATACTGTCAATGACGGGGCTTCAAAATTACCCGTATTATTGTGTTGGGGTTGAAGTAACATGACAATTGTTTATCTCTGAGCTCAAAGAGTCAGTACAACACACGATCCATAAGAAAAGATACAAATCAACAAGCAGCACCAATAACTTCAAACAGAGCTGCCCTTTGACCCTATAACAGGGTCTTCCTAATGCTGCAACCCTTTAATACATACAGTTCCTCACATTGTGGTGACCCCAACCATAAAACTATTTTCCTTGCTACTTTATAGCTGCAGTTTTGCTAATGTTAAGAATCTCTATGCAAATACCTATGTTTTGTGATGGTCATAGGCAACCCCCATGAAAGGGTCCCTAGCCTCCCCCACAAAGGGTCTCGACCCACAGGTTGAGAACTGTTGCCATGTAAGCCACACCTGTTAAAGAGCCAGTGATAAAGAAATTCTTCCTACAGAAAGAAACACATTGCTTTCTGTACAGAAGCCAGCCTGCTCAGTCTTAGCAGCTTTTGATATGAAATAATGGCACCTCTTAATGCCCACCCAGAAGATTCAGGAGCTGAGTTCCCTTACAGCCCGTGTTGCCCCCCCACTCACCCCAACATTCCAGCTACCTCTGCTCCCAGCAGACTCAGCAATATGACCTTATTCCTACGATGTTAGGCAAGCTTCTATGGGGCACAGAACTAATAGAATGTGTCCATGTTATAACAGGGATTCATCAGATTGGCTTTCATGATCAGGGCTGGGAAGTCCAGCTATGGTCATCTACATATCAATGATGGGAGAACTCCATAACTACCTCCCTGTTCAGTATGAGAGCCACTAACCACGTATGGCTACTCGTAGTCATACTGTGGCTACTGTGATCAAGGAACTGAATTCAAATTGTATTTCATTTTGATGAATTTAAATTAAGAGTGTCCTAGATGGCACAGTTCTAAATCTATCTACAGAGTTCCTTAAAGAATATCTCTTCATCTGTCTTCTAACCTATTCTTTCCCTACTGGGATCTTGGGTCCAGCATCCTGAGGTTCCCAGCCTTCTTTTCATAAGCTTGCCCTGTAGGCAAGACTGGGGGGGCGCATATTTTCTTGATTCACCATTGTAGTGGTTTGAAAGAAAATGGTCCCAATAGGCTCATAGGGAGTAGCACCAGTGTGAGGTGTGACCTTGTTGGAGCTGGTGTGTCACTGGGGGGCAGGCTCTGAGGTCTCAGATGTTCAAGCCTGGCCCAATGTGGCATTGTCTCTTCCTGCTGCCTGTGGATTTAGATGTAGAATTCTCAGCTACCTCTCCAGCACCATGTCTGCCTGCATGCTGCCATGCACTCTGCCATGATGATAATGGACCGAACCTCTGAACTGTAAGTCAGTTCCAATTAAATGTTCTCCTTTATAAGAGTTTCTGTGGTCATGGTGTCTCTTCACAGCAATAAAACCCTAAGACAAGGATTAATGTGGGAGAGCCCAGTCCAGTAGGGGTGATGCCACCCCTGAGCTGCGTAAGAAAGCAGGCTGAGCCGGGAATAAACCAGTAAGCAGTCCTGCTCCATGGCCTCTGCATCAATCCCTGCTTCCGAAATCCTGCCTTGAGTCCCTGGCCTGACTTATTCAGGATGGACTGAAACAAACCCTTCAGCCATGGTGTTTATCGCAGCAATCGAAAGCGGTAGCAAGAGCAAACTGGTCTTCCTTCTCAGCACCCCAGTTTTGCCAAAACCCAGTAACACAGCAGGGCTGACTCAGTCTTTCCCAGTGAGAAGCAACAGCCTCACCAGGTTTCTCCTCGAAATGCATTCCTAGTTTCACAAGCTACATTAAAAAAGTCATCCTCGTATGAACACAAAATCAGTGCTAAAATCAAAGCCTCCTGATAACCTCTCCAATCATCAATTTTCTTCCCTGTACATGGCACATAAATGTCATCTGTCATTTCTGTTCTTAGCTGCAAAACAGCTCTCCCATGAGAAAGAACGAGGCCTTCTCGGCTCTCTCCCAGCTATGGACTACCTTCTCTTCCACAAACCCTACTCAGAGTGTTCAGAAATAAATCAGATGTATTCTTTCTTTTCATTGGAAAAGCCCAAATCATTCTCTACTTTTCTTCTATTAAAAAAAAATGTCATCAGTCATGTAGGAAGCCCTGAGTGAATGAGTGCATATTGTTGACATAGGGACAGTCATGTCAAGGACTCTAGCCTCACACCCGTGGAAAAACAGCAAAGACTTCCTTTCTGGTATATGTGGATGTGGGAAGTGTTTGCAAAAAATGTCCACTGTAACATTCTCCCTCTGGATGTTTCCAGCCTGAATATTGCTCCCTGCAGAGACTGCTGCTATTAAGGTTAGTTAAAGCTGCCTCCTTGATCCAAATGGATACCATCAGCCCTGCCTCCTTGTTCAACTGTATGCAATAACCCTGCCCTGTTCAACCTTATGCAATACCCCCATCTTTCTGTTGAACTGTACACAATACACTGAGCTTCCAGGATGCTACAGCTTCCCATCAGAGATCCTAGACCACTTGATCACAGATTTTCTGTGTGTTCACGTGTCTGTCTGTCTGTCTGTCTCAAAAAAAATAAAAATAAAAATAGAGCTTCCACAAGACCCAGCCATTATCACCTCCAAATTTTGGGTCAAGAAAAGACTTTAAGCCAACATATCACAGCCATATATGCACATAGCGTTCACTGCAGCCCTATTCACAAATGTTAAATCATAGGACCAAGTAAACATCCAGAATGGAGGAACGGGTGGGAGAAATGTGGTTTATGTACACCATGGAATGATTTTAGCCATAAGGAAGAATGACGTTATGCCATTTGCAGAGAAATGGATATAACGGAAGATCATCACACTAAGCAAATTAAGTCAGTCTCAGAAAGACAAATAAATGTTTTCCTTCATTTGTGAGGCCTAGATTTTATAGATACATAAAATAAAATGCAAAAAGTCACAAAAATAGAAGTGTAACTTCCTGAAGAAACAAAGGGGACTAATGACGTGGGGGACATGAAAGAGGGGGGTTACAGGGTATGGGGGAATATGTCAAAATTCTGTATACCTGCATGGAAACAGTCTCATGGGACACACTGCAATAATCGTTTCTAGTTATCACCATTCTGTTGGTGTTCTTAGTTTGGGTTTTTAGTGCTTTGAAGAGACACCATGACCACAGCAATACTTATAAAGACATTTAATTGGGGGCTCACTTACAGTTTCAGAGGTTCAATCAGTTATCATCATGACAAGGAGCATGGCGGCAGGCAGGCAGAGGTGGTCCTAGATCTGAGACTGCTACATCTGGAAGGCAACAGGAAATCAACTAACACATTGGGCAGTATCCTGAGTATATGAAACCTCAAAGCCCACCCCCACGCTTCCTCCAGTAAGACCTTACCCACTCCAACAAAGTCACACCTCCTAATAGTGCCACTCCCTATGCGATGATGGGGCCAATTACACTCAAACTACCACATGGTGCTGTCATCTATTAACCAGTCATGCCCCTTAACTTAGTCCTTGGCTCCTTGCTGTTCTCTTCAGGAGTGCCTTGCTTTAAATATCAGTGAATTCATATGTATTCTAATCTCTAGTTTCACAGCCTCTTTTCTTCCAGTAGTTTTCTCCACTGAAGTCCCTTACACAACTCAGGCACACTCACTGATTGTCATACCCCAGCTCCTGTCAGTACCATCAGCTGTAACCCTGACATCACCTCCATAACAAGCGTCAGTACACATGAAACCTCCAGGCACAAAGAGAATCAATTTGCTTTTATTCTCAACAGACGAATAAAATGTGGTACCTATGTATAATCTGCCGTGAAACAATGGTCTGTACCCTGTCACCTATATTTAAATAAATGCTGATTGGCCAGTAGCGAGAAGAAGTATAGGCGGAGTGACCAGGCAGAAAATAGAGGCAGGGCAATGAGAATTCTAAAAAGAGGAAAGTTCTTTCTGCAGTTGTGACTCAGTCTCAGAGGAAGCAAGACGTGACTGCCTCGTCGAAGAAAGGTACTGTGGCTAACATCTGCAAGAATAATGGGCTAATATAAGTTAATAAGAAGAGTTAATAAGAAGCCTGAGCTAATGGGTCAATCAGTTTATGACTAACGAAGACCTTTGTGTGATTTCTTTGGGGCTAAATAGCTGTGGGACCTGGTGGGACAGAAAACCTCAGTCAACAGTGATTGTCTTAGTTTGGGTTGCTATTTCTATAATGAAACACCATGACCAAAAGAAAGTTGGGGAGGAAAGGGTTTATTTGGCTTACAGATCCACATCCATCGTCTGTCACTAAAGGGAGTTAGGAAAGAAACAAAAAGGATAGGGAGCTGGAGGCAGGAGCTCACGCAGAGACCACGGAGGATGCTGCTTAATGATTTGCTCTCTATGGCTTCCTCCACCTGTCTTCTTCTAGAACCCAGGATCACCAGCCCAAGGGTGGCACCACTCACAGTAACCTGGACACTCCCACATCAATTACTAATAAAAGAAATACCCTAGAGGTTTACCCACAGCCCAGTTTTAGAGAGGCACTTCCTCAGTGGGGGTTCCCTCCTCTCAGAGAATGGTAGCCTGTATCAAGCTGACTTAAAATCAGCTAGCACAATTGACCCCCTGTTGACATATGACTTTTTTTAAGACTGGGCATGAGGCCCAGTGTAACTTCCAGAGCCTAGCTCAGGTTTGGAGACCTGTCTTTGGCCATGACTTCTGCATGTGAGTGACTCAGCACATCCCGACTTAGACCTGCCTCTGTCCAGCCACCATTAACAGGGCAGAATATTATTGGCCCTTATTCCTTACTCCACCTCAGCCCATCCCAAGACTCCTAGCCCCATCACAACCCCATATAAGTTCCTGCCTAATACAATTAAATGAGATCCTGCTTCGACAACTCCCAACTCAGTGTGTGTTTCTCCCCGGTGGCCAGGATGGCGGTCTGGGTCATTGACACTCACCGTTCTGCTTGACCCCAGGGAAAATCCAGCAGGGCCGCTCTGCCCTGACCCCACCCTTTCTGCCAGAGAACCTGGCAATAACCTTTCTTTGTTGGTTCATCCCCAAGATAAAGATTAATAAATATCTCAAATATAAAACATATTATATACTTTAAATTCCCACAGTCTTTACCAATTCAAACACTTTAAAAGTTAAGTCTTTGTAAAAAACCTAGTCTCTTAAAAAAAATATATATCTTTCAAAAATTCAGTCTTACAACCGTGGGCTCCAATAAAATAAATAAAATAAAAAAATACACTAAATACTTTCCTACATCAAGAGCAAAGAACTAGGACACAGTCGTAATCTGAACAAAGCTAAACCGCACTCCAACAGTGTAACTAACTCAGTGTCTAATATCTGGGATTCACTCTTTATCTTTTGGGCTCACTTCTCCAGCTCCACCCTCTGCTACACACACAGCTTGTTTTCTAAGCTCGGGCAGGCTCTACTCCCCTTCTGGAGCTGTTCTCAGCAGTCATCCCCATGGTACCGGCATGCAGAGTCCGGCATGCCCCAAAAACGCAGAGTCTTGTACTGCAACTGAACTGTATTTTCACAAATACAGTTGTGAAAAACTCCCCTGGGCTCTCTTCATGGTACAAAGCCTCAACTCCTCTCCATCATCCCTTCAACTCTGACGCTTCCATTGCTACCCTGGCTGCACCTTCACCAATGGCCTCTCCTATCCTCTCCCAGGGCCAAGCCTCAGCTGCTCTCCATGATCCCCTTCATGCCCTCAAAATCAGCGCCAGCTGGAGGGCTCTTACGCATGACTAAGTTTGGTGGCCAGTGCAAGGTACAACACTGACCAGTTCTGAACACAGCTTGCATATGCTAACTCTGAGGAAACATTTCTTAGAAGATTTCACCTCAGTGATGCTGGCCTCTTCTTAATCACGCGGATTCTTCAGCCCCAGGTAACTATCATCCTTAGTCTTATCAAAACCAAAGTTTTATTGCAGTGGTTCTGGTATCTTCCTAATCGCAGCCGATTCTGCAGACTGTTGGGCCTCATGAGGCCTGGGTGTGAGACCCAATGTAACTTCCTGAGCCTGACTTGAGTTTGTGTGAGGCCTAGTATAATTTCCTAAGCACCTGGCTCGAATTTGGAGACCTGTGTCTAGCTATGACTTCCACACAGGAAGTGACTCACACAACCCAACCTAAGCCCGCCTCTGCCCAGCCACCACTAAGGTGGCAGAATATTATTGACCCTTGTTTCTTGCTCTGCCTCGGCCCATCCTGGGCTTCCCACCCCCTATCTCAGCCTGATGCAATTAAACGAGATCCTACTTTGACAGACTCCCAACTCAGTGTGTGTGTTTCTTCCTGGTGGCTGGGGGGTGGGGAGAACAGGGAGGTTTGGGGGGGGGGGTCTGAGTTGTCGACACCCCCCTGAGCCATCCTGCTCAGCCCAGGGAAAGTCCAGCACATCCGGCTCTGCCCCCCACCCCTTCTACCAGAGAACCCGGCAGAGACACCACAGATTCCTCATACAAAAGGCCCAGTAGAATCTTTGTTTCCCTCTGAAACAAAGCCAGGCCTCCATTGTTGGCACTGATTTCAACATTCTTATCTTCTAAGCTCCTACAGAACAGCCCACTGAGCCCTCAACACTCAGAGCAGGTCTGTCACGGCTATAACCCATTATCCTGGTTACAATTTGTTTTCGTTCGTGTTGGTGTTGCTACGATGAAGCACCATGACCAAAACCAAGTTGGGGAGGAGAGAGTTTATTTAGCTTATATTTCAGTATCCATAATCTGTCATTAAAGGAAGTGAGGACAGGAACTCAGTCAGGTTAGAAACCTGGAGGCAGGAGATGACCCATGGAGGGGTGCTGCTTACTGACTTGCTCCTCGTGGCTGCTCGGCTTTCTTATAGATCCAGGGATGGCACCACCCACAGTGGTCTGGGCCCTCCCACATCAATTACTAAATAAGAAAATGTTCCACAGGCATGTCTACAGCTCAGTCTTAATGGAGGAATTGTCTTAACAGGGTTCCTCTTAGTCAGATGACTTCAGCCTGTGTCAAGTTGACATAAAATTAGTGAGCACAATAATGGGACACTATTCAGCCTTTAAAATCAAAGCTAACGCTGGGGCAGTAGCCCAGTAGTAGAATTCCTAAAGACAGCAAATAAAGAGTTTCATCTAGCTGTGAACTCAGGCATCCAGAGCCACTGCACTGCACTGTTCTGAGGAGTTGCGTCTGAATGATGCCCTTGAGGCGCACAACAGGGAAGCCCTGTCGGTGACAAGCTCACCAGCCAAGTGGCAAATGTGTAGTAACAAAGGAAATGACTACGGATATGTGTCGAGAGGATATTTTAAGTACTTGGCTATGACTGAAGAAGAATTTAGGAAGCTGAGAGGCCACATCAAAGGAATCTCCCAGAAGGCAAAAGGGGAAAGAGAACCAAACCACAAGTGAGAAGCCAGTGGCATGGAGGACAGGAACTGGATCAGTGGCCCCTGTGTGAGTCAGATGCTTTGTCAAAGCTTTGAAAGGGGACTTATTCTTTTGGCTCACAGTTCAGGAGGTTTCTGTCCACGGCGTGCGGCTCAGTGGTTTCTGTGCTGTGATGAGGAAGAACGCCGTGACAGAGGCACATGGTAGAAAAGGCTGCTACCTCATGGCTGCAGAAAGCAGACAGAGACAAGGGCTAAGGCAAGATCTAGTCCCCAAACAAGTGCCCACTCCCTGAAGTCTCTAGCGCCTCCCAAAATAGCACCACCAGTAAGGGGAACAAATATTTAACATGTGAGTGTGCGGGGTGGATGGAGAGTGTTTACCATTCAAACCTTAATAGCATCATAAAAGGGGGAGCCCCAGAAGAAGAAAAGACCCATAAAATAGTAAGAGATGGTAAGACCTCAGGTAAGACCATTTGAATCAGCAAGTGAGTGACATCTGCACTGATAACAAAACAAATCAAGCTGTGAGGTGGTGGTGCAGGCCTTTAGTCCCAGCACTCGGGAGGCAGAAGCAGGCGGATCTCTATGAGTTCGAGGCCAGCCTGGTCTACAGAGCAAGTTCCAGGACAGGCTCCAAAGTTACACAGAGAAAACAAAAACAGAAAAGCAAGAAAACAAACAAAACAGTTATATAAAACACACAAACACACACACACACACACACACACACACACATATGGAGGGTCCCTGAGCCGTAGCCAGGAGACTGGACCCTTGCTGCTTAGCTGCCTGACTTGAATGCTGGCCTGTCACAGAGCGGCCGCCTGTGGTTACAGCAGATCTTATGCCATTGCACCATGTGTTTTATTTGTGCTTTGAGTTTTCACTGTGTTGCTCAAGACAATTTACAACACCTGAATATTTTATCTCTAAAATTTTCCATTTTGTACCACAGCTGACCATGCGTAGCTGAGGCTGCAAAAGATAAAATCCAGGACACAAGGAGCCACCATAACCCAACCCTGGTCCTTCTAACCTCCCTGTGTCACCTAAAGGGGCGAGCTGGGAGAGCTGGAGCTCAGAAGATGTGATGGTTACAGGGCTGAGGCTCAGTAACAGGATCACAAACCACTCTCAGCCCTTACCACACAGAGCCCTCACCAACTCGGCCGCAGCGTTCCTGTCTAAAGGTTACTGCTAAAAGGGTCACAAGTCACCCTACTTGAAAAAAAAAAAAAAAAAAAACAGTCAAGTGAGACCATCTGGGCATCTGAGGATGTGTTAGCTGCTATAAACCTCTGCTACCACAAATACAGCCCAACTTCTAGTAAGTTTCTCAAAATCTCATAAAGCCTGTCCTAACATCAGGTTTAGTTTGGTTCCTTTTGCCCAGACAGCATAACTGATCATCACTTAAACAAATCTGTCATTTGTGACAAGGAATTGTTAGCTCACAGGGAACAGCGCACGAAAGACAAAGTGGACTGAGAGGCAGAGTCAGGTAGGGCTGAGGTTCCATAAGACCCGTGCTAAGAATGTAGAGGAACACGCACACGTAGACCTCTTCCAAAGGGACCTCTCCGGGGTTAGCATGCCGAGGTCCTAGTGTACAGCATATAACAGTGGGTTCCAGAGGCCCTGTTCTACTAGCTGTCATGGGAAGTTAGAGAACTGTCTGAGCATTTTGAGAAGCATCTGCCTGCCGTGGTATAAAATAATAGCCAACATCTATACAAACCGAGCTATAGAGCACACATTCAAAGTAACTGTAAACTGTGACTGTCGCTTTTCTCATTGCCTAAGTCACGCGTGGGGCCAAAGAGGAAAGGTGATCAACTTTTTCAGCAAGCTATGGGCAGCACTGACTCCAGACGTTAAAATCTAATGGCTCCGAATATGACACTTGGATTGAAGGCCCTGGGGTCAAGGGCATCTGCCACTGTTGCTGGGGACCTAAATTTGGTTCTTGGCACCCACACCAGGCCACTCACAACCACCTGTAAATTCAGTTCCTGGGGATCCAGTGCCCTCTTCTGTCTTCTGTGGTGTACAGATATCCACTCAGACATACACACACACACACACACACACACACACACATAAAATAATCTTGAAGTTTTGTTTTTGGATATTTAGCTATAGACTCTGCCTCTCCTCCAGCTGTCCCTTCAGAGGCTGTTTTTTCTTCGTGACTTAGGAACTGCTTGTGAGGTGCGTTACTAGGAAACAACATTCTCTTCCTGTAGATTTTGTGATTTAAATCACTGATCTTTTTCAGAGGTGGAAATAATATAGACAGCATCTCGATGGCATTCAATATTTTTTTTAAAAAAAATATAGTCCCAAATTAATTAATGTTAATTTACCAATAAGAAGCAACCATTATTTACATGAAACTCTAAAGATATGTGAGTGCAGAGGAATAGTCTAGTACTTTCTAACAAGCCTTCAACTCTTTTCACCTGACTTCCCTTGCCATTAGAAAGACACACTTGGGGTGCTTTTTCCTAGTTACTGGTGCTTTGTTGTTTGAAAAGTCTGTCTTGGACACAGTTGCTGAAAGGCTTTCTTCAGCTATTCATTTTTAACTATGTATTTTCGGTCATAAATGTAACGTATGGTCCCTGTATGAACTGGGATAATGTAACAGGGCCTGGAATGGGGCGTCAGTACCACACACTGCGGTTCAGAGTCAGGCCTGCCCGCTCAGGTCTCTGTGCTTCCTTCTCCACTCTGCCTGCTCAGCTGCATTTTCCTGCCAGAGAAACAAGATTCCATCCATCTCCACGGTCCTTCTCCAGTAGAGCAGCAAATGCTGGAGAAGTCACACAACATATTCCCCAAGGCTCGCCTTTGCACTTCTCAACCGCCCTGTCTCAAAAGGAGCCGTTGAAGGTGACTTTTCCAAAACCTAAAATACAAAGTCATGCACAGAGACTGGACGACGCCGAAGATGTGTGCTGCTGATGAAAGACTTGCGGGAGAGAGTGGTAGTGGCTGTTAATCGTAACGTGCTTTCCTAGATGCGACTCTGGGACAGAAAAATAACATAGAGCTGTACATGGCGGGCACACCTTCAATCTAACCGCTCTGGAGGCAAAGACAGGGGCAAGCTGATAAACATGAGTTCAGGCCATACATGACTAACACGGTGCCGGGGGGAGGGGTGGTCCTTCCAACCAAAACAAAAGCAAAACAGGACTGGAAAGATGTCTCATCTGTTAAAAGCATGTATTAGATAGATAGATAGATAGATAGATAGATAGATAGATAGATAGATAGATAGATGATAGATGGATAGATAGATGGATGGATAGATAGATAGATAGATGATAGATGGATAGATAGATAGATGGATGGATGGATGGATAGATAGATAGATAGATGATAGATAGATAGATGATGGATGGGTGGATAGATAGATAGATAGATGATGGATGGATAGATAGATAGATAGATAGATAGATAGATAGATAGATAGATAGATAGATAGAGGATAGATAGACAGACAGACAGACAGACAGACAGACAGACAGACAGATAGAAGTCAGGTGGTGGTGGCTCACACCTTTACTCTCCGCACTTGGGAGACAGTAGTAGGTGGATCTCTGTGAGTTCAAGGCCACAATTGATCTACAATTCCAGGACAGCCAGGTCTACACAAAAAGAAACCCTGTCTTAAAAAACAAAAGCAAAGCGTGTATTGCTATTCAGAGGGCCTGGGTTTGGTCCCCAGCAGCCTTATTAGGTGTCCTACATCCACCTGAGCTCCAGCTCCAGGGAAATCTGACACAACTATTTTTAGTAAAAACTGAAAAGAGAAAAAAAAAGAAATCTGAATAAGATATTGTCACAGTCTCGGGGTCTTAGTGAGGTTTGTTTTCTCTGTCAATCAGTCAGTTAAAGAATTAAAAGGTGGGGAAAGTCTGAGGCACCATGGGCAGCAACGGGGATCTGTTTAGTTCCCAGTCCTTCTGTATGGCTTTCAGCTATTAGCAGAGTGTCTGTGTCATTAATTATGGTGCATATGCCTGTACTGATGGAGGCATAAAAGGGGTGGGGATGAGCATGAAGCCTGAAGTTCTGGGCTATGCTTGCATTCATTCCGTAAATGTCAAGCAAAAGGGATTTTTTAAAGTGAAAACTAATAATATAATTAATTGTGGTTATACAAAATGAGTCAATGCCCTGTGAAGCAAGAAAGCAGTGATAGCCTTCCAAATTGTCTTTCTCTGCCCGTGCTTCTCTTCCAGACAAATACCTCCCGATAGCATGTTAACCCCAGAGACTGTGGCCCTCTCTTCAGGAACAGATCGCAAGACAAACAAACATGTTTTCCTAACTATTTAAACAATCTGGGGCCAGTTAAACAATGCTCTAAAATAACTTTGAAAGGTTATACACTCCTCCTTTGCAATTTCTGGATGTAAAGTTTCTCTTCCGAATATATTTAAAGGTTCAATAATAGCAAATAAGCAGATTTGCTAAGCGTAACCTAAGTTTTTCTACATAGAGAAAGCTTGCTGGTACCTGAAAAGAAGGTATTAGTGTTTCCAGTTTCATTTGAATTCAGATAAAGAATGAATAAGTTCTAATCAGACATATAACAGTAAATAATAACTTTAGCATGCACAGATCCCATATACCAAGTGCCTACACATTATCTCTCTCTCCTTTCTATCCCGGTGCTCTGTGAAAGCAACCACTTAACAGTACATCGTGACTTTAACAAACATGTGCTGTTTTGTTTTTCCCCTAAATGCAACACCAACACACTCATGAGCTCCGTGTGAACACTGTCCTCCACCTGGTTTGCTGCAAAATGAGCAGTTGCAAATGTCATCGAGAATCCCAGGGTTGGATGCTGCGGGAAGACAGAGAGACTGATTTGCAGCTTCCAGCACCAGGGCTTGTGCTCTTCCTGAGATGAAGAAGTCACAAACAGGCTCTGTGCTCCTGACTTCCTCAGGCATGGACTTGAATGACCCCAACTGCTCATACTGACCTAATTCAAAAACTCTTTGCAGTTTACCTCCAGGTACTTACTGATAAATGGGTTCCAGCTGATATTTGATTTGTGCTATTTCATTTCTTGATCCTACACACTAGTCAGAAATTTTTCTGTTCATTTTGGGCAGGATAATTTTTCCTTGGTTGGTGGGGACCAGGTGTAATTTGGAGCACATCCTCTTTTTAGAAAGAGTGACCAAAACTGTGTTAGACCATTTCTCTGTGCTGAAAGCAGAACTTGAATAGATATACTATTCTGCAAAATATAGACACATCTCAGAAAGTGGCATTCAGACAGACCAACCACTTGTGAGCACTCAGAACCTGGTTATGGTTAGCTGAAACACAGCCAGCTCAGTATATTAGGCACATTTGTATCACTGTGCTCAAGGCACCTGACAGAGGCAACTTGAAGGAGAAAGGACTTATTTTGGCTCACGGTGCAGAGGAACACAGGCCTTTATGACAGGAAAGGCTTGGCAGCTGGAGTGGCTAACAGAGCTAGGTCCACGGCTCCAGGAGCCCTCAGCATGACTCCTGCTGAGTGACTTTCCATGGGAAACAAGAACAAACATCTACACAGCCCAGCGGAGCATGACAGAACAGAGTGACAATCATACCATGGTCCAACCTCTTGAGCCAATGAGTTTATTGGTTATTTATAGGAATATGTGTGAAGGGCTGCTTGTGGCATCGGTGACTCAGAAGCAGCTGCATGACATAAAAATCCACCCCAGCAGAAGTAATCCTTTAGGAAGGCTGCACTCCTGGGACTCCCAACATGCCTTGCAGGCAGCTGGGAGGTCAATGAGTCTCTCTCCCCAGCTGTTGTTTGTAATAATAAGATCATATGAGTAGTCTGAGTTTCAGGAGTTTCCTGAGCCTAGCAACAAAGGTTTCATCTGTTTCCTGACTCTTAGCCAGCTTCCCTCCTCCCTACTGGAGGTAACAAGATCAGAGGAAGGCATGGACCTTAATACTCAAGACTCTCCCCCAGGAACTGACTTCTTTCTACCTACCAGGCCTCACCTCTTAAATATTCCACAATCACAAAAACAGTGTCACCATAAGCACCAAGAACTCAAGCAAACTGGTGAGAGTGGGGGGTGGAGATCAAAATACATTGTATACATGGATGAAATTTTCAAAGACTAAAACTAATGAACACACACACATACTCACAGGTATAGGGACAATTCACACCTAAATTATAGCCTTCCTCTCTCTGCCCCATAAATTTATGGCTATTAGTAATGCCAAATGCATTCAGTCCAGTATCGAATCGTCTTGTAGTCTAATTGTCCCAGCATATTGAAAAGTCCACAGCCTCTTCTGAGACTCCAGGAAAGCTGTCAGCTGTAAGCCCTTGAAAACCCAAAAGCAAGTTATGTACTTCTCATCCACAATGCCACAAACCAGACCAAGGTAAGACTGAACCCCAGTAGGTAAACACTAAATCCTCTAGTTACATGTCCAGCATCCGGATCTTGCCATCACATTGGCTCCAGGAGGTCTGCGTAGCCCTGGCCCCACAGTGCTGCTGTGGATAGGAGGCAAGGCTTCTGTCTGGAGCTGACTCAGTCCAGTACCTTATGCTTCCTGTAGCACATGTCACAATGCTCCTGACATCCCTGGGATTTCTCCTGTAATTTAGCCTTGACCTTCACAGCTTCTTGTTGCTACACATCCTCACTGGCTTTCTCCTGGACCTTTTCTGCAAACCTCAAAGACCCTATGAGTCTTACAGTCTGCATGTCTGAGAAACCAGAACCACATGGATGATGGCAAGTCTGGAGCAGGACCAGGTTATAATCCTCAAAGCCAGCCAGTGACCACCTCCATCAGCCAAGCCCTATAACTTCCCCCAACCCCTGCCACCAGGAGTCAGAGGCAGGTGGATATCTGTGAGTTTGAGGGCAGCCCAGTCTACACAGTGAACTCCAGGCCAATCAGAGCTACACAGTGAGCCTGTCTCAAAAGAGAAAAAATAATAATAATTTTAACAGATACTGTTTATACAGTTCTGGGGGGAGGGGTGGGGCAAACTGTTTGCAAACCATACTTCAAAATTCCTGTTCTGAGGAACAAACAAATATTTAAATTATTCTGAAGCTTTTCAAAAACAATTCGATAATGTAATTATCAAGTGGATTAAAATGTTTCTCCCCTCCAATTCATTTTCCTCCACCCCCTCCAGAGAAAGCGGGGCCCAGAAGCCTGCTGCCATCCAGCACCTGCTTCGTTATAGAATCCCACAGCTGGAAAAATAGACTATCTCTGCCCTGGATGATGAGAGGCCTGTAGCCTTAATCAGACATTAGGAGCGAGCTTCCAAAGATAAGCATTTAAGCCCTAAATTCTTACCACCGTTGTGTCTCTTAGGTGCTATAGTGTACAGTTTAAGGAAATACAGAAAAAAATTGTCTGCTACCACTTGTTAGTAGAATAACATTTTTAAAAACTGCCACACTCCATTTTCTGAACTCTGCACTTTCTTTGCTAAGACTGGTTGTGCACAGCCCTGAGAAAAGGAGACACGGTTGGAGATGCATTCGGTTGCCTCAATCCCACCTTGGAGCTTCAAGATGCACTTTCAGAGTTCCAAATTGGAGTTACCTCGAATAATTACCAGGATGGGGCTCGATGATATCTTGTGCTTATGACTATTGATGCGCCTTTTTATAGATTTATTTTGTGTTGAACTAACTATTTTACATGCACTGATGAGCACAACTGTAATTAGTTGTCTAGTTTGGTAAATGAGATTCTGGGGTAATTTATGGGTGCCTCTAATTTTTTGTGCATGCTTGACATTTTGATATTGACTTGAGCATTTTACATATCTTACTGAACGTATCTTGATAACTCATACCCACAATGAAGAGTATAGCTACAGGAATTTATAAACACACAGGAATGCCTTGAGTTAGTTCATTCAATATTTATTTTCTTCAAAGTCTAATGAGCTTCCACTGTCACCAAAAAAAAAAGAAAAGAAAGAAAGAAAAGGACTAGTCTGGAAAGGAATTTCTAAAAATATATTTTTGTTTTTGTCAAGTCAAATGTATTAAAGTTATGTTAAATATCTAATAAACCCTTCTACTCAATTTGAAAACCAACAAATTTTACATAAAAACAACTACTTTCTGTTTTAATATACGTAACACAATGTTATATAAAAACTATTACTTAATTTCTCTCATTAATTTCCCAATAATCTCTTGTCTGATCAAAACCGTCTTTCAACATTGACCATCACTTAGAAAATTAATTTAATTCCCTCAGACATTTAAACTCTAATTATGAAGCCACTGCATCTGCTCATCCCATTTCAGAGCCTTAAAGTCATGTTTTAGCAGGAATGCACAGCACACTTGGAGACAAGAATTCATGACAGAAAAACATCTTTTTCTCCAAATTTTTTCTTAATTTTCAAAACAATCTTATGTTACATACCAATCCCAGTTCCTTCTCTCTCTCATCCTTCTGCTCCCTCTGCCTTCTCCCCACCCCCACCGCCCATTCACTCCTCAGAAAGGATGAGACCTCCCATGGGGAGTCAGCAAAGTCTGTCATATCGCTTGAGGCAGGACCAAGCTGGGGAACCTGCATAAGACCCAACTAGGCCCTATGAATGTGGGTGACAGTTGTATGGCTTGGGCACTTTGTGGGGCCACTAGCAGTGTAACTCATATTTATCCCTAGTGTGTGAGTAGCTCTTTGGAGCCCATTCCCTATGGAGGGATACCTTGCTCAGCCTAGGTACAGGGGGAAAATATCTTAACTGAATGGAGGTTCATCAAATCAAGAAGAAGCTTAGTAGGTACCTGATATCAAACTCCCACTTCCAGTGACTTTGACTCATTCCTACGATGGGGCTCTAGAAACAACGTAGGTCATGTTTTAGAATCACCCAAATTAGCAGCAAGGGGGAAAAAAAGTTGGGAGAATCCATGCCCCAGTACCTTTCCCGTTGACCACAACAGGCAGCCCCCGAAGAGGGGGAGGGGAGAAAAAAAAAGAAAAGGGAAGAAAAGAGGAGAGGAGAGGAGAGGAGAGGAGAGGAGAGGAGAGGAGAGGAGAGGAGAGGAGAGGAGAGGAGAGGAGAGGAGAAAGAAAAGAAAATTCCCAAGCACTTCTAGTTGTGACCACCTGGGGGCAGTCCTCCAACAAAAGGGCACACATTCTGGGTCTTGGGAAAGCACACACACAGGAAATCCCTGTTCCTAAAAATGGCACAAAGATCTGACATGAAAATGGAGCAACTGGCTCCTGCTGGCAGGTGCTTGGGCTGTCACTGATTTTCAGGCTACTCCCCTCTCCATTTGATATTTCCTTCATCCTAGGCATTACCTGTCTGATAGATGTGGGGGGGGGGGTGAAGAGGAAAGACAACACCCGACCCCACCAGTCATCTCTGAGGTGCCTGTACCCCTGGCTACGAAGCCCTTATCACACACCAGTTGCCAGAATCGCCTGTTCACAGTTAAAAGTTCAGAGCACTAATGTCAGTCAGTCTGTGCATACTTCTCTCTGTGGTTGTCAACAATATCACCTCAGCCTGCTGACCCTTTGGCAGGAAGACACCAGAATGGCCTGACTAGGGAACTCTGTCTTTACCAAAATTAAAGAGGCATTCATGGAACCCTCACCAACCCAAAAGGCAGACACTTGCAAACTGTAGGAAGAGCAAAGGCCTCCCTCACCTTTGTTCCCAGACTTTTGTAAGTCACATGTGCTACTTCTCATGGACAGTACACACACACACACACACACACACACACACACACACACAACTGTTGGTTCCAAGGGCCGTACTGTATTTAGAAAGACTGTTATCAAACTCCAGAAGGTATCGAAGCAGGGACCAAGTTATGTCTTTAAGAGGACACGCCAACGTTCTTATGGTCAAAAACCCAACCTAGCTCATGAATAGGTTCACTGAAGATGTACGTGGACTGTCTTATTAACCCAACTCAGCAATGACTTTGAAAAGTTGTGGTAAGAGGAAATCCCTCCTCTTCACCAGGGAAGAGAAGTGGAGAAAATAAACAGACATGGACGTCTCTGGGTGGACGGGACCACAGAAGGACGAAGGCTAAATGACTGGAAAAGGGGTTGTCACAGAGTAGGGCAACACTGATCTGTGTTGGCTTTAGTGTGTGCTTAGCTTTAAACTGGAGTGTGTGCCTCAATTGGAGGCACATTTTGAACCATCTCTTACCAATAAGCGGCAGTGTGTGAGCCCTTAGTGGTGGCAGGGGTCATGCCTGAAAGATCCGCTAGATGTGCCCTATAGGAATCACTGCCATGTATTTCCAAGACGGAAAGTTTGTCTGATATGATCAACTTGCCACTATGTGACTGCGTGGGAGCCCAGCACCAGTCTCTTTGCTGCTGACGGCGCTATGGTTGCTAGATTAGCCTTAGTGGGAGAAATGGAAGTCATTTGGCCTCAGTCACCCACACCCACCACAAGTCATCCCACTCAGCTATTCACTGCACAAACAATGGGGTGGTGAGAACAGGTACCTGACACTTTTAAGAGGAGTCGTATTATCTACTTGGTTGTTTAGAGTTTCCTTTAGCGTGCTTGAATCTCAACGTAGGCTACAAAGCCTCGCTCTTTGGGTTGTTCCCATAGACCCACTCACATGCCTTGTTCCCAGACCTCTTTGCAAGTGACTTTTCTCCAGAGTCCTGACAAGCCAGGGACTAGCTTAGCCACTGCTAAAGAGCCTACATTTTTTTTCTCAGACCCTCTGCTCCACAGTCAGCAGGAGTCCATGGTGGCAAGAGGTGTGTTCCCCAACAGCTAATGGCAGGACCATTTCTAGGTTAAGTTGCAGTAAGAATTCATTATTGGATAGGCTCAAGATGTTAAGATCATCTTTCATAAGCCAGGCTGAGCCCCTCTATTTGGATGGTCATAATGTGCCAGTCCCTATTCCCAGGACCATGGGTATGACGAAGAGAGAATAAATCTAACAGTGGTGAGGGTCATTCTCATTGCCACCTTCTGTACTAATTCCTTGTGCTCTTTCTCAGCCCTGGAGAAACCATTTCCTTTTGATCACAGACTGTTACTGTGCTCACTTAACTCTAACTGAGGACATTTACCAACATCCAGTCCCTGACTGCTATTCTGATCACAGCTTTACACAACAAGATTTTATCCACAGGATGAAGTAAAATCCAAGGACTTTAATTGCCATTATTTTAACAAATAGATCACTGGAGAAAGGAATTGGATTTCAAGAAACTGAAGCTTATGTGTTTGCTTAAAGCCCTGCTCATAGACATGAAATGAAAAACCCCATTGTGGTGGTTAGTTTTAATTGTTAACATATCACAGTCTAGAATTACCTGGGGAAAAAGTCTCCGTCAAGGATTGTCTAGATCAGGTTGGGCTGTGAGCACGTCAGAGAGATCACCCTGTTTGTTAATGGGTGTGAGAAGATCCAGTCCACTGTGGATGACATCATTCCCTGGGCTTGGAGTCCTAGACTGTACAAAAGTAGAGAAAGTCAACTAAGCACTAGAGGCATGCATGACTCCATCCTCTCTCTACTCTTGACTGTAGGTGTGATAGGTGCTTTAGGTTCCTGCCTTGTCTTCCCGGCAATGATAGTGTCTGGGTATTTTATCACAGCAACAGAAATTAAACTAGGACACCTGATGATGTAGCCAATAAATTACAGCATTGCTGGTGTGTTGTCTGGAGTTTTAGTATTGTGTTTTGTAAATTTTTTTGTTTTATTTTTATACATACATGTGTGTGCCTGAGTGTATGTGTGTGTGTAGCATGTGCATGTAGTAGCCCATGCAGGTCAGAAGTGGGTATCAGGTCCTCTGGAACTAGCGTTGAGGCAGTTGTGAGCCACCATGTAGGTGCTCGAAGCTGGATCCAGGTCTTCTGCAAAAGCAGTAAGCTCTCTTAATGCTGAACCGTCTCTCCAGTCCCTAGTCCTGTGTTTTCAATCAGTTACCAAAAGCTGCTCACTCTCACCATTCTACCAGGAAAATGTTTTCTTTCCCTAAACAGACAGACGCTGAAGGAAGCTGTCACACTCCCTGAGATGTCTTCATATAGACGTGGGGCTGCGGGAGACCTCACACTTCCTTCTAACATTCTCCGACGTTTAGTAATGACCGAAGCATCGAAGAAAAGTTAAGGCACTAAATTAGAAATTATGACTTGTTACATTTAGAAAAATGATTGAAGAGCACAGGAGTCTTTTTCTTCTTCAGCGAGTACTGTCAGGCTGTCCTTCAGCATCTTCAGGGACACGGGTTTCACTGATTTTACTCTGAAAGCCAGGAGGTATCTGTGTATGGAGGGCAGTTGCATTTGGATGGATTCTAGAGCAAAAGAGGGCATTGCAGTAAGCCCAGGTTGTGAAACAAGGGGTCCTGCACCTGGAGTCTATAGCTCAGTAGAGCCCATCACGGTTGAGGTAGCCAGGTAAAGATATTATCTCAGGAAAACACCATTAAGTGGGTCACAGTGTGGACTCTCACTGATGAGATGACAGGTCACAGAAATTAGAACACTGATAGACTACACGCTTTTTTGTTAATCTTGTAGAATTGAATCTACATATAACCCCAGTAGCACAGACACTGGAAGCAACAATTAATAAGTGGGACCTTCTGATACTGAGAAGCTTCTGTAAAGCAAAGGACATGGTTAATAAAACATTCGGCAGCCTACAGATTGGGAAAAGATCTTCACCAACCTCACATCAGAGGGCTGATCTCCAAAATATACAAATGTAGTGCCTGCACTACGGGATGGTACACAAGCCGGGAAAGGGGCTGGAGATTTAAACACATATGCACACAGACAGTGACACGGGTCATCCTTGAAACTAGAATGCTCCCTTTATTTATTTAAGGGGCAGGTTGTATAGTACTCTGGCCATGCCCCAGCTGTCCGGATCTTTCAGCAGCAGACCCATCAGAACACACTCCTCTGCAGCTGCAGGCTGCTCAGAGCAGAAGAAAACAAGTTGTTTACAGGAAACTCAGGGTCTGGTGGTCTATAGTCCCCAACATACAAAGAACTCAAGAAACCGGTCATCAAAGGAACAAATAATCCAATTTAAAACATGGGGCTCAGACCTAAAGAGAGAACTCTCAACAGAGGAATCTAAAATGGCTGAAAGACACTTAAGGAAATGCTCAGCATCCTTAGCTATTAGATAAATGTAAATCCAAATAACTCTGAGATTCCGTCGTATACCTGTCAGAATGGCCAAGAACAAAAACAATGATGGCAGCTTATGCTGGAGAAGATGTGGGGTAAAGGGAACACTCCTGCAATGCTGGTGGGAGTGCAAACTGGTACAGCCCCTTTGGAAATCAGTATGGTGATTTCTCAGAAAATTAGAAACAACCTACCTCAAGACCCAGCAGTACCACTTTTGGGTATATACCTAAAGGATGCTCAATCATATCATAAGGACATGTTCATAGCAGCATTGTTTGTCATACCGAGAACCTGGAAACAACCTAAATATTCCTGGACCAAAAAATGGATAAAGAAAATGTGGTACATTTACACAATGGAGTACTACACAGCAGAAAAAAAATAATGACATCTTGAAATTTGCAGGCAGATGGATGGATCTAGAAAACATTATATTGAGTGAGTTAACCCAGGCCTAGAAAGAAAAATATAATATGTACTCACTCATAAGTAGCTTTTAGACATAAAGCAAAGAAAAACCAGCCTACAATTCACAACTCCAGAGAGCCTAGACAACAAAGAGGACCCTAAGAAAGACATACATGGATCTAATGTACATGGGAAGTAGAAAAAGACAAGATCTCCTGAGTAAATAGGGAGCATGGGGATCGTAGGAGAGGGAAGAAGGGGTAGGGGAGAAAGGAAGGGGAACAGAGAAAATTACATAGCTCAATAAAGACAATAAAAAAGAATTGAATCTCCATATCCATTAAATAACTCCCCATTTACCCTTCCTCCAAGACCCTAGAAGCCACCATTCTACTTTCTGATTCTATAAATTTGACTCTTTTATATACCTCATACAAACAGAGTCTTACAGAATTTTATATTTGTGATTGGCTAATTTCATTTAGCATATGTCCTCAAGGTTCATCCATGGTAGCATGTATCAGAATAACTTTCATTCATTTTATGTTTTTTTAATATTTATTTATTATGTGTACAATATTCTTCCTGTGTGTACGCCTGCAGGCCAGAAGAGGGCACCAGACCCCATTACAGATGGTTATGAGCCACCATGTGGTTGCTGGGAATTGAACTCAGGACCTTTGGAAGAGCAGGCAATGCTCTTAACCTCTGAGCCATCTCTCCAGCCCTCATTTTATATTTTTAAGAGTTATTTTATTCTTAATTGTGTGTGTGTGTGTGTGTGTGTGTGTGTGTGTGTGAGAGAGAGAGAGAGAGAGAGAGAGAGAGAGTATATTCCATGTGTGTGTTGGTGTCCCAGGAGGCCAGAGGAATTGGATTCCCTGCAACTGGATTTCCAGGCAGCTATGAGCTGCCTGACTTTGTTGCTAGGAATAAAACTCAGGTCCTCGTGATGAGAAATACACGTGCTTAACAACTGAACCGTCTCTCCATCCCAGCCTTCATTTTTTTAAAATTGCAAGCATAACACTTTCCTGGATTCTACAACATATAGTTGAGACATAGATTTTAATTTAACAAGGTACCTTTAGGAGAAAATGATAGAAACCACAATTAAAACTCACCTGAGCCTAGAAAAGAGGATCTGTGTGTGTTTTGTTGTTGTTGTTGTTGTTGTTGTTGTTGTTGTTGTTGTTCATATAGCTGAAAAAGCACATGTTTGGATATGGCTAGATTCAGATGCTCAAGAATACCCTAAGGATTCAAAACTCCTTTCTTTATTCTGTCCAGCTCTGTGCACTTTATTCTCTCAGTGGTGCCCCCACCCCCAACAGTGCTGGGTGTGTTCAAGCCAAGGATGACTCTTTCCCACTTAATAACTATCTTATTGGGCAAAATGGGGTGCTAATGCTAGGCCATAAATGACTCACTATGGGAGGAATCTATCTATGCTCATTAAACCAGGTCTGTGTCACTTGTCACACAGAAGCCTATGACATCACGGACAAAGCATCTCTCTTTCTGAACTGGACTGTCTGAAGGTACTGTGTGGGAAATCCTACAGCTTAGACAAAAAGTACAGGTGATATTTCCAGAAAGGGCACATAGATATTGGGAAAGCAAAGCAAGCACACAAACAGCAGCAGGTGTCTGCTGCCACGGAGGAGAGCAGAAAAGAATCAGATAGTTCTAGGCATGACTGTCTTCACAGCAAACTGCCGCTCTTGAGAGTCTGTTCACCCATGGGACCAGAGACACGGTATTTTCTCAGCGCTCTCTTCCAAGTCAGGAACTAATTCCCTGAACATCTTCCCAGAATTAGAGATGGTGGGAATATCTACTCTCTTTGGGAAAAAGTCAGCCCCTGCCAACGGTGTGGTCAACCATACAATTCCAACCAGCCATTCATATGAAAGCATACTAAATCCACACGTATTAGATTTCCTCACATCTGGCTTAGTCCATCTGAAATAACACCGCCATGGGGCACAGCATCTCGGGCCACATGGGGCTTAGCTGAGCCAACTCCCATCCCTCTTCTTTAGATGCAGATGCGGCCTCTCATGTACTCTGAGAAACTTCTCCATTCATGAGCAGCTACTTGAAAAAAGAAGCCACATCGCTCTAAAATCAAATTAACTGTTGTATGGTTCAGATGAAGTGGTTCAGAGGCTATTTATTTGAAGCACTGACTACCAAAGAGCTCCAGGAACACCAGATATCAATTTTTAGTTACAATACAAATATTGTAGGTGGGGTTGCTGCTGATCAAGACGTAGTACGGAGGGTAGAAACAGAAAGTCTGTAGTCAGCATAACGGTCTATTAGCCAGAATGGACATGAAGGAGGGAGAAGGACGAGGACCTCTGAAGACGGGTGTGGGTGACAGGGGGATGGAGCTCAACAGGTGCCCAGCTGCCCCTTGAAGGACCCCACCCTGAAAGCCTGAAGGCAGCTGTCACCAGCCCTGGGAGGCTTGCAGGGCCAGAGTCCAGAATAGAGACTGAGCTGCTGCAGCCACCTAATCCCACAGAACTTTAGCCTGAATGCCGCCGGGCCCGTCTGCGGCAGTGCCATCTGCCATGCCCAGTGCCATCCACACAGAGGAAAGGACCGGCAATCTTTTACAGCTTTGCCTATGGTTCTGGGTATTTCTAGGTCAGGCGTTCACATCTTGGGGACCTCCAAAAACTTGCTTCTGAAGTTATTCCCCAGAGCTTTTAAATTCATCAGAGCAGGCACAAATGCTTTTAGCACAAGGGAAAGGTCAAAAGCATGTATAATTCATCATAAAATGATTTCAAGTGAGAAAAACTAAAAACTGTTTTTAAGCAGGCCTTGATTTTTCTCTTTAATAGCCGTTACAGTATTCTGGCGTTGTCTGTGTAAATGCTTGAAGCACAGCCGATCTCAAATGTATTCACATCCTCCTAGTCAAAGCCTTTTCACCATGACGGGGAGCTGGTCCTGGGGCCTTTCGTAAAGGCTCAGGTTTGCAGAAGGAGCAATCTGAAGAGTCCACAGTACTAAGCTTATATGGACTTTGGACACCAAGCAACCCTAGCAGCTGGCTAAGGGGCTCAGTACTAAGAACCAACAATCGGTAATGGGGATTTTCTCTTTTAGCCTACCATATCGAATAACAAGGCTCCTTCTGTAAAAAAAATTAACTGCTTTTAAAAACTACATCCTGACCTTTCTCACAGGGAGGAAGCACTTTCCATCCCTTCTCAGCGCAGTCTTGGTCTCTGCCCCTCAGTTCCATCTCTTTGTGCCCAAAGAACGCATCCCTCCCTGATAGAAGTGATGTTTCTACCCCGCCCCTACCCACAGCTCAGTCCCATGCATTCTGTAGCTAAAGGACCTAGGAAACCCCAAACATGCTTCATAAGCAAAACCATTTACTGCCCTGTCTGTCCCAGGACAACTAAAATCTGATTACCTCGGGTTTCAAAGTGCTCCCTTACTAGCATCCTTCCTCGTTGTTCAGATATTTAAATTTTGCAGAGGCAGTGACCTGCTGAGGGCCCCATCACACTGAAACTAGGGGCATCTGACCAACACAAAGCTGTCACTACCAAGCATTTGAAACGGCAAAGTACAGAGAACCCTTCTCTTTGCTCATGGTTTTTCAAGATAAGGTCCTCTTAATACAGCTCCATGGCTGAATCAAGTTTGAGACCAATAAATACTGTCCCCAGCTGGGGCCCTCGCTGATGAGACAATGTGTCACACCAGTTAGAACAACCTTCTAGAAATTATCCAGGGGATGAGAGGTAGACGATCTCTGAGTTCAGAAACAGGAACTCAGAAGAGAAATCCAGAATCTTCTATTCCAGAGACAGGCATGTCATTTTCTCCCTCTAAGCAGCCCCTCTCTCAACTATGCCACGAGGGACTCTGTGTCCCCACACTAATCCAGCTTGAGTTACAAAAACTCCAGATGACCTTATACACAGCTTGCTGTTTGCCCTCAGGGTAGCCAGCTGGCTCCTCAGCCCAATCTAGGCTTCCTTGCCTAGAAATAAATGTCCACCCTGGGGATTGTATTCCATTCTCCTCCAGCCTTGACCCAGATGGCAGGGTGTCCCTGACTTAATGCCTGAGTCTTCCTGAGAAGCAGCTAAAGAAGCAAGACTCTGAAGTTTGCCCGTTCTTCTTTCTTCCTTCCTTCCTTCCTTCCTTCCTTCCTTTCTTTCTTTCTTTCTTTCTTTCTTTCTTTCTTTCTTTTTCTTTTTCAACACAGAAGCAAAGGGCTACAGGTTTGAGCTCCCCCCCCCCACCCCACGAAGAGGCTACTTCTCCCATTAGCAAGTAAACATATCTTCACTCTCCATGGAAGAATTTATAGAAAAAAAAATCAAATAAAAGAGGAATCCTGGGCAACCTTGAGCTGATTAAACCTTTTCCAGCCCTGTACAGATAAAGTCATCTGTGGGATTCTGAGAGGGACAGATGACCCCATTCATTTCTGCGTGTTTCTGTACACAGCCCCAGGACACATATGCTAATCAAATGTCAGAAACAGCTCTGGGGACCACACGGCTCCCCCAAGTGCCCCTGAAAGGCAGCTTTAACAGTGCCCCCTCTCCTTGATGGGTCTGCATCTTTCTAATGATAACCTGTTTGGCCCAGCCCAGAAAGTCTCTAACTCCTACCATTTAAGTAGCTCTAAAGGAATAGGTCACACAAAATGATCTTCCAGCCAAGGAACAGCAAGCAACTCAACAAATAACTTAAGGAAAAAAAATATTTTTTGATGGATGGGCTAAATCCATTCCTGAGAATGGCTGAAACTGTCAGTCTTGGTGTATACTGTTAACTCCTTGTAATTACAGGAAAAACCAATGGAGACAGCTGCCCAACTCAACAACTCCAAAATACACACCTCACAGAGCTTAAGTTGACAGTCACTCTCACCTAATCTGAAAGAGATTTCTGTGGGTGTCTAGCAAACTTCCAGGCACTTTCTCTCCCCCTCCCTCCCCCCCCCCCCCAGAAAGTCTGTCGCAATGATCTAAGATGGTAATTCTGACTTCTAAAGGCTTTAGATGATTTCTTCTAGGTGTTAATCAGTTCTGGCCATATGGCGAGGGTGAGGTCATTCATTTTTACTTTACAATGGGTGCCTTGATTGCATTTGCAGTACTAATATCAGTCCTTCTGTTTATCTGAGTTTCTAGGAGCTGCAAGCAACATGATCTGAATTGCAAAGAGGACAAGCCCCCGCTGAAATCCTGCAGTCAATAGGATTTCATTCTGGATGGACCAGAGCAGGTGGGGATAATGAACCAGCGGAGGGGAGTTGCTCATTACTCTGCTCTCTGGCCCCTCTCCTCCAGTTTGCTCCAGGCATTTTATACTTAGCTGTGACCTCGCTGGCAAGCAAGCAAGCCAATCTGGTGGTCAGCAGTAAGACTCCTTCCTCGTTCTGAACCCTGCTGCTGCCTCTGGGGATATGTGTGACTTGGTTTTACTGATTGCTAGTGAGTTGTTGCTCTCCCCATCAGCATCTAGGAAAGGTAATTGGCTTTCCAAGATGCATGTGGGTACTCACAAGCCTCAGCCCTGAAGAGCATCCCCAGAAATATTCAGATTCTGAAGGGGAATGGGAGGGCCTCCTGCTTGGTAGAAGAAAGTGTCCAGAAAGTTTTGCCTGGGTGGGAGGGCAATGATATTTGGGTCCATCCCAGGGCAGTGAAGTGAATTTAATATATCACATGCCACAGAAGACAAGGTAAGTCAAGAATTTTAAAACCAACCGTTACCTTAGTCCATCAGCGTCTCTTGAGAATCTAGTACCTCACTCACCTTTTTTTGACTGTCTAGTATGAGGCAGAGCATTGGGCTTAAGGACATTTAAAAGCAGTAAAGGACAGATGAAAATGGGCCTCAAAAGAGATTGGCATTCTCCTTTGAGAGAAGAGTGCTTATGGGAAGTCTCCTCAGTAGCTTGTGCTCAGCTGAGTCACATTGACTTGGAATTTTCCAGCATAAAAATAGTGTATTTGAGGAATTGAAGAGATAGCTCAGTTGGTAAAATGCTTGCCAAGAAAGCATGAGGACCTAAGTTCCGTCCCCACATTCGATACACACACTCGTGATCCCAGCTCTGGGAGGGCAAAGCCAGAGGACCCCTGGAGCTCACTGGATAGCCAACCTGCCCCAATCAGAGAGCCACAGACCCCATTGAGAAACTCTGTCTCCAAAACCAAGGTGGATGGCTCCTGAAGAATGAGATCCAAGCTTGACCTCTGGTTTTTGTGCTGTGAGGTAGCCACCAAAAACCACTCTAACAACGGTTTGAGCCAATAGAAAGTCTTCATCAGCAGGCCAGCAACTGCGCTGGGTATTCAGGACCTCAGTGCCACCCTGAGCCTTTTTCAGGGTGAGCTTTTAAGCAGAAAAATCACATCCTGGGTTGTCATACCTCAGGTAGGAAGAACAGAAGCCAAAACAGCAACCTTCAGGGCCTTTCCAGAACCATAGACTTGAATGGAGTAGGTCTTCGTTCTCATTTTGGCAGGTGTTGCTCTCTATGTCTGGGCTTCAAGGCCTGAATGATACTTCCATCACTGTGTCAGTTGTGCTATCTGAGGGCCTGTTGCATCTACACACGCCCAAACATGTGAACCTGCACACAGGTGCATATAAACTTGTGAACACACACATACACGAAATTATCTATTTCTATCCACCAAAGCAGAAATTACCTTCTATACTCCTCTCCGTGCAGCACCTTAGGCACTGCTCCCACACTAGCAAATAAGTCCCTAAGTTGTAGTCAGAGACTGCTTGTTCGTTACAGGCTGCCCAGACCCTGAATAATCACACAGAAACTGTACTGATTACAATACTGTTTGCCCAATAGCTTAAGCATATTTCTAGCTAGCTCTTATATCTTAAATGAACCCATTCCTATTATTTTACATTTTACCATGAGGCTCGTGGTTTACTAGTAAAGTTCCCAGGTGTCTGTCTCCTACAGCAGCTATGTGTCTCTTTGACGCCTCCTACTCTCTCTCTCTACATCTCTTTTCAGATTTTCTGCCTGGCTTTCTTCTGCTAAACCATTGGCCGAGAGCAGCTTCTTTATTAACCAATGGCAATAAAACATATTCACAACATACATCACCTTCCACATCAATACGTGACCTCCATCTGGTCACCTTCCAGCCCTATGACTATTCCCCATGTCCTGCTTGGTTCCTCGTTCCCTCCTACTAAAACCCCAGACCTTCAACTCACCTTTGCTCGTTGATACACCCTCTGCCAACCTAATTACGCATACTTCCTCCAGTAGTTATCTTTATCTCTGGTCTCAAGTATGTATTTCCCTTGGCACCACATAATTCCTCATCTAGTTTTCAGTTAGCCAAAAGGTAAGATCTGCCTGCTGACCAGAGCTTGGTTACAGACAAGCTATGATCCACTCTTTGGGTCAGGGGTAGTCTACTTATCTTGCAAAGACTAAAAAAAAGAAAACAGCTCCTTTGCATGAGAATTTTGATATATCAATACAATGGTAATTCATGACATATCTGCATTTAAAAGAAGTAAGAAAAGATTATCACTGCCCAGCCCCACCTTTAAAGGTGGTAGACGGGTAGAGCATATGCTGGTGTGACTCACATAAACTACTGCAGCCTGTACAGCTGACTAGATCAAACTTCAGTCCTTGAATCTATGTGACACTGCAAGTTCTCCAGTCTGGAACATTCTGGACTTTTTAAAAATAGAGAATACATTGATTTTTTATAAGCATTTTAAATTATTTTTATTTAAAATGTTTACTTAAACCCAAAGTGTGTCTTGTTTTGCTCAGTGTCTGATACACTGACCAGAAAGCAAGGAAGAGAAAGATCACAATGACAAGGGCTCCTATGGATGAGATCACCTGGTGAGGCAGAAAGCAACGGTAGCTGGGGATGGGAAGAAGTGAGACTCCCTCATTTTATCACAACCCAAACTCTCACTGCAAAACACGCATTCATCCACTCATGAGGATGAGAGCCCATAACCCTACTATCTTCCCTACCCTAGAGGATTAAGGTTCCAAGATTCCAGCACATGAACCTCGAGGGAGCAAACCATAGCCTGTCATAGCAGTCAAGAGGCAGCACATGACTGCTGGAGCCCACACAACTCATATTCAAAACATAGGTGACACCTGTGTAACACTGTGGTTCCGGAATCTAAACGGCAAGGGCAGCCACCATCGTGGTCATACCTGTTCATGTGCGATAACCATGATAGGCAGGAAAGCTTTCTCATCTGTGCACTCTTTGCCACAGGGTCAAATGTGCAGGACTCTGAGGAATGAGAAGTCCCAAATACCCAGCAGTAAGCACCAAGTTCTCAACAGTCTCTTAAGTATTCATAGGGTCTCTTCCATTTGTTTCCTGTGCTTGTTTTTTTAATCATTGACCATTCTTGATGACTTAACTCAGCCTTAAAGCTGATTCAGTTTTATGTTTTGAAAGGATATTTCTACCCACCCAAATCAAAATCATAATTTTTCTTTACCTTATCACATACAGCCAAGGATAGCTGAAAGAATATTGGTAATAACAAAGTTATAATAAGCCATATGCAATTTGAATTTCTTTCCAAATAGGTTACTATTAACTATTAAAAATGTGTATATTTGTGTGTATATGTGCATGAGTATATGCAAATGAGTGCAGGTGCCCATGGAGGCCAGAAGAGGATTTCAAATATCCTGGGGATGGAGTGACAGGTGATTATGAACTATCCTGATGTGGGTGCTAGAAACCAAACTCGTCCTCTGCAAGAGTAGAATGTGATTTAACCACTGAGCCCTATCTTCAGCCCCTATAACAACTGTGGTGATATCTTGTTTGTACAAATAAAACTTGCCTGAAGATTAGAGGGCAGAGCTAGCCACTAGCTAACCATAGAGGTCTGGAGATCTGTACAGACAGACAGGAAATAATATGTCTGGGCGGAAAGAGGAAGTGATAAGGTGGGAGGAGACAGGACCTCAGGCTCTTTTCGCCTGGGAAATTGAGTAAGTAAGGTGACTGTGGTTTTGCTCCTTTGTCTCTCTGATCTCTCAGCATTTTTCCCTATGTCTGGTTACGGACTTTTATTATTAATACCTATTAGAATTCAAACTATAAACAACACTTTACGTTTCACACTGGCCAGGCCTGGTAACTCATGCCTATAATCCAGGCAATCAGGAACCTGGGGAAAGAGAATCACTGCGAGTTTCAAAGCCAGTCTAAGCTACAGAGTGAGTTCCAGTTCAACCTAGACTAGAGTTGATTAAAACAACACAACACAACACAAAATTACAGAGTTAGGATTCTTATGCTATGGCTGAAACACTGGGAAGAAGGAACAGTGTTAATCTACACAACATGTGAATTTAAATATATGTATGTCTTAGTTTGGGTCACTATTGCTGTGATAAAACACGTTGACCAAAGACTTGGGGGATGAAGGGATTTATTTGGCTTATGCTTCCATATCTCTGTTCATCAATGAAGGAGGTTAGGGCAGGAACTCCAATAGGGCAGGATCCTGGATGCAGGAGCTGATTCAGAGGCCAGGAAGGGTACTGCTTACTGGCTTGTTCTAGAACCATATTTGGTACCAAAATCTGTATTACTCAGGATTCTCTAGAAGGTTTATTAGAGTGACTTACAGGCTGTGGTCTAGCTAGTCCAAAAACAAAAAAATCCAAGAACCCAGTGGTTGGTCTCACCCAGTCTTCAATGTATGCTGGAATCCTGGAGAAGTAAGTACTAATTCCAGTAAATGAATGGCCTTGCTGTTGAGAGTGGGGTAAGCAGGCAGAGAGAGGAGAGAGAGTTCCCTTCTTCCATGTCCTTTATATAGGCTGCCAGCAGACGGTGTGGCTCAGATTAAAGGTGGATCTTCCCACCTCAAAAGATACAGATTAAAAGTAGGTATTCCCACTTCAAATAATTTAATTAAGAAAAAAAAAACCCTCACAGGTGTGCCCAGCCCCTTGGGTTTTAGTTAATTCTTGATATAGTCACGTTGACAACCAAGATTAGCCATCACAATATACTGATTAATAAACTTTTGTTGAGGCAACCAACTTTGGCTAAGGCCTAACATAATTGACATACCATGTTTTAAAGGCAAGGAACATTTTTAAAAGAATTATCCTACCCTGTCTTGGCAAGATAAGACAATCCTGTTTTTATCCATTTATGGATACTCTATTTTTGTCAGTAGGCGAGGTATGGGCTTTTCTTTGCCCAAAGGCTAGTTTTGCCAAGAAGACAAGTTCCCAGTGGAGTGTCTTTGGTGCTCAACGTTTTCTCGGGAGTAGAGTGGTGTTGTCAGGAGTGATTGTGTCTCATTAGTACAAAACTCTAGGTTAGATTAAAGGCCATTTTCTACAGTTCTTTGAAGAGGTAGAAGATTATACTATCTATATTAAATATAATCTCTATGTATCTAAAAAACCTGAATATCCTAAATATAAATATGACAAACATATATAACTATTGATTTATAATTCTCGATATCTATCTAGCTTGAAGACTAAGAGAATAAACAACTGTGCAATAAATAAGGACAATGATCTCCAAATGTAAACAATGTCATTACATAAATAATATCAGAGGTAGAAATTAATTATCTAGATTATAAAATAGGTTTACAAAAAATTAAGACACAAAAGGTACAAATTAGGAGAGATCGGTTGAGGACTCTTAATGACTTTCAAAGGTTGTTAGGAGACATTTCCAGCCTATGACCGGCTATTGAGATAATACTTGATATGATAATTCATTTAAACAAAACCTTGGATGATGATAAAGACTTAAACAGTCCCAAAAAATTAACAGCTAAAACAAAACAAAAAAAACCTGACAATAGTTAAAAAAAATTACAGGAGGCACATGTGGACAGGATAAATCCATAGCTTAGTTGTATTCCCGTCATATTACCTTCCAAAATCTCTCCCACAAACTTTATTTTTAGAGCTATCTTAAGTTCATATCAAATCTGAGCAAGAAGTGTTAAGTTCCGGCCACTTCCTGCTCCCATCCACGTGCAGCTTCCTCACTAGCCCCGTCCTGCCCTGGATGGTACATTCGCCACAGTGAACCAACACCGGCATACCATTGTTCCTCAAGGACCACAGAGCACAGAGCACCACCACAGAGTTTACCTCTGGTGTTCATAGGCTCTGGCTTTAGACAGATGTCTAATGGCATGTGCTGTTAGAACATCTGTGGAACAGCTTCCCCAACCCAGAACTCTTCCATGGTCCATATATTCAATCCTATCCCCTCCTCCCTCTCTCTTCTACATATATATATATATATATATATTATATATTATATATATATAATATATTTTCGGATTCCTGTGGTTTTGCTTTTCCAGAATGTAACAGGGTTTGTACAGCATGGTTAATGTTATGTGTCAACATGACTAGATTAAGCACCACGAGGAGGACATAGCTATGTATGGGTGTGGCTGTGGGATTCCCCTCTGTATGATGTGAATATGTTTTTATTACCATTGGTTAATAAAGAATCTGCTTTAGTCTATAGCAAGGCAGGATAGAGCCAGGCAGGAAATCCAAGCAGAGATACAGGGAGAAGAAGGGCAGAGTCAGGGGCAGATGCCAACTAGCTGCCCAAGAAGCAAGATTCCATCAGACTGGTAATGTCACGACCACATGGCAATGCATAGATTAATAGAATTGGGTTAATTTCAATGTAAGAGCTAGTTAGTAATAAGCCTGAACTATTATGCCAAGTGGTTTGTGATTAATATTAAGCCTCTAAGTGATTATTTAGAAGTGACTACAGTACCAGGTGGAACAGAAAAGCCTCCATTTTACAGGGTGTTTCCCAAGAGGTTGGCACAGTCTGTGGACTGAGTAGGAAGACCAGCCCTTCTCGTGGAAGGGCTCCACCAAATGGACCCTCTTCTTATCTTGCCCTGGGACATCAACACTCAAGGCTGTCTGGTCTTTGGATGCCAGGACTCACACCAGCAGCTCCTGGGTGGTTCTCAGTCACCAGCTTCTGAAATGCAGACTACAGCACTGGTTTCCCTGGATGTGGGGCTTCAGACAGATCCTGGAGTCTCCAGCTTGCAGGCGGCCTGCCGTAGGACTTCTCGGCCTTTGTCAAGGTAGTCTCTTTCCATCAATTTGCCTTTTCCTCTGATATCCTATTGGTCCTTCTCTCCGGAGAATCCAGACACGCATTTGAGATCACATAGGCCTTTGCGGATTGACTTCTTCCCCTTCTGTCTCTTCCGGGTCTCCCTATGGCTTACTAATTCATCTCTTTTTAGCACAAAATACATCCTACAGTTAGAGGTAAAGTTCATCGACCCTCCTCTCCCCCCCCCCACTCTGCCCAGTCACCTACTAAAGGATGCCATAGCTGTCCAAGTTTAGGCAATTATAAATAAATTATGAATAAATGTCCATTTGCAGGGTTCTGTGGGGGGCACACATTCACAACTCTTTGGAATAAATATTAAAAGCAAGCTTGTCAGATTGTATGGTAATAAAATAATTTTGGCAAAATTAAAGATGAGATATCTTGTAAATATTTACAGTATATTTCTGCTATAAAGGCATTAAGAATAAAGTGTCTTGTGCCCACCGCCCAGCACATCTGCATAGCATTTCCCAGTCTCCCTTTCCCCCTGAAAGTAACCGTTATCCTGAATTTTTTTCTTTTCCTCTGCATATCTTAGTTTTATTGCTTACACATTCCAAAGCAACACAGTATATTTGCATGTTTTTAACTGTATATATAGCATTATACACATCCTCTGTTCTAGCCTGCGGTCTGTCTCTCCCCACTCCCAGTACTAAGTAATAAAACTCACCCACTGGGCTAGGAAGACAGCTCAGTCAGTAAAGGGCCTGCGTCTGGTTCCTTCCACCCATGTAAAAACCAGGCCTGGTGACACTTGTGGTCCAAACACAAGTGAGTCTGAGGCAGGTGACTCACTGCCCAGCTTGCCTAACCTAATCAGCAGAGGCCTCCAGCATCCACGCAACTACCCCCACCATGCACCATGACTCCCGAGACACAGAGGGTCCTGGTGAGGAAAACTGCTGTGGGGGGGAGGGGCACAGACAAGCCTAGAAGGGACTTTGAAACCCTGAGTTTAGACAGTTTCACTTTTTTCTGACTCTTTCCTCTAAAAACTATTTATTGAGTATCTTCTATATGCTAAGTATTAGAGAAGAAAAAATGACATGACATGTGAATCCTGTTTCACGAAAACTAAAGTTGGGACGAAAGAGAAGATTCAGTGATTGAGAGTACCAGCTGCTCTTGTAGAGGACCCCAGTTTGGTTCCCAGCAACCCTGTATAGAAGCTGTCTGTATAGAACTGTCTGTAACTCCAGTTCAAGGGGATCTGATGCTCTCTTCTGGCCTCTGCAGGCATGGCACACACACGATGTACATACATGCAGGCAAACACTCATAGGTCTTAGTTAGACAGGTAACAAAAAAATTAAAAATAAACAAAGAAAAAATGGAATCACAGGATAAAATCCAAAGTTTAGGCAGCAAAATAAGAAGAAGTAAAGAAGTGGTCAGCAAGTGAGGTATTATTTCTGCCGCATGCAGGTCCCTCATGCATCATCTGCAGGCCCGTGAGGGTCCGCAGCTGCCTGCATCCAACTGCCTGCATCCAGCTGCCTGTGCTGTCCAGACGAAGTGGCAGGTCCCTATGTCCTTGTCAATCTGTGTCCCACTTGGAGCAAGTTGGAGCAAGTTGAGGGAGGAATAGGACCTTCTGTGCTGTGTCTTAAGTACTCTCAGCTCAGTGGTCCTTCCTGCTCTAGGGGTGCATTCTGTCCCCTCACAGATCTGGAAGAAAGAGTCATTTTTTCCCCAGGGTATATATTTACAGTTTTGTTTTGTTTTTTTTTTTTTGTTTGTTTTTGTTTTTTTTTTGAAGATACAGACACACAAAAGAGCTACTCAGGAGATCAGTTTTATGAAACAGTAGGACTTCAAATATCTTTCTTGCTTGGTTTTTAAACAAGAAACATGCATTGTCCCATTAGCGTGAACACTACAGCCTGCAGACAAATAAAGCCAAAGAAACCTGCCTTCTGGGACTTCTGAATCACTCCGTATTTGCCAGTCCTCGTAAAAACTCTACAAGACATTTCCACTTAGGAACCACCAGTAAATTCTTTTCTTTTTTTCCTTTTTCTTCCTCCCTCCCTCCCTCCCTCTCTCTCTCTCTCTATCTCTCTCTCTCTCTCTCTCTCTCTCTCTCTCTCTCTCTCTCTCTCTCTCTCTCCCTCCCTCTCCTCCTCTCCCTCCCCTCTCCCTCCTTCTCTCCCTCCCCTTCCCCCCTCTCTGGCTGTTGCCAGATAAACACATACAAGGTTTGAATGAGGGTCACTGGACCCCAGAGATCCTCCCTCTTCTGCCATGTCTTCCTGCATTTTAATGCTTCAGGCCCTGCTTTTTCTTCTGATGTGTGTTACTACATCTCCCACCTGTTCAAACTCCAGTAAAAACTTCCTGTCCTTTGCTTGGAGAGAGATGGGTAAAATTCTGTCCCTAGCTAGCCCAGCCCTCTTTCTACTGAAGAGCCCCCAATAATATCTCCTACATGAGGCCTTTCGTTTACACAAGAATTGGCTCTCACTTCCCATCCAAACTGCAAGGGAAAAGGGAGAATTCCAGAGAAGGGGGCTAGCCTGTTTACTGCATAAGCAGTGCTAATTCCTCTTATTGCTGTGAATGGGCCTTCCGAGAGTTGGGGGTAGATGAGCCCCTTCAGAAAACATGACTTTGCTTTAATAAATATTGATCCACCCTGGAGGCTGGTCATAAAGCCTCTTCTCCCCTAAAGAAGTAGAGGGGTGGGAAGCTTGCTATGTCCAGGAAAACTCTCTTTAAGGACACTTTAAAAAGGAAAGTGAGAGTCAATGTAATCAATAAAGACAGAACCCACAAGAGCAGAATCCTGGGCATCACTGAGCATTCGCCCAGGCTCCAGAGTCCTAGCTTCTAGGGAAAGGAAGCTTCATGTTTCAGGCTGAACAGGTCTCTCTGGATCAACCATCCCCACATTCTTAAGACCCAGAGCAGGTCCGAGCTGCAGAAGCTCCCAGCCCCCATCCCTGGCTTCAGTTAGCCTCAGGCAGGACCTCACAGGGCAGAAGGACTGTGCTGATAAAGAAGGCTTTATCAGGCAGCTTCCTCCTTACCAAACTACAAATCCAAGCAGCACCACCTTCTCCCACTCAACTCCGTAGCTCCTCTGGAGCAGCCCTTCCCCATAACCAGTTCCCAGAAACTACCCTGCCCTCCCGAAGGAAGCAGCTCCCAAAGTCATCTCTTCCTAGTTCTCCTCTCATTGTTGACACCTTCATGGAGACCGTGGCTAAACTCTTCCCTAGACCGTCCAAGCATCGCATCTGCTTTCTAGACCCATGACTGACAGAGACTCCATGGTCAACTGCAGCTAGCTCAGGACTTCTTCCCAATCCCTCTTACTATTTTATTTCTTGGCCCTTACTCCTTCTTACTTCATCTAAGAGTTGCCTTCATAATAAACCTCCCATACTGACCTACAGTTTTCTTTTCTAATGCCTCTGTCTGCCCTGAGTATCAAAGTAAATACTGCTCTCTAAGAATGTTGGAGAGTCTTCTCTTTGATTTTCAGTTTTCTGGAAGTCTTTCAAGATATGGCAAATATTTTTTTTCTTCCTAAATATTTGGCACAATTCATAAACAAAGATAAAAACAAACAACTTCCCATGGGTAGCAGTGGCACCTTTAATCCCAGCACTTGGAAGGCAGAGGCAGGTGGCTCTCTGTGAATTTGAGGTTTGAGGTCAGCCTGGTCTACAGAGAAAGTTCCAGTACAGGCTCCAAAACTACAACAGAGAAACCCTGTCTTGAAAAAACAAACAACAACAAAAATAAATAAATAAATAAATAAATAAATAAATAAATAAAACACAACTTCCCATAGACATATAAGCTGTAACTCTTTTTACCTCTACCCTGAAAAGCTGGGCACAGGGGGTGTAATTATGCCTCAGCAGTTAATAGGACAGGCTGCTCTACTAGAAGACCTGGGTTCAGTTCCCAGCAACCTCATGGTAGCTAGCAACTGTCTGTTAGACACACATATAGGCAAAACACCCACATGCAAAACAAATCTCTCTTTTTTGGGGGTGGGGGGTATTTTGAGACAGGGTTTCTCTGTAGCTTTGGTGCCTGTCCTGGAACTAGCTCTTGTAGACCAGGCTGGCCTCAAACTCACAAAGATCCACCTGCCTCTGCCTTCCATGTGCTGGAATTAATTAAGGCGTGCACCACCACCGCCTGGCGCAAAACAAACCTCTTTTTAAAAGCTGGCTATCGTCAGGTCTAAAGGAAAGTCCAGTTTTCCAAATTCCAAAAGGCAGTCCTAATATCCAGAAATGAGTTCAACCAGGAATATAGGAGAATTTCTGGCAGTTAGTTAAAAGACAGCATTCCTCAGGAACTTGTGAAACCCATTCCCATATGCCAAAAGGAGTCATTTCCCTTACCTCTGGCAGAAGGGACACAGCTACCCATGGTGCCTATCGGCATATCAAAGTGCATGCTTGCTTCCCTCCAGGTTCGGCTCCTCAGCACTACAGCACCTGTTACACATTTCTAAGTCTATCACCCCTTAAGTCCGTCCTGCACCCCTCATCTCCTCCTCTACCCTGAACTCCTTCCAGCTCACGCACTTCCCTCCCACAGCTAATGCACCCTTCTTATGACCTGGCTCTTCTCACTGTTCTCTGCTCTGGCTTTTCACACTATGCTCTCTCTACTCTCTATCCCATGCTCCTCCCCACATATCCGGTCTGCCCACCATGCTTAGTCTGCTTCTTTCTCCCTCTGCTCTAGGCTCCTCCAGATGTCTCTCTCTCTCATCTCATACAACAAAATCCTTAACCATGTCATGGAGCAGTCAGGCCGGCGGTGTCTTTACTGTGCCCCTCACATACAGGGACATGGTTCAAAATGTTAGAAAAGAGTTGCACAGTGACGTCTCTTCAAAGGTGAACCCAGTTCTACATCCTGAGCCCAAGGGAAGGTATGGCAGAACTCTACCTGTTTAGGCTCCGAGGAGAGAACCAAGAGCAGAAAGACCCAGACTACAAGGGAGAGGATCATCACAGCAGTGCTGGGGAAGACGCTACCCTGACCTTTCTTTACTGTGTGCATCCCCGGGAACACGTGAATTTACATCTGAACTACGTTGCGAATTACCTGCAGTTTGTCAAATCTTGTGTGTCTACCTTTACTCGTTGAGACTGTGGTAGTTTGAATGAAAATGGTCCCCAGAGGCTCAAAGGGAGTGGCGGTGGCACTATTAGAAAGTGTGGCCTTGTTGGAGTAGAAGTGTGTCACTGAGGGCAGGCTTTGAGGTTTCAGAAGTTCAAGCCAAGCACAATATGGCACACTCTCTCTTCCTGCTGCCTCCTGATCCAGATGTAGAACTCTTGGCTCCTGCATACCTCCATCCTTCCTGTTACTATGATAATGGACTAAACCTCTGAATTGTAAGCCAGCCCCAATTAAATGCTTTCCTTGATAAGAGTTACTGTAGTAACAGTGTCTATTCACAGCAATAAAACCCTAACCTGGGTTCTGTCCCCAGCACCCATGTGGCAGCTCACAACCGTCTAGTCCGCAACTCCATGGGATCTGACTCTCTTTTCTGACATCCTTAGGTTCTTGGCACACATGTGCTGTACAGACATAAATGCCGGTAAAACACGCATGCACATTAAAAAAAATTTAATGGCATATGGTTAAGGATTATCCCACATTCTTATGTTCAGTTTGCAGCAAATCTAAATCTTCTCTAAAAAGTAAAGGCAATATTTTGGAAACATGGTTCCATATCTAGACTCCATAAGACAGAGAAGATTGAAAAAAAAAAACCTGATGCTGACAGCCTCCAGCAGGCTCGCCTCCTGCTCCGTCAGGTCCTGCCTGTCCTTCTTTCTGCTGAGGCTGCTGAGACCAGAAACAAGGGCACCTGATGGTTGTGACCTGGCTCCGGACCATGGGGAAGAGGATGGGTTATGTATCTGAGGGGGAAATGGCCAGGGGAAGACTGGTTGTGAGCTGCCATGTGAATATTGGGCATAGAACCTGGCATAGTGTTCTTAACCAGTGAGTCTTTCCTCCAGCCCCAACTTCACTTTAAAAAAAAAAATAAATAGAGGCAACTATGGTAAGATAACCAATAAGATGTCCTAAAGTTTTGCCTTCCTATAGTGTTTTCTTCCCGTATTTTTAGGCCTCTCTCTCTCTCTCTCTCTCTCTCTCTCTCTCTCTCTCTCTCTCTCTCTCTCTGTCTCTCTCTCTCTCTGTCTCTGTCTCTCTCTGTCTCTGTCTCTCTCTGTCTCTGTCTCCTCTCTGTCTCTGTCTCTCTGTCTCTGTCTCTCTCTGTCTCTCTCTGTCTCTCTCTCTCTCTCTCTCTCTCTCTCTCTCTCTCTCTCTGCCTTCCTAATCACCTATGGAAACAAGTCCATAGACTAAACCAATGGAGGCAGTTCCTAAACCTCAGTTAGTTACCCCCTTCCCAGTTAGTGTCAAGTTGAAAATGGAAAGTAACCCAATATACTGCTCCCACCAGCTGCAAGTTTCAGTATGCTCATGCCTCCCCCCAAAAAGCCTTTGAAACCACGGAAATCGCTAATGGAAAATTACCAGATAGCCCACCCTAGAAAATCAATAAAGCCCTGCTGTTGCTGTTCCCTTATTAAGTGAGAGCATGGTCACCAGCGCCAGCTCCCATCAGTCTTGCTCGCCTTATCCATCACAGCCAGCTTGGTCTTATTTCTACTGTGTCTGTGCCTATGATCTCATCATCTGGTATGAGAAGCATTTCTCTAGCGCTGGCTGTAATTAGATAAATGGATGCTGCAAAGGCACGGAAAGACCTAAGGGCCTGCCAGCTCCAAGAGACCGATTATCTAACAAGAAATGCTTCTAACAAGCATGGGCTTAATGCTAGCAGGGAGGGTGACACACTGTGTCTCAAAGTTCCTCTTGCCATAAGATCCTTATTGGCCCTGGAAAAGCAAGAGGACCACAGAGCAGGGTCATGTCTAGACATCAATTCACAGTTAAAGAAAAATATGGTATTATCATAACTGAGAGCAGGAACAATTGTACAGGGAAGGTGAGTTTAAAGGCTTGGATGGTATGTGACTTGGACATAGCACAGACAGAAGAAGAATGTGGAATACCTGACAAGATGCCGGGCTCCTCACATAAGGAGGGTGCTGGTGCCTTTTCCAAAAAGAAAATAATGATAGGCAGCTGGTTTTCAGGAGGGAAGACTCAAACCCATCGTAACATGTTGGGTTAACAACACCTGTAGCCCAATTCACATCTTACAAAGTACGCGATTTCTACCTTTTCTCTTTTTTGGGGTTTTCCTGAAGTAGGGTCTTTGAACTCAGTAGCCATCTGCCTCAGACCTGGGAGTCCACTCAAGTGCCACCACACCTGGCTTAGTGTTTGCCATTCTCAGAAATAAAAATGTGGTCACATTTAATGTGGGAAGTTTTTGCTCTGCAGTACCCTATGGCTAAGCTCTTCTGCTCCTGCTCCTCAGACCTAGACTATGTGCACTTTTCTTTGCAGACTTGGATACTTTAGATGGCCATGTGTCCTCTAGAGGGATGTTGTTGCTAAAATAAACATCATTTTAGGACAGGCTCTAAAAAAGCTGCGAGAAAACCCTGTATCGAAAAACAAAAAAACAAAAAACCAAAAAAAACCACATCATTTTAGCCACCCACAAATATGTGGGCCACCTAAGTACCAAGGTAGTTTCAAAAGATGTGGAGAGAAAGCACAGAACTAAAACACTCCTGCCTTTGAAGGGTTAATGGTGACAGGTATGCTGGGCAAAGGTTCAAGATTCCTGGAGAGAGGTGATTTTTTCTAAGCATGAATGACCTCTGTAATTTCTATGATAGCTCTTCAATTACCCACGCTGCATTAAACAGAGTTTGACCGTGGATGAATGCAGTGCTTTCCTGAATTGTGGCATTCCAAAGCATAATTATGCATTGCCTGAAGCACCCTCAACACACCCAGAGGGTAGGATAGAAGGCCACAAGGACCACCATGCTGAGAAAACTATCATCCAACTGGACTAAAAAAATAGGAAAAGAGGAGGACAGGAAATGGACCACAGTCCCAGCCACACATGCCCCAAGCTGTCCCATGTACAGTCTGACACCCTTTGAAGGTTGGGATGGTCTCCATAACAGGTGGAACTGCTTTTGAAAGGCTGTAAAACCTTGATTCAGGTGTACCCAACCATTTGACATGGTGACATTATATTATCCATATAAAGTTCACTCTTGTGGAACCACACAAGAAAGTATTTTGGGTTTTGGCTTTTGAGTTTTTATGTTTGTTTGTTTTTGTTTGTTGAGACAGGGATTTGCTGTAGCTTTGGAGCTTATCCTACAACTAGCTCTTGTAGACCAGGCTGGCCTTGAACTCACAGAGATCCGCCTGCCTTGCTTCCCAAGTGCTGCGGATTAAAGGCATGTGCCACCCACTGCCCCAGCTTATTTTTTAATTGAAAAGAACATCTTACGTTTTAAGAAAGTTTGTGATTTGTTTGTATGAGCCACACCCCACACTCTCAACCCCATGGGTCCTGTAAGGTCACAGGTTGGACTTACATGTTCGGAAGTGGCCATCTTGTTGGAGGAAGTGGATCACTGGAGGCTAGCCTTGAGGTTTAATGTTCTGTCCACCACTGCTTCTTGTGTTACAGATGAATAAGGCCAGCTGCCCCCCAGCTCCTGTCACCACGTTTTCCATGATTGTGAGGGACTGTGTTCCCCTTCTTAAAGCGCAAGGCAAAATTAACCCTGCCTCTCGTTTAATATATGGTTAGGGCAGTAAGAAAGTGATAAGATACTCCCTCTAGCTGCAGGACCCTGCCCAGATGAGTGTCCCCAAGCAGAACAGAATGGACAATCAACAATGTCCTCTCCACTCAGTTCATGGAAACCTGGGAAGGGTGAGATATATTTTGTATACACATAGAAGATGCATGGATGGGGGGTCTACTCACTCCTAGGAGCCAGCGGCTGTTTCTGAGAGAGAAGCTGGCAGCCAAAATGAGGGAAGGTGACCGACAGGAGACAGAGAGACAGGACACCACATGCAGAGAGAGAGAGAGACACACACATTACAGAGAGAGAGAGAGAGAGATCTTTTTCCTGTGTTCGCTTCATTTTATTTCGATTCTTAATGTTCTTCAATTCTTAATTTCTTCAATTAAAGAAAATAAGAAAGGTAATAGACATATTAACTGAAAATGATTGAATAGCCATGGATACATCTTTCAACCATGGATACATCTTTCAAACATCTCATTGTGCAGTGAAAGATCTACAATTTTGTTATCGCAGTTCTCGGAATCAAATCCAGGACCTATCCACATTGTGGACACTCTACCCTGATCTATCACTTAACCCAATGCATACACCTTTTATTTGGCAACTTTAGTTTGGTAAAACTGAAAAGAAAGATGTATAAAAATTTTAGAAATTCATAATTTTAACAGCTTACTAAATATTAAACTTAGAATGAAATCCCAACATGTCCATGCCCCTCTTTTAGATTCTCTTAGCGACGAGGCAGGTTTGAGGAATGTGTGATAAGTGCCAGCTTGGAGTAAAGGGCACAGAGTGTACTGCCGAATCCTAGCATCCCTAGGTCCATCACTCAAAACAACTCTGAGATTCCATCTTACACCTGTAAGAATGGCCAAGATCAAGACACTGATGACAACTTATGCTGGAGAGGTTGTGGGGTAAAGGGAACACTTCTGCATTGCTGGTGGGAGTGAAAACTGGTACAGCCCCCTTGGATATCAGTGTGGCGATTTCTCAGAAAATTAGGAAACAACATACCTCAAGACCCAGCAATACCACTTTTGGGTATATACCTAAAGGATGCTCAATCGTGCCACAAGGACATGTGCTCAACTATGTTCATAGCCAGCATTGTTTGTCATAGCCAGAACCTGGAAACAACCTACATGCCCTCGACCCAAAGATATGGATAATGACAATGTGGTATATTTACACCATGGAGTACTACACAGCAGAAAAAAATAATGACATCTTGAAATGTGTGGGCAAATTTGAATGGATCTAGGAAACATTATATCGAGTGAGGTAACCCAGACCAGAAAGACAATATATATATACTTACTCATAAGCTGCTTTTTAGGCATAAAACACTAACACATAATGCATAACTAAAAATAAAATATTTTTAAAGTTCCCCTGTCTGTAGCTCCAGTTCCACGGAACCCTAATACTCTCTCTCTGTGCTTGCATGTAGTGCACTGACATGCCAGAAAGAAATATACATATGCAAATAATAATAGTAGGTGAACCCTTGAAACTGGAAAACCTTAGTGTTATTATTATTACCATTATTATATGGAACCAGAGGTTGAAGTCAAGATGCATGTGTCAACAGGGTGGCTCTTTCTGGGGGTCTCTCTCCTTGGTTTATAGATAGGCATGTCCTCATCTCTCTTTACCGGGTCTTCCCTCTGTGTGTGTCTATGTCCCTCTGTGTGTATATCTATGTCCCAACCCTCTTCTTTATTTAGGGGACGACATACATATCACAGTCCTCCTGCACGAGTGGGGAACAAGAGCAGAGTCTAGCAGCTGGAACCAAGAGCGAGAAGCAAGGAAGTGAGCACACGCTTTATAATTGCATTTATAGTATAAGAGACCATGCCCAAGTGGGTTGGTATCTTAAAGGCTATTGGCTGAATGAGCAGAAGGAGCTCCCACAGCACCTCCCCCTTTTGTTTAAGTAAGAGAGTTCCAAAACTATATACACTAGGAATAGATATCAAGTATAAGATTAGAATTACAACCAGCGTAAACAATATTAAGCAAGGAACGTATGCTAAATGTTTTAATAAACATTCTATCCTAAGGAGTCTAAGTCCCCAAAGGCCCATTATAGAAGGTTTGGTACTAAGCTTGGTGCTAGTGAGAGATGGCGAAACCATTAAGAGGCAGGGCCTAGCGGCAGACCTTAGGCCTTTGGGAGTATACCCATGACTTGTAGAACAATGGTTTCCTGTCCTCTTTTTGTTAAGGTGCGCATGTGCGTGTGCATGTGGGTGTGCGTGTGTGTGTGTGTGTGTGTGTGTGTGTACATCTGCATGAATTTATTTGTACCACCTAAAGGCAGTGTCCTTAGAGGCCTACACACACACACACTCATGTGAACACACACATATACATATGTACATACCACATGTGTACACACAAAAAGCAGTCTATAACCCAATAAGAGCTACCAAAATACAGGCAGAAATATCAGCAAAACTCAGTCGCCTTGGGTATGGGAGCACCCACTAGAGCATGGTTAACCACATAGGAACTCACAGTGATTGTGACGTCATGCTCAAGACCTGTGCAGGTTCAAGCCAGACAAGATCCCGACATGGAGGAGAGAGGTGGACACAAAGTCCCACCCCTGGCTGAAGAGCTATTAGCAATTAGTAGCTGGTGGGAGATACATAAAAACATATTCAAGGAAAAGTATAAAAATTCACCTTCATTTACAAAAATGTTAATTGAACTATGCTAAGCATCATTTTAACTGGGGAAAATTGGCCCTCCTTCTCCCAGCTAGTAGCTCCTGAGCTAGGGCTGGGACTTTGCACCCTGTCTCCCCTCCACGCTGGGATTTGTTGGGCTTGAACTCACACAGGCATTGCTGGGTGCTGTCTCAAGCACTGCGAGTTCATATGTGGTAGACGACTATGCTCCAGCAGATAGATGGTCCACAGCCAAGAGTACATGACCTGCACAAATGAACTGGGCAGGTTTAAAAACTAAACTAAAGAAGATGCCTAGAGTTGGCTGGCTATGGAAGTTGGGTGTGGATCTGGGAGGAATTGCATGGGAGGGATGAATATTCAAAAACTTATTGTATGAAATTCTGAAAGTATTAATTTAAAAAAATTTAAGAAACACTGTCTCGAACAAGGTGAAAGGTAAGGGCTTACACCGGAAGTTGTCCTATGATCGCCACAGGCATGCTATAGCACTTATACGCGCATACCACACACACACACACCCCAGAGTAACAGGCACAGAGATTTTATTTCATTAAAATAACATTTAGTATAGATTTACTCTTAATAAAAATATGAAGTGTAGTTTATTTATTTATTTATTTATTTATTTATTTGGTTTTTCAAGACAGGGTTTCTCTGTAGCTTTGGAGCATGTCCTGGAACTAGCTCTTGTAGACCAGGCTGGCCTCGAACTCACAGAGATCCACCTGCCTCTGTCTCCCAAGTCCTGGGATTAAAGGCGTGCACCACCACCCCCTGGCTGGGTGTTATGTTTTAAATAGTACAGGAAAACAAGTCCTTAGCAAAACCCCAAAGAAAGACTCCAGAAGTGAAACCTCGAAAGTGTGGGACATTGTAACCTGGCCAGGTGGGTCCGCAGAACTGTTCAACTAATTCCTGGTAAAGCTGGATGGGGGCTGAGATAGTCCCTCCTCTCTCTGACATCCACCGCCTTGACAAGCAAGCTGGGTCCCATGCACATATCCCGGCTGGTCCTCCTTGTGTGCATGAAGCCACGGCTATATAGACAAACAGGCAGTTGGGAAAACAGAGCATGTGGAAGAGAAAGAAAATCAATGAAAAAGAATGCTCACACTCAGCGGGCAGCGGAGGCACACACCTTTAATCCCAGCACTCAGGAGGCAGAGGCAGGCGGATCTCTGTGAGTTTGAGGCCAACCTGGTCTAAATAGAGCTAGTTCCATGACAAGAACCTAAAGCTACGGAGAAACCTTGTCTCGAAAATACAAAAAAAAGAAAGAAGAAAAAAAAAGAAAGAAAGGAAGGAAGGAAGGAAGGAAGGAAGGAAGGAAGGAAGGAAGGAAGAAGGAAGCTCACATACTCTCCAGGCAGATTCTTTTTCAGTTGAGCAAATGAGATTCAGGATTTTCTCATTTAAAAAAAAAAAAAAGAAAACACCACATAAAACAAAATATTTAGAGCCGGTGTGTTGCATTGGAGTGGTTCTAAGAAAATAGCATAACTGCCTGTGGCTAGAACAAAAATTTTACGGGCTGCTTGCCTGTAAAAACTGGTCATTCCAATCTAATAAAGATGAGAAATGCTTTTTTTTTAAGGCAACCTATTTTTTAAGCAAGCTTCTTTCCCCCAAATAGTTTATTTTTTTTTTCTATTTTCCAATTAATTTGAAAACTTTATTTAAACGTAAATTGGCTGGATGGACGTGGAAAGGTAAACCGATAGACAGGAGATTAAAGGTCACCAAGCAAACCCCCTGGCCTGTATATTCAGTGCCTTGAAGAATGCTCGTTTGTCTAGTCTGCTCAGCGCTAGAGACAGAAGTGCCTGGGAGTTGGCAAAAATAACAAAAGGGAGACTGTAAAACCGCCTGTCTGAAATCTGTTCTTTCTCCGTGGTTATTTGGGCCAGGCCAGCTTCTCCTTGGCAGCACCTCTCACATCAGCAACCCTGAGCATGAGGAATCTGCACATCTGGTCCCGTGCCAGGCAGCTGATGCTTGTAAGGCCGGGTGTCCTACAGCTTTGTCTGAGTGTATGGAGTTACAGCACCAACGGGGGTGTGGGCCCCATACCCTTTCAACTAGTGGGTGATAAAAAAGAAGAAAATCTGATGTTCTGAAAAAGAGTCACTGAACAATCCTGAAGAGACACCTCCCTCCTCCCCGCATCCCACGTGGATAGTTAGTTCATCTTGTAAAACGTGTTCCCTGAAGGCTTTCGAAGAACCCACTGGCCTCAAAATCATGTTATTGACAAACCAGACATTAGCTTTGGTAGTTTAAAAAATGGTTACTTTCCAACTATCTAGAGCCAGGATTGCTGTAATTTATGCAAATATGTGCGGACAGAATTTGTTAAAATTCTGTGGAGTAATGTGCGGAAAGCATATTCGCTGTTCTGGGCGGTGAACAGGTAGCAGACGTCACACTGCAAACACAGCACATTCCGTACAAGCTTTTCCAGATTGTAAAATGTTCCCCTCTTTGAACAGGAAGTTGAAACCACACACACACACACACACACACACACACACACAAAGTAAAACAGATCTTAATTACTAACAGACAACTTTTTTGTCTTACTTCTGGAACAATCCATTCAGTATTGGCACTGGGAATGTTTTACAATAAAAACTGACAAACGTATCACAGCCATGGGCTGCGTCAAGTTAAAATACTCTTTTGTAAAATACAGTACACCTGTCTATTTCCTGCCGCTGCGCCAGCTTTCCCTCGGGCGAACTGCACTGAGCCAGTCTCTCCTCAGAAGAACTCGGTTCCTCCACATCCTGTCAGGCAGGGAAACAAAGCCAAGGGCAGGTTGAGCTGAGGTCAGTTGCTTGAAGATGCCAAAGCCAGACTAAAAGTCAGAAAAGCAGAATCAAGGATGGGCGGAGGTCTGGAAACAAAAGCCAGATACACCAAGTTCAAACCAGGACAAACCCCAAAACCAGAGATTATTTAGGGGCCAACCTAAGAAAATTAGGCAGGGTTCCTAAACAGGGGCTTCCAAGGTGGCTATGATAGCCCTTCTTGCCACCTTGCCTACGTGGAGAATTAGCTGGAATCCAGAAATGCAGGGCACACCTGTGGGAGACATTTTTGCTTGGTTTGAAGTGGGTGGATCTGCCTCTAGCCTGGACCCCTGAGGAAGGAAGACACATACCTTTGACCCAGATCTTTAGAAGACACATCTCTAAGCTGGGTCCCACTTTCTTCTGTAAGCCTATATAAGGAAGATGGAACTTTTGCTCTTTGCCGGCTTGCTCTCATTCGCTAGCATGTCTGTTCCTTCACCGGCAACAGGGCAGCGGTTCTCAACCTGTGGGTCGCAACCCCATTGACAAACTTCTATCTCCAAAAATACTTACCTTATGATTCATAACAGAAGCAAAGATTCTAAGTATGAAGGAGCAACGGAAATAATTTTATGCTTGAGGGTGGGTCACCAAAGCACGCGGAACTCTTTAAAAAGGCCCGCCATATTGGGAAGGTTGAAAATACTGTATTAATCAGAGCCTACTTCTTTGGGACTCCAGTATATACTGAAGACTAGCTAAGATGCCCAGGCTTGTGGACTGAGCAACTTCTGAATTCTCAGAGTTTTTTTCATAACCAACCATCGTTGGTTTAGCTGGATCAGAGCCTGTAAGCCATCCTAATAAATCCCCTTTCATTCTAAGCTCTGTTTCTCTAGAGAACCCGATTAATACCACATCTCAAAAGCATATGAATATTTAGGTGTGGCTAAATCAACACAGACATCCTACACTGCTCAGGATCCTTTCTGCAACCGCTTCTGATTTAAAATCTGCTGATTTTAAAGGAATAGGACTTCGAAAATGTTAGCAAAGGGACCAAGAGCAACTAATCCAAGGAGACCCAGTCATGTACACATAGGTGCTATCATTACAGTCTCCAAAGGTGAGACCTGCTAAAGAATGCCATCGCTATTGTTTAAGCCGTAGCTTCCACTGACTATAACCATAGCACTCCTGAAACACAAGGTAAATGTGGTGCAATACTCACATCCCAGTTCATTTGCTCAGCATATCTCTTGGGGGCTGGGCAAGCAGCATAGCCAATAGGGCATTCACCAAAATGCACAAAGCCATGAATTCAATGCCCTGAACCATATAAAACTGGGCATGGTGGTACATGCCTGTAATGCCAGCATGGAAGACAAAAAGATCAGAAGTTCAAGGTCATCTTTGGGTGTACACTGAGTGAAAATGTAATAAAATGCAGTATGTATATATGTATGTATGTATGTATGTATGTATGTATGTATGTGTGTATGTGTGTATGTGTATGTATGTATGTGTGTATGTAGTATGTATGCATATGGCTAGTGGTAGTGGTGTATACCTGTAATACCGTCACTCAGATGGCAGAGACAAGAGGATTGAGAGGTTTTAGTGCAGCCTGGGCTATAGAGCAGGATCCTGTCTTTCAAAAAAACAAAAAATGAAGAGCCAAAAAACCCTAGTAATAAACAGCTAGGCACTATGCTGAGAGGTGCAGGTAAAATGTTAAACAAAATACAAACAAAGAATTTTCAAGTTTAAACGAAGTGGACTGGAGAGACAGCTCAGAAGTTAAACAGCACTGACTGCTCCTACAGAGGGCCCTGGTTCAGTTCTCAGCATCCATATGGTGACTCACAACTGTCTGCAACTCCAGCTCTGAGGGACTCAGTGCCCTCTTCTGGTTTCTGGCACTGCACACACACGGCACACAGACATACATGCAGGCAAAACACCCATACACATAAAACAAAACCCAGGCTATGTTCTTATAGAATTCACAAGGAAAAGGCCAAGTATTCTGGCTTACTGTCATATGGATGCCAGATGGGGAAAATACGGTGTGTTAAGATGGTGGAAACCCTTCATGAGAGATGAACTCTAGGCTAAGGACCAAGGCCCCAAAATATTCACACCTGCAAGGAGTAAAACCAATAGCATGGTTTTAAGACAATAAAAGCAATAATAAGGCACAAACTGCTGATTCAGCACTAAGTACCTTCAAAACACAACTATAAAGATCATACGCGGCCGGGCGGTGGTGGCACACGCCTTTAATCCCAGCACTCGGGAGGCAGAGGCAAGCGGATCTCTGAGTTCGAGGCCAGCCTGGTCTACAAGAGCTAGTTCCAGGGCAGGCTTTAAAAAAGCTGCAGAGAAACCCTGTCTCGAAAAACCAAAAAAAAAAAAAAAAAAAAAAAAGATCATACGCACATATGCTTTACGTCAAAGCGGTTGGGAGCTTTTCATTCGCTTGTGGTAGTACTGGGATCGAATCGAGGCTCCTACACCACTGAGGCACACACACTCAGCCTCTTTATTTCCTCCAACAAACCAGTTCCAACGACCTCAGTGTGACACGAGGAGGATTATCTCAGCAACAACTGCCCCTCGGATAGCGGTTTCTGCTTCAGTGTTCTTTACACTGCTGTGATAAAATAGCCTGAGAAAAGCAACTCAGGGAGAAAGGGCTTCTTTCCGCAGACAGTTCAAGGTACAGTCCGTCATGGTGAGGAAGTCACAGCAGCAGGGGCCTTGAAGGATCTGGGCACATCACATCCATGACTAGAATGACAAAGCATGCATCTGCTCAGTTCCCTCAGTGCCTCAGAAGCCCTCTTACACAAGGATCCAAGGCAGTGGCTTTCCTCATGCTGCGACCCTTTAATACAGTTTGGGTCGTGGTGACCCCCAGCCATAAAAACTATCTTGTTGCGATGTCCTAAGTGTAATTTTGCAACCGCTATGAATCATAATATAAATATCTGATATGCAGGTTATCTGACATACAACCCCTGAAAGGGTCAAGTCCCACAGGTTAAGAACCTCTGATCTAAAAGGTTTTACCCACCGCAGTACAGCCTCAGACAGCACAGCAGAACCAAAGGACACACTGCATAGCAAAGATACTATGCCATATCCAAGGATGCATACCATCGCACCAAACAGCCACTTCCTGAGGAGCACTTGGAGGCCTGTTAAAGATGGGACTGAGATCTCTGTGGGGCTCACCATGAGGAGTGCAGTGAAACCTATTCTTTCACTATATTCTCAGGAGGTGCTTCTAGGGGTCAAGGAATGGGAATAGGAGTGGTCCACTAAATGTCGTCTCCAGTCACACAGCCGGGGAACGTGTGCTTCCTTCTCTACAGCTTCATCTCTGTCAATGTACAGGTCCCCACTTCAGGGGTGGAAGCACTTCCTTCTATAGACACAGTGGGTCCCCCATGAAGCCTTGAGCTCTCATTGCTGCCGGTAATGCTCGCTAAGAGGCCAGCAGACAAGGAAGGCAGTGAACCCCGTTGTTGGGGGGGCCATTATCTCTAATTATGTAGGAAGTAAATGGGAAGGATGATCTGATGCTAAACACATGTAGCCTGTTTGGCAGTTAGATGACCCAATGGTCCCCTGCTACCCTGTGCCATTTTGGAAATGAATAGACAGAGTAGACACAGGCTAAGGTCTAAGAATCTAAAAAGCTTATGTCCTTCAGGTGAGTGGGGGTCAGATTGCTGAATTAGTGAAGCCTCAGAGGTCAGCAGGGATGCTAAGCAGAGGAAAGAAATCCAGCATGAATGGTGAAGAATGAGACAGGCTACAAGAAATAACCTAGTGGGAGGCTATCCTATGTACTTCTCCCAAGCACCACCAGCCAGAATCCTGCAAACTTCCTGTAAGAAGTAGCTGGAGGGGCTGGAGAGATGGCTCAGTGGTTAAGAGCACCGCCTGCTCTTCCAAAGGTCCTGAGTTCAATTCCCAGCAACCGCATGGTGGCTCACAACCATCTGTAATGAGATCTGGCGCCCTCTTCTGGCATGGAGGCAGAATGTTGTATACATAATAAATAAATCTTTAAAAAAAAAGTAGCTGGAGTTGTATGGCTCAAAGGGCTGACTATAACAGACACTGTGGTGTTCCTGGTGCTCTCTTCAGGAAAAATGTATCTCCCTCCAGCCACTGCAAATACCAGCTACAGAGGGCTTACGGTTATGCTCCTCTATGGAAATTACTGTCAGCCATAGGAAACTACCATCTTTAAAATCTAAAAGCCGATAATGAGCCCCTTTTCAACTGTATTTCTAAACAAACATCTCAAAATTATCAAGGAACTAAGGACATTTACTATGGTGGGTCATGCTGGGAACAGTGGTTACCATACATCCAGGTTTGAATTGATCAAGCCACGTGGGCAATTGTTAGCTGGGTTTTTTTTTTTTTTTTTTTGAGTTTAAAAAAATTATATGTATGGGTGTTTTGCTTGCATGTATGTTTGCACACCACATGTGTGCAGTGCTTTGGTGACCAGAAGAGGGCGTCAGATCCACCAGGAACTGGAGTTACCATTGTGAGCTGCCATGTGGGTGCTGAGTAGCAAGGCCCTATCCTTTGGAAGAACAGTGAGTGCTCTTAATGGCTGAGCCATCTCTCTGATCCTTTGTTAACTTTTTAAAACAGCTCTGCAGCGTACTTCATCTTGGCCTCAACCCAAGATGTCTGCCCACCTCGTCCTACCTCCGCATATGCAAATCGGTATTTAAGGGTTTGATCCTGATCTTTCTTATTTGATCTTAAACCTCAGTTTTTGAAGTTGGCAAACTTGAGATCTGCATTCTTGCTGTGTCTACCAAAGCCTTTCTTCTCAGGAGTTTAGCACGGGGTCCTCCTCCCCCACCCCACCCCTTGCTGGCAGAGAGGATTTTAGATGACAGAGATAAGAGGCACAGCAAACCCTCCAGCTGCAGCAGGGCCTCTCTCCCAAAGTCTTTGTGTGGTCCAGTCCACAGGTGCATGCCCTGAGGTCTTAAAGTTACAGTGCTTGAGAGTCCCAGAAAGGCTTAACAGCTTACTCAACTCAAGAGAGTCAATCTACTGACATAGCATAGGGAACGAAATGCTCTAACCTCAGGAAGACAGCCTGAGCTAGAGCCCATTCCATCTTTGGAGTCTGTTACAATTCCCTTATCTTTGAGTTAAGTAATTTAATTAGCTGGAATCCAATAAGCTTAATTGGTATAGTAGAGACACAAAATAATCACTTAGATGATTGCCTAGAGTCAGAATTGAAAGCCTAACTCTGCTCCTTTTAAACTACAATTAATTTGTTGTGAAATATGAATGCATTTTGATACATCAAAACACATTAGAGGTCGGAAGATGCAGAGTGCAGTTGCAATTAGGTGTGCCAGGGGGCGCTATGGCACCAGGTTGGCTTTTAAGGTTTGGTTCTGGATTTTTAATGGAGTTAGCCCAGATGGTTCATCACTTCTTGGACTTAATGCTCTTATCTATCATTACCATCCTTCCTCCGGATCACACTAGAAAGACGAGGTGGTATCCATAAAGCCCTTATTAATGGCAAGAAAGGGGCCTCTTGAGGCTTACTCAACCTGCCTTGAAAGACTTGAAAGCATGGAATTAACATACATAAACTGGAGACAGAAAATATCATGAAGGGATTTCACACAGATGTTAGCAGCAGAGGATCAGCCTAGGCTGCGTGGAAAGCTTGATCACGAGAACACAAGTGAGGAGAGACCAGACCCACTGGGGAGCTTGTCAGCTCGGAGAACTCCGTCACTGTGTAGCGGGCCAAGGAACTGGACAGAAGTTCACTTGTTCATTTGCTTCTGTGTTCTGTCCCCTCCTTTTCCACCCTAAAGGTCACCATCTCCTGCCCTCTTTGTCTCTTAGCTTCCTGACAGATTTGTGTCTTCTCAAAGGAAAGCGTGGGTCACAGAATGACTGATCTGGAAAGGGGACTCCAGAGGCATTCCAACCCACTGAGTGCCAGCACCGTTCACCACGCCCGAGGGGCACAATGGCTTGCCTTGCATCTGAAATGCTGTCCCTTGGTTCTGCCTCTCACAAGAAGGAGCTCTTGGGAGTGAGACACAAGAGCTAAATGGCTCACAGAAGAACGATGAAGGTGAGGGGAAGGAAATAGAGAAAAAGAAAGGGAGAACATAAAGAAAACGGGTGGAGGGGGCAAGACAGGGCATGCTGGAGCTGTGGGAATACCACCATCCTGTAAGCTCTGCTGAGCAAAGTCTTTGTGGTTCTCCTCATTTACCCCAGAGAAATGGAAACTCATCCTCCAAAGACTCAAAACAATTATGGCCAGAAAAACTTTTTGCGTAGATTTAAAAGTTGGAAACAGGCCAGATATACTTCAAAAGGAGAAAGTGTAACTTCTCAATCCCACAGAAGACATTAGTAATACGTCAAACCTATGAACATAGAGGAACCTCACGGATACTACACTGAGTGGGGGCAAGCAGATGTGAAAGAGTATACTGTGTGCTGAGGACAATGGCTCAGTGTGTAACAAGTTTGTTGTACAAGCATGAGGACCTGAGTTCAAATCCCCATAACTTATGTGAAAGCCAGATGTGATGGCATTCTCTATAAACCCAGAGTTTGCGGCAGTGTCCGGAGAGAGGCAGATCCAGGAGTTTGCTGGCCAGCCAGCCTAGCCTGGCTTCAGGTTAATTATCTCAAGAAATAAGAAAATAAGTAACAGAGGAAGACAAATTAAAGCAATCTGTTGCAGGGGGCAGGGTCAGAATAGTCAATGCTTCGGTAAATGACAGGAGGGAGCTTCTGGACGTATAGAGATTAAGCCCAGGGAAGGGATGAAGGAGAATTTTTAGAAGACAGCAATGTTCAAGGACTTGATGAGGGCTTGTTACAGTCATGGGTTTGTCTGTCAGAATTAACTAGAAAAATATAGTTAAGATCGCTAACATTTCTTTGTCTTTAAATTTTAGCTCAAAATGGAGAGAGGAGAGAGAGAAACTCGGGTGTTTAGAACCTATGAAACTTGCTTTGGCGTGTATCTAAATTATAAAAATATAAGATGGAGAGACAAATGACATGCAGTGAAGCAAGGCTCGGACTCCAGCCTTGGCATATGCTCAGACTTGGGCATATGGGTTCACTGTAATACTCTCTCAAGTGTTCTGCATGTTGGAAATTTTCCATTAAAAGTCATTAAAGAAAAAGTCACTAAAGGACATGGCATATAGAAAGAAAATTAAAATGTGATACAAAAGAATATGTAGCTAGAATAGCCCCCTTGAACGGGTGGGGGGCATCGAGGACAGGAAGGGGTGGGATGTCGGAATATCACAGCTCTGTGCTGCGTTTGGTGGCACACCGCTCTCGCTGTGAGTCCTTCACACACGCACTAGTGCTGTCCAGAGGAAATGTCAGCCTGCGAGTCCACACCTCCTAGGTGCCTCCTGCCGTCCGTTTGTATTTTATTGTTCCCTTCCTTCATTTGCCGCCTGTCTCATATACAGCCTAGTTTGTAAGTAGTTCAACCTCAATGGTTTTTTTGTCGTTGTTGTTGTTGTTGTTTGTTTTGTTTTTAGTTAATTGTCATGTTCATGCACTACTGACTTTTTCAAATGATGCACCAATTAGTTACATCAGTTTCTACTTCAGCCAGATCCCGAGTTCATAAACTAGCGCAGGATTAACTTCATGTGCAGACGGCAGCCCAAGACGACCAGAGTGGAGCTTGGACAGGCAGAATTACTCTGTGGTTCAGAGCCCTGGAGCACAAGGCTTTCAGTGATACAACTGGGATAAATCAGAGTCTCGGTCCTTTTTTATTACCTTAAGAAAATTCTAGAAGCAGAACATTCCGTAAACAGAAAGATTATATGGAGTTTTTTGTTTTGTTTTGTTTTGGTTTCTTCTAGTTTTTTTTTTTTTAATTCGTATGAGCGTTTTGCCTTTATGTACGTCTGTGCATCTCATGCCTGACTGCAGAAGGGGGCTATCAGATCTCCTGGAACCGAAGTTACAAATGTTTGTGAACCAACATGTAGGTACTGGGAATCGAACCTGGGTCCTTTTCAAGAGCTACAAGGATTTCTAACCACTGAATCATGTCTCTAGCCCAAAAAAAAAAAAAAAAAAAGATTATTTTAGCACATGGTTCTGAAAATGAAGGCTTAAGGACTACATATGGCAATGACTTTCTTCTGGCAGAACTTTAGGTGGTACAGAACATTCCATTGACAACATATAGGGGGACCACACATGTGTCCTCTGGTCCTCTCCCTCTTCCTACAAAGCCACCAGATTCAATTATGACATCTCCACCCTGGTGACATATCTAATCAATTACCCCCAAGAAGTCCAGCCTCCAAACACCATAGCTGGGTTGAGTTTCCATCTATTTAATGCCTCACTACAGGGATTAAACCTCAACACAAAGACCCTTGGGGTTCATACTCTGTAGTGATGAGCTGCGGGCAGGCCTGCTTTTCATCCCGCCCTGCTCCCGGCCGCCTGTCTAGCTTATGCCCCCAAATAATGACAAACAAATTGTATTCTTTTAAACACTGCCTGACCCATTAGTTTCAGCCTCTTACTCACATTTTGACTAACCCATATCTAACAATCTGTGTAACACCACGAATGGTGTCTTACCGGGAAAGATTCAGCATGTCTGACCTGATGGCTGGCTTCATCGCATCTGTCTCCCTGAGGAGAGGCAGGGCAGTCTCTCTCACTTAGGAGAGGCGTGGCATCTGTCTGAGCCATCTACCTCATTTCCTTTTTCCTGTTCTGTCTACTCCACCTATCTAAATCTTGCCCTATCAAAAAGCCAAGGCAGTTTGTTTATTAGCCAATGAGAATCCTCCATCAATACTCCAAGCACACAAACCACAGCCGTTACCTTGTTACCTCCCCTGGCATCTCAGGTTCACAAGAGTCCACAGGAATCAATTAAACAGATTTCACGTTTCATTCAATGTACCATTTTTAACCTATAAATATGAAATAATGTCTAAATCAAATTCTTCTGAATTAAGAAATGCCATGAGGGGCTGGAGAGATTGTTGAGTGGTTAAGAGCACTTGCTGCTCTTGCGGAGGACCCAATTCAGCTCCCAGCACCCATATGGTGGTTCCCAGCCAGACCTTACTCCAGTTCCAGGGGACCTAATATCCTCTACCAGCCTCCGCAGGCACCAGGCATATGAATGGTATACACATATATGTGCAGACAAAACATTTGCACATGTAAAATAAAAATAAACATCATTTTCTGTGCACAGTAGCTCACACCTTTCATTTCAGCACTCAGGAGGCAGTGGCAGGTGGACCTGTGAGTTGGAGGCCAGCCTGGTCTACACAGCAAGTTCCAGGCCAAACAGAGCTACATAGTGAGACCCTGTCTAAAAGCCCTTGAGACACAAAAATCCTCTACTTAATGTTTTAATTAATGGAAGCTACGCTAGTATCAACTAAGTAAAAACAAGTCATCTGGCCTATGGCACATGATCTTCACACTAGGGGACCCTGGACACCCACCTGGGACAGGTCAAAGCCCTTCTGCACATGTCTGCTAAGAAAGTAAGCAAGCAGAGTTTTCCTGGGAACAGTTCATAGATTTAGGTTCCTTAAGGAACATGGATTCCTCTGGGCTAGGTATAAAAGGCATTGTCTCTTCTTGACAAACTCACACAACTGGCTGTGCAGACTATAAGTAGCTGCGGTTGCATGGATGAAAGAATCCAATGTAAAGAGATGAGGGCTCACGGTAATCTCTTTAAACACAGCCCCAGCTTCTGATGAAGAAAACTCACTAGCTTCCCTCTTGTGTGGATGGATGATTACAGTGCCAGCTATAAGAAACACTGAAAAATCTCTTCTCCTGGTCCGGTGAGTGCTCAGTGGGGAAGGATGCTTGCTGCCAAGCCTGATGATCAGAGTTCAATCCCCTGAACCCATGTTGTATAAGGAGAGGACCAATTCAGCAAGGTGTCCTCTGACCGCATGTGTCTGTGGTCCTTTTGGGCATGCAAATGCCACGTGTGCAAACAGACATGTAAACAAAAAAATTTCAAGGATGTGATTCGAATTTTAATACGGACTGTGAGATAAATACTCAGAAGTCTGTAAGTATTGCTGTTTTCTCCCCAACCTGTGCTATACTGACAGTTCCCTTCCAGCCTGAGTGCGAAGTAAGAACTGTGTATACGGGGCAAGGCACTTACCTCCCTGCTACTGGAAAGCCTGCCTTGCCTGAGATGCTCGCCCAGTCCCACTCAAGGAACAGCGGGGTGTGAGGAAAAGGAAAGCCATGTAACACTTTTTTCTCGCAGCTCCTCTGAGGAATTTGCCACATCTGGTTTCTCATTCTACGTACTCGGCACACTCAGCGGTTCTTCTGCCTCTGATTCTGCACACGCTATGCCTTCTGCCTAGAAAAACCTATTCACCCTTGTCATGTGATGTTTCCTGGGGGACCGATGTGATTATTGCTCTCTTGAAGCAGCTGTGGTCACCAACACAAAGCCCTCAGAGACGGGACCTATGGAGACTGCCGGGCAGAGATGGGGAAGGGTCACAAGGGCTTGCCTACCTCCAGGATCTGTAAGAGGGCACAATTGCTCGAAGGATGCTCTTCATAGGGTGCTGTGGATCAAGGGGTTAGCTCTCAGCTACCGTCCTGGCCGCTTACCTGTCTGCCTGCTGCCATGCTCCCTACCATGATGGTTATGGACTTCAGGGGATGCAGTTTTCACGAGCTGACATCCATGCTAGGGTAGGGCTTTTCCATGACGCAGCTGCCCAAATTATTCCTGCTGCTGTAAGTGAGACCCATAGTTCACCGAGCTGGCCCTGAGTCGAACTGTCTGTGTGATCTCTGTCTGGAGTAAACAGACTCTGGAAAAGTCAAACAAACTCTCCTCCCCTGAACTGCAAACCTATAGTCAATTCTACAGATCTGTCCCACATTGTATCTCTCATCAAATCACCTTCAGATCACGCCAGGTGTAGCTACTCTCTTTTCTGTTCCCTTAGTGATTTTTCCCCCCGTGATATTATTGCGAGCATAGCTAGCTGTTTGCCTGTTATTCTGCGCTGACCCGTGAGTCCAAGAATGTGCACAGCAGACGTGACAGCTGGGAGACTGCTGATCATCAGCCTCTGTTGGTCCTTTCCTCTGACTCCTCAAATCTAAGTTTGAAGAGTGTATGTACATGTTGTGCCTGCTAAGTTCAGACCCAACAAGGTCTGGCAGCCTTGTACTGTGCACAGCAGATGTCTCAGTGAGGGTCACTGTTAATGGGATGAAACACTGTGACCAAAAGCAACTTGAGGAGGAAAACTTCCACTTCCACAGCACTCTTCATCACTGAAGGAAGTCAGGACAGGAACTCAAGCAGGGCAGACACCTGTAGGCAGGAACTGATACAGAGACCATGGAGAGGTGCTGCTTGCAGTCTTTTTCCTCTTGGCTTGCTCAGCCAACTTTCTCAGAGGACCCAGTGTAATGGTAAAAGTAAAATGCTGCAGGTCCCCAAGTGACTGCAGCAGGCAGAGGGCGATGAGACCAGGCCGCAGGTCCCTGAAGTGGAGGCACGCGGCCGGGCAGTGGGTCCCAAGAGCAGCCAGTCCCAGGCAGGGATGGTGCAGTTCCTCGAGTGGCTGCAGCGGGCCAAGAGTCCTAGGCAGGGAGTGGTGGGTGAGAGCCAGTCCAACGAGGAGAGACAGACAGATGGGCACGCCAGGAGACCATGCCGCAGGTTTCTGAAGGTCCTGGGCAGGGAGCTACGCAGCAGGCAAGAGACAGAGACATGGAGAGACAGAGACCATGCAGAGTGGGTTATGAAGGGGAAAGCAGAGAAAGGGAGAAGAGGAGAGAGAGAGAGAGAGAGAGAGAGAGAGAGAGAGAGAGAGAGAGAGAGAGAGAGAGAGAGAGAAGCAGGAAGCAGGAAGGGAGAAAGAAGAAATGGGGAAAAGGGAAAAGGAAGAGACAGAAGCTGCTTCTTCCGGAGGGAGAGGTTAAGGGAGGGGCTCAGGCTGGAAGCTGAAGATCAGTTTGCCTCTGGATGGGGGAAGGAGTGGGCATGCCTTGTCTCTTAAAGGGACAGAGCAGACCATTACACCCAGAACCACTAGCCCTTCCACATTAACCACTAATTAAGAAAATGCTCTACAGGAGCCCAATCTTATAAAGACAATTCTCAATTGAGGTTCCCGCCTCTCAGATGACTCTACGTAATGTCAAGTTGACATAAAACTAGCCAGAACAGTTGGGCAAAAAGAGTTGGGTAGGTGAGATGCTGTGGTATTAGCTACATGTGTAAAGATGGCAATACCTTGTTTCCAGTTCTACGCTGTTTTAATCCAGACTGTGTAGTATTCTCATTCTGAAAAGGACAGAACGGCAATCGCTAGAGTTTTCCAGATTTACATAAGATTACAGGAAACTAAGAAGCAAGCTACAGATGGTTGAAAGTCACTCTGTGCCAACACGCTGGAGATGCCTTGGTTTTTAGGCCTGAGACAGTTGGAATCACCTGAAGCGGATACAACAATCAGACGCTAGGATGGGGCCCTGAAGGAATCATATCTGTTTGTGCTTTCAAAGCCCAGCCAAATATGGGTATAAATGGAAGGAAGCACGGGGCTCACAAGCAGTCTCAGAGCTATAAACAGCAGCTGCTGGGTATGTAGCTCAGTTGACAGAGCTTTTCTAGGAAAGGAGAAAGTTCTGAGTTCAATCCCTGGCACTGCATAAGCCAGGTGTAGTGGCACATAACTGTAATTCCTGCACTTGGGAGGCGGGGAGAAGGCAAGGAGGTCAGAAGTTCAAGGTCATTCTCAGTTACCTGGTGAGTCCAAGGCCAGTCTTACCTACAGAAGTCCCTGTCCAAAAAAAGCAAAGCAAAAAGTTTCAAGTATCTCCTGCTACCAGTGCAAGCCACAGTCCACCTCCTGAAAACCTGCCCTATCCTACTCCCCAGAGCTGGCCAGCTAGCTCAGAGAGGGGCTTGCTGGGCAAACTTGAATCCTATCTTTGCATTAAAGTCCCAGATGGGAACCTTCGGGCAGTATTAGCAGCCCCTGTACCACCCCCACCCTGCCCCTGTCCTTGGCCTCTGTTAGAGCTGTATCCCCATTCAGCCCAACCAGATATCTTAAAACCTTTCCAGAGGCAGCTCTTTCAGAGGATCCTGGTTCGATTCCCAGCACACAAATGGTGGGTCACAACTGTGTATAACTCCAGTTCCAGGGGTGGGTCTAATGCTCTCTTCAGGCTTCTGAAGGCACCAGGCATGTGTGTGTTACACACGCATGCAGGCAAAGTCATAAAATAAATAATAATAAAAGCTTTTAAAGTTTTGTCTGAAATCCCTTGAGTCATGTCTTAGCTCAATCATTTCCGGACCTAGGGACTCAGCTCCAGTAACAGGACCACAGGAACCCTTCCCCGCTGTAGGAAATCCTTCAGCCAGTGGCCTTTAAGTTACCCATCCACTTGGGCGTGGCCTTTTATACTATAAATGCCCATGTAAAGCATGCGCTTCCTCTCTTCCGCTGCTGGAGTCCCCGTTCGAGCAGAGGGCTATGATCGGTGAGTCTACCCCTAAATCAATAACCCTTTATTAGATTCAGTTCTGAGCTAGTGTGGGATTTCCTTTTAACGTCCCTCTTCACTTCCCCACCGAGGTTTTTGGCCCTGAACTCTTCCTAGGCCCAGCACCAGCTACACAGCTCAAGTCATCAACTAGCAACCCACGTAACATCCAAGTCTGCTTTGCCTCACGATGTAAGTGTGTGTACAACAGTCTTATTAACTCTGAGAATTTCATTCCCATTCCCACTCCTCCCCTCCCCTCCCCTCCCGGGTGCACCCACCTCCCCACCCCTTCCCATCCTTTATTGTTAGTGGTGTTTTATAACTCACTGAATCCAATTGTGCTGCCCATATACTCGAGAGTGCGGAGCTACCCACAAAAGCATGGTCAATGAACGGGAGCTATACCCTTAAAAGAAAAACACAAAAAGCAAATTGTCTCTCGCTCCCACGACTGTCGGTATCTCCTTGGGTTAGAGTGAGGGCTCATGAGTTCCTCCTCCGTGGTGGGATAGTTACTGGCTTGCTCAGGTATAGGCAACTATAATCCGGTACTGTCCGGAGGACGGTTCCACTCCAGGCTTTCCCAGCCCCTAGCTCTCACAATCTTCCCACCCTGTGGCTGATTGGATGCCAATGTCTCCTCCACCCCCCTCCATGTTACAGGTGAACGCTTAGTCCATAGTTGGTAGGAGTTTGGGGAAGGATTAGGAGGTATGATCTTGTTCAAGGAGGTGTGTCACTGGAGGTGGGTTCTCAGGTTTCAAAAACCCATGCCAGGCTCAGTCTCTTATTTCCAATATATGAATAAGATTAAGAGAAGATATAGGCTCTCTTCTACAACTCCAGCACCACGCCTGCTTGCCTGCTGCGGTGATCCCCGTCTTGACGGTCAGGAACTGACTCTTTGAAACTGTAAGCAAGGCCCCAGTAAAATCCTTTCTTTCATAAATTGCCTTAGTCAGGGTGTCTCTCATCATAGCAACAGAACAGTGGTTAACACACACCTCCTCTTCCACCATGGTCCCTGAGCTCTGGAGAGAGAGGGCATTTGAGGATGACCACTCCATAAACACGTATTCTCCACAGTCTTATCAGTTGTGAGCATCTGCATTAATTGCAGAAGGAATCTTCTCTGATGAGGTCTGAGAGCTCCACTAATCTTTAGGTATAGAGACATGAATTTAGTGGGAAGTTTGATAATATGTCCATCTAGCAAAATAATAGTAGAAGGTTCATTCCTCATCCAGCTCCCATATGTTTTTTAACCTGATTTTTAATTTTTTTTTAAAAACCAGCTGCCGTATGTTTTAAGAAATCATAGGGTGCTAGACAGATGGTTCTGGGATTAAGATCACTTACTGCTCTTGCAAAGGACCTGAGTTTGGTTCCCAGCATCCATACTGGGCAGATCACAACCATCTGTAACTCCAGCTTCTTGGGATCTAACACCTCTGGTCTCCTCCTTAGGCACCTGCACTCACATGTACATAATCACAAACACATAATTTAAAATAAAATAAATCTTTTTCAAATGTAAAAATAAATACTATCCACTTCCGTTAGAGATCATATCCAGATGACGCTAGACCTTGTCTCCATGCCACAGTGATGAACAGCTGTCCTCATTCAGTGGAGCATGGCCTCTCTGGGCAGGATGCCTTGCCTCCTCATTTGCTTTCCTCTCCTGACCATTCTAGAAACATCTACTGTGCACCTCCAGATCCAGGAAGCCTCAGGTAGACACATAGCATGGTAGACCTAGGGCTGTAAATAGGTCTAGATGCAGGGGTTGGCTCACTATCCTCATCTTCAGCCAGGTCCAGCAGAAAGCCTGCATGTCGTGTTTCTGCCCCCTTAGGGCCTCAGTACCTTCCTTCGTAAACCAATGAAGATGCCCAGCAGTTAAAAATAAGTTATGTCATAAAATACCAATAAAGTCAAAAGCTCTGAATCTATATATGTTTCCTCACCTTGCCATAAACTTTATGACTGATGATTGCTCTTAAAAATGTATGCTTTGAACAATGGAATCATTCACCAGACATGCGTATCCTGTAATGCTAACAAGATGCTAGAAGCAAGAGAATGGTGAGTCTAAGGCCAGTCTGGTTATGTAGTGAAACTACCCAAATAAACAAGCAAAAAAAAAAGTTTTCCTATTTATTTATTTATTTATTTATTTATTTATTTATTTATTTATATTGCGTATGTGTAGATGTACACATGCCATGACATGCATAACGAAATCAGAGGCCAAGTTGCAGGAGTCGGTTCTCCCCTCCAACCATGTGGATCCTGGGAGTTGGATTCACGACCACAGGCTTGTTGGCAAGCACACTCACCCACTAAGTCACCTCTCCAGAACCGCAAAATCCCCTCTTTAATGACACTACTCCCTTGCTGAAGAGCATTAGGTATTCATCAAGCATCCAGTGACCCCTGCGTTTTTCTGCCTGTCTTCAGTCCTCCTACTCTTTTGCTTCTGAAAACAACTCAAGCGGTTTTCTTGAATCCTTCCATTGCTGGGATGTGACAAGTTTCTACACCCCAAGTGGCCATTTCCTGTCTGAACACTCCAGTACTTTCTTTCTTCCCTCTTTGTCCAAATATAGAAATTCCATAATGGTAGGGCAGCTTAGAGGCCACTTTTCCAAATGCTATTGTCTTCTTAACAATTGTATTTATTTATTTTATGTAAATGGGTGTTCTGCCTGCATGTCTGTCTGTATAGCACATGTGTGTGTGTTACTCATGCCCGCAGAAGCCAGTAGAGTACTGGATCCCCTAGAACTGAAGATGCAGAAGGTTGTGAGCTGCCATGAGGGTGCTGAGAATTGAACTCAGATGCTCGGGAAGAGCCAGCATTCTTAACTACTGAGCCACCTCTCCAACCCCACCACTGTCTTGCTTAGAAAACCTATCTATTGGACTCTGAGTAAATCTCAACCTCAATGTGCCTCTCTGCCATCCCCGGCCCCTATCCCTAAAACTACCACAAAGGCTGCACTTTCAAAAGCAACTCTGTGGAGGCCCAAAAATATAAGCCTATTTCCACGTTGACCAAAGGTCAGAGAGTTGAAACACACCTCTAGTCCTTCAAAGTTATTGTGTTTCTACCTCAAACAAAGACCCCACCTAGATTTAGAACAGAGAGTTCTGCTCTCTCAAGGTTATTATCAACAGGTGTGGCTAACAGCCAGCTCTTGTATTTCAGGAATAGAGAAATGGATATGTTTCTACTTTAAACAAAAGTCTAAGGATCCCACTAAGTTCCAGTTCCCTTAAGGAGGTAACTTTGGTTTCCACCTAGGGAGTGGTTTGCCTAAGAATGTTTTGGTCTAGGGTGTGAGTGTGACTTGTTTTGTTCTACGGAATGTTTAATTATGATTGTAGCCTGCAACCTTCAGTTCTGTCTGTTCAATTCCTTGTATCATGTTAATGTAGTTTTTTTGTCTTACTCCTACCTTCTGGGGTCAGGGTATTTTAAGCAGTAGGAAATTAAACATGGGCAATTTCAGTACTCACTGGAATTCCCTCCTGATACCATCCTATGTTTCTCCATTTTATTATTTTCTTTAGCATCTTCACATTCTTTACTAATATTTTCTAAATCCCCACACCTCTACCCTGGCAAGAGGAATTTTTGTCGAGGCTGGTCCCTGCCACATGTCTAACTCATTAAACACCTATGTGACTCTCTTCTCTGTTGTTTTTTCTCATGTACATGTGTGCATGTGTATGTGTATCTGTGTCTATGTGCCGGAAAACAATCTTAGATACCATTCCTCCAGTGCTGTCCATCTTTCTTACTTGAGACAAGGTCTCTTGTTGACATACAACTCCCCAAGTAGGCAAGATTCACTGGCCACCCAATGCCAAAGATCCTCCTGGCTGGGGTGATAAGAGCTTGGCCACCTACTGGTGAATTGCTTCTCCTCCTCCTCCTTTTTCTCTGGATATCAACCAGGACTATGAAAAGTTTACCATGTGACCCAAACGGAGCTGCTAGGAGCCAAGGCTTTGTCAGTCAGTGGCCTTCCTGCTGTCCACAGTGATGGGGGCTCTTAAGAGACAAGAACCTGACTAGGAATTAACGTACGGATACTGGGAGTGAAAGGCATCTTTCATCTTGGATTATGACCTTTAAAGATGATACCACTAATTTCCTGGCCACATCTGATGCACTGAGGCAAAGTCCGCAAAGGAAAGCCATGCTAAGACATGAGAAAAGATAGTAGCAAGTACCGGGTGCTAAGAATGTGTAGAGTCTCCTACAATCCCTTGAATTTTCTAATCACCAGCCAATAAATTTCATTTGTCCTTAAGCTGATTTGAATTGGATTATTGTTACTTATCATCAAGAATCCTCTTTCATTATGGTTCTTGCCACATGAACAGGTTAGGAAAATCTCTCCTCCAACATTGACATCCAGGGTGGTAAATCCCATGTCTGACCCTCCCTCATCTCTTCTCCCCTCTCATCACTGCTATTATCCAAAGTCTACTGCATAGCTACTCTCTGGTCACCCTGTCCCTGCCTAACCCTCTCTCATACCATGGTTAGACCCGTGTTCTTGAAGCATAAATCTAATTATCCATGTAACATTTAGTTTCTAAAGGTAGCCATTGTTTGCTAAATAAGAAAAGCCCTGATATCCCTTTTTAGGGGCTGCCATAACCAAGCACCACACTCTGGGTGATCATCTAAAAACAGAAATTTATTTCCTTGTGAACCTGATCTGCGATCAATGTGTCAACAGGGCTGGTTTCTTCCAGGACTCTGGCCTTAGCTTGTAAATGGCTTTTTTCTCACTGGATCTACACGTGGTCCTCCTTCCCTATTTGTGTCCCAGTTTTCCCTTCTGATAATCGAATTATGTCTAGCCAATCAGTTTGACTTAATTAGCCTTTTATATACCGCTCCAAAGGTGTGTCTAACATACTATTCACAGATCACAACCACCTCAGGGTAACTATAAATGAGAACAAAATCATAGACTTATTTAAAACATGATTTTTTTCTTGTAATATTTTGTAACTTGAATGCATAGTTCTCAGACATGAACCTTATAGACAACAGCATCGTGTTACAATGTCAAAAGGTGAGACACATTCCAAGGTTGTTAGTGCTATTCTTTTTTAAATATATGGGGGTGGAGGGGAAGGCCTGTCCCAGGAGGGGTGGTCCCACGAGGGGTAGTGGTGGGTGGCCTGAGGCCTAGGTGGGTCCCCCAGGCCTTGACAAGTCCCCTAAGGCCCTGGCAGGTCACATTGGTGGGGGGGACTGGGAGGGTGAGAGACAGATATAGTGCAGAGAGAGTTTGGGTATAGAGTTTTTTTAGTGGGTTATGGAAAGGAAAGGGAAGGGGGAGAGAGAACAAGAGAGGGAGAGGGAATGGAGGGGGGAGGTAGCAGCCACCTCTTTAGAAGAGGGAAGGGAAAAGAGAAAGAGAGCACAGGCTAGAGGAGGCAGAAGATCTGCTTGCCTGGGGAGGGGGTGAGGGGATGGGCGGGGCTTGTCTCTTAAAGGGACAGGGTACTCAAGTGGCAGAACAAGCTAGCAGCAGATCATAATAGTTAGAAGTTACTAGTTCGGTTTATAAGTTGAGGAAGAATACAGCTCATCCATCCCACAACACTCTCTATTCTAATTTCCTACTATGGCTTCAGTATTGTCAGCCCTGACATCAACCTTACCTCTCACTCTTCCCGTGTATCCGGCTCTATAAGACCCTATTCTCAGACAATCTCTGAAACAGGGCTGTGTTATATAAGTCTGAATCATTGCTCAAGCTGGCCCTCCTGCCTGGAGCATCCACTCCTTTCCCCTGTCTATCTCATTTCTATCAGAATCACCTTAAGCCTTTAAGGCCTGCCCTCTTTCCTGAGCCTGCTTTGTTTCTTTGCTGAGACTCACGTCCTCATTCCTTCTCTACATTCCTGCATTCCTTCACCTCTCCCTTGCCTTGGGCAAACAGCTTCTTCCCTCTCTACACTGATTTGTTGAGCTTTCAGGGAGAGAAAGTCCTGTGACCCCTGTCCACATAATCCGGTCCTCTCTTCTGTGAACTCACTTCTCAGTATAAACACACCAGACCAGTCCATAGTTAGAACCATGTATCCACTTTGGCCCCATGGCTCTTTAGTTCCTTCCTTCCTACAACCACATCTGCTGCTGTCTTTCCTCTCGTTCTCAAGCTTCTGTTCAACTAAACTTTTCTCAGAATTCTCTAGAATTCTTTCAGTAGGCCCATTGCTTCTCAAATGACTTAAATGGCAAGGCTTTTATGTATATCAATGATCTCTATTGATACACTTTGACCTGCAGAGCACAAAGGTTGTTCATCTTTTAACACCCTGCTCCTGTCTGGCTGCCACAATGTCCATGTTTCCCTTCCATATTCCTTCCCCAGGAAATCACTCCCTCCCTTGACCTCTCCACCACGTCCAAGCCATTATTCACTTCACGTGTGATATAGAAGAAGGATGTGGGAGAGCAGAGAAGAGAGAGAGGCGCTTCCTACCAGCAGAAATGGCTCATGGCAAGGCAAAAGAACGGGGAACTGAGCATCATCTGTGACAGGACTCCCTAGCTCACATGTTCACGCTCCCCAAACTAGAGTTTCTAAAGTGAGACATATAAAGGAAAGATGCAAGCAAGTGCAGAAAGCTAAGATGCACTTCCCCTGTGCTCCAGGTACAACTCTAGGGTGGGAATAAAACCTCGTTAAGAAAAAAAAAATCAATGTGTAGTGTGTTTAACCCTAAGAGGAAGAGGCACACTGATTAACATACAACTCCAAAAGGCTAAAAATAACAAGAAAACCCAAAGGGGAGACCCTGAAGGGACTACACTAGCATGTACACTAGCATGTTCACTAGCATGGACACTAACATGGCCGCTTGCATGTGCTGGTAAAGTAAAACCACCCGGCATGTGGTGGGGTGCCCAGCAGGTAGTGCTGACCACGGTGGTCAGGGCCAGAAAGGCACCTTCCTAATCTTTTAGATTATGTTAGCTCCTAGGATTAGTCACAACCCCCAAAGTGGCGGGACCACTAGTGAGTTTATTTCCATTTGGTAAAAATGTAGGGCTCAAAACAAACATTAGGTTATTAAAGGAAATAGAAAAAGAAAATTTTCTTTCTTACCTGCCTTGAACACAAAGATTTCTACCACTTACGTACATACTACGACATCATCCTCTGGCTAAACTCTAAGAGAACAGAGGCTGAGATTCTCTTGTCTCTGTATCTCCTACAACTGCTACCACAGTAACTTAAGAGAAGCAGACACTCAGAAATGTAATTTGGTTTTGAGTTGGATTGAACCAAATTCAGATTAGGAAACTTCCTGCAGGGTTGGGATTGCTGGCAGCTACAACAAGCCTATTTTTTTGTTTCTGGGCAGAGCTTTGCACATTTTGCATATCGTTGTAAGAAAAATTAAAGAATTTCATCAATGGTCTGGGAAGATCAATGGAATCTGCTTCCTCAGCAGAACGAAGGTTGTTTAGTCCTAGCAACTAGAAGTTGGCACCGTCCCTCACTCATACCCAGAGAGTACTTAAACTTCTGCCAAACTGAAGCATGGAATTTGAGAAGTGGAAAGGATGTTAATCAGGATCTGGCCAACATGCTCACTTACAAACAAAAACACAAAGCCCAGGGCAAGCTGCCGAGAGCGAAGGAGGCCATTGGAGAGGCTGCGTGTGAATCTGCCCTCTTCTGCCCACTCCCACTTTCCCCAGCTGGCAGAGGTCCGTGGCCCACCCTTTTGCCTCATCCCTTGCAGACCCTAAACTCTCTTGTTCTATCATCTTCACGCCCCACTTTCCCAGACACCCGGCAAAACTCAGCTGGTGTCAAGCCAAGGTTTCTGATCTCTCTGTCTACCTGGGCTGCCAGTTCTGTTTGGGATCAAATGACAACCTTAGAGACTGGTGCTGCCACACGTCCGTAATCGCCCTTGGCGTGGACCCTAAGTGCAGCCAGCCAACGTGACTTCTCTGTAGTCTACTCTTGGAATACCCCCTCTAGTTATTTGACGTTTTCATCCTCTCTTCAAACTCTACCCCATAGCCTCTCCCTTGAAGTCCTTTGATGAAAAATGTACATATTCACACCACCAAACCTACAGAAAACTTTCATCCCCTCCCAGCGGACACACTTTCTTCCTAAAGATCTCTCCTCTACCTGCGCCCTGAATTCCATCCCTTCTGCAAAAACCACTTGCTTTGTTTCTACCCTTCTCTCTGCTCCCTCTTACACATCTTCTGTAGGACTTGATCAGGGGCAGCACTCATGTAGACACATATACGTGGTTCTTCATTTGTGTGTGGGGGTGGTAGGGTATGCATATGTACGTTTTCAGGGGGGTGGGCGCCCGAGGTCCATGTCAGGCACCTTCCTGTATCACTTTCTTATTTTTTGAAATAGTGTCTCTCAGTGAATGTGGAGCCCACTGATTCATGAAGACTAGCTGGCCAGCAAGCCCCAGGGATCCTCCTGTCTTCCTCTCCAGCACTGAGATTACAGGTGCAGGACCCCAGACCTAATTTTCTACCTGAGTCCTGGGCCTCCAAACTCAGATCTTCATGCTTGTGCCAAAAAGGCTTTATCAGCCGAGCCATCCCCTCAGCCCCACAGACAGATGGTCCTTAAAGTTTTAAAGTCAAACAGTCAAACCACCTCACTTATTGTCCCCTCTTGAGTCAATGGACCATCCTTGTCCACGTTTCCCAAGCCCATCTGCTTATCATCTCAGGGATTGCTGCCAAGCCTAGTTAGAGCATCTCAGTCCTGACCTGCTGGGCTGCGCTTAACCTGACCTGCAGACCTTCTCTTAATGGAAGCATTCCCTCTCTTGAATTCTATGACTTTAAATTCTCCTGATCACTTTAGACTTCTCTAGCCACATCCTGTCAGACTCATTTTCAAGCAACTTTTCTCATTCCCACTCTTAAAATGTCAATGTCCCTTGGGGATGTGGGGCTAGCTTCCCTAATGACCTTAAGTGCTTTCCCTGGGCAATTTCATGTATTCTTGGCTCCGGTTACAATCTACACTAATGTCTCCAACTGCGCCTCCAAGTCTTGACCTGGCTTCTGAGCAGTAGATCTCTAACCCCTTTGGACATCTCCATGTGACATCTCTGATTTAATAATCTCCTAAAAGCAAAAACAAACCCAAAAGGTGGCGCCACTAACCAATCCTTTTCCAGACCTTTTCCTCTACCTCAAGGTCCTCAAAGTGAAACTTACAGTCAGACAGGAGGGTTTCAGATCCCAGCTAAACCTTTGGGCAAAGCTAATTGCTTAGCATTTCTCTGGTTTCTTCATTGGTAGAACATAAGAGGGGATATTGGAGCCTTCCCTGTGTGTATGCTCGGATTCTCTGAGGTGTTGCATGTCAAAAATCACCATAGAAGTGCAGGCCTTTGACTCTAGCACTTGGGAGGCTGAGACAAGATGGTATCAGGTTCATGACCAGGTGGGTTACTTAGCATGACCCTATCTCAAGAAAACCAAATGATCCAAGAGCACATACAAGGCAAAATGTTAAGTCTTCCCTGCCCTATCTGCCACCATGGCCACCTCTCCCCCAATTGTCCTGCAGAAACTCCATGAGGGTCTCTGCGTGTGATCTTCTCCAAACTCTACCCTAGTTTTCACATACCATCAAAAAGTCCTTATTAAGCAAAATTTGATCATGTCACTTACTTTCTAAAAGAGTAACAGTGGTAAATTAAAGTAAATTTCTGATTATTATAAAATCTAACATAATCAACTCTCATGCTCTCTCCCACTCCCACTTTCGTTTCCATCCTGTTCTCCCCTCTCTCCTAAATCCCTTCCAGCCACAGTAGTCATTTCTGCTTTGGTTCCTGGTATACACCCATACATTTCTCTTCTGAGCTTTCTCCATTGCTGGTCACTCTGCCAGAAGCAGCTCTCCCCCCCCCCCCCTGCTCTTTTAAAACGGTTACTCATGAGCTATCCCCACCTTCCTCACCCTTGGGTCCTCAGTGCAGGCTCATTGGCTGTAGGATGACGGACTTTGCCCTCTCGTGGAGAATGTCCATCCTCTATGGTGCTCACTACTTGGCTCCATCAGTGGTTCTCTGTCCCCTTTCCCTGTTTCAGAGGCGAGTTCTGCCTCCACACCAGAGTGGGGGTGGGGTCTTTGGAGAAGGGGCTTCTGGTTCCCGACTTGAACCCTGAAGAGCTTCTGGCATGTGGAAGGTGCTAGGTGATGTTTCACAACTGAATCAAATGACCCCAGACTATTCTTTTCTCAACGCATGCCAGTGTCTTTAGGTAGCAGGAAATAATGCAGTTCACTTCAGAACTGAACATCCAGACCGTCTTCAAGCCATGTCTCCTGTCTTTGCTCAGAGACTGCCGTCCATAAAGTCATGCACACTCTTCTTAGATGACTTCGTACTCCAGAGGTCCCGCTGCAGGACACGTTCACAGGACAGGCTCCCAAGACCCTTCACTACAGAGAATCCTGACTTCTTTTTGTGGCCATCAGACAACCTGTATGCTACATAAATATGAGACTGTGACCTTAATCGCATCTGACAACTCTTTCCACTTGAAATTATTTAAACACTTCAAGTAAGCAGTCAGGAGGTCAATGACAACTCTGATGTTAAATGGACCTTCCTTCCTAATGCTTCCACTCTAATGGCTTTCAACGTGAAGTAGATACTATTGGTTTTAGAAAGTAACAAAAAGAGGGCTGGAGAAATGGTTCAACAATTAAGAACACTTGGTGATTTTGCTCTGGGTTTGAATCCCATCACCCCACATAGCATCTCACAACACTTTGTAACTCCAGTCCTAGGGTATCTAATGCTCTCTTCTGACCACCATGGCTATGTCATGAAAGTGATGCACAAACATACGTGCAAAAAAAAAAAAACCAACCATACACATAAAATAAAAATGAAATAAAAATTTACAAGAAAAGCACATCCTCCATGTGACAATGATCTTTTCAAAAGAGTTGCCTTCATCAAAAACATCTGGGATTCCAAAAGAGCATCACCGTGATTAAGCATTTATTCTTCTCATACCAATATTCTGACTTTCTTGCTTGGGTGGTGACTCAAACCCAGAACTTCACCGATGCTAGGTACCACTCCATCACTGAGCTCCATCTTCAGCCCTTCTTCATGTATCTTTAGGACCATCTGGTTACGTTCTTTCTCTCTTCCCCCTTTCTCTTCCCTCCCGAACTTCTCAATGATAAAGAAAAGGAAGAAAAAGGGAGAGAAGAGTGTACATTATATACAGATATACAGACAAAGAGAGGAAAAGGAACATCACAATATCTTCATATATGGAGAAAGATTTACACATCTTTATATATAATCTAGCTATGTATGTATATACAGCTACATACTTACAACATGTTCTAACATCTAACTTAGTTTCCAATGTTGTCTTCATAAGTGGGTAAAATTTCCATAGATACATGTGGACACACATAAATGGAATATATACATGTCTTCTATAAACAATACAAACACATAATATAGGCGTGCTATTTATATGTACAAATCTGTACATATATATTTATAAACACCATGCATGTATTGCTATTATATTCATACTATAGATACATACATAATATCTGTGTGTAAGACATATGTACTTTATATATAGGTTATGTGAATATTCACGTATTTATATGCATCCATGTAAGTTATAGTCATTTATATGAACGGACTTGGAAATGAACTAAAAGTCATGTTAGAGTCTATTAAGTACAATGGTTAGCATAACAGAATCTAGAATAGCTGAAAGACAAGCCTTTGAGCATGCCTGAGGAGGAAATTGTTTTGTTTTATTTTCTAGTTTTTTTTTGAGACAGGGTTTCTCTGTGTGGCCCTGGCTGTCCTGAAAATCACTCTATAAGCCAGGCTGGCCTTGAACTCACAGAAATCCTCCTGCCTCTGTCTCCCAAGTCCTGTGATTAAAGTGCACCACCATAGCTGATTGCATTCACTGAGGTAGGAAAAACGCCACTTTAGGTGGCACCGTTGCCTGGATAGGTCCTAGTGGAGAAAAGCGATGAGCGTCAATTGCATAATTCACTGCTTGCTGCATCCAGTGGTGAATGGCTGCCTCACGTCTCTTCCTCGATGGAGCCCTAATAAGTCCTTCCTCCCTTAAACTACTTTCATCAGAGTATTGGATCACAGCAGCTAGAGAAGAAATGAATGTAACATGAGGGCCTGCTGCTTGTTGAGGTTTCTGTCCCACCCAGTCCCCCGCTGTTTAGTCCCAGAAAATTGACACAGAGGTCTCCATAAGTTATCAAACTGATTGGCCCATTAGCTCAGGCTTCTTATTAACTCTTGTAACTTATATTAACGCATTGTTCTTATCTGTGTTAACCACCTTTTTCTGAGGGGCAGGTCACATCCTACTTCTTTGGTGGTCTGGGCAGGAATCGGAGGAATGGGCTTTCTCCTTCCCAGAATTCTCCTGTTCTCCTCGCCCTGCCTCTCCTTCCTGTCTGGTTGACCCAGCTATATTTCCTGCCTGGCCAATCAGTGTTTATTTAAAACATGATTGACAGAATACAAACAATTCTCCCATACCAAATGAGGATGCTAAATATTTATGGCTCTTACAAAACTACAGTAGCACACATAGTAGTTTGATATATTTTGTTTTTGTTAGTAATCTCCAACCTTTTGAAAAGAAATATTGCTAACCTCTTTATGTGGTCTAAATTTCCTTTCTCCCCCAAAGTATCATATAATAGCCAAAGTAAATCCAATGCCTCATAGATTTGAGCACTGGAAAAAACCCATGAGGCACCCCAGAATGTGACAGCAACAGGCCACATATCCTGCTGAAGGCCAGCTTGTACTTCTTGCATGGCACATTCCCTGCGTGTCCCAAACAGGTCTTTATGTAGCAACTACGCTATGTTCTTGTCTCAGTGAACAGGTGACTTCCCAGAAGAAGCCAAGAACTCCTTGCTGCCTGCAGGCCTGCTCCCGTTTCCTAGAAGCATCCGGTTGAGCCACTCCTCAGGAAGAATGTGAGGTGCTGTGTTTCTATGGACCAGAAAGCCGGGATTTCTACCAAGCTGTATTATTAAGTAGCTGTGCATATCACATTCCTTCTCTGAGCATCCAGTCCTCTCTGTCAATGCAGGGATTTGAGCGAAGTTATCACTAAGCTTCTGTCAGTTCTACGGTTTGCTTTTCAACTTTTTTAGTCTCCTTTCACAGATGTGGACATAAAAAGGTCACTGTCATTCCAGTCTATTCCATGCAGTTGAAATGTCTGAGGGTTTCATTAGAGTTAAGTACCTTTCCTAGAACCTACAAAATGAGGAGTCTGGGAGTAGAGAAGCACATCTGACAACAGTCAGGACTTTGAAAGAGGACCTTGCAGGCAACATCCTGTCTACTAACTGAATCTTTTTTAAAAAAATATTTATTGATTTATTATTATATATACAATATTCTGTCTGTGTATATGCCTAAAGGCCGGAAGAGAGTACCAGACCTCATTACAGATGGTTGTGAGCCACTATGTGGTTGCTGGGAATTGAACTCAGGACCTTTGGAAGAGCAGGCAATACTCTTAACCCCTGAGCCATCTCTCCAGCCCCTACTAACTGAATCTTAGCAGAGGAAACAGAATGGAGAGGCAGGTTGTAGACTAGCTTGTCTCACTTAAGAAGTCTGGCAGCCACAGAAAATATGATGGCAATTCTCCTGGCACAGACTTTGCTGGGACAGGAAGATAAAATCTAGGGGAGACTGGGCAAGATGGAAGACTCAATTCTTGTGTATTTGCATTTGATGTGTGAAACCATATGAAAACCTTCACACTCAAAAGGAAAATGTACAGAAAATTAGTGACACATAAAATTCCCATACACATTTATTACAGTTCCATAGGGTTTATTTTGCTCGTGGCTGTTTTCTGGTATAATCCTGTTTCCCTTCTCCCTGTCCAACAGAATAAAGGAAAACCTTACAGCTTAATTAAGTAAAATATTAAATCTTGTACCAAGCTGCTAGTGTGAGAGAGGGAAACCTGTTATTCTTTTTTCTCTTCAGGATGAACGCTTACTTCATGGAACTTCGAATCTAGCAATGTCTTGCCAAGGTCAGACATGATATTTTCCTTGAGCAAATTAAAAGTCAACATGACAAACAAATCACACAATTGAAAGTCACTTACTAGTCTTTCAATGAGCCTTAGACAAATTTGCCTTCTACTACATTATTTTATTGGTGTCTCCCATTGGTAATTTTATAATAAAGGGAAGAATTAATACTACCAGTTAAGTATTTCATTTTTGTTAAATCTGTGTGTGTGTGTGTGTGTGTGTGTGTGTGTGGGCGCGCACGGGCAGGATTGCCCCAACATGCATGTGGAGGTCAGAGGACAACTTTTAGGAGTCAGTGCTCACTTTCCACCTTGTTGAGGAAGTGTCTCTTGTTTCTGCGGCTTCGTTGCACACACCAGGCTAGCTGGCCCTTGAGCTTCTGAGCAATTCTTCTGTCTCTTCCTGCCATAGGTACTGGGGCTATAGGTGTACACCACAGCTGTCTTTGTGGGGGGGACCTGGGGATTGAACTCAGCCTTCAAGCTTGCCGAGTCAGCATCTTTACCTGCTGAGCCATTCCATGCCCCTCCTGCTGTTTGTATTGCCCACCGAGGCAGAAGCCAACAGTTATCCTTAGTGTCTTCTTTACCCATTTTCTTCACTTTTTATTATTTCAACTGTACAAATGTATGGACTATAATGTGATAATTAAATACATATTGCAATGTATAATGATCAAACCAAGTAATTAACATTTCCATCTACTTAAACATTTAAAAATGTCTATTAGAAACAGTATTATGTTGCTGCTCTGGTTACAACAGCCAAGATACAGGACAAATCTACCCCTCCCACCCCCACCAATGGATTAATGGGTAAAGAAAATTGTTTTACCAACCTGATAACTGTTTTTAATTAATAAAATTTTTTTCTTTTAATTAATAAAATTTTATTGAAACATAGTCACATGCATTAATCTATGTGTTGCCCATATATACTTCCCTACCACAATAGTGGAATGAGTTCATTCAGACAGAGGCTCAAAACTCACAGAGCATAAAATATCGCCAGATGGTCCTTTTCAGAAAAAGTAATTGACCCTCGTTCTGTAATAGAAGCCACAACTTCAAGTGCATAGAAGAGAAAACTTTCTAGCTTTCCCGAAGACATGTCCTGTGTCTAAAAGTTGATAATGAAGCATGAGTATATGTGGTCACTGAAGACATGTCCAGTATCTAAAGGTTGATAAGGAAGCATGGGTATGTGGTCACTGAAGACATGTTCTGTGTCTGAAGGTTGATAATGAAGCATGAGTATATGTGGTCACTGAAGACATGTCCTGTATGTAAAGGTTGATAAGGAAGCATGGGTATATGTGGTCACTGAAGACATGTCCTGTGTCTGAAGGTTGATAATGAAACATGAGTATATGTGGTCACTGAAGACATGTCCTGTGTCTGAAGGTTGATAATGAAGCATGGGTATATGTGATCACTGAAAACATGTCCTGTGTGTAAAGGTTGATAATGAAGCATGGGTATATGTGGTCACTGAAAACATGTCCTGTGTGTAAAGGTTGATAAGGAAGCATGGGTACATGGCCACTGGTAAGTTGCTCATGATCATTTAGGCAACACTAATTGGACTCAGTGGGATATTAAAAAAAAAAGATGTAAAGTTGGGAGAGGCAAGTGTTTCAAGGGGTGGCAGGGGGTGGGGGTGGATACAGGGATCAAGATACATTGTATACATGTATGAAAATATCAAAGAATAAGTAAAAGTGTTTTAAAAAAATAGGAGAGAAATCAGGTTGTTTTCAGCTATGCACAAACATTTTAAAAATAAATTAAATAATAAGATAATTCCAGAAGTGACCTCTAGTCTATTCAGCAAAAGCATTCTCAGGGGGAAGTAATAGCTTCCTCATTTTCATAGAAAACTGTAACTTCTTGGTTTATCATCCCTGTCCTTAATTGGATGAGGACAGGGTATAATTTCTTGTACTGATAATAACTATTAAGCAAAGTTGTCACACCCCGAGTAATTGAGATTGTCGACTCCAAAACGGCTGCTTTCCTAAACGTGTCATCACAAATTAATCGACATTTGCTGGGGAAAAATAAATGAGGGACATATTGACTGTGCCCTCTACCTGTGACTTCCTGTCTGCCTTCCAGGTTAGGTAGCGAGACTGTTCCATCATGCCAGGCAAGAAGCCTGCACCTGGTGACACAGCAGGTGTGAGGCACATGTTTTAACAAAATGCCTTTTTATTAATTTAATTAGCGCCTGTGGTCCCAGACACAAGAGTGAGGAGCCAAAATATAGACTACAGAATCCTTCCTCCCCCACAATCCCCGTCCTGAAGACGTTTGTCATGTTTACTCCTCTTCCTGGGATTAAAAAGGCGACACACCTTTATTCCCTGCACAGGGGGAGCGGAGGCAGGCGGGTCTCTGTGAGCTAGGGGATAGCCTGGTCTACATAATGAGTTCCAGGACAGTCAGTGCTGCATATATATTGACCCTGTCTTGCGGGGGAGGTTGAAAATGAGCCTTTTTTCCAGAAATGTAGTGATTTACCTAACCATTTCATTTTGCTTTCTGGGAAACGGTCTGAACATTGGAAAATGGGTGTAATTTAAATACTTAGAGCAGAATCTCAGACTTTGAGATAAGGATCACTGTTTGGGTTCAGACGTCACCCCAGCCCCTGGCTTCCATATATCTGAAGAGCCTGGAGTGTTTGGGTGAAGTTCCATCCCAAACCCCTCTCCTGGAAGTTGCCTCAGTCCAGACTTCACCCCTGAGAAAGCCTGCCAAATGATGACTTTTCCCCAAGGATGCTCAAGACCACCCCCACAGGGTATTTAAAGGGCACCCCAGAGAACAAACATGTGGATTTCTGGTCGTCCTTTCCGGTTTCCTCTCTGAGGGGCTGGAAGACCATCTGGGAGCGCTGGTATCCATTAAACCTGGGCTTTTTCTAATTTGGTTTGATTTGGTCTGATTCGGATTATTGTGTCAGCAGAGGGGTTTATCGGGGTGCAGGAACTTTTCATCTGCCTCTCACTTTCCAGAATACTGATGCCTGTGGGCATGAGGCATTTGGTTTAAAAATCATGGGAAAATTTGGGTTAGGAAGCCAGTCTTTGGTCTTGTACTCCAGGCTCCTCCCACAAATTGCAAGTACCTTTTCAGCCTCAAGCCATATCATTTTTTAAGGACATTGAACTCTGAGCTTGTGTGACAGCTTGTACCTCCATAAGGAGTGTTTTCCAGGGAGCTTGAACTTCTCATGGGATTCCTGTATGATTAGGATGATGATAGGCAAAGCAAATCTAATCAAATATTCTGCCATCCAGAACAATCAGGAAAAAACCTACAAACTCAGCAGTCCTCTTAGTGTATGGATTTGACCCCACCAGGGAAACTAGGGAATGTAACTGCCTTTTGTTTTGTTTATTTGAGACAGGGTCTCACTGTGTAGCCTTGGCTGGCCTGCAACTCACTATGCAGGCAGTCTGGCCTAGTAGTCACAGAGATCTGCCTGCCTCTAGACCCCTGGGATGACAGGCATACACTCACTACCACGCCTAGCTATACTGTTGCTTTATTGTTTCTTTATAACTTAGTAACAACCCCAATTTTTTTTTTCAGTCGTAGAAAATTGCTCATTACCTTTTGGTGACAGACCAAAAATAGAGGACAAATGATTGATTCATGCAACAGAAGAACTCTAGAGTGCAATAGCTTCAGACGAGCTTGGATCCAGATGTTAAATGACATCATTAAGAGTCCGTTTGCTTCCTTCTGTGTTGATAAAGAGATTACTGACAGCTTCATGCTTCCATTACTCAGTGAGCTCCGAGGGGCCATGAGAGTACCCTGGAGCTGTCATATGTGGTCAAACTATTTGAACCATATGAACGGAGAAGCGTGTGCTGGGGAACGCCTGCCAGGATGCTTTTGGGACAAGATCCTCATTTGTAAAGCTTGCCTGCTTCCTTGTAAATCTTGAGCCGGGGCAGGTTTCAAGTTACCGATGTCATTCCTGAGCTGGAAGGAGTGTGGCCAGTTACAGCTCTACTTTACTGGGAAATTTATATGGCTTTGCAACGATGGGAAATAGGAAAATACAGCAAAATAACTAGAAAGTGGTGGCTTCTAAGTATATATTAACTTGGGGGGGGGGCGGACGGACAGGCCTCAGACTCCCTATGTAGCTGAATATGGAATACAGATGACTTTGGACCCCTGAGCTCCTGCCTCCACCTCTCAAATGAGATTCAGGCAAATGTTTTCATGTGCAGTGTATGCCCTGCTGAGGACCAAACCCAGATCTTTGTGTATGCCAGGCAAACGTCCTACCAACCCAGCTGCATCTCCAGCCCCTCTAACTTCTGCTTTTAACACAGTGTATTGAACTTGCTGGAGTTTCACTGTCTGAGGTTTCAGGTGTGTGGCACTATATCTATCTTAAATAGTGAGTTTAGACACATGATTTAGTGTTAAAAAAATGACTGTGTGTGGCAGCAGGCTATTCAAATTCCTGAAAAGATGTCTTACAAATTGGCCCTTGTGAGTTAGTTCCTGCCTACTCTATTGACTGACAAATATTGCAAAGGGGATGTCTGTTGTTAGTCAAGGGAGGCTGAATGCTAAATAGGCAAAAAAGATAGATGCCCCTTATAAATAAGATTTTAATGAATGTTAGAAACTGGCTATATTGTAGCTTGAGTACATTCAAAATAAAAGGTTTTTTTATTATTGCGAGAAATTATTTCCAGAAAAAATTTATAAGAATTAGAGAGATACAGAGACCTTGTATATGCTTACCCTCTAAGGTGTCAAGAGGTAACAGCTCTTGTGCACTTCAAACCTGAAGTGTTAGGGAATACACAATGGCTTAGGGACCACATCTGAGACCTCGAACAGTGGCCATCAAACATGCTGCTCCCATTGGAACCTCTGTGAGGAGACCAGGCTGTGCCCTGCTCTAAATCATTCCTCGTTGTGCAAAGAGCAGCTTTCAGCCTGCTTTGCCCCGATCGTTACAAACAGTGTTGACTCCATTTTAAATACAAATGCTGAGAAAGAATGACTCTGTCCCTTGTTTATGCAAGAAAACAACCACCATGTGTCTAGCACCAACCGTTACTTACTCGTTGAAGGAAAGTATTCTCACCTATCAATCTGTGAAAGTAAGACAGAAGCACAGGAAAACACTGGCACCTCAAACCCATCTTAGAGAGGACCTTGCCCAGTAAGGCGTTCTCCATGGGAAAGTCAATGTGGTCTGCGTTTCCTCTCATTGGAACACGGCAAGGACTGGTGCAGTCAGACACCTACAAAAAAAAAAGTGATGGTTTCTCAAGAGCCAGAAAGGTGTTTGGGTTCCTCTGCTTCTGCAATCAGTTCTTTACTGCTCCCATCAAGGAAAGCCGAAAATAAATATGCAGGGGAATCCAGTTTTTCTACGCCCAACTGTAAAGTAGCAAAATGGAATTGAGAGGCTAGATCGCTGGCTCCACAGTTATTAACTGTGAGCCATCTAGCAGATGATCTGGGTTTGGTTGCCCAAAACTCAGGAGACAGCTAACATCTGTGATCCCAGTTCCAGAACATCTGACACTCTCATCTGGCCTCCAGAGCACCAAATATGCACATGGTACACACACATATATGCAGGTTATACACATAAAATAAAGATGTTTTTGAAAAGGGAATCAGAGAACTCTTCAGATTATCACCTTAAGAATCTGAAAAAGAGAAAACAAATTCCGGAAGGAGTTGTGGGGAGCAGTGATTTAGGATAAGAAGTGTGTCAACTAAGAGACCATCACAGATGCTGAAAGGCAGAGCTTTCTTACTCATCTTAGACTAGCGTCTCCTGTTGACTCTGGTGTTCTAGGGCGTAAACTCTGGTGCATGTGTTCATTTAATACTCTTACTAAATAGGTCTTTGGTTTTACAGTGAGGCTGAGATTTGGTGATTCCAAAGCAAGCAGCTACGGTATAGGGATGTAGTTCAACTGGTACAGGACCAGCCTAGCAAGCACAAAGCTTGATCCCCAGGAATGAATAAATTAGGCATGGTGGTGCACTCGTGTAATGCCAGTACTCAAGAGCTGGAGGCAGAAGGATCAGAAATTCAAGGTTATCCTCAGCTATATTGTGAGTGGGGAGCAAGCCTGAGTTGCATGAGACCCTGTCTTAAAACAAAACAAACAAAAAACCTAAAGTAAAACAAAGCACAATCATTCATGAAATTGTAGAATTTATAAAATTATGGTCATGTAGTTCAATATTTGCAATATGGTAGGTATGTCATTTCTTTCACCTGTGTTGTTCTTGCTAAAATAAAATCTTTTTTTTTTTTTTTTTGAGACAGGGTTTCCCTGTAGTTTCTAGAGCCTGTCCTGGAACTAGCTCTTGTACTAGGCTGGCCTTGAACTCAGAGATCCACCTGCCTCTGCCTCCCGAGTGCTGGGATTAAAGGCGTGTGCCACCACCGCCCAGATAAAATAAAATCTTTGAGAGATAATCTGGCTCCTCATCTGCCTCCTTGAGAGAGCCTTACACCTTGGTGCTGATGGCAGTTTTTATGAATGTGACTATTGGAATGATGCTACTGTTATTGTCTGCTTTAAAAATCAGTTAGACTCTGTACATTAGAAAAAATCAGTATTAATTAAGCTGAGAATCTCTGCCATTTCCCAGAAAGAAGGCCAAAGGTATAAAATTTTAATTTTTAAAAACCTTCTATCTGTTTTATTGGGTGACATGTGCATACCATAACATGTGTTTAGGTCAGAGGATAACTTGTGAACCCCTTCACCTGCTAAGCTATCTATCTCACCATTACTAAAGATGCAGTGTTTTAGAAAGATGAATGGAGAGATGGCTCAGTAGCTAAAAACATTTAATGCTCTTGTTGCGTAGGACCTGAGTTTGATTCCCGACACTCACATCCCAGCGTCGAGGTCACAACTTCCTGTAACTCCAACTCCAGGGGATCTGACACCCTGGCCTTTGAGAGTACCTGCACTCACATGCACATAGACACACACGTGCACATAATTAAGAGATACATCTTACGTAAGTCAATAAAACACAATAGGCAACTGTGCCCACAGCACAGAGCTGCGCGTTCCTCATTGTCAACCACATTTTCAGGAAAGACTAGTATCGTGGAGACGCACATAATCAGAAAAAATAGGCTAATGAATTTGTCAGACAGAGCAGAACAACAGAGGTTACAGCCCTTCAGCTTGGACCATGTGAGAGGAATGATCCCTTAAACTACAATACGGTACATCAGACCATCAGACCTGTGCGGGCAGATTGATAGGTGGCCAGAGCTCTCACCTCTGTTCCTAGAGCTACAGCCCAACATGGTGTCCCAGTTGGCCCATTCCCATTGCCCTGTACCCACACCCAGGAGGTCCTACAGCCCTGTGCTCACTTCACTGCCTTGCCTGACCTTTACCTTGAAGCTTTAAAGCAGGTCTGCAACCTTCCAACAACTCCGGGCGTGGCCGCCTTATCTAACCACCCACTGATACTTTGTCAGCTCTCTGCCTCTGCCTTCAGGACAGCTTCTCTGAACACAGTAGCCCCTTTAGCCCATTCTTAGCTGTTTTCATACATACAACACGTGATCCATACTAGGTGAGCTGAGAGTAAACGTCAGCAATAAAGACTGAAAAAAAGAAAAGCTTCAACTGCTAACAGCTACACTATCAAGCGAAATCAGGGTGAGTTAGCGGTTTATCACCAGCCAGTTCAATGTCACTTGTGAAGTTATTATTATTAAATAAACTCTGAAACGATGCAAACACACCCACCCTTGTTTCTGACATGGTGCGCCCACCACAAAATCAGAATTTGTAACTGAAAATAAATTCGGAAAAATCCTCTGTAAATTCATGGAAGCCTACATTGTCCTTAAGTGTATGTGTGTGCGCCAGGTATATGCAGGAGTCCTCAAGGGTCAGAAAAGTCATCAGATCTCCTCATACAGGAGTTACAGATGGTTGTTAGGAAGTTATTAGTCAGTGCGACAAAATAACCAAAGAAAGCAACTTACAAGACTTCTTACAAGACTTATTTCCGCTCCCGGTTTCAGCCAGTGGCTCTTGGCTTCACTGCTTTTAGGGATACACACAGTAAGACGGAACATCACGGCAAGGAGCATTGTTGGAGTAAAGTGGGCCACTGCATGGCGGTCAGAAAGCAAAGAACCACGGGAAGGGCTTGAAACAAGATAGATCCTTCAAAGAGGTGACCCCAGTGGCCTACTTCCTTCAACTGGGACCCACCTCCTAGCTTCAACCACCTCCCAATAATACCATCAAATTATGAAGCCATTAAAGGATGTGCCTATTGATTAGATCCAATTACTTCCACAAAGCACCAACGTAGTCTTTGCCTGACTGACAAGGCCTCCAACACATTAAGCTTCAGGGACGCTTCATAATCCAAACTACGTCATCCACTTGACAGACATCCTCCAAGTCTACCCTTACTAACTCACGATGCATTAACTTCCGACACTCTGACGCGCCACAATTCTTAATCGTGGCACAGTTTATACTGTTAAAAATCTTTGTTATATTTATTAAAAAAAAAAGTATATGGGATTGGAAAGATGGTTCATTGGCAAAAGCACTGGCTGTTCTTCCAGAGGACCTAGATACCATTCCTAGCACCCACGAGGCGGCCCACAACTGTTTGTTACTCAAGTTCTAGAGGATTTGACACTCCCTTCTGACTTCCACTAGTACCAGGAACATACACAGTTTTAGCCTGCTAACTAGATTATTGGTTTTTTAATATTTACTTTTATCTCCAATAGTATTGAGTATTTTCATTAAGCATGTACATTAAGCATATAGTGAAACCCTGTCTCAAAAAAAGGAAGAAAGGAAGGAAGGAAGGAAGGAAGGAAGGAAGAAAGGAAATCATAAAAAGATGGAGGGAGGAGCAGTAGCAAGAGAGAGGAAGGACGACAGTGACCTGCTGAGCCAGGGCCCTCTGCTGATGTTTGGAAGACAGGTGACCTGTTTCTGAGGACACAGCCTGAGGTTAGACATTAATTCCAGCAGGGCTTTCTAAGCTGAAGATGAAAATCAGCGCCAAGTCAGTAACCATTCCACCTACCTTTGGAGGTAAAGTCATCTTTCTGGTTAGAAAGCCGAAACAATTATCACTTAATCATCCTAATTGTTCATACCACACATTAGAAAAACTCAGACTCTCTAATGCTATAATTATAGCATCTTATACAGCCTGCATACTACAGCCGTTCCCTAGACACCCCGCTAAAATAGCTCCTGGCTAGAATCCCCCCAGTTTAAAGGAGATTTATATCATATATCTGAAGCCCTTTCCTTTAGAGTTTTATGTCCCAGTCTCATTGGGCCAGCTGCCTTGAGCAGATGGGAATTTGGTCCCTTAAATAGTCTGCGTCTGTTGTGTACCTGCTGACTTCATTTCTTCCCGTTTGTGTTGAACTGCAGATATATTTGCCTGCAGGCTTCTCCAGCCACACCTTAAATTACACCGAAATTTAATTTCCATTCTAAGTACAGTCTCTTGGAACAGCAAATAAAAACACCTAATTAGAACTCTGTAAAGTCCTAGTATAACAATGTACAGAGAACAGGAAAAATTTGTATAAATATAGAATTTAGGAAAGGGGAAACCTGGGCTGGCGAGGTGGCTCTGCCCATAAAGACACTTTTCATGGAGCCCACTGAAGGGTGATGGATTCCCAGGACCCATATGGAAAGACAGGACTGACATCAACTCCTGCAAAGTTGACCTAAGCCTACCATGGCACATACATACCCACACATTCTCCCTGTCTCATCTCTCATAAAATAAACAAATAGAAAGGCTATGCCACACATGCCAATACTGTTAAATCTCCCCGTCCACCTATAAACAGAGAAAAACCAAATGTTTTGTTTTAAAATATTTTTATTTTGTGGTGTGTGTGTGTGTGTGTGTGTGTGTGTGTGTGTGTGTATGATTGACTGCACATGTGTGTGTACCACATGCATGTAGTGTCTGCGGAGGCCAGAAAGGTCTCAGATCCCCAACAACTGTAGGTACAGGCAGTTGTGAGCCTCCAGAGCAGCCAGTGCTCTTAACTTCCAAGCCATTTCTTCACCTCCAGAAATAGATGATTTTTAAACCATCACCAGATTTTCCTGTTATCCCAAGGATTCATAGAATGTGATTTTTGCATAGGTGACTTTCTCACACAACTAAACAACTACACCTTTAAGAATCAAAACCTTTGTCAAGCAGTGGTGGCACGCGCCTTAGATCCCAGCACTCAGGAGGCAGAGGCAAGCAGATCTAGTCAGCCTGGTCTACAGAGCAAGTTCCATGACTCCAAAGCTACACCGAGAAACCTTGTCTTGAAAAACAAACAAACAAAAAAATTAAATAAACTTTTTGTAGCTGGACAGATGGCCCAAGTGTTTGTTGTGCTTGTTGCTCTCGAAGAGAATTTGGGTTCAATTCTCAGCATCCACGTGGCTTACAAACACCTTTAAATTTCCATTTCAGGGGATCAGACAGGCCCATTTGATTCCCATGAGCACAAGGAACAAACAGTTGCTCTCATTGTCAGACATGATGCTGGGTCCTAAGAATAGAAATGAATGAAACATGGGTCCTGTGTCCAGGATTGTTCGTTCTCATAGAAACCACATAATAACACAGGAAATACCCAGCAAGAAGTCCAAGACAACTGACCTAAAACAAGTGAACAAGAATCAACCATAAGAGATTTTGGACTTGAGTCTGAAGCATTTTACATGGAGAGTCACCAGATCAGACTCAACGGATTACCCAAAGGACAGTAAGGCGCACCTGGCAAAGGCAAACTCAAATCCAGAAGGAGGAGGTTGGAAAAGCCTCCTCTGGTCTGAAGGAGAAACGATGCGACATGAATTCAGGTAGAGATGGAAGGAGAGGGCAGAACTGATCTGGTCTCCACCTCAATGGTACAGTAAGGAAGGGACTATCTGGAAAGATTTCTCAGTCTCTTGCGAGAATGACTGGGTAGATAATGTCATGAACCAAGAAGGGGAATTTGGAAAGAATGGACTGGCCAGGGAAAATACTGAAATCTTTGGGGCTTTTTTTGGGAGGGGGCGCTGGGTTGTAGATTTGTTTGGAGTTTTGCTTTTATATTTTGAGACAAGGGCTACTATGTAGCCCAGGCTGACTTCAAATTCATATATGCCTTTTGCCTCAGTCTCCAAAATATTGACATTATAATTGTTTGTCACTGCACCCTACACTCTGAATTTTCTTTTTTTATTCACTCATTCAGTCAGTACTTATTAACCGCATAGGATATGCCAGCCACTACACTGGCACTAGGGCTACAATGGCAAGCAAAGAGACAAAACTCCTCATCAAGGTTTTGAGGTTACAAAATAAGATTTTTTTTTTTTTGTAATTCTGTAGGCTAAATAATCTCCTAAATACATTTGGAAACACATCAGTTGAGATGATTACTAGAAAGAAGAATGGTGCTGGGCTATGAAGGCTTTTAATTAAAACCACGGAAAAGTATAAATTCCTAAGAGACTCAAAGGATTGAAGAATCAGTCTTGGATAAGACAGAGGAAGGATGAGTGCGAGCCAAAGATCGAGGGTGGAAACACAATACAGGACTGTGTAGAGGACGTGAAATATTTTCAAGGAACTCAGAGAAAACCAGTGTGACTGGGGCAGTGGGGGTGGGAGACAAAACTAGAAGTGTGGACAGATGCTAAATCACAAGAGGTCACGGAAGCAGCCTGAAGGACGACCAACATGTACCAGTGTGGTAATGATGTTGTTACCTGTTTCCATGTCAGTTCCTGTGTTTAGACTGCGAAATGTCCCCCCCCAAAGACTCATGGATTTAAATAGTTGGTCCTCAGTTGGTTGTGGAACCCTCACTAGAGAAAGTGGGCCATTGGGGATGGGCCTTGAGGGTTAATGACTAGATCCCACCTTTGTTCATTCTATACTTCCTGACTGCGGAGGCAACGTGGCCAGCTGCCTCATGCTCCTACCTCCAACCTTTTCCACCATGATAAACTGTATCTCTTTAAATCGCAAGCCAAAATAAACTTTGTCCATTGGGTTGCTTCTTGTCAGGTACTTGGTCATTGCCAACAGGAAAAGAAACTAAACAACAGTTGACAGATAGCTGTTACACTCAGCTACTCTAGTGTCATTGTGCCCGTCAAACTCCTACACACCCTCAGCGTCCACCATAGGTGTCCATCCCCATTCTGGACTTTCCCATGAATTAGCAGCCAAAGCAGTGGTGCTCGGCATAGTAGTGGGAGGGGCAAAAACTCTCCTCAAGATGCTGACCTGTTCTGATGAGTCAGGTACCTGTGCACTAATAGTCATTAAATATTTTGACAAGAATAATGAGACACCTTTGAAGTAGGGGAAATGATCAGATACATGTTTTGAGACTAGCACTGCAAGTGCCAGGTGAATAAGAGATTGGGGAGGTTCCAAGGAGAAGGCAGATGGACCAGCTGGTAACTGATTCATACCGGCTTCTATTAAGGGTGTTGACTGGGGGTAAAGATGTAGAGAAGCAAACAGATTCAAAACACAGAGAAGAAATTCCAAACAAAATCCTAACACTTAGGGCAGTGAGGTGGCCCTTGCTGCCAAGCCTGATGATCTGACTTTGGTCCCTGGACCTGCAGGGTGGAAGAAAACACCAACACCCTCAAGTCATCCTCTGACCTCTACACATGCACCACGGCACGCCAAACAAACAAGTAAATAAAATGTAATTAAAAAGAAAATCAAAACCCCAGTAGGTGGCATTAGAGAAATCAACAGCCAGGTTATAAATATATGAGGAGATACAAAAAATTTTGGCTAGTCAAAGTCTAGGATAGCAAAAAGAAAAACCAAGTTGAAAGACAACACACCCTGATGGCAAGAGCTACTAGAAGAGGCACATCACGCAGGATAGCGCCTTATAAGGATAAGCAAGAGGGCCCGAGTTTGATCCCCAGAATCCACATAAAACATGAGGCATGGGGGTATGCACTGTGATCTCAGTGCTATGGAGAGAGAGGTGGGCAGATCCCTGAGGTTCACTGGCCAGCCTGTCTAGACTACTCAGAGAGTTCCAGGCCAATGTGAGGCTATATATGAAAAATAAAATAAAATAAAAACTGGATTGTTTCTGAGGAACAACACTGGAAGTTGGCCTCTGGCCTCCATGATCATGTAGGTACACGTGACTTGTATCCTGAAACTTGGTTAAGTTTATTATTATCTCTATTTTTTTGTAATTTTTTTTAGGGTTTGTACTTATGAAATCACATCATCTGCATATAGAAATAGTCTTATTCTTCATTTCCAGGTCAGATGGCTTTTATTTTTCGTCTGATTGCTCTGGCTAGCCCTTCCATTACTGTGGCAAATGAAAGGTGTAAAAGCAGGCACCCCTCTCCTGTCCTAGCAGGAAAGCTGTCAGCTCTTTACCAGGAGTTTAATGTCTTTAATTCAGGCTTCCTCACGCCAAGGATATTCCCTTTGCTTAGCTGTTCTTATCATGAAAGATATGAATTCTGTCAGGTATTTTTTCTACATTAATTAAAATGTTTTGTTTGGTTCCTGTTCTTTTAAGGGAGGGGATCACGTTGACTGATTTGTTGTATCTCACATCTGTCTATTTTGTGTGTGGGCATGTGTTTACCACAGTCTTCACATGGCAGTCAGAAGACAACTTGCAGGAAGCAAGTCTCTCCTTCTACCATGCAAGTCTCAGGTATCAAACTAAGGTGGCTAGACTTGGCAGTACGTGTACATACCCTCCGAGCCATCCGACCTTACCAGTCCTAACTAATTCTTTTTAACATTGAGCAACACTTGCAGCCCCATGACAAACCCCACACTGGGTGACTGGTTTTTGACAAACGTCTAAAGCAAGTCATTGGAGGATTGTTGTTTATAAATGGTACCCACAAAAGTTGGCTATACCTATGGAACACTAACAAATCTGGACTCTAGCCTCACACCCAATCCAAAACTATCAAAATGAATAGCCAGAATGGATCACTTAAGAAAGATAACCATAAAACTTCTGGAAGGAACCATTGGCCAATATCTTTGTGATCTTGGTTAATCAATAGTTTCATAAACAGTTATTTTTAAATCACAAAGAATAGCTTTCAAAAGGAATTTCCAATAGACACTCTAGAAGTTACTTGAAGAGTTAATTTAGACATTTACCTAATAATCCTGATTTTTTGACTGTTGTTGTAATAAACACAATGACTAAAAAGCCCCTTAGATAACCACAAATAGCATAAAATATCTCAGAGTAACTTTAACCAAACAAGTGGAAGACTTGTATGGTAAGAACTTTAAATTCTTGAAGGAAGAAATTGAAGAGGACACCAGAAAGTGGAAAGATCTTCCATGCTCTTGGGTAGGTAGAATTAACATAGGAAAAATGGCAATCTTACTAAACATTATCTACATATTAAATGCATTGCCCATCAAAATTCCAGCAAAATTTTTCAAAGACCTCAAAAGAACAGTACTCAACTTCATATGGAAAAGCAAAAAACCAAGGATAGCCAAAACAATCCTGTACAATAAAATAACTTCTGGAGGCATCACAATCCCTGACTTCAAATTCTACTACAGAGTTATAGTACTGAAAACAGCCTGGTATTGGCATAAAAACAGACAGGAGGACCAATGGAACCGAATCAAAAACCTGGATATTAATCCACACACCTATGAACAACACCTAGTTTTTGACAAAGAAGCAAAAAATATAAAATGCAAAAAAGAAAGCATATTTAACAAATGGTGCTGGCATAATTGGATATCAACATGTAGAAGAATGAAAATAGATCCATATCTATCACCATGCATAAAATTCAAGTCCAAATGGATCAAAGACCTCAACATGAAGCCAGCCACACTAGATCTCATAGAAGAGAAAGTGGGAAGTACACTTAAATGCATTGGCACAGGAGATCACTTCCTAAATATAACCCCAGTAGCAAAGACACTGATAGAAACAATTAATAAATGGGACCTCCTGAAACAGAAAAGCTGTAAAGGAAAGGACACAGTCAACAAGACAAAACGACAGCCTACAGATTGGGAAAAGATCTTCACCAATTCCACATCAGACAGAGGGCTGATCTCCAAAATATACAAAGAACTCAAGAAATTGGTCATCAAAAGAACAAATAATCCAATAAAAAAAATGGGATACAGACCCAAACAGAGAACTCTCAACAGAGAAATCTAAAATGGCTGAAAGACACTTAAGAAAATGCTCAACATCCTTAGTCATCAGAGAAATGCAAATCAAAACAACTCTGAGATTCCATATTACACCTGTAAGAATGGCCAAGATCAAAAGCACTGATGACAGCTTATGTTGGAGAAGATGTGGGGTAAAGGGAACACTTCTACATTGCTGGTGGGAGTGAAAACTGGTATAGTCCTTTGGGACGTCAGTATGGTGATTTCTCAGAAAATAGGAAAAAAATAGGAAAAATAAGTTGGATTCCTCTGTTGAGAGTTCTCTGTTTAGGTCTATACCCCATTTTTTATTGGATTGTTTGTTCTTTTGAACAATTTCTTGAGTTCTTTGTATATTTTGGAGATCAGCCCTCTGTCTGATGTGGGGTTAGTGAAGATCTTTTCCCATTCTGTAGGCTGCCATGGCAATTCTTATAAAAGAAAGCATTTAATTGGAGCTTGCTTACAGTTTCAGAGGTTTAATTCATTGTGGACATGGCAGGGAACATAGCATGCATCATGGAGGCAGACATGGTGCTGGAGAAGTAACTGAAAGTTCTATTTTGGATGTGCAGGCAGTAGGAAAAGAGAGAGAGTCACTGGGCCTGACTTGGGCTTTTGAAACCTCAAAGCCCACCCCAGTGACACACTTCCTCCAACAAGGTCACACCTCCTAATCCTTTCAACTAGTTCCACTCCCTAAGCATTCAAATATGTGAATGTATGGAAGGTACTCTTATTCAAACCACCACAGACGCCATGAGCTCAAGGCCACGTGGGCTACAGAGTGAGACCCTTTCTTGAAAATGAAAAGGCTACCCTATGGTGAATCTAAGCAACCTAATTCATATACTCAGTGCTAAATTATTTATGTTTTAAAACAATGACATGTACAAAACACAAATTTAATGTATGTTACATATTTATTATATTCTTGCAAATGAAATGTTTTGTGGTTTTTTTGTTGCTATCATTTAAGAGAGTTAAAAACCTCATTTTGTCAGGTATATTTTAGTGAAGGTTTTGAACTGAAAAAAAGCAAGAAAAAAAATGTTTAGAACAGTAAAAGGAAGCTAGGTTTGGTGATATGGACCTATGCTCCTTCCTATTTGTGAGAGGGGAGGGGTGGGAGGGCACTGAGGCTGCTTTAGAGAAAGAAGTGTCTGAGCTCCAGAAATTTAAAACCAGTCTAGGCAACACAGAAAGATTTTATCTCGGATAAGTTAATTATTAGAGTAATTTAATTAAATTACCAAATACAAGCTGCAGAGTGAGAGGAAATGTTTACAATAAATATAACTGGTATTTATGTCTAAAATATAAACTGATTTTGATAGTCTCCACCTTTAATCCCAGCATGCAGGATACACAGGCAGGCAAATATCACTATGTTCAAGGCCAGCATATGGCTGACATAGAAAATTTCAGGCCAGCCAGGGCTACATAGTGAAACCCTGTCCCAAAATCAAAATAGAACATAAATCTCTCTTACAACTCAATAACAAAAAGACAAATTAAAAAAAAAAAATACAAGCTCCATACCACAGGAGACATGCGCCTAGAAATAGGGAGGTATGTGAATTTGTCACTTTGACTATTTTAGATGTGTATTTTGGCACAGAATACATAAATGTTGTCTCAACATGGCCACCACCATCAGAGCTTTAAATTTTTCCAAACTGAAACTCTGTACTCTCTAATAACTTCCTGTTTCTTGTTCCTACATCTCCTGGCAATACCCACGTTACTTTCTGTTTCTATGAACTTGACCCCTTTAGATCTCTCATATAAGTAGAATCATGTGGCATTTGCCATTTTATGTCTGACTTGTTTCGCTTAGCACATTCTTCCGGGGTTCATCATGTTATAGCCTGTGTCACAGGGCCTTTGCTCTTTTCTTTACAGATTGGTCATATTTCGTTTATCCATTCATGTGTCAGTCAATTGGGTCTTCAAGTCTTTTGTTGGCTAAAATGAATGATTTTGCTATAGACAAAGAGGGCCAAGTGTCTGTCTGAGCTCTGACTTGCAGTTCTTTAGAGAATGCACCCAAAACTGCTGAGTCACTTGATTCTTGGTTTAGCGTTTGGGAGAAAAGGAAGATGTTTTAAGCATTGAAAGTATAGTAAGTATTATTGTTGCTTTAGTGATGGTGATGTGGTGTTGAAGGGATGAAATGGGAATTATGATGGGATCAGGGAGTACTATCCTTTCAACTTTCCCAGGAGAAACAGCTCTAGGTAATTTGATGAAGTTCCAGAGTAGTGATGGTTCCAAAGTAATGGCCATGGCAGTAAAGGTGATGTCACTGGCATTGAGGCTGGAGGAGCTCAGGACACTGCTCGGGGAAACTCACTTTCATGCTCTCAGAGACCCCAAGAGGTATAGGAGAACGAACAGAAATACTGAGCTGGGGGGAAGAGACAGAAAATAACAATCATGAGTGATAAATGTCAGGACTAAACAAGGGGATGTGTCTTGATTCTCCAGAGAAGATGACAATGAGCAAAGAGACTTTCTTGTTGGCTCTCTACTGCTGTGAGAAAACAACCATGACCAAAGGCAACTCTGGAAGAAGGGGTTTATCTGGCTTACATATCCCAAGTCACAGTCTTCTGACAGACGCCAAGGCAAGAACCTGGAGGCTAGAACTGAAGCAGAAACCATGGTAGAGTGTGACTTACCTTTTGCTTGTTTGTAGCTTGCTCAGTCTGTACCCTGACACAATTCAGTACCATCTGCACAGGGACGGCACCACCCTCAGTGAACTGAGCCCTCTCATATCAACCACTAATAAAACGCCCCCACAGACTTGCCTACGGGGTTGATATAATGGAGCCAATTCCTCGGCTGAGAACCCTTCTTCCCAGATACATTAGGTTTGGGTCAAGTTGATAGACACTATGCAGCACAAAGTCAGATAGCTTGGACAGGGCAACCCAAGGCCAGACAATGCAGGAGATCTTTTTTTCCATGCTATGGTGAGAACAGAAGACTGAAAGTTTTGGTATAAGCAACCTAGAAACAATTCAATTTTAAATTGTTAACAGACCCTTGAGACTACAACAAACCCCAAGTTAGAGGTACCATTCTGACCTTAGAACCCAGCATGTAGTCCCTGACATTTGCCAAAACAGGAACAAAGACCAAATGCACCAGACACCTAGTCTGTTGTTCCAGGATCTGGGAAAGGCCCCTAATGTACTACCTTGCATTTTTGACTTGTGTACTTTTGCATCTTGCTAACTCAGTGGGTCTCAACCTGTAGGTAATGACCTGGTGTGGAAGTCCTTCTGTATCTATGTTGCTTTTATTGGTTAATGAATAAAACTGCTTTGGCTAGTGGCTTGGCAGAATAGAGCTAGGTGGGAAAACTAAACTGAATGCTGGGAGAAAGAAGACAGAGTTAGGGAGAATCCATGGAGCTGCCAGAAGAGAAAGACGCAAGCCACCTGCCAGAATCTTGCTGGTAGGGCATGAGCCTTATGGTAAAATATAAAATAATAGAAATGGGTTAATTTAAGATATAATAGTGAGCTATAAATATGCATAAGCTAATAGGCCAAGCAGTGTTATAATTAATATAGTTTCTGAATTATTATTTTGGGTGGCCAGGAAATGAACGAGCTGCCTCTGACTACAGATTGGCATGTCAGCGTGGAATTTCCATGTATAGTCTAAGAAAGTATTTTTTTAAAAAGGCTTCTAGACCCACAAAACAGGAGCCAAATGCAGCTTCTTGGTAACAACATTATTTCAGATAGACTCTGTTGCTGCCAGATGATACAGCCTGAATTTATCAGATTTCCCCCTCTGCCTGACCTGACTGGGATCCTAACACTAAGGTAAAAGAACCTCTAGACAATTTTTGCCAGGCCCTTTTAGGAGGATTGAAGGTAGCAGCAAGAAAACCTAACAATCTGCCTAAGGTAAGTGAGGTAATGCAAGAATCCCAAGGCAGGTGGTGGTGGGGATGTCTTTTATTCAGAAGGCAGAGGCAGACAGATCTCTGTGAGTTTGAGGCCAGCCTAGTCTTCATAACCAGTTCCAGGTCAGCCATCACTACACAAAGAAACCCTATCTCAGGAGAAAAAAAATACATGAGTCAAGAATCACCTGCTTTGAGCAGGTTGTTGGAGCATCTCTGCAAGGCTTCCTGGTAGTTAATTCCCATAGAGTCAGATGTACCAGAAACCCAGTAAGTGGCCAATATTGCTTTTGTTATGCAGTCAGCCCCAGATATTAGAAAGTAACTTCAGAAGTTAGAAGGGTTTGAGGGTAGGGAAAGGTCCCAATTATGGGAGCTTGCTCAGAAGGTTTGTAATAACCATGACTCTGCAGAAGTGAAACAGAATAAAACATTGACCTAAGCAACACTGGCAGTTCTCAGGGAGAACAATGAGTGCTCCTAGAGAGGGAAGCCAGAGTCGCCAGGAAAGGAAGAGGCCAGAGAAAGACCAATGTGCTTATTGTAAGCAAAAAGATCACTGAAAGAATGAACAGGAAAATCAGAAGGCGGAAGAAGGACTCCTCAGCCTTCACTTGGGTGAAAACTGACAGGGCTGGGGCTCCATTCCACCGAGCCCCCAGGAACTCAGGGTAACATTAAAAGTAGGGGAAACATCTGTTAAATCCCTGGTTGACACAGGAGAGGCCCATTCAGTCAGAACCACTTGGACCAGTGATGTCTCAATGGACATCTGTCCAATGGGCTACTGGACAGACTGTCCTCTTGCCCTCCTAGATGATGGACAAAAAACCTCCTAGATGGTGGATTTGGGACAAAGTACTTGACCCACTCCTTAGCCATTCCAGACTGCCCCATCCCCTAATTGGGAGAGATTTTTTTTTTTTTTGCAAAAACTATGAGCAACCATATCCTTTGGGGACACCACCACTTTGAATCCTACTCAGTCCCCAACCAGTATTTTTGTGACCTGCCTCCAGTGGGAGGAATACTTCCTTCACCCAAGTCCAGCACCCAAAAATGACACTGAAACTTCAGGATACCTGCAGAATTTGTACCCTGGGGTCTGGGCTAAGAACAACCCACCAGAATTGCCACCCACCAAGTGCCAGTTGTCATCTAGTTACTGAGTACTGATACCCCAGTTCAGGTCAAACATCCTATGAACTGGAAGCCAAGAAGGAGACTGCTAAACACATTAACAGACTGAATAAAGCAGGGATCCTTATTCCTCGCCACCCCCCTTTGAAAGCTCCCATGTTCCAGGTCCTAAAACTGGGCACCCAGGACTACCAACCATGCAGGATCTCAGAGAGGTCAACAAAATGGTAGAAGCCATCCATCTCCAGGTCGTAATTCCTAAACTTTCCTGAGTTTCCTGCTTCCAGAGAAACAAGTAGACACAGTCTGTACTTAAAGAACACCTTCTTTTGCCTCTGGCTGGCACCTATAAGTCTACCTATTTTTGTCTTTGGAGAGATCCCAAGGAATGATTTTTGAGCCAACTGACCTGAACGAGATTACCACAAGGATTCAAAAGCTCTTTCAGCCTCTTTTATAAGGCCTTGGGTGCTGACCTCCTGACTTTCCAGCAAAAGTATCCAGAGAGCACCCTGTTATGATATGTGGCTGACCTCCTATAGCTTCAGAGAGGAGGGATGTAAGAAGACCACCAAGGGCCTGTTAGAGGCACTATAGGCCTCAGGGCATGAGTCTCAGTGAAGAAGGCCCATTTGTGTGCATCTGTGCATACCTCGACTCCTACCTGGAGTACAACTTGAAAGGAGGAAAACTGAATGCTGTCCCAAATCTGAATCTCAGCAATCCTATGGATCCCTATGCCTGAGACAAAGAAATGGGAACAGAAATTTCTGGGGCAACTGGATAATGCCACTTATGTATACCCAGGACGGAAGAGCTTACTAAGTCATCGTATGTTAGTATTGGTAGCATCCAGCTGCTCCAATGGTCTGATTCTGAACAGAGAGTTTTTGAATCCTTGAAGAAGGCTTTCATCTCTGCACCAGCCCTAACCTCCCCTCCCCCAGATATCTCTAAGCCCTTCAACTTGTATGTGAGTGAGAACCAGAGTATCACAAAAAGGTCCTTGCCCAGATACTGGGACCTTGGAAGAGGCCAAGTCTTTCTTACCTACCCAAACGACTTGATATTGTTTCTGAGAGCTGATCGGCCTATTGGGCAATTTCCACTACAGCCATACTAATAAAAAGAAGCTGACAAGCTGACTTTGGACCAGGGACTGTTCTAACCACGCTGCACCCCCTCCTGAGAGGGGACCCCAGAAAGATGGATATCCCTAGGTCTGAATAACACATTATCAAGCTGAGACCAACCCTGTAACTGATTCTGCGGAGTCCCCAGTTGCCTGGAAGTGGATGATGTGGCTCAATCAGTCAGACCTGACCTAACAGATGTCCTGCCACAAAAAGTGGAAGAGTTACTGTAGACTGATGGAGCCGTTTTGTTCAGAATGGACTCAGGTATGGACAGCACAGTTTGGGCCCAGATGAGGGATATCAGCACAAAGGATTGACCTCCTGGCATTAACCCGGGCACTTGGCACGAATGTGGGGTGTGGGTGGCAAAGCCATCACTGTGTACATAGATAGTCAGTATGCACTTGTCACAGCACATGTCCATGGGGTTCTCTACAGGGAGAGGAAACTCCTCCCCTTGGCTGGAAAGACAATTGAAAACAAAGAACAACTCCTGGCTTACTAGGGGCTGTATGGTTGCCAAAAAGGTCAACCATTGTCTACTGCAAAGGATATCGAAAAGGGGAATCCCCAGAGGCCCAAAGAAACAGGACAGCAGATTTAGCCACCCCAGAGGCAGTCCTAGAACCAGCAGGGCACCTACAAATCCTGGTCACCTTGCCTAAACCCAAACTGCTCGAACTCCCAAGCTAAAGGAAGAAACTAAAAGAGCAGAAAAAGAAGAAACCAAGCAGGACACCAATGGGCAGTGGTTCTTGCCAGATGAGAGACATGCATTTCCAGCTGCTCTCAGAAGACAAACGGTAGCCAAACTCCACCAGGCCACCCACTTAGGGACCTCTAAACCTTTTGAATTACTCAGGCATACATATTATATCCCTCAATTAAACAATCTTGTCAAAGACATTGTGTTCAGGTGTTCCACTGTGTATAAGTGAAGCCCAAAGGAGGAAGAAAAGCCCTCAGGAGGGATCTGCGCCCAAGGAAGCACCTCCCAGAACACTAGGAAGTAGAATTTACCGAGATAAAACCCACAGTTCTTGGGTATATATTGGATATGCTACATATATATATATATATATATGTTAATTTTTATAGATATCATTTCTGGATAGGTAGAAGCCTACCCACCTGAACGGACACATGTACTAGGCTTTTTCTTTTGGGCCATCAATCAGCTTCCAAATCATGACACAGAGACTTATTAGTTTTGAATGCTCAGCCTTAGTTTAGGCTGATTTCTGGCTAGCTTTTTTTTTTTTTAATTAAATTAACCTGTTTCCCCTCATCTCTGTTTTGCCTTGGGGTCTTTTGCCTCTTCTTTCTGTTTGCTCTATGTAGTGATGGGAGCGCCGGGCTGCATTCCCACCCAGCAAGGTGAAACAGCAACACATCTTTTGATAATTAAACAAATATAGCATAACCAAATGTAACACATCTTTATATAGTTAAATGTTCCACAGCAGAGATGGCCTCAATGGTAACCAAGAAACTCACTCCTCCACTGATTCCTAAGTTTTGAATGTCCTTTTCACTGGGGTTTGACAATAGCCTTCATGGTTAAAGCTTCCCAAAATCTGACAAAGTTCCTAAATGTTGATTGGAAACCACATTGTGCCTATAGGCCATAAAACTCAGAACAGACAGAACAGATGATTAGGACCTTGAAGGAGACTTTCACTTAAAATGTCCCTGAAACCAGTGAAAATTGGGCTAACATTTTCCCTTTTTAAAGGCCAGATACACCCTGTATCAAGAGTTTCGCCCCAAGCCAGGCGGTGGTGGCACACACCGTTAATCCCAGCACTCGGGAGGCAGAGGCAGAGGCAGGTGGATCTCTGTGAGTTCGAGACCAGCCTGGTCTACAAGAGCTAGCTCCAGGACAGGCTCTAAAGCTGCAGAGAAACCGTGTCTCGAAAAACCAAAAAAAAAAAAAAAAAAAAAAAAAAGAGTTTCGCCCCATTTGAAATTATATTTGGAAGTACCCTCCAACTAAGAGATGCTCATGAAGCAGAAATTACGAACCATTCCCTCCTCAAGTCTTCACAGACGCTGTAACAAGCTCAGAGATCTATTCATCAGATGATTTAAGAAGCGATGCCTTCACCTGTGTCTGAGACTGCCCACAAGTTCCAGCCTGGTGACCTTGTGTGGATAAAGAAGATTCCAACCTGGAGCCTGCAACCAATGTGGAAAGGCCCATATCCTGTGGTCCTCACCACTCTCTCAGTGGTGAAGGTCACAAGTGTCCCCCTGGGGATCCGCTGTACCCAACTGAAGGGGGCTACTGAGGACAATGACATGGGTGGTCACCAGGTCTAACAACCCATTAAGGATGAAACTGACATGGGCCCTATGACTGTGGTTGTTCTATTTTGCCTTCTTTGCCTCCCCATGAGAAAGGCCCAAAACTCCTGTAAGCCAAGACTCTGGGTGTCTTAGTCACTGTTCTAGTACTGTAGAGAGACACCATGACCAAGGCAACTCTTATGAAAGCATTTAAATGGCGTCTTAGTTGTGGTTTCTATTGCTGTCATAAAACACAGTGACCAAAAAGTGTTGGGGACTGTGGATTCCTAGACCTGAATTTCCTGTGAACCCCTGCCTGCTAGAGTAAACAACTTGTTTTCCTATGCTTGCAGCTGCTCTGAGCATGAGACCCTTAGGAGTTCCTGATGGCAAGGGAGTGGTTTCTGGTGGGCTTGCAGCTGAGTGTTAGGGCGTGGCCATTAGTCGAGGAGACCCTATATAAGCTACCCTGGAACACAATAAAGGGGCATTCTTGGGGCATTTTTAGGGTATTCTTGGTGCTACCCGTGTGGCTGTGTGTGTGTGTGTGTGTTTCAATCTCCAGACCCTTGCCCGACTCGTGAAGCATACCGTAGCACGTGGCACATAGAGCAGAGGTTGTATTTCAGAAAAGCAAGTTGGGGAGGAAAGGATTTATTTGTCTCACGCTTCCACATTATAGTCCATCACTGAAGGACAGAAACTCAAATAGGGAGGGAACCTAAACACAGAAGCTGATGCAGAGGCAATGGAGTGGTGGTGCTTATTGACTTGCTCATCATGGCTTGCTCAACCTGCTTTCTTCTAGAACCTAGAACCACCAGCCCATGGTTAGCATTACCCATCCACAATGGACTGGGTCCTCCTATATCAATTAATAATAAAGAAAATGTTCTGTAAGTTTGCCGATAGTCCAATCTTATGAAGGAATCTTCTCAATTGAGGTCTCTCCTTTCGGATGACTCTAGCTTATGTCAAGTTGACAGTAAACTAGTCAAGACACTTAGAGATTTGCTTATAGTTTCAGAGGTTTAGTCCATTTATCATGATGGCAGGAAACATGGTGACATGTAGGCAGGCACTGGAACAGTAGCTGAGAGCTCCATCTTGATCCATAGGTAGAGAGAGAGAGACTAGGCCTGAAATGGGCATTGAGGGTTACATTTTAATCTATGGGCAGAGAGAGAGAGAGAGAGAGAGAGAGAGAGAGAGAGAGAGAGCCTAGGCTTGAATGGGTTTTTGAAACTATCTTAGTTAGAATTTCTATTGTTGTGAAAAGATACCATGACTATGGCAACTCTTATAAAGAAAACATTTAAATGGGGTGCTTGCTTACAGTTTTAGAGGTTCAGTTCATTATCATCATGATGGGGAGCATGGCGGCATGCAGGCAGATGTGGTGCTGGAGTAGTAGCTGAGTGTCTTAAATCTTGCAGCCAATAGAAAGCCAACTGAAGATACTGGACAGTATCCTGGGCATAGGAAACCTCAAAGCCTGCCCCCACGGTGACACACTTCCTCCAATAAGGCTACACCTACTTCAACAAAGCCACACCTCCTAATAGTGTCATTCCTTGTGAGATTATGGGGGCCAATTACATTCAGACTACTACAGAAACCTCAAAGCCCATTTCTAGGAACACACTTCCTCCAATGAGACCACACCTACTCCAACAAGGCCACACCTCCTAATCCTTCTAATCTTTTCAAAGAGTTCCATTCCATGGTGACTAAGCATTCAAATGCATGAGCCTATGGGGGCCATCCTTATGGAATTTAGAAAAACTAAAATCTAGGGAGCTTATAGCTAATATATTCACTAAGACCCAATCTACCTTCCAGGTGGACTTCTGTAAAATATTGCATCCAGAGGCTACTGGGGGAAGAGGATGTAAAGAGCATGCTCCTGGGGTTGTGGGTGCACTATTGAAGAAACAGGGCTCCAATCTACCCAGTACTATATCTGCCCTGCTGATGGCCCTCCAAACTGCCAAGAGCCAGGCAAATACCACTGTGCTTAGTGGGGCTGCAAAACCGATTCCTCCTAGAGGCGCATTGACTCCTTCGTAGTCCTAGAGAGAAAGCCATCACAATCCACCTATTATTTTGGTAGTCTCGGGCAATGCAATCTCCTATCTATGCAGGTTAAACCCTGGTAGGAAACTGAAGGTCATTATTGGGAAACTAGCAGAACCTGAGGAACCAGGTTGTATGTGAATAGTTGAAACCAGGCAGTTTATTAACAAACTATCAAAAGACAATCTCAACTGGGGTCATCCAGCCAATTGGTCCAAACAAGCTCACCTTGGTATCTCTGGAATACAAGTCCTCTTAAAGTGGTAAGCCCCCAAACTCCAATTTCCCCAGGAATTCCTTAGGTAACTATGGGGGCAAAAAGGTGGCAGCAGAAGCCAGCCCCTGAGTGTTTAACATGCTAGAAGAAGTTTATCAGTTCCTGAACCATTCTCAACCAGATTTAGGTAAGACTGCTGGCTATGCCTGGACTCCAACACCCATATTATTTTGGGATGTGAACTAATTAAACAATAAGTTCCACTAATATTGACAACTGTAAATAAGACCAACCTAAGCTTACCGTGGGGTTCTACAGAGAAAGGGAGCCTGCTTAACGTTCCCCAAGGTACCCCCTAGGTAGTTCTCACTATACATATTCCTACAGCATTCCATGTACAGCAGGTTAAAACCAGGAATGGTGGTCAAGTGTATTTCCAGACTCCTGAAACAGCCTGGCTTGTTTACACTAATGGCTTACCCAAGTGTTCATCTTCTGAGCTGTATGCAATGAAGGAAAAGCAGGTCCTTTGCATGATACCATGGGTGTTCATCTATAATGCAGAACCTACTAAGTCTAGATATTGGGCTTCCCTTTGCCATGTAAACTGTCCCCATTCTCTTTCCCTGTTGGTGGGGGCAGGTATCACAGGCTCCACGGCAGTTGGAATTTCAGCTCTAATTGTGGGGAATAAAAGCTTCAAGTAAACAATAAGTGCTCAAGTAAACACAGACCTAGACCATTGGGAAAAATCCTACATCCTGTCTAGAGCCTTAGCAAAAGTTGCTGTTCAGAATTGAAGAGGTCTGGACCTCTCTTTGTGACACAAGGAGGTCTCTAAAGAGAAAAGAGATGATAAGAATTTGATAACTGATATTGATCCTTGTATTCCTGGTCCCCCTGGTTAACTATACTTGTAACCATTTACTGGGCCATTAATCTTTTTGTTCCCAGCCCTCACCATAGAATTCTGCTTTCTCAACTGCCTATTTAACTACGTGAAACTGAGAATAGATTCTGTTAAATTGTTAATACTGAGGGGAAGATATACCCCACTCCCTGCCCCAAGATGAGTACACAGTTTAACTCATGCCCATAAAACCAGTAGGGAATGTAACAGGTCCTGAGACCTTAACACAGCTTTCGCCATGTTAAAGATACCATTCTGACCTTAGAATCCACCATGTAGTACCCAACACCTGCTAAAACAGGACCAAAGACCTAGTCCATCAGAGACCTAGTTCATAGTTCCAGGATCCTGAAAAGTCCTGAGGTGTACTAACCTTGGTTTTTGTTTTTATTTGACTCCTGTAATTTCAAATCTCACTATGCTGTAGGGTAGCATTCAGAGAAGACTGCTCGGACATGGGTTAAAGCCAAAAAGTCTTTATTAGTTGACTGGTAACTGCACTAGGTGTTGGGGTCCCAGTGTAGACCTGAGCCTTTCTCAAGGTGAACTTTTAAGCAAAAAAAAAAAAAAAACCAAAAAAACAAAACAAAACAAAAACAAAAAACACATCCTAGGTTGGCATACTCCAGTTAACAAGAACAGTTAGCTAGAAGCAGAACTACAGGAGCCAAAAAGCAAGGTCAGTACATTGAGAGACTTTCCCAGAACTATGGACTTGGATGGTTTAGGCCTTTAATCTTCATTTAGGCAGGAGGTGCTGTCTATGTGCTAAGTTTTACAGCCTGAATGGCACTTCCATCATGAAGTCAGTTATGCTAAGGTCTGGGGCCCTGTAACAACTAACTTCTTGCTAACAGAAGTGCGCCAACCAGGATGTTGTTTTGTGTATAAAAGGAGAAGAACAGGAGTCTTGGGACTTTATGATTTGGGCAAGTTCTCCATTTGATCACCTGACAGCCACACTGATTTTTCTATTCAACTTTAAGAGTGTCCATATGTTCTCTGGTGTAATTAACTTGTAACACAGTAAAAAGAGACTTATTCAAAGTATCTCCCACCTGCCACTGCTTGTGTGTTGAAGGCTTGGTCCTTGATGGTAGATTCAATCATTGACAGGTGATTGAACAATGGCAGTTCTAGCTTCTTTAATGGATTGATCTATTGATTGGTTCATAATTTGATGACATAATTGAGAGGTGATAAGTCAAGCCTGCCTGGAGTGAGTAGATTACTGGAGGCATACTTCAAAGGAGGTATTATTGCCCTTGGCCTCTCCCTGCCTCTGTCCCTCTGCCCCCTGACTGCCACAGCATACATGGTTTCTGCCCCTTGCTCATGTTGTTAATATTTGACCTCACCTCAGTCCCAAAGCAATGGATCTGGCTGACCTTGGACACAAACGGTGAACCAAAATAAATCTTTCTTCTTTTGTTTTTATCAGGAGCTTGTCACATCAGCAGACTTATATTATTATCACAGTGTTTTCCAGTGAGGAAGAGCATGTGGGCAAAGAGAACACAGGAAGTCTCATGAAGGCCGGTAAGATGGCGCAGCAGGTAAAGGTGCTCGTTGTCACACCCACAAGTTTTCCTCAGACCTCTACAAGTCAGACCATGCCATAGAATGGACGTGTGTGTGTGTGTGTGTGTGTGTGTGCGCATGTGCACGCGCACACACACACAAATAAATAAATGTAATTAAAAAATAGAGAAAAAGAAGTTCCTTGGATATATAGGAGTGTTGCTCTGCAAGTAGGTGAGGCCCATGAACCATTTGGACTGCACTTTGGACTGTGAATAACCATGGCTGTGGTAGGCAAAATAATGAACATCCAAAGATGTCCACAAGCCGATCCCTGGAACTCGGGACTTTATGACCATCCATGGTCATGAGCTATGCTAAAGTCAGCTATTATCCTTTAAACACATGATTATCCAGCCTGTCTGCAGCATGCTCACAGAGGCCCCACCTCTAAAGCACGGCAGCAGTCCAGGCGTAACATTCTTTTTGGTGGCTTTAATACATGGATGCCTTGTTGTTAAGTGAAGTCCAATTTTTGCTTCTTTTGTTTTCTTTTCTTCTCTGTTCTTTTCTGTTCTTTCCTTTTCCTCTTGAATATGTTCTTGGTGACTTCCTAGTCAGCAGAGTGAAGTAGCCATGACGGGCACAAGGGGAAGTCTAGCTTTCTCCTGGGGTTGCTTGTCTTCCCATATTACTGCAGACTTTAAAATTTCACAAAATAAGCTGTGGTGATTTGAACAAAGATGGACTCTATAGGCTCATATATTTAAATGCTTCGTCCCCAGCATGACTGTTTGGGAAGGTTAGAGGTGTGGCCTTGTTGGAGGAGGTATGTCACTAGGGGTGGGCTTTGAAAAAGCCCGTACCAAGCCCAGTCTCCCCCACCCCCACTGCCTGCAACATTCGGAACAAATGTGAACTCAACTACTTCTCCAGTACCAGGCCTACTTGCCTGCCACTCTGCACCCTATCATAATGATGATATACTAACACCCAAAACTAACACCTGAAATTGTAAGCAAACCACAAATAAACACGTTTTCTTATAAATTGTCTTGGTCATAGTGTCTCAAGGCAACAGAACAGTCACTAAGACATAAGCAAAACTTCTTTGCATATTTTTGTTAATACAGGTTAGAGTGAGAAGTGGACATGCTCATAAAATCCATTTCTTAGCTAAGAGCTGTTTTCAGAGAGCCCCACTAAAGTGATTTTTATGTGTATTATGTAATGATTTGCGAGAAAATCTCAAAACAATATCATATTGTATTGTTACTTAGGATTTCCTATTAGCATATTGAATGACTGACTGCCTATTAAATGTGTATGGAAAGACGTAAGTATCGGAAAGTTAAAGGCTAGGCAAAGCTTCATGATAAACTTGTAAATTCCTGAGAAATCTCTCCTTCCTTTCAAAAAAGGTCTTCTCTGTCATTTATTCCAGTCATCAGGCTACATGCGGGATTTGTGTGGGCTCTAGTTTCTGCATTAAAAGATCCCAGGAAAGGTTATTCCCAGGTTGATGATACAGACATCAAAGTCTGCTTTTCAGAATCTTAAAAGCTAACTCAGTAATCATACAATGTCTTTTGTCTTTGAATATTGTCTTTTAACAACAACAACAAATGATTAAGCACTACGTGGCAGGCGTTGAGTCAGATGCTATTATTTGCAAGGCAATATAACAAAGTTGTTATGGAAGAGAAGACAGAGATCTGGTCCCGAAAGCCCTTATACACAGATCAGTGGCACAGACTAGAAAACAGAAACAATAGCTCATAAATATGTTCCACTGTTCTTGTCTCGTTTTTTGAGTTCCAAAGAGCATCCAATGGAGAGACAGCTTTTCCAACAAATGTTGATGCAGCAATCAGATACTCACAATCAAACAAACTTTGGCCTAAACCCCACACCCTACATGAAAGAATTTGCTCAAAACGGTTCCCACAGTCAAATGTAAAACATAAAACTGAAGGGCTAGGAAGATAGCTCAGCAGATAAAGGGACTTGTGGCCAAACTGAATGGCCTAAGTTATGTCACCAGGATACACACGATCGAAGGAGATCACTGACTCTGCAAGTCTTTCTCTGACCTCCACAGGTGTGCTGTGGCACATGCAAATGTATGTGTACACACACATGTAAATAAATGAAAAAGTAAAGCATCTTCAATGTCTAGGGTGAGAGCAGTTCTCAGACTTGACAGAGTACGAGAACAAGCTGGACAAAATGGACATTACCAAAATTAAAACTCTTCACACTGCGGAAGACCATATAAGATGAACAGACAAGAAGCCTAGTAAGTAAGCCAAACAGAAATACAGACAAGACTCCCACAGAGGTCCAGACAATGTACACCAGGCACAGAAAGGAAGATGAGAGTCCCATTCACCTAGGGACTCTTCAAAGTCTGACAAAGTGAGAAGTGACCTAGGATCTGAAGGACAAGGAGGTGCAATGGTTGGAGGGACTCAGGAGGGTAGAGAGAATGCAAAACAGAATGAGCAAACCTCCAAGGAGGGAAAGTGCCTAGCGTGATATTGTTAAGGTGCCCTGTGTGTTAAGGTGACAGTGTGTGGGAGAAGAGCCAAGGAAAGGAGACCAAAGGAAAATTACGAAACTAACACTGGAGCCATAGACCAGCTCCAAAACAGTTGACTGAGAAAACATTTAATATCATAAGAGGTGCAGACATTGCTGACACGCGTGATCTCTGAACATTCTGGAGCAGGGACTTGTTTGGTTACGGGCCATGCTGAAAGATGCCCATTTGCTCCACACAGAGCCTGAGGGGCAGGGTCGAAAGGTGCTGTGCTGTCTTCTCTGTAGGGTGTAAGGAAGGTTACCCTCGCCCATCTTTGTCCCATGGAGCCTCTTCCATCTCATACTACGTACACAGCTTAAAGGGCTGATTTGAAGTACAACCTTGGTGGGGTTATGCTGTGGGATCCTGTATGCTGTTGATACGTGTTGTTCTCATTGGTTGATAAATAAAGCTGATTTGGCCTATGGCAAGTCAGGATAGATTCAGGCACCGTGACCCTGGCAACTCTTATAAAGGAAACATTAAATTTGGGTGGTGGCTTATAATTTCAGAGGTTCATTTCAGTCCATTATCATCATGATGGGGAGCATGGCAGTGTGCAGGCAAATGTGGTGCTGGAGCTGAGAGTGCTACATCTTGTAGGTAACAGGAAGTTGACTGAGACACTGGGTGGAATTCTGAGCATAGGAAACCTCAACACCTACCCCCATAGTGACACACTTTTTCCACAAAGCCATATGCATTCCAGTGAAGCCATACCTCCTAATAGTGGCTCTCCCTAGGAGATTATGGAGCTAATTACATTCAAACTACCACAAGGGACTGGGTGTTACTTTATGTCTGTCCCTGAGAAGGAATACACAGACATCCTTGGATTTGAAAAAAAAAAATCTTGAAGTTTTATATTTACTCTCTATATCCACTCCCTTAATTCGGTCAAGAGGGCTCGTGTCCTAAGCATCTGTGACTCAAAGTAAACTTTAACCAGTTGCCATTTCCTTCTAGTGTTGTGGGTAGTCCTTTTGCAGTATTCAAGCAAACAGTATAAGGAAACTAAGCCAGTAATCTTTTAATAGCTAGGGACTAGGCAGCTGGATGATTACCTAGTGCCAATCTTTTAACTAAAGTCAAGGGTTGGGGGTGTCACACAGTGATAGAACATATAAAAGACCCTGGGTATGAATGCCAACACTGGGGAAAATAGGTAGGAAGAGTGTGATGGTTACTATTGGTTGTCAACATGACAGGATTTAAACCACCTAGGAGACAAGCGTCTGGACACACCGAGTGAGAGACGACTTAGATTAAGTTAGCCTCTGTGAGAGATTATTTAGATGAGGTTCATTAAAATGGCAATATCCACTCTTACTATGCACAGTGCCATTTCACGAGCTAGGATCTTATACTGAATAAAACGGAGACTTAGGTGAGATGCAGAACTTTCTGTTTGTGGATGCTTTGTAACCAGCTCCCTCAAGCTCCTGCTACCAGGACTTCCTCATTATTTTGGACTGTATATCCTTGATCTGTAAAACTAAATAAATCCTTCCTTGTTGTAAGGGGCTGCTAATCACACAGAAACTATTAATTAAACCACTGCTTGGCCTATAAGCTCTAGCTTTTTATTGGATAGCTCTTACATATTAATTTAACCCATCTCCATTGACAAAGACATCTCACTACCTGGACAGTCACCCAAAGTTCTTCTGTACTGTTGGGGCATCCATCTCCAGCCTACAGGCCCATAGTATCTGGCAGACTTTTCCATGAAGCAGGAAATTTCAAAGACAATTCCACCTATATTGGCAGTATGTCAGTCACTTTCTTCTATGTCCTGCAGGATGTCTAGCAGGCTCTTCCTTGAAACAGGAACCCCAAGAACCTTCTCACTTTTAGACAAACCCAATAGTCATTTCTCTGTGGGGCCTGCATGTCTATTTCATACAGCATAACATCAGCAGTCCAGGCAAGAGCAGTTTCTTGCCCAGAAGGCTAGCAACTCCATAAGGAGCCTCTTTGATGCCCATCTTCCTCTTGAAGCAATTGGTGCTGCCAGGAGCAGATGTGTCTCACTGTCATGAAAAGTCCTATGTTGTTAAAACATTTTAAATGCCATATTTTGAAGGTCTTTGAAAGATTTGAAGAATACCTACCATCTGAAATATATCTCTGTACATCTAGCAAACCTAACTAACATGACTATAAGTATGACTATTATAGATGACTATTAAACTATGTTTTTTAATCAAGTGAGCTGCACAAACATAACACCTTAATCAAGAGCAGAAATAGACATATAACAAAATCGACCTTAAATTTGTATCAATAATCCAAAATCAATACCAATGGAAATCTCTATAGCATATCCTGCTTTAAATGAAAATAAACATAAACAATTATTTAGGGCATAGTTCTCTCAAACTGCTTCCTGCTTTTTGTTGAGCGAAGTAATTTTTTGAGGGGTGTTCAAGGCAACCTTTCAGAGGGTCTTGGTCAATCAAACCACACTAGTCTGGAAGGATTCCACAGGTTCTCATCTTCTGTGGAAACAAAAGAAGAACCTCTCTTTCAAAGCAACATATCTTTACCCAAATTTTAAAGTCAAGATACCTTTATGTTGGTTTATCTTAGCAGCCCATACAATGAAATCTCTCTGTAGTTAGCTCATTCACAGTCAAAAAATTCAAAGAAAACACAATAATATACATAATCCAGACTCTCTCTGTATATTCCATCTTTACGAGTCTTATTTTTCTATCCCTAAAGCAATTACAGAATTAAAAGCAATTGACTGTATAGACCAAGAAATTCAAGTCATGGAAATGTCTTGAATTCTCTGTGTATATTCTCTAAATAGTAAACCCGTTCTTTAAAACATACAAGCAAATAGTGGTGATGAATGATTAGTTACATTTCTGTTGCTGTGATAAAACACTTCACCCAAGGCATCTTAGAGATGGAAGAGAGTATTTGGGGCTTACTGTTCCAGAAGGACAAGACCAACACCATCACAGCAGGGCACCGTGGCAGCAAGTCCCAGGCATGGTAGCAGGAACAGCTGACAGTTCACATTTTAACCTCAAGCAGGAAACAGAGCAAGTGATTTGGGGATGGTAGGAGGTTTTGAAATCTCAAAGTCCGCCCTCAGTGATGCACTTCTGACAGCAAAGCCACACCTCCTACCCTCTCCTAAACAGTGACACCAACTTCAAAGTATTCAAATCACCAAGAATATGGGACACATCTCATTCAAGCCACCACAATGGGCTATCAAGTTTTTCCTGGCTTAAATGTGCTATATCCTGGAAAACATACATCACTTATGTCTAGAATGTTCTCTCCAATATCCACCAATAAAAACCCAATATTCCAGGATATACTACTACACAAGTGTTTCATGGGTGTATGCACAGGACATTAGTGGTTTCAAACTGAAACTCACCTTCTGGCAATTGATAGAGGAAATTCAAGGTGAGGGAGTTTTTCAGAGGTTCCAATATTTATGGAAAATTCCAGGACACAGTGAATTTATTGCTATGATTTCTTTCTTAACACTGTCCTATGAAGTGTGTACCATTTCCATTTTATAGATGAAGAGACTAAAGCAGATGAACTAATGTCCTTCAAGGTCCAATGTGATAGAGACATTTTAGCCTGGGCCATCTAGCAGCAGAGCCCTTGCTTCTCTCAGAAGTCATTATATGTTGCAGAAAATATTGTGGTTCTTTGGATGGTGAATCAGAGGGCAGGCTAGAAGCAGGGAGACCTGTGAAGCCATCCAAATGAAAGCTAAACAGGTCGGAACCGGCCAGGATGTTGCAGGAGATGTGGGAGGAAAGCCGATGCCACTCAGTGGCAGCGTGCTTCCATAGCGTGTGCAAAGCCTTAAGTTTGATCTTCAGTGCTCAGAGCAGGTGAAAGTGATAATAAGAACACCAGAGGCTTCCACTTGACTGACAAGGAGGGTGGTGAGACCAATAATTAAGCTAAAAATGGAGGAATGGCATGAGAGGAAGGAATCCTGGTCTTTGACACTCTGAAATACAAAGACCATTCAAGGAAAGAAGCCTGGAGAGCAGACCTGAACATGGGAAGGAGAGACTTAAAAGAAGGCCTGAACCTTTTGCTTCTGCTCTTGCAAGCCTCTGGCAGAGACCTTTGTAATATACTGCAAGGTCATTTTTGTTTTTTTGTTTTTTTTTAGGTTTTGATAAAAGTATATAAAAAGTAGGTCATCTTAACTGTAATTAATTAAAACTAAAAATCTTACCTTTTCCTACCACAAATTGTTTTGGTTTTGTTTGTTGCTGTTTCCAGCTGTTTTACTTTTGCTTTTCTGAGACAAGGTCCCCCTATATAGCTCGAGTTGGCCTGGAACTCAGCAGTTAGACAGAGCTGGCCTTGAATTTGTAGCAATCCTCCTTAGCACCTCAACTTCTGTGATCCCATCTCACGCTGGAATTCAGGCTTGTGTCATAGTGCCTGACTCCACCCCAGCTTTCTCCTCCTTTCTGGGATGGAGCATTGGAATTTTCTAGGTATTTGGCAAGGCATGTTTATATTATATAAGAATATATAGACCTGTTTGTCTGTATTATATAAGAATATAATATAGTTTGAGTTTCATGTGTTGTATCCATGAAGTTTTTATGCATAAGTAAATTATTGCTAGCTATTTGAGTATGATCATTTTATTAGATAGAACCCACCCCTAAACTGTACAAAATCAAAGTTCCACAAGTCCTACATGTGTCTGTGGACAGAGTTGGAGGTGACAGGTTGGTATAGACCATTGACATCAACCAGGTCACATGATAAGGGAATAGAATACAAAAAGATAATGAGGACCTGAGATTTAAGTGTAGGTTGAGGGGACCCAGAGGAAGAAAATTTCATCAGTTGGAGAAGCCACAGGAATTCAGGAATTTGGCCACTAAGGAATAAAAGGTTATAAGATGATTTGGGATTATCACATCATATCACACAGAGAGGAGAAACTGTCAAACTCAATAGCTATATAAACCTCAGCTGGAGTCACTAGGAGGGAACAAATATGAAACTTTGAGTATATATTCTTTTTTGCTGTTGTTCTGTTTTTGATTTTTGGAGACAGGGTCTTGTGTAACCTAGACTGGTTGCAACCTCTAGCCTAGGATGACTTTGAATTTCTGATCCTCCTGTCTCCATATACTAAATACTGGGATTATAGGAATGGGATACCATGTTCTGTTCAGTATTCAGGATCTACCCAGGGATTCATGCATGTTTGGCAAGCATACTATCAAAGGAATTATACCCACAACCCATCCTTTTTTTGTTTTGTTTTGTTTGTTCGAGACAGGGTTTCTCTGTATAACAGCAACAGTCCTGACTGTCCTGAAACTCCCACTGTCGTCTAGGCTTGACCTTGAACTCACAGAGATCCAACTGCTTCTGCCTCCCAAGTGCTGGGGTTAAAGGCCTGCACCACCACCTCCACCTGACTCCAGCCCATCTATTTACAGAGATCAAGTTCTGTTTACTATGTTATGTCTAGAGCATTTTGTTTAGTTTCTTATGATGACTAACTTTTCATGACAGTGCCTAGATATTCGGCCAAATATTACTTGATATGTTTCCATGAGGGTGGTTTTCGTTTTCTTGTTTGTTGGATAAGATTAACACTCACCAGAAGAGTCTGAACAAAGATGATTACTATTCCAATGAACCCAGTACAAGAAAACTGTAGAAGAATGGTGTCTGACTTGAAGTATAGAGGTGTTGTGGAATATTTATTTAATTTTGTAAAGATGTGTTGCTGTTTCACTTTGCCTGCCTAAGGCACCTGGTTGGTCTAATAAAAAAGGTTGAACAGCCAATAGCTAGGCAGTATTGGGATAGGCAGGGCTGGTAGGCAAAGAGAATAAGTAGGAGGAGAGATGAGAGAGGGGAACGAGAGAAGGAGGAGAGAATGAGAGAGAAAGAAAGGGAGACTCCTGGGGCCAGAAGTCAGGCAACCACCAGTCAGCCAGACACGAAGGAAACAGAATGAAAGAAAGGTAAAAATCCTTGAAACAAAATGTAAAGAGAAACAGATTTTTTTTTTTTTTGGTTTTTTGAGACAGGGTTTCTCTGTGGCTTTGGAGCCTGTCCTGGAACTAGCTCTTGTAGACCAGGCTGGTCTCGAACTCACAGAGATCCGCCTGCCTCTGCCTCAGCACTCGGGAGGAAGAGAAACAGATTTTAAAAAGAGTTAAGATAAAGCCAAGCAGCCAAGCATTCATAATTAATAATAAGTCTCTGTGCTGTGATTTGGGAGCTGGTTGGTGATCCAACCATAGAGGGTCATAAAGCATCCTGTTTGACGTGATTTCAGGACATTGTTCTGGAACTCAGTTTCTCACAGAGACTAGGCTGAATCACTTGAAAATGAAATTTCATAAATTTGACAAATAATGTTATGACAATTAGCTGCCTTCCCTAAAATGGCAGATTTCAAAACGACAGCTTTCCCGCAGCGTTTTTCAGGGGCTGAAAACACGAGGCCCTAGGACTGACAATGCACAAAACCCCAAACTGAACACACAAATGTTTGAAATCTTTTCCTTTCCTGCCTTCCTTTTCTTTTAAGAGACAGGGTCTCACTCTGTGGCCCAGGACGGGCTCCAAGTCATAGCCAAGCTTTCTGCCCCAGTCCCCTCAGTGCTGGGATTTTAGGAGCCCAGCTTCATTCCCTTCTTGCTTGTATCTTCTCTCCAGACCCTTTCGGGCAAGGCCTTCAGCCTGCCTGAGACACTTGGTGTTTTTGCCAAACTTGATTTGCCCAAAACATTTCACCTTCAGGTGCTGCCATTCAGCTAGTTAATATGGACCTGTGGCTGATCGCTGAGTCTCTGAGAAATGGTGCTTAGGAATTGTTAGTGCAGTTTTAGGCTGGGGAAATAAGGCCTTCACACATTTTCCTGAATGAGGAGTTAAGTGCTGAGAGTTGGGTGTTCAGTGGCTCACAGCTAGTGTCGGCTTCTTAGGAAGCTGAGCCAGGAACTGGAGAAGGAGGAAGAGAAAAATTAATTCTGTTTTTTATACACGTAGTTTGTGACTCTGTTAGGGCAACATTAGCTTTGTATTTCACTTTGTTACCTTTAAACATAACAAAAAAAAATCTCTTTACTGACATTTGATGAACCAAAACAAGCTATAAATTTTTTTTTCTAATTCATGTAGGAGATTGAAAAACCTGCTTCTTCAAAGAGCGTAAGGCTGTTTGGAGCGGAAGAAATCGTGATATTTAATCACTTTTCTGCTTCTTTCAGATACCTCTCTGGCTGAACTGTCCTGAATAGATACAGCATATATATGGTAATTTTTTTTCTAAGAGGAACCAGTTTTCTAAAAAAAAAAAAAAAAAAAAAAAAAAACATGGATAATGTATCTTTCACAATTTGGATGAAATAAACTTAATTTTAAAACCCTGAAGGGCTGGAGTGGCTCTGCAGTCAGAGCACAATTGATCTTGCAGAGGACCAGAATTCAGTTCCTAGTACCAACATGCCGGCTCACAACTGCTGGTAACTCCAGTCACAGAGGATTCAATACCCTCTTCTGACTTTCTGCATGCATGCGGGGTATACACACACACACACACACACACAGAGAGAGAGAGAGAGAGAGAGAGAGAGAGAGAGAGAGAGAGAGAGAGAGAGAGAGAGAGAGAGAGAGAGAGAGAGAGAGAGAGAGAGAGAAAACAAAGGAGTGCAGAAAAATGCTCAGGCTAGCTCATGCTGGATTACTCCAAAGGCAGCACTTCTGTGGGACCTGGTCCCTTTCTGAGACTCTGATTTAAAGCTCACACCACAGAATGCTATCATCATGGGAAAGGAGAGTCCAACAAGCCAAGAGGCAAACTGTCCTCACATGTCACACAAAGACCTACAAAAAGAAATGTCACACAAAGACATACAAAAAAAAAGTCCTTAAAAGAGAAACTAAAGGTTGAAGACATAACAATAAATAAAATGACAAAACTTACTATGCACGGTGGTCTGATTGAGAATGGCCCACACAGGTTCATATTTTTGAATGACTGGTCCCCAGTTGGTGGAACTGTTTAGGAAGGATTAGGAAGTGTGACCTTGTGGGAGGAGGTGCGGTACTGGGGGTGGCCTTGGAGGTTTCAAAAGCCTGGCCATTGTTCTCTATCTTAGGCTTGTGGATTAGATGTAAGCTCCCAGCTACTGCTTCAGCATCATGCCTGCCTGTTACTATGTTACCCACCATGATGGTCATGGACTCATCCTCAAAAACTATAAGCACGTCCCCAGTTAAATGCTTTATTTGATAAGTCACCTTGATCTGGTGTCTCTTTGCAGCAATAGAAAAGTAACTACAGCACTATGCCAGAAATAAAAGTTATACACCTCCCAAAGATAATTAGGAAAAAAAGATTCCTAACCTTCATAACAGACTACCACCCTCGTCTTCCTGTTTTGCTCTGAACATCATCCAAAGATAAAAAGCAAATATTTAGGCCCCTCCATTGGGAATACTCCCAAAAGGGGGTGAAATGTGGTCTGAATAATTAGCCAAAAATAACCAGATGAACAGAACATAGCTAAGCTAAAGAGAAACATGGACAGGTGCCAAGGACAGAAGCAGCAAGGAGGAGGAAAAGGAGGAGTGGAAAAAAGGAGGAGGGAGAGACGAATACAAGGCTGTCTGTCTGTGCTGATGTGTGCGGAGCATGTGTGCGGTTTAGGTGATTGTTTTATTAAGAACGGGAATTCATATAGCTCAACAACAGCTTCGGTATTAAAACTATACAGATTTTTGCAAAGCTGGTAAGACTCTGAAAATACGTAAAAGACCATAGAAGTTGTAGCTCTGTGAGGGCTACAGAGACTGCAGCTTCTGTCTTTCCATTTCTTACAGTGTACGGTAGCACAACACTCACTCTACAAAGTAGCACCAGTAAGACATTTTGAATTTTTGAGAAAGTTGCATTGGTGGTTTTTGTTAATTTTTGAGATAGGATTTGTAAATTTTAAAAATCTGAGGTGATCAGTGTTAAGTACCTGTGAATGGTGGGCTCCCAACTACTTGGAAGATGGAGGCAGGAGACTAAGAGCATGAGGGTGGGGGATTATTAGCCCGGGCAACATAATGAGATTACTGTGTAGTGATATTATATTTGTGTTTTAACAAATAAAGCTTGCCTTTAGATCAGAGTACGGAGCTAAGCCACTAGAGGCCAGGGAGTGGTGGCTCACATCTTTAATCCCAGGACTCTGGAGACAATCTGTTATTTCAGCGCTACCTTGGGCTACACAAGATTGATCCAGTCTGAAAGAGAAACAGAGCTCACACAAAGGTGATCCCAACACTTAAAAAGGATCCCATGTCTTTAATCCCAGCACTAGGGAGGTGGAGACAGGAGTGATATGCCGAGCAGAGAGGAATATAAGGCTGGGGGAAACACGAGCTCAGTGCCGTCTGAGGCAGTAGTCTGGAGATGTGGTCTGAGGACAGGATCGCCCCTTTGGTCTGAGGATTCGGTAGAGGTAGAAGGTCTCTCTAGTGGCTGACTGCACTGCTTCTCTGATCTCTCAGCTTTCATCCCCTAATATCTGACTCTGGGTTTTTGTTAAGAACAATTAGAATTCGTGATATAACCTTGTTTTTAAACCACCAATAGCTCATCAGTTAAGAGCATTCACTGCCTTTTTAAAAAAAGAACTTTATGTGTATTGGTGTTTTGCCTGTATGTATATCAGTGTGAGGGTGAAGGATCCCCTGGAACTGGAGTTACAGATGTAAGCTGCCATGTGGGTACTGAGAATTGAACCTGGGTCCTTTGGAAGACCAGCCATTGCTCATACAACTTTGGAAAAGGACCCACATTTAGTCCCCAGCACCCACATTGGACTGTTCACAGCAACCTGTAACCAGCCCCAGGGGATTAGACTCCTCTGACCTCCAGATACTTGCTCTCACATACACATACTCATATCCCCTCAACACATATACATGCCATAAAGTCTTCAAAATTGTATAAAAAATCTGATTTACTTGACTGATCCCCTTCTTTTTTTTTTTTTTTTTTTTTTTAAAAAAAAAAGGTTGTAAACTGAGACTCTGATTTGGTTTTCCAGCTACCCAGACCCAAATAATCACACAAAAATTATATTAATTAAAACACTGTTTGGCCAATGGCTCAGGCATATTCCTGGCTAGTTCTTACAATTTAACACATTTCTATTAATCTGTGTATTGCCACTAGGCTGTGGCTTACCGATGCCGGCATGTTACTACTTTGGTGCTATATGGTGTGTGTCTCTTTGACTCTGCCTTCTCTCGATACATAGATCTCTTCCGATTTCCTGCCTGGCTTTACTCTAAGTCATTGACTGAAACAGCTTTATTCATCAACCAATAAAAGCAACACATATACAGAAGGACCTCCCACATCAGAAGGTTTCAGTCTGTGGCTCTATCTGGCCTGGAACTATGTATACCAGACTGGCCTTAAACTCAGAGATACACGTTCTCTGCCTCTGGAGTGGTAGGAATAAGGGCATTTACCACTATCCCCAGCCTATTCCTTTTATAACAACTATTTGGAAGGCTGGAGAGATGGCTCAGGAGATTAAGAGCATTTATTTTTGCAGAGAACAAGGGTTCGATTCCCAGAACCTACATGGTAGCTCACAAATGCTTGTAACTCCAGTTCCATCTTCTGGCCTCCCTCAGCACCAGGCATGCACAGATAGTACAGGCACTTATGTTGCCTACACATATGTGCAGGCAACACACTCATATGCATAAAAAATTAAAATTACATTGCCCCAAAACAAATGAGATTTATTAGACTATATTGTAAAGCTTAATAGTGAAAATTTTAGGGTTTTAACATTTGAAACTTGGACAGAACAGGAATGGTTCATTAAATCTGTGGTTCCCAAACTCAGGCACTGGTATGTAGAGAATTTTCATCATCAGTAATATCTGTCAATGTTTAGCTTACAATTCCATATGAGTTACTATTATCATTCCCATATCAGATGAGATGAAACACTGAGTTGCTCAAACCTACCCAGCTAATGATGGTTAAGACAAAACGTAAACTCTGCTAGTTTCAGAGTCTGGTTTTGCTCTTTTCCTCCCAAGTTTGGTTCTTGGATCTGGAAGGGGCCCCTGAATTAGTAATTATATCGTGGGTAAATCTGACGCCAAGTCAGTTTGGAAACCAACTTGTGAAATCTACTTTGCACAGATGGCTAGCTCCTTACCCAAGTCTTAGAAATAATAGTTCCTAAGACTGTCCAAGTGACTCAGTGCTCTTCCATTTTGAGGAGTCGTAAACATGCACTGGGCAGGCTTCAGTATTCGTCCAGCACGATGCTGAAGGAACTGGCAAACTTTAAGAAATAATCCCTGTCTTAAAGGCACGCCTGAGGGCACATACGGGAAGCTGGCAATGGGGTATTAAAAAACAGCTGCTTAAACCTAGAACTTGAGCTTTTCTGATTTACGAAAATATATTTTAATCGCATTGACTTTGGCCAGCTAAAGCCTTGTGAGACGTGGCTCGTCCTGAATGACACCAGGTTTGCTGAGACAGAGAAGATGAAGGGTGTTTTGAGCAGCAGTTACCATTGCATCTTTTGGTCTACCTGCTCAGAACAGATGTAATCTGGCTACAAAGGGGACACAGGTGAATGAACAAGTCCAGCCACTGAAGATGACAGAACTGGCAGTAGAAAATGAAGACTGGAGCCCGTGAGAGATGGGGAGTGAACTCGGCGGCACTAAACACTTGTATTTAAGGCCAAACCTGTTGGAGGAAACCCTCAAAGTTGATGCATGCAACTCTTTTTTTTTTTTTTTTTTTTTTTTGGTTTTTCGAGACAGGGTTTCTCTGCAGCTTTAGAGCCTGTCCTGGAGCTAGCTCTTGTAGACCAGGCTGGTCTCGAACTCACAGAGATCCGCCTGCCTCTGCCTCCCGAGTGCTGGGATTAAAGGCGTGCGCCACTACCGCCCGGCTGCAACTCTTATCTTGAGGTGGGAAATCACAGGAGCACGTACAGAACGAGACTGACGACACCAGATTAGAGAGTATGAAGAGGAGGTAAACTCTTATCTTTGAAAGCCAAAACATACACGGGACAAACCTACATCTTTTAATGTCCACCTTTATCATAGGTCTACAAAAGAAGCTACTAAATAAAGACATCTAAGTTTCTTTAGACTGAATTATTGAGGGGTTGCTCAAGACAAACGAAACGGTAACATAATTTAGGATACACATATAAAAACACTTCTAAAAATATTTAATAGATGACAAAAAGCTACAGATCAATAGAAGGGACTAAACACAGTAGCACGCCAGTGGGCCACTCCTTTGGAAAGGATCTGAAGCTGTGGACGTGGGACTGGCAGGTCGGCTGAGGATTTCTGCCCTGAAGTAGTACATTAGCATCTGCAGTGTTCTAGTTTGCTCAAAACAGGAAATTACACCAAAGACATCTTTAGCCCAGATGATGGGCTAACTGAAAAATCTTTCCTTGCTTGTTCCGGGAATCAGATGGGCAGATGTGAACCTGGACTTTAAAACAGCCGCCACTGACTAGGTGTGAGAGGTTCGCTAGCTTTCACCTGTGGCCAGGGTGGGGGGATGTTACCAAATTTACAACAGAATATCACAAACACAAGACAGCTGATTTCCAACGGACGCGATTATTCTAGATGTATAAAAACAATACTGTTTCATGCCCATCCCAGCTTGGAATCGCAAACTTCAACTGAATCCAGAAATTGAGCCTTACGGGGATTTTAATCTTTTTAATTCTTTTGGATCTCAAGAGGGAAGGAAGCCTACTTTAGTTTGGATGGAGAAAAATCTTAAAAGAGGGAGATAAACAAACGCACGGACATACACAGCACACACGGTATGTGGGCAAGCTGGTACTTTCGGCAGGGGGGGGGGGATCCCGAAGGCTGCGCTGATTTGGGGGCCGCCTGCCCATCTGACTTTCTCATCTGGCGGTCGGGGATCCCGCCTCCGGTTCACCTCCAGGACCGGTGGTGTTGCGGTCGGTCCGCGGCAGCTCCCGGGAGATGCGCGCAGCCGAGGGGCAGGGGGCGTCGGAGCCCCCCTCTCCCACAGCCGCTTCCGGAAGTTTCTGTGGCCAGAGCCCCCAACCTCAGCTCAGCCCCCCACGAGGAGTCCGAAGTGGCGGGAAAGCCGAGACTGGAGAGGCCGCCCCGACGCGAGGGCGGCGGGAAAACCTGGCGGAGGATCCGGCGCGTCCGGCAGGGCCCGGCTCGGCGTTCGGGAAGCAGGGGCCATGGGTCGCAGGTAGAAATGCCCGCACCAAGCGGGGCCTCGCCACGGAGGGGCGGCCGGGGCCGGCGGGCGGGCGGGCGGGCGGGCGGGCGGGCGGGCGGTTTCCGTGCCCCTCCCGCGCCGCCGCTGGCCGGGCGATGGCGGCGACGGTTTCTCGGCTCCCCCGCCCCGGACGCCGATGGCGGTGCGTTCCGGCCCTCCCTCCCCCACAGCTTCGCCCCGCGGTCGCCAGAGCCGGTGAAGCCGGGAGGGCGGGGAGCGGCGGAGGGACGGCGAGAGGGCGGAGGTTGCGTGGTGCAGGCGGCGGCGGCGGCGGCGGCGGCGGGAGGAGGAGGAGGGCCGGCAGGCGGGCAGGGGAGGAGGAGGAGGAGCGGGCGCCGTGTCGCACGCAGCTCCAGGCGGGGCAGCCCGGGCGCTGAGGGACGCGGCCAGACCTCGGCGGGCCCCGCGAGCACTGCACGCCGTCGCCCGAGCGTCGGGGGGCGCCCGGAGATGCGGGTGAGTAAGCGGCTCGGGCCGCGGCGGCGGGAGGCAGCGCAGGCCCCGGCGGAGCCGCGGCGTCGCAGTGACTCGGGCCGCGGCGGCCGAGCCCGGGCTGCCGGCGAGGCCTGAGGCGCCGCGCCGCGCCGCGCCGCGGCCGGGCGGAATGGCGTCCGGGCCAGGGAAGTCGTGGGCGGAGGACGCCGAGGGCGGAGCGGGGCCGGCAGGCCTGGCCTGAGTCACCCGGCCGGCCGGGCTCGGCCTGGGCCAGGCCCCGGCTACGCACTGGGAAAAAGCCGGACTCGGTGCGGCCTGTGGCGCCGGCCTCCGCACCTCACGCGCCACCCGCCCCTCCCTTCCCCTCGGCCCTGCGGGTTCCGCTCGGCCGGGGCGCCGGAGAACCGGGGGGCTCGCATTGTTGCGACGGTGCGGGGCCTGATTATTGGGTAACAGTGGGGCCCGGGGCTCCGTTGTCTCCGTGAGCGTGGCCGGGCGGGCGCGCAGGGATGCGGGTGTGCTTTTCCAAACGCACGGAGCCCCGGCGCGTCCGCCAGCCCTCTCGAGTCGGGCTGGGCCCAGCGCGGCGGCCTTGGCGCGCCCCCGGGCCCGGCGGGAGCGCGCGCTCTGACCCCCAAAGGTAACCGGGCGCCGGGCCAGGCGGACCGAGTCGGGGGCCCGTGGCCCGTGGCCCGTGGCTCACGCTCCTGTATTCTTAAGTCCCGCGTGGCCCTGAAAGCCCCCTCTTCCTGTCACCTGTGCACTGTGAGACACACGAGCTAATTCAGAAAGCAAGGAACGCACGCTCACTCGTTCCTTGAGCCTGATCTCCGAAGTTAAGGGAGCCAGAAAGATTTCCCCTTACCGACGAGGTCACTGTCAGTGCTTGTAGAGTTAGTTCGCAGTCGTTGGGGGTCTGTGGTAAGGACACCTACTGAAACGCAGTCAAGTTGTTCAAGCGGTTTTAGTCGCTCTGTGTGTACTTACTCTTTGCTTGGAGGAGCGATAAAACAGCCTAAAGCTAAGTGTGGAGTAAATGATCACTGTTTTAGAAAGGCGCTTATTGGGGTGACAGAAGAAGAACTAACCTTTTAAGTTTCTAGGACCTAAACCTCACACACTGAAGAAGAGAGTGTAGTTTAAGAAAATAAGTATATGAGGGTTTTTTTTCTCTGTTTGAAAAGGTTTCAAGCTGTTATTTAATTTTTACTTAAAACCTGTATTTATTGCTTCCCATAGTAAGTTGAAAAAGTTACATCTCATTTTAAATTCTGAGTATGCAAACACAAAACTGGCTTGTTTTATCTTCTATTATGCCCATTTTTGGAGGTTTTGGAGGAGCACTTACAAAACCTGGGAGAAAAGGCTGAAGTACTTTCTAAAAATGTTAACCTCTTCCCTTTTCCCCTCATTGGTATCTTCTTTAAAAAACTATTTTGCCAAAAAGCCAACCAACTTTAGATGTGCTAGGATGCTTCATCAGTTTGTAAAATGTCTTTCCTGAGCCTGGTAGGTGTGGCCCAAATTCCTACATGCTGCATACATTTGAGCTGATTTGGCCAGGTGTCTTTAGACACTGTGGAGTGTTCTTGGGAACTCCTCCTCCTTGTTGCTCTATTTAATTTTGCCAGTGCAGGCTTATTTCCCATACATTTTGACTATGAGATCATTGAAGACAAGGGAGTAAGTCCTTTGTTTCCCTCAACATAGAACATGATCTTGGTGGTACCTTGAATAATTTTTTTGAACTAACTAAATTAATCCTAGGGTTTTACTACTCCCCCTAATTTTGGCTGCAGAAAACTTAGTCATGACTGCTGTTGAGCTGGGTAAGAGTGCAAACTTTATTATTACGTTGCCTCTTTAGAATGAAATTGCCATCTTTGTGTCTCCTCCTCCGCCTTCATAGCTAGTTACTATGTCCTAGGGAAAAATGTTGAGGGTTTCTTTAGTTGTGGAAATCCAAATAGTGTGAAGTAAATCTAGTTCAAGGGGTCAATATTTAGACTTTTTGTGTTATTAATTGAAACAAACTTGTTTTATCTCTTTGCCTTTGATGTAGAGCAGGTTAGTATTTAAGGCTGTTTCATACTTGGAAGATAGGCCAGCCCAGTTGTACCAGAAGTTTCTATGAGAAGACGAAGGGCATCATGCCCTCATTTCCGTATGGAAGCTGAAGTTAAAGTGAGCTTTAGTCAACGTTACTTGGTATTCTTCAGATTTAATTTGTTAGACCCCCCCCAAAAAAATCATTAGTTCCTTGCAGTTTGAGCCCTACGTAAGCCCCAATGCACAGTCTTTCTACCCTTACCAGTGAAATAATGTGAACTGTCTTTGAGGATTAGTGGTTTCGTTTTGAAATTATCTTTTAGATATCCCTAGAGAAAAAGCTGTTAGCCATCTATTTTAAGGGACAGCTCTAAATTCATTTTTTTTAATGTGTGTAAGCACGCATGCTTCATGTGCACAGCGCACGTGTGGAAGCCGGAAGACAGACTGCAGTAGTCTGCTCTCTATCTTTTGGGCCCCAGAGACCAAACTCAATTCCTAAGACTTGGCAGCAAGTACCTAAGGTGGTTTTTAATCCCGTAAACTATGTGAATTCCATGAGAATGTCTTAACTTTTAAACACAGGCAGTGGGCATTGGAGAACTACCTTGTAGAACATAACATACCATTTGTGTATGACCACCAGAGTTATAAAAAGTCCGAGTTTGATTGTATTTACTTTTTCCTTTGGGAAGCCTGGACAGAAGAAAGATATTCTGCTCTCCGTTTTCCCTTACGCTTCAGCTTGATTGCAGTTCTGTTCTGTTTTGGGTGATCTCCGTGTCTCTTTCTTTACTTCTTACCACTTGTCAGCTCGGGCATCTCCATCTCAGGAAAGCTGCCATGCTGTCTAGGAGCTTCCCCTGGTCCTCATGATGTCCTGTCTGTGGTATGATCAGTGCTTAACCTTCTAATGACACTTGGTGGTTTCTTCCACTAAACTGACCCTTACCCAGGGACAGGGTGGAACAAATCTGACCTTAGTACCTAGCACAATGCTCATGCCAATATTCATGTACATCCTTCCATTTCTGCAAAGCCCTGTGAAGTGTAAGTACTGACATTTAACCTTCCTTGTAGAAAAAAGGTTCCTGGACCTAGTAGTTTCTATCAAGGCTAAGAAGATGTAATGCCCCACCCAGGTGGGAGGTTAGAGCAAGATGGTAATCCCGGAGCTTACCATTAATTTTTACCAAGGGCTCACCCTGAAAGTCTGATGTATATGAAATAGAGGAAGATTAGTAGAGGCTAAAGTGAGAGCATCTTTAAGTGTTGATGTCTGACCTTTACAACAGAATGCATCATACCTTACTATGGTTGGCTCCCAGGAATGAGTTTATTCTTCCTGGTTCTTCGGAAAACACTGGAGAGTACTTAGGCACTGCTGTTGTAGGCAGGGGCGGTTGTGGGACTTCGGGGCTGTTGTAAGTTGGGTGTGATGTTCTGACTCACTGGCCTTGCAGAAATTCTTAAAACCAGTTAATAAGCTACATTTTTTTAAAGGCCTGTGTCCAAAAATACTTTAGAAAACAGGCTGTCAATAACTCTGTATAAAGTATATGCTGGTATAAGTAATTAAAGTTGTAAAATGGTGATTTTAGGTGAACTTGTATGCTTTTAAAATATTTTTTAGAAAAAAAATTAGTAACCAAAAAAATAACAATTTCAAGTCTCAGGTGGAGAAACTTAAATAATACCATAATACCATAGTACCAAAAATACAGACTTTAAAGAAGACAGTACAGTTACTTCAGAATTATAAAACTTCCTTATGATAAACAGAATAAACGGCAAATCACAAACAAAAATGTTTTTACAAGCAAATTTATTTTTTAGACTATCAAAGAGAGCTTGTAAACTAATGGAAAAGAAAGATTTCTTCACATGGAAAAAAAAAAAGACAAACTAGGGTAGAAAACCAAGAAGTCTTCAGCTTCACCAGAAGTGGGCATCTGAGCTGTTTTCAAATAAGCCACTTCTGTTGAGAAGGTGGAGAAGTATGCCTACTTGTTGATAGAAAGAGTATAAGTAAATATAATTTAAAATATATTTTCCTGTATGGATGTTTTCAGGCATATATATGTGTATGTACCATATGTGTGCCTGGTGCCCAGAGAGAGACCTGGTGACCACAGAGGCTAGAAGAGAGCACTGGATCTCTTAGAACTGGTTACAAGCCATTGTGTTGGTGCTGGAAACTGATCCGACAGCTCAGGAAATGCTCTTAACTGCTGAGCCATCTCTTCAGCCCCAACTAAATACAATTTTTCAAGAACAAGCTGTGTAACAGAAACTTTTGAAATGATGAAAAATTTGCTATAACTTGCCTAATTTTATGTTTTTTATTAATATAAAAGTGGTAATAGACTAATGACCTCCCATGTGACTTGATGTGCGCACACACACACACCCGGAAAGAGTTTCTCTGTAGCTTTTGACTGTCATGGAAGTTGCTCTGTAGACCGGGCTGGCCTGGAACTCATAGAGATCTGCCTGCCTCTGCCTCTCAAGTGCTAGAATTACAGGTGTGTGCCATCAACCGCCTGGCTTAATGCCTTCTTATTGTGCATTAATTTTCAGTTTGGGGTTATTGTGGATAACTATTTGAGCATGCTTAAGGTAAATCTTTGCATTTTTGTAATACTGTATTGAGTACTAAAGTACAAAAATAATAATAATTAATATGTAATATATAGTTTGTTGCGTGAGTATGTATTTTTGGAAGATAACTGCATGTTAATAGTGATTATCTTTAAGAAGTGGTTCATTATAGTTTTTTGTGCTTATTTTTATAGTGCAAATAGACAGCTAAAAATGTAATATAGTAGATTGGTTCTTCTTGGAATCTTTGGGGCCAAGGTGCTGGGAATGGAACCCAGGGGAGCCTCAAACTCTGTGCTAAGCAAGTCCTCCACCACTGAGTTTCATTCCCAGCACAGATAATTTTCAAAAGCATAAATCTTAAGAAAATAGTAATTGAAGAGCCACTGCCAAGGAAGATCATTTTGCTTATTCAGTGCAGAAATGAGTTGGTATTTGAGTTCCCTGCCCCTCCTTTCCATGCGTTAATGAGTAGGTTAATGAGTAGCCTGATTCTTTGGTTAGGTTTTCTGTCTTTTGTTCTCATTCATTCCCTTTTATCATCATCCTTCACATGCCCCAGATCCCTTCCATTAAACTGTCTTAATCTCATGAAGCTCACCGTGTTTGGTATCTTATTGTTTATTTAAAAGAGCCTTCATAGTGGATGTTTCCTTTTTTATTTCCCCTTTTAAAAAAAAGCGTGTCTACACAAGTATGCACATAGGCATGCGGTAGCCTATGTGGACGTCAGGACAAACTCATAGCACTCATTTCTTTTCTTCTACCTTGTGGTTCTTGTGATCAAGCTTAGGTCACCAGGCCTGGAGGCAGCTGCCTTTCTCTGCTGAGCCATCTGGACAGCTATCTGAGTTTTCCTTTTTCTTGGTGATAACTGAACATTCCATCCTGTTTTGCTTAGTTCATAACTCCTAATAATAGTAGATACATTTTTAAGTTGAATGTTGAAACTATAATACCTTCATGAATAGTAATAAACCTAACTAAAAGCTGGGGAAAATTACTTGACACAGTTTATGCTTTGGAAAACTGAAAGTTCTGTTTTTATCAGTTATCTAAAAAAAGATACTCTAAATTAGCAATAATTGTGGGGATTAAGAGAAGATAGGTACACAGAAATGTGCATAAAATGCGTAGATACTGTCACCAGGTATCAAGGGGGAAACTAAAATAGTTATTTGTACCTGATAGGCATCTTAAACTCACAATGTGCAGAAAAGATGAGAACTTAGATCTTCCTTCCTGGGAGTTGGAAAGAGGCTTGCTCTGGTCAGTCTAGAAGGAAAGGTTTGGAATCCTGCATGAGCTTGAGCTTGATAAGCCATGGAGCAGACAGACTCCTAAGTCCTAAATGGAATCTTAGGAATGGGTGCAGATGCCAGGCTTACCTTTGGGAAGTGTAAGAGTGGTTTGGGAGAGAGACCGAAGGGAGTACAGGATGACAGACTCCTCCCATCTTAAAGATTAATAAAAGTCTTTAAGTGCTTTACTTACAGGTTAATGTTACAGGAACACTGGTGTTCAGCGCTAAGTTTGTGCCAAAGACTTGCTGAATATGTTCTTTTTGACTTACTGGTTGCTGCTTCTCAGCTTTTTCCTTCTTGCAAATGCCTTACATGGAAGAAGTCCATCTTTGCTGTCCTGGTTGATACTAGACTTTGGCGCATATCACAGAAATGATGCTATTCATCAGCTAGTCTACTGAAATTCAACTTGAATGCTTTTTATGTGATAGGATGCTTTGGGTATAATTGACTTGGCTATTTGCACTATTTGAGAAGGGTTAGGAGGTATGGCTTTGTTGGAGTAGGTATGGCCTTGGAGGAAGTGTATTGCTACTGGGAGTAAGCTACGAGGTTTCAAAAGCCCGTACTAGAACCAGGTGCTCGCTCGCGCGCGCGCTCTCTCTCTCTCTCTCGCTCTCTCGCTCTCTCTCTCTCTCTCTCTCTCTCTCTCTCTCTCTCTCTCTCTCACTTGCTCGCTCTCTGTCTCTCTTGCTCTGTCTCTCTTGCTCTGTCTCTGTCTCTTGTCTGTCTGCCTGTGGATCAAGATGTAGCTCTTAGGTACTTCTCCCTCACCACTCCTGCCTTCTACCATGCTCCCTGACATAATGATAAATGGACTAAACCTCTGAAACTGTAAGCAAGCCCCCCAGTTAAAGGCTTTATTGTGTAAGAGTTGCCTTTGTCATGGTGACTCTTCACAGCAATAGAACAGTGACTAAGACAATATATGTCTGCCATGTATATGCCTGGTTTAGAGGAGGCCAGGAGAGCATGTCAGATTCCCTGGAACTGGAGTTAACAGCTGTTTGTGAGCCACCATGTGAGTGCTGGGGACTGGGCTTGAGTCCTGGAAGAGCAACAAATCCTCTTAACTGCTGAGCCATCTCTTCAGCCCTTTTTCTGTTTTTAATTTATGAGATCTCTTTGGCTATTCCAAAGTTGTAATTTATTTTGATCCTAATATTTATAATGAATAGACTCATTCTACCTGTTAACTGTTTTTCAGAATTAAAAAATTCTTCTGTGTGTGTGTGTCTGTCTGCATGCACAAGGGCATAGCACACACGTAAAGGTTAGAGGACAACTTCGAGGAGTTGGTTTTCTCTTTCCACCGTGTGGACTTGAAGATCTAACTCAGATCATCAGGCAAGTACCTTCCTCTGCTGAGACATCTCACCAGTACCTCATATATAAAATTATAGTGCTGTTAAAACTATGGGAGAAGCCGGGCGGTGGTGGTGCACACTTTTAATCCCAGCCCTCGGGAGGCAGAGGCAGGCAGATCTCTGTCAGTTCAAGACCAGACTGGTCTAGTTCCAAGACAGGCTCCAAAGCTACAGAGAAACCCTGTCTCGAAAAACAAAAACAACAACAACAAAAAAAAGCTATGGGAGAAAATCTGGATTTTGTAATTTCAGTGTTCCTTAACTTAAAAAGTGTATTTTCACCTGAAAACATGAATAATGGCTTTCAAAATAAGCTACTGGAAGATAAGCTTAGAAATCTTTCTTGAGCAATACCCCAATAAGTGAAGCAAGTTATGTGACAGTAAAATTATTACACCATGGTAGTTTTGTTATTAGGTGTATTGGGGTCTTGGATGTGTTAGGCAAATGGCTATTGAGCTGTAATTTATCTCTAGCCCTTTTGGATTTTTTTCCCTTCTGTTTTGACAAGATCTCTAGAAGTTGTCTGGGTTGGCCTTGAACTATCTGCAAGCTTAGGTTGGCCTTAGATTTGGGAACTTTTGCCTGGCTGCCTTAGTAGCTGGAATTATAGGTCTATGTTATTAGTTCCAATCATCAGCGTTTAAACAAGTGCAGCAGTGAGGACAGTGTGTGGCTCTGTACAACACCAGTTACAGCTGGTGTAAGGATAGACGATATGAACATCTCTGCATGGAGACAGCAGGGTTCTTTAGTGGTTTTTAGTACTGGGGATTGAATCTAGGGCCAGACTCAATTATTGCAGATAAGCTGCTAATGTGTCTCTTCTGCCCCTTAACACTTCTTGTAATGGCAGCCTCTGGAGAGCCTTAGGTGGGAGGGGCATTGGAGCCAGGAGGATAGGTCAATCTGGGTCCAGATGTGAAGGCAAAAGCTAGAAACCCTAGTAACCACTCTTATATTTTGAAAAAAAAGAGAAAGTTATGCAAGTTGTGAAGATGATTTTGTTATTGAGAAGAAAGCCACACATCTTGATTGGGAGCAGACAGTTCAAGAAAAATCTCCAGCATGTACAAAGTGCTGGAGGCTTATCTGTTTGAAAACCATCTTCTAAGGGGAAGTTAATATTGCAGGATGTGAGAGATCATTCCAAAAGCAAACAAAACCCAAAGCAAGTGGATGGCATTAGAGGAACCCCTAAGGTTGGTCTCTAGAATGCACATACATGTGCACACATGCTTGCACATGAATGCATACACCTACACATGGACGGGATGACTTTTTGTGAAGGCAGCATGACCATACGCCCAGAACAGGGGTGGCAACAGGAGGTGACATCGAGCTTACTCTTTACTCTTGGGTGCTTCCAGGATTTCTCTTCATGTCGAGGATCTCATGAGAATGGAGCATGCACTTAACCCCTCATTTCTTTGTTTGGGGTCAGTACAGTAGTAAACTGTCTTCAAATCAAACAGTGTAAAACTCTGGGACTGGTGTGAAGATCTAGAACTTCTGCTACACAGCAGGCCAGTGTAGGAAGATGGTGGATCAGGTTAGCCCTGGCAACCTAGTGACCTGCCTCCAAGTGAGAGGTAAGGATGCAGCCGTGCGATACAGTGCTTGCCTAGTGTTCATGACCCCCCCCCCCAAAATGAAAGAATTGAAATAAAAGAAGTGCATGTTTCTCTTCAGCTAATTTGTATAGTGGAGTAGGAGGAAGTATGCTTGAATGTTAGCTTAACTAAGGAGATCCCTGATGAGTTTTCAACTCAGGGCATCTGAGTTATTTTAGAATAGAAGAAAGGAGAGGGGTTGTTGTTCTGTCTTTTATTGAAAACCCTGATGAGCTGATGAATAGCTGCATGTTCTCATGATATACCACATTCAAACTCTTCTTATTGAGCAGGTAGTTTTTCAGGCCTTAGTACTCACTGACCACAGGACAAAGTGGTCACTGTGCACATGAAACAGTTGGAAATTGACTGAGTAGGCTATGGGAGCTGTGAGTTAAAGTAGATTTCATGGCCTCAGTCACGGCATACTACATCTTAGCCAAAGAGTTCTCATGCAAAGCCTCAGAGAAAGAGACAAGGGACCATTATCGTACACTTTTGCTGGGAACACTTCGGTGTGAGTTTGGGGACACTACTGCCCCCATATCAGAGGTATTGGGAAATTTACAGGCAGCATTTATTTACTTCATTTTGACTGGAAAACTAGTATTGTCTCCCTATAGACAACGAAAGAGGCTCAGCAGTGAAGAGATCTCTAGTGAGTTGTGGAGTGAGGATTTCAAGTACCAAAAATGCATACATGTTTGCCTCAAAATATCCTTGTAGTGTTTCTGTAGTACAGCAAGCATCTGAAATGCTTAAAATCAGGAACTTTTTGAGGACCAGCTCAATACTCCAAGTGGGAAATTCCACACCAAATTTTATGTGACTTGCCACTGTCAAAAAATGCTCAATGAGTTTACCTCCATTTCAGCCTCTGTTTAGTAAAGTATGTGTAGAATATAAATGAAGTTGATGTTTAGATTTGAATTGCATATCCAAGATATCTTATATGTGCCTATGACATTCCAAAGTCTAGAAGAGAAAAAAAACTCTTCTGGTTCTGAGCATTTGGATAAGGAATACTCCATCTGTAATACATACCTTGTTAGGTCCTATGAAGTTCATTTGTTTCCTTTGTTAGTCTTTAAAAAATAGTCCCAGTTGCTATTTACTAAATCGATTTCCTGATCTATACAGGAATAATGGATTATAACTCCTAGTTTGAACAATATGTATGCGATAGGTGGATGATGGGAAAAATACAATTCCATTTTTTCTTATTTTAAAGGAAAATGCTTAGCAAAAAAATACATAATATTACCAGTATATATTTTTGAAGAAATAAGATTCAACTAGATTATTAAGGGAAAGTATTGCCCTGAAAATGAAAATTGGAATTTAGTTCTTAGTAGTTAAAACTAGACTATTTGGGGGCTGATGAGATGTCTTAGCACAGGTAAAAGTGCCTGCAACCAAGCCTGACCACCTGAGGTTGAACGTGTGGGAGAAGAGAACCAACACCTGCAGACTGTCCTCTGACCTTCTCCCTCCCCCACCTCTGTCTCTCAAGCTTCCTTCCCCCACAAGTAAATAAATATAATTTTTTTAAAAACCCTATATTTTAAACTAGATTTTGACAGGTCAGTTCCATATGTGCTTCTATTTCCTGGCAAATTTTCAAGTTTTCTAAGTGCTCATGATATTCTCTTGGAGTCATAATAATTAAAGTAGAAAGGGTACAGAGGTTGGCTGAGCTAAACTTCAATATGAAGTAATTTTAGTACTTTTAATGCTTTATGGATATTTAGGCTTAATAGAGATAGTCTTCTAATAATTGTTCTGGTACCAGTTCTAAGAGAACAAAAATTATTTACTAATTGCCAGATGTTCATTCCTGTGAGAAAATTCTATACTTTGGTATCTGAGATTTCCTGTAGTTGAAAACACGTTTGAGAAAATTACTGTAAATATTTATATTCTACAATCAGAATAAGAACAAGAATGATCAAAAGGAGAAGGCTGCTGGATTCATTTTGTAAAAATTTGAGGATCTGGTTCCCGAGCTTAGCTAGCTTTCAGAGAGTGGTGGGAACAGGACGGAACTGTGAAGTTCAAAATACAAATGTTTGCTCTTGACCTCCCCCAGGATTGGGGGTTATGGTCTTCTTTCTTAACTTATACCATCAGTTTTATAGTTGTACAGCTTATTTAAATAACTGTCTCCCAAATTTTTAAATGGTTTATTTTTATGAGTACTTGTCCATGTGTGTGTATTTGTGTGTCGTGTGTGCTAGGTGGCAGTGGCCAGAAGAAAGTGATGAATCCCTTGGAACTGGAGTTAGAAGGTTTTGAGTCAGGATGTGGGAGCTGAGCATGGTCCTCTGCAGAGTGTCTGCAGAGTGTCAGCTGTGTCGTCACAGGAGTTAGAGTGCGTAGCTAACCAGTATTGCTAGGACATCTGCATTGTGCCAGATGCTGTGAGTGCTGAAGATTGAGCTGTCAACCAAGTACCAGCTCCAGCCATAGAACCATGGGCCTGTGGATCAGTGGTTTTGCTCTTGAAACCTCTAAGAGGGTGAGATTTTCTGTTTACAGATAATCATTATATATACACATGTCAAATTGATGTTTCTGTGGTCACCATAGAAACAAATCTCTGGCACATCTCTGAGGAATTATCTAGAGTAGGTTGGGATGGGCAGTACCATTCCTCCAGCTAGAATCCTGAACTCAATAAAAAGAAAAAAAGCTACCTGAGCATAGTCTTTCATCAGCTTCTGCTTCCTGACTGTGGATACAATGTGGTCAGCTGCCTTATACTCCTGCCACCGAACCTTCCCCTTCACGATGGACTGTACCCTTAAAGTGATACGAAATAAAGCCTTCCTCCCTTAAGTTCTGTTGTCAGGGTATTTTATTGCAGCAATAGAAAAAGTAAATATACATTTTCCATTTTTATAATAACAGTTACAAATGTAAAACCTACTTAGTAAAGCATTGATTACCCAAATAGCAATGACTATTAAGAAAATAAGTATAACATTTACTATTAAATGGTATCTTTTGTTTTCTGTCTTGTTGTCTGTGTTTCTCAAGTGCAATATACAAATCAACAATGAACTTCTAGTCTCCTTTTTAAGGAAAGTTTTGCAAATACTACATGAATAAGTTCTTTGACTTGACCTTGTTTTTAATGGATTGTAACTCTTTTCTAGTAAATGCATATGATTTAGAAGCTCATGGGTTTTAAGGAACGTCTTCTGCCACTCTGGGTTTTAGAAGGAAGAAAGCAGTCATTTGCTGGGAGGGTTCCTACTATGTCCCAGCTACATTTCTACCTAGAGTGTCTTAATCTTTACAACAGTTCTGAGAATCTGGCCTTTCACTTCCCTCCTTCACCTTGTCGAGGTGAAACTTTTTTATATTTATGACATACAGTAAGATAGCTGTTCTTTGCCTTTTTGGTAGCAGGGTTGGAGGGCAGGGCCTAGACCTGAGCTCTTACTGCTGAGATATTATACTTCTGGTCCCCTAAATGCTATTAGATGATGAGATCAAACTATAAATAATTTCAGTAACCTCACATATTTATCCTTTTGCAAGAACCTTCAGGATTTCTCCTTAGCATTTCTCTTTTTTTACTTTCCAGCATGTATACCATATACAATGTTATTAACTATAGGCACTATACTGTTCAGTAGCTCTCCAGAGCTTATGCATCTGATAAAACTAAACTGAATCCCCTGAACAATGCTCCCAATGCCCTGTATTTATTTTTTAAGGATTATTTTAACATGAATGAACACAGTTCAGACTGTCAGTATGGAACAGGGTCAGTCAGTTGGGTACTCCTGACTTCTAGGTGAATGCGCTAGTCACAAGTTAGTCACACTTAACGTTTTGCTTTGTTTATTTCTTCTAGGTAGCAATTGGTTTGTTCATTCAATGCTATCTGGTGGTGAGCTGAGTTGGGGGTTATAGTGTTGAGGTTGCCAAAAGGCCTTGTTTAAAGGAGTAGAAGGCAGACACAAACATGCTGCAGCAGACGGTGGTCTGCTTGGTATCTGGTTGTGAATCCATGGTCACATAAATTCAGTCTGAGACATGCGGAAAGGGTGGATTATGTTTTTGAGTAAGGTATGTGATTTAATTTTGGTAATTGAGGCATGATAGTTGTCATATCTGCCCAGACATTTGTAAGTTAGACTTGCATTCTAGCTTCAGAAGTCAACTCATTCTAGTGTAATAAGGAGTGGGGAAAAGCTCTCCCAGCTGAGGTGTCCTGGGGATCCAACTGTGACAGCAGGATCAGGAAAGGCAGTGCCTGTGTGTTAGCAACAGAGTCCTCCATCTCTTCTCACAATTGTTTTGAGTGCGCTGGTTTCCTTGCTTCCCCTCTAGTAGAGACCCCTGCCTGCCCCATGATGTTGGGGGTACAAAGCACTCTACCACCGGCTCTTCATCTGGAGCAACATTTTTTAAGGTTCCCAATCTCTACACACTGTGTTAAGTCAATGACTTTCAAAATGCATCTTTTCGTTGATAGGTGTTCAGCCTTTTTGCTGTTGCCCTTATTACATTAACTCTTCTCCTTTGGTCTGTATTTCGGGTTTTCTGTGTCCAGTGAGACAGAAGAGCCTATGTCTCAGTGGCTGTTATAAGTGCCAGTCCCCATCTCTCCTTTTTTATACTTTGAGGATATTATCCAGACTGATGCCTGTACTTGTATATTTCTGCTTATTTCTTGAGGTATGGTTTCCTTTGAGCTTGAGTTTTGTGTTTTATTCTTTTACACCTACATTTAACATTTATCAGGGGGCAGGCATGCACATCATAACACACTGGAGGTCAGAGGGCAGCTTTCAGGAATTGGCTCTCTCCCTTCATCATAAGAGCACAGGTGGCCAAATTTAGGTCATCATGCTTACACAAGGACCTTGACCCACTGAGCCATCTCACTGGCCAGGGCTTATAATTTTAAAAACTGTCCACTTGGGCATTTTCATTTTTGTGGTTTTTTTCAAAGTTAATATATGTAAAATTAAACCCTCTTATCTCCCTTCTCAAGTCATGCTCCTTCACATAACTTATTAGCCATATGCCGTTGTTTCAGACTTCTTTACTTTTGAGGTCTTATAGCATAAAAACTTTTAAATTAAGTGTTGAATTTAGTGCCTAAGTTTCACAGAAACCTGCTGATAGGTGTCTAGCTGATCATTTAGCGTGTCTAGTTGTGAAGTAACACACTTTTGAACTCCATGTTTGTTTACAATACGTTGTTAGGTGATTGCCTAAACAGGGAACCGTTGGCTGAGATCATACAGGCAGCTATGTTTTTACCGCTCTTACAGTATACATTTTTAATTTAATTTTAAAATTTATGTGTATAGGTGTTTTGCCTGCATGTATGTGTGTGCACCACAGTTGTACCTGGTGCTTGAGGAGGTTAGAAAGGGTGTTGGGTCCCCTGGGACTGAAGTTTTACATGGTTATGAGCTACCATATGGGTTCTGGGAATGAAACTCAGGTCCTATGAAAGAACAGTTAGTACTCTTAATTACTGAACTATCTCTCCAACCCAATTTTTGTGTTTTTGTTTTGTTTTGTTTTGCTTTTGGACCATGAGGATGTTCAAATTTAACAGACCTGTCCATCTGAGGCTTAACATTTACTTCCCATTTAAAAGCTAATGAGTGGATTTTTAACTACTGTAGTCTCAGGAGTGGTGGGTATAAATGGTACTGGCAGTAACTGTCACCGGACAATGAAAATCACTGCAATTTCTTTGCCTGCCTGCCTGCCTTCCTTTCTTCTTTTCTTCCTTCATTTCTTTCATTCTTTTTTGTTTTTTGTTTTCAAACAGGATTTCTCTCTAGTTGGCTGTCCTGGAACTCACTCTGTATACAAGGCTTCAAACTCACAGAGATCCGCCTGCCTCTGTGTCCTGAGTTCTGGGGTTAAAGGCGTGTGCCGCCACCACCACCACCTGACTTTTAATTCAGTTTCTTACTGAAGAAGAGCACTGGAAAATGCTCTGCTCTATTGCTAGCATTCATGATCAGGGGATTATCACATTTCAGACAAGCTAGTGAAAATAAAGATGTCTTTTTCTTTCATCATTCACAGTGTCCCTGGATTTATCCGTGTATGAGTGTGCGAGGGTACAAGTGTGTTCACATGGAAGTCAGAGGATTGCTTTCAGGGATCAGTTCTCTCTTTCCCGGAACTCCCATCAGGATCTGGCTTTCACATAATCACTTTACCACTGAACTCCTTCAGCAGCCTAATCAGCCTAATGCCCCCGAGTGCTACCCACATAGCCCATGGAGGTCTCTCACGTCACCTAGCTTCCCTCCAGTGCCCTTCCTCCTTTGAAGATAGCTATTTCTTATTTTTAATTTACCTTCCCCAAAACAAATATACTTAATGTCTGTTGATATTTGCTTTTACCCATACACAGATGGTCTCTCACTTTCTTTGATCAGCTAATGTCTGCTGAGAAATCCTGTGTAGTCGGTACCCAGAGGCCCTCCTCATTCCTTTGCATAATTGCACAGGCCACCAAGGTGGACATAATAAACTTAGGTCTTCTTGTCCTCTGTTGGTGGAGTTTTTTGACCAATTACTAGTATTTTGCAGTGACCAAACTTGAATTTACAACTTCTTGTGACTTTGGCCTATTTATTTGTGGGAAAGATTCCTAGAAGTGGATTTCAGGGTGAAAGGGTAAATGTTTCTATTTTTAAGGGGAAAAAAAGCCAACATGTATCAATGAACAGTTCTATGAGTTATAACTAGGTTGATTTTTTTAAAAAGATTTTTATTATTTCAAATTTTGTGTATATAGGGAGAGGTATGTGCATGTGTGTGCATATAGGTTACCATCAAATCCAGAAAAGACATTGTCAGATCGGGAGTTTAAGTTACAAGTAGTTGTGAGCTGCCTGACATTTGTGCTGGGAACTCTGGTCCTCTACAAGAGCCCCAAATACTCCTAACAGCGGAGCCCTCTTTCCAGCCCCTTGAATTTTAATAATGTTATTGTCTGTCCTGGAATGGAGGTTTGCAAGTACAAATCTGAGGCAGCTGTTGCCATCTTCCCTCTTTCCCTCTTTGTGGCACTCCTACACAGTCGGGTCATTGACTATTATAATTCTTACTTTGAATTGTCTTTCTCATCTGGCCTTTGTTTTCCATTGCTGTTGTGGGTATTGAGCCATTCACTATCTCAGTTCAAGTTCCTATTAGGACACTGCTTGTGTCCTCCTCAGGGTAAAGTTCACAAGTTGCCAGACTAACATTTATAAACTCAGGTTAGTAGAACTCTTTTCTGCTCATAGCTACAGACTAAAGTTGGCCTGTGTACACTTGGCACAAATGTGCCCTCCTTGCCTCTCAAGCTTTTTGTACACATTTTCCTCAATCTTGCCTGCTTTTTGGGGGGCTAGGGGGCGTTTGAGACACAGTTTCTCTGTAGCTTTGGAGCCTGTCCTGGAACTACCTCTTCTAGACCAGGCTGGCATCGAACTACAGAGATCTGCCTGCCTCTGCCTCCCAAGTGCTGGGATTAAAGATGTGCGCCACCACCGCTGGCTAACCTTGCCTGCTTTATCCCATTCACTGTTCTTCCCTGTTTGTACTCTGCTGTTGAGACATTGGTCACCCTTGCTGAAAGATAGTCATTGTTTGAAAGCCTTCTTCTTGATCATTGTGGCCATCATTATGGCCAGACAAGACTTGTTTCCATTCTGAACTTGTGTCTCCATTGTTATCTATGTTTTTATTAGTAGGATGATAAATTATATACATCACATGACCTGTGCTTTGAAATTGTATTTTTTTCTGTTTATGTATTTTCCTGTTTACATAGGGCAGGAATCAACACCTCTGCTGATAGGGTAAGCTTTAAATTGGAGTGTTCAGTAATCTCACTAATCTTAGTGTTAGTGTATGTGTGTGTGTGTGTAATATATATATATATAACTCAAGTCATCTTCTGACAATGTTTTCATACCTGTGAATGAACTAAATGAAACACATAAAAATTTAAAACTAACATGTTTAAGTGTGGTCGTTCTCTGTCCATCTTTGCCTGCCCCCTCCCCCCCCCCCGACCACATAGGATTTTTTTTCTCAAGTGTATGAGTTTTTTTTTCTATATGTATGCCTGGTACCCAAGGATGCTAGAAGAGGGCACTGAATCCCTTGGAACTAGAGTTAAGGATGGTTGTGAGAGCCATGTGGGTGCTGAGACCCAAACTCAGGTCCTATAGATGAGTAGCCAGTGCTCTTAACTGCTGAGCCATCTCTCTAGTCCCCTTTCCCTTTAAATGGCTTTGTTTAGGTGTCATATATCTTAAAATACACTTGTTTAAATATACAAATAATTTAACTCTAGAAAAGTTAAAGTTATGCATACATATCCAGTTCAGAATGTTTCTACAGCCTATAAGATTTCCTGTGTGTATTTGTAGTCATTCCCACCCTGCTCTTGGCAACCACTAATCTATTTCTGTCTAGGGATGCTTCTTCTGGACATTTCACACAACACAAAAATTACTTGTGTGATGTATGGTGTTTTGTACCTAGCACCCACTTGATTGATATATTTTTAGGGTTCATCTGTGTTGTATCAGTACTTTATTTTTTTAAAAAAAGTTTCCGTGTGGCTGTTTTGCTTGTATTTATGTGTGTGTACCACATATATTCCATTGTCCCTGGAGGCCAGAACAGGGCATTGGATCACTTGGAACTGGAATTACAGGTGCTTGTGGGTGCCAAGAACCAAACCTGAGTCCTCTTGCAAGAGCAGCAGGTGCTGTTAACCACTGAGCCATTTCTCCAGCCCGTAGTACTTAATGTTCTTACATTATTAGTAAAATTTAATAGTAGAGCTGCCTTGTATTTTGCTTATTATTTACTTGTTGATCAATGGTTGTTTGAGTTGTTAAACTTTTTAGACTTTTTGGCTTTACAAATAATGTGCCACAGACATTGATATAAACATTTTTGTGTATTTTTTTTTAAATTGGGGCTAGATAACTTACTGGAATTGATGAACCACATGCTAAATTTGCTTTAACTAAAGTTCTGTAGATATTTGCTGACTTGGAAAGAGATAAAAATAAGGCAATGGAAGTATTTATGATATCCCTGGGACTTGAGGAGTTGATTTTGGTTGTTGAAGAAGCAGACTTTATTCTCCTTTGGACACACACTTGTTTCTTCTCTCAGAGCCATTGACTTAAAACCTTGAGATGGCCTAAAGAAGTGCAGATAAGCTCACTAGTATCTGTAGTAAGCCCTTATTAGGATTCTAATTAAAAATTAGGTGTGCTGGGGATAATACGTAGCATTCTACCATTGAGCCACAGTGTCAGTCCTGATTTAATTTTCATGTGTTTCTTGTCAAATCGTAGTTTGAATAGAAGTTCCCTTAACTTTGTCTTTAAAAGAGATAATCTAAATTTTGAGTTTTGTGAGCCTTGAATTTCAGTACTGAAATTATGTAGCTTTGCATAAAATAGTAAATGTTATGTACAAAAAAGAATGCTGATTTTTGAATATACAGGTTGTATTTACAACATACCAGTTCCTTTTCTGGTGTGCTTACATGGATTTACACAAATGGTGAAAATTAGAAATAATTTATTAATGAAGATTCAAACAGAAGCTTTGTGTAGGTTTCGATGTATCAGTGAAAGTCAAGGTCATACAATTACTAGCTCTTTCTGACCTCAGTTGGCAGCAACAGGTAGAGTTGTCGTCACACCTACACCATGAAGCTTTTCAGCTGTCTTTTGCATGGTTCTTTTGGGAGCACCTGCTGTAATATTGAATTAAGAGGAACTCTTGGAAACAGACTCTTTGAGGAAGTGGAATAAGAGGCCCCACCTTCCTAAGGAAACAACTTGTGACGGGATAGAAAATAGATTGCAGAATTTCAAGTCTTAGGCTGAAATCCTTCCCACTCAGTAATACTGAGTTTGGATAAAATATGTAATGTCTCTGAGCCTGTTTCTTTGTTTTCAAGGTGGAGATAGTGCCATGCAGAGAATGTGGTTATTTAAGGATTAAGTTAGCTGAAACAGCTTCTGTCAGAGCAGGTATGGTGATGCACAGCTGCAGACCCTGCTGCTCAGGAGGCTCTTACACAGCAAGACACTGCTTCTGAAACAAAACAGAAAGTGCTGTTTGGGTCAGTCTAATGTAATGCCCTATAGTGAATATTAGTTCATTTCCTTCCTTCTGTGGTTGATAAGTGGACATGGGACAGTTCTACATGTTGGAATGGTATATCAAAAGCAGGCTATAGAAAAATCACTGGGATTAATTAATTTAACAAAGTGTGTATGTCTGTGCTAGAGAGATGTCCTGGAGCAGCAGTGTGGAAAACGACTAGAAGGGCAGGGTGGTGACAGAGAGAGCAGGGAAGACCTTCTAATGGCGCTGACCAGGTGGAGGCACTGTCCAGTCTCCTGGATATAAATGATGTCCAGTCTCCTGGATATAAATGTCCAGTCTCCTGGATATAAATGTCCAGTCTCCTGGATATAAATGTCCAGTCTCCTGGATATAAATGTCCAGTCTCCTGGATATAAATGTCCAGTCTCCTGGATATAAATGTCCAGTCTCCTGGATATAAATGTCCAGTCTCCTGGATATAAATGTCCAGTCGTCCTGGATATAAATGTCCAGTCTCCTGGATATAAATGTCCAGTCTCCTGGATATAAATGTCCAGTCTCCTGGATATAAATGTCCAGTCTCCTGGATATAAATGTCCAGTCTCCTGGATATAAATGTCCAGTCTCCAGTCTCCTGGATATGAAGAGGCTGACTGGACTTAATAAATAATGGCAAAGTTAAAATTAATAAAACTGATTTTTTTGTTTGGATAAGAGCAAGAGGAATCAAAGCCATTTCTCTTACCAAGGTGGGAAATAAAGGATATTTGTTTGAAAGTGGAGAGATGAGTCATAAGGCTAGACTTGGCTTGTAAAAGAAACCCTTCCTTCTCAGGGTCCAGGGAGAAAATGAAGGGTGTGATGTGTAAGTACTTGAAGGAGAAACTGGTGCTCTCCCAGTTTTGAGCTAAGGAAAAGTCAGGTAGAAAAAGACCCATCAGAAAGAAGGAAGGAAAGGCTCTTAGGAAGTTTCAGATAGGACTTTTGCAGTGAAGTTGCCTGCCTTTTTGTTTGTCCTGAGACTGAGATACTACTAAGTATAATGGTGACCAACTATTTGGCAGAGAAGTTTCAAGGTAGGCCCCTTTTAGGCTGTGTCTGAGTTATTGCTGGTTGCTTTGAGCCAAGTAAACAGAGAACTGTTGTAGTGATATTTTGTTTATGTTTTAACCAAAAGCTTGCTTGAATATCAGAGTGCAGAGCTAAGCCACTAGAGACCAGGGAGTAGTCGCACACACCTTTAATCCCAGGACACTGGAGACAGAGGCAGAGGGATCTAGACTACACAAGATTGAATCTGTCTACAAGAGAAGCAGAGCTCACACAAAGGTGATCCCAGAACTTGGGATCACACGCCTTTAATCCCAGCACTAAGGAGGTGGAGACAGGAGAGATATGGCCGGGCGGAGAGAGGAATATAAGGGGAAGGAGATAGAAGGAGCTCAGTGCAGTCTTAAGGTTTGGAGAGCATAGCATTCTAAAGTCACACAGAGGACAGGATCGCTCCTTTGTTTGTCTGAGCATTGGTAGAGGTAAGAACTCTCTAGTGGCTTGGCTGCTTTGTTATTCTGATCTTCAGCTTGATTCCCAATATCTGCTACTGGGTTTCTATTATTCGTGCTACAAGCTGTCAGGAAAAGTAGAGTGCAGATGTTTGGAAATTTTGTAGTTTTTTCAAAAAAGAAGTGGCAATAAATAGAGGCCAAAAGAAAATATGGTATTAAAAGTAAGCTAAGAACTTTGCATGGCGCAGTAGGAAAAATTCTTTGCAGGCATAAGAATTAGCTAGATACCTACCACCCATCACAGACTCAAGGGTGGGAAGGAGTGAATTTGGTTGGCTTTCCATTGAGAAGAATACTTACAGGGGAACCCTGCTTCCACAAGGACACCTTAGAATTTCCCCAGGACTCACCTCACCATTACTCCAAGGCCAATGTGACTTTTATCTTGAAGGCCCCAGTCTGCTGTGCTTGAGCTGACAGGCTTTGACTGCATGGTGTGGGCTTTTCAGACATGGAAAATGCTCTGGAGTATGAGATCATAGAGAACTCACCTAGACCTCAAAGCTTGGAAGGTCAGGCAGCCAATGACAGAATGAGAAGACCCTTCAGTTAGCTCCTGCAATGTATAAAACTTGAAGGTGAGATCTAACCTGCTGAAGATGCCAGGCACCTGGAACATTTCAAGGAAACCTGTAGGCTGCAGTCAGATAAAAACCAGACTAACAGGCCAGGTGGCCTGCAATAGGAAGGTCATCCAGACACAGCTGCTAAACCCTTTGACACAGGACACCTCTAGATACTGCATGTGGCTCAGATTTGCTTCCTCTTGTCCTTTTCTATGTCTCCGTTTCTTGTCTGGAGTGTTCTGTGCCATTGTATCCTAGAATTGTATAACTTGGTTTTGATTTTTAGGTTTTCAGGGATTCACAGTTGCATTTGCCTTGAGGGTCAGAGGAATCTTTGAACTTGGACTTTGAATAGTGTTGGAACTGTGGAGGCTTTTGGAGAATCTTGGAGAAGGACTGAATGCATTTTACATTATGAGATGAATTTGAGTGTTTTGCGTGCCAGAGATGGACTGTCTAACTGTTCTAATTTAGGGAGATAGTTTTGGGTGTCAGGTTGATAAGGAGTAGTCAGTCATGTGATGGCTAATCTTGATTGTCAGCTTAATTGGGTTGAGAAGTACCTGACACATTAGTAAAACACACGTCTGTATCTTTGAGGGCTTTTCCAGGAGGATTAACCAAGGGGAGAAGACCACTCCTGAAGATGGTCGGCATTCAGCCACATTTACCTGCCATGATGCCTGATGGATCCCTGAAACTGACTAGCACGAATTCCTTTTCTTTTAAATTATGTCAGGTATTTTGTCATAGGAATGAAATAAGTAACTAATTCATTAGCTATCACATAGCTTATTTGTGAATTCTGCTTGTGGACACGTGGGCTGTCCTCCCCATTCTTATAAACATCGAAGCCAAAGTCTGTTGTACACATGCAGGAGTTTCTCTAGGTCTGAATAATTTTACTGTACATTTCATAAGTATGTGCCACACTGTAAGGAAAAGCCAGGGTGTTGTGCATACTTTGCAAAGAAATAGAAAATGAATAATAATTTTGAGTAATGCCCAGGATCACTTAAATTTTTATTTAAATGATTATTTAATATATTTTATATACTTTAAAATGTTACTGTACTAAGGCTGGGGAGCTAGCTCACTGAGTAAATCACTTTCACACAGACCTAAGGACCAGAGTTTATACTCTTACTCCCAAGTAAACGCTGGTGGTCCTGGGGGTCCACCTGTATTTGCAGCACTCAGAAGACAGGGTAATGATCCTTATAGCAAGCTGGCTAGCTACACTAGCCAAATTGGCAAGCTTTTGGTTTTGAGAGACACTGCCTGCCTCGGTGTGTATGGTGGAGAGCACTTGAGGAAGACATCCCACATCAACCTCTGGCCTTCAGCCACACACGTGTGCATACCACATCCACGAGTACACAATAATACACGAGTACCAGAACTAGAACAGCTAAATTCAGTCTTATTTTAACTTAGGAGCAGACTTGCAGTGTACTTTCCTTGGACTCTAGGCTTTATTTTTAAAGGGGCTGTAACATTTTGTCTTGCTAGGTTTTTCTTTTTGTTTTTCAGCAACAATCAACCTAACCAGTTACAGGTTTTTCTTGAAAACACCTAATTCTTGTGTTCCTTTTACAACTCATCTTACTTTAACGCTTCTCCGCTTTGGCTTCAGCAACAACATCTGCTAAATGTATTTAGTCTCAGTTTATAGACATGAAGGCAGGAATGTCACATTTTGGAGTGCTTGTGAAAAAATTGAGGTTTATGGATTCTGCCTTTGAGTAGAAGTATACTTAAGAGTTTTTAAGAATTTATATTTTTGGTGGTCTGTTTTCAAGGGAGTGATTCCTGAAGAAAAATAGTTTCTGACCTTTAGGTTAATGCAGTTGATGACTCTAGCATAGTGGAGGCTGTCCTGCTCCTTGAGTATACAGCCTCGTCTCTTAGCCCTGTTCATATTACTGCTATGTCTTAGTTGCTTAAGACAGAAGGGAAGACTGGAAGCTGTTGTGATTCACATAGGCTTCATGTGCCAGCGGCCACAGCGGGCTCTGCCATCTGTCTCTGTCCTTAGTTGGTGATCTTTTCTGCCTTTGTTGCCTATCAGGAATATGTGACCTGTGCATCATCCAGGAATTGGAAGGAGCCTGTATGGCTGGGGCTCCTAGAGAACACTGAAGTAGTCAGGGACCCTTAGCTGCCTTAGTTGGCATCAGTCCCCTCATTGGCAACTTAATCTTCAGGCTACTTGGACCACACTCCCAAATTGTGAAGTAGTGGATCTGCAAATGCTGTGTTCTCTAGAGCTTGGGGAACTTTTGTCACTGTGATGCCAACAGTGCTTGAAAACAGCTCGATTTTCTAAGTAGTCTTGTTAAGATTTTGTTGAAATTAACTGAGTTTTGGAGTGCTTTCTAGCCTCTAGTTGTGGGCTAAGTTAAGGAACCTTTTACTTCTTAGTTAAACTACCTGAGTTCTGTCTTAGGAAATCTGCTGAAATTTTCAGGTTTTTTGATGGCTTAGTCATAAGATGGAGGATGTGTAACTGGTAAAACAGTATATTTCTGAAAAATCAGCAGTGACATAACCAGTCATTTGTGGATACCAATATTCTGCTTTACTGCTCTAGTTCTACAGTCAGTTCATCTCCCCAGCGTTGGGTGCTGTAAAGGCAAATTAAGCACGCACACTGTGTATTTGTACACACATGACCTAGACTGGCAAACTAAAGCCTCATCTTCTCCAGGCTATTGGGGCGGTTGGTGGACAACCCTAACTTGCTGATAAGAGAATATAAGATCGGCTTTAGCTACAAGCTGCCTGCCCTGCGTGTCCTGTTGGTCCCTGCAAGTTTGGAGACCCAGTGAAGCAGTGACAGAGTTTGCTCCTTGGTTGTCCTTGAGTTTTATGGCCTGAATCACAAATACCTTCTTAGTCCAGTTGACTTTCTGCTTTTTATTTCACAAACGGATATATATATATTCATATGAAAACTATTCCGCCTACACTGCGGACTGTACCAGCTTGCAATCTGCCCTTCAGACATTTCTGCAGTGTGCTTTGTTTAACACTTCCATTCAGACTTAGGTTTGGATTCCTCTGCCATATTTATTAGCAACATGCTGGTGTGAGGCTCTCTGGAGGATAGTAAAAATCTAAGAGAAGTTTGTTCTTTAAAGTTGCCCATTTATGTATGTACTGACTTGGAAATGCTTGAGAACCTCTGATTGCTTTTGAGTTTTAGATACTCGTGGATAACCAGAGAAAAGGGAGCAGGTGGTTAGAAATTAAGGCACAGTATACAAAAAGGGGACAGTTGAAAACACTGCATAGGGTATGTATGTGGCAAGCATATTGCTTATGCTGGGATGGAAAATGTGTTGTGTATGCAAGCATATAGAAGATGTCAGAGGACAGTTGTGGGACCATGTGGTCCTGGGGATTGACCATTTTTATTAGGAATTAGGATGTCAGTTTCAGGCTCTGCTGCTATGAAAAGGGACAATGGCCTGGTACAAGTGGACAGACGTATGAGAGTCCAGTTTAGAGAAATGGTGGTGATCACTGGAGGAGGAAACAGAACTAATCGATGTGGCGGGTCCCTGGCGGCATCAATAGCACTCTGTCAGAGTCCTCCCAAGAGTCCTGAGCGGTGGATACAGCTTCACCATGTTCTGAGCTGGGATAGATTCAGGTGGTAGAGAATAGTTTCCTCCATTGCTGGTAGCAATCAGAAACAACTGCATTGTTGATTCTAGTTTTGATGAATTTAAGTTCCCCATGGGGAATGAGGAAAGAGGTGGTGGGGGAGGTATGTGTAAAGTTGATACTAGTAGGTGGCCGCACCAGCCCAAATGCGGATTACTTTCAAGTGGGGTGTTACTGTGATTCCGCCAGGGTGAATATAAGGAAGATTGAAACTGTAGGAAACATTTGCTGAGTTGTTGCTTTCTTTATATTTAAAGGAGTCTTATATTGTATTGGTTATAATTCACATTTGAACATGTTTGAGTATATGAAATAAAATACTTTTAAGGTAGAAATGATGGTTTGGTTTCATAAAATATTTAGTCCTATAGCTCACATTATAAATATTAGAAATAATTGAAGTTTCAGTAGTCAAAACTTAATCTATATGCACTACCTAGAAGGCCTTAAACGGGCCTTGTATTGTGTGGAGATTCGTGATGTTGATCAGGAGATATGGTGTGCTGAATGACTTGAGGTATCTCAGGCTTTGGCTTTGATTTGTAGAATGGCAGCCTGTGCTGTTTTACTTCATTGACATTTATTTCGTGAAGCCATTAAAAGAGCTCAATGTTTAACATTTGCACTTAGAAGTGCTTATTTGAAACCTCTACATTTTAATGTGCTGTGCATAAAAAATTCTAAAGTATGTGTGCATTGTGAAGTACCAACTAAATACAATATGGTATTCTATAAGGTCCTTGAGCCTTACAGATTGTTATTGAAATAGTGTCATACACTTAGAAATAATAACCATATTATTACAATATTACCATATTAATAATACCATATCCATTTGGTAAGCATCTACTGTCAGGACTCCTGAATCCAAGGTACATTATATATTTTGATAATTCTTCCCAAATTCCCTTACTAAAAGAAAGCCCTTTGTCTGTTCATCTTCACTTTTTTCAATGTTAGCTTTTCTGCCAAGTGCTGAGTGAAGAATTCCTAAAACTTACAGGCAACTAGTGAGGTTGTGCTACTTTTCCTACTGTTAGCTAACTCTTCCTACTTTTTCTGGGATTCTCAAGCATGTTCTCTGCCATGTCTTCTTTAGAGTTTGTCTGTTGTAAAGGTTCAGTGCTGTGTTTCAACCTTTGATGACTTTAGAAAATAATGACAGCAGTCTCTTTTTGCTTCTTTTTCTCAACTTTTTTCAAGAGCGCTAGTAGTTAAATGATTTTGGATGAAATTTCTAAGCATATTTTACACACAGACCTATTATTTGGACACCCACAGATTGTTGGATTGGGTTGCCCTGTTACCTACCCCAGAAAGTTAGAATTGATCAGTTTTTCTTTATTTTCTTTTCAGGTTTGCCTGCAATGAGATTTTACTCTCTACACTTAAAGAACATTTTTTCTGAGCTGCTGTGAATAAATTTGGAATGATACTGTCTATTTTCAACTAATGGAGAATTAGCTGTGTCTTTACAAGGGTTGCTGTACTGGACAACTTCAGAACATCCCTCATAATGTCATCAAGCAGGAGTCAGAATCCCCATGGACTGAAGCAGATCGGGCTTGACCAGATCTGGGATGACCTCAGAGCTGGGATTCAGCAAGTGTACACCAGACAAAGCATGGCAAAGTCCAGATACATGGAGCTCTACACGTATCCTCTTGCTTGAGCTGTGGTTGGTGTGTCTAGAGTCGTGACTATGTAGTGGTATGTTCTTTTAATTATTAGAAATGTTATGTCCTATTTCTTATCTGTAATAAAATCAAAAAGTTGTTTTTTACCTGTTTTCAGCAGAGGTAATTTGATTAGTTAAGGTGGTGCTGACTAGTGCCTGCAGATGTTTACATTTGAAACTTACCTGTCCGTCCCCCCACGCCCCAGCCCCTGCTTTTTAGCAGGGACTGTGCACATGTGTGTGTTTGTGCACGCAAGTGTTTACAGTGCACATGTGGAGGTTAGAGGATAACTTGTAAGAGTCAGTTCTCTCCTGCCAGCACAGTCTGGGTCTGGGGATTGAACTTATGACTTTAGGCTTGGCAGCAAACACTTCTACCTGTTGAGCCTCTTGCCAACCTTATAGCCTCCCTTTATATCAGCAGGTTCTACATTGGTGGATTCAACAACTACTGATTGAAACTATTTGAAAAAAGGCTCTTTATTAAACATTAGACCTTGTTTTATCATCATTCTCTGAGCAGTATAACAACTGTTGTGTAGGCATTTTGTATTGTTTTTTATTAGGCATTTTAAGTAATCCAGAGGTGATTTAAAGTATTGAGGATGCAGATGAATTGTATGCAAATATATTGTCATTATTTATAATCTAATAATTGAGATCCCCCCCCCTTTGGGGAGATCCTATAACAGGTACCCTTTTGTATTAGTTGCTTTTAATTTTTCTGTTGCCATGATGAGATGCCATGGCCAAAGCAACTTATAAAAAACATTTAGTAGGAACTTTCTTACAGTTTCAGAGGGTGAGTTCATGACCATCATGTTGGGGAACATGGCAGCAGGCAGAGAAGCATGGTGCTGAGGCAGTGACCGAGGGCTCACATTTTAACCACAAGTTGGAGGCAGACTGGGTTGAGGGGGGAGCAAGGTATGAGCTTTTGAAACCTCAGAGCCCATTTCCAGTGACTCACCTCCAACAAGGCCACACCTCCTAGTCCTTCAGAAACAGTTTCATCAGCTATTGAACAAACATTGAAATATATGAGCCCATGAGAGCCACACCTGTAAACACTGAGAAGTAACTTTAATTTTAAAATTCAGGTCCTTAGCAATAATAACTATATTTCTAGATGTTCAGTAGACTGACTAGATTATAGAAAGTGTTGTGGGTAGTACTGGCCTACGTGGTTTAAATCGTTGTGATTGCCTTCACTTCACAGGAGAGTATGGTCGCTGTATCAGAAAGTCCTAAAATATTTTCTATTTGCTCTTTACCAGGTAAAAACTGTTTGCCAGTTTTAAAGGGCTCCCATAGAACAAGCTTGATGGCTATGGTTTTGTCTTACAAATGCAGTGCTAAGAGTACAGTAGCTACTTTTCTGGCTGTTCTCACAGAACAGCTTAGGGGAAGAAGGGTTTAAATGTGTTTATAGTTCACAGGCACAGTTCATCACACCCAGAGAGACATGGTAGCTTATGGTAGCAGGAATGTGCAGCTGCTAAAGGCAGTGCCCACAGCAAGCAGGCGATGAGTTCTTGTGTTCTTCTTGCTCCTCTCTCCCTGTAGTCCAGAGATGCTGTACTGCCATGGGTGGTACAGCTCACATCCCAGGTTAATCCTCTTTCTGAATTCCCTCACACACACCCAGAGGTATTCCTTATAGGCGATCCTGAGCCCCCAGCAGCTCCACAGTTGAGATAACATCACAAAAAACTTTTCATTGGTCTTTGGTCCATAATGTGTATGAAGGACTATGCTGTCTCTTCCAAAGGTTATGAGATTATAAAAAGCATAGTTCCTACTGTTACAGCACTCAGACCCAGTTAAATTTGTATTTTTATAAAGATTTATTTGTACTTACTCTGCATGAGTGTCTTACCTGCATGTATGTCATGTGTACCATCCCCATCCCTGGTGCCTGAGGAGACCCAAAGAGGACATCTGATCTCCTGGAACTGGAATTATGGATGATTGTGAGCCACGACAGTGCGTGCTGAGAACTGAACCCTGAGCCTCTGCAAGAGCCACCAGTGTTCTATACAACTAAGCCATCTTTCCAGCTTTTAACTTGTAGTCAGTCTGTCTGTCTGTCTATTTGTCCGTGTCCCCCCCCCCCCCTTTTTTTTTCTTGGTTTTTCAATACAGGGTTTCTCTGTAACTTTGAAGCCTGTCCTGTCCTGGAACTAGCTCTTGTAGACCAGGCTGGCCTCAAGCTCACTGCCTCTGCCTCCCAAGTGCTGGGATTAAAGGCATTTGCCATCACTGCCCGGCTACTTTGTAGTTTCTTGATTCTATACAGTTATAAAATTGAAATTAGAACTCAGCAGCCAGACTTGGTGACTCAGGTCTGTAATCCCACCAGGATGGTCAGGAAAAGGGGTGGGGGGAGAGACAGACAGACACACACAGGACAGACTGACTGACAGACTGACTGACTGACTGACTGACTGACTGACTGACTGACTGACTACAACATAGCAAGTTCAAGGCCAGCTTCAGCTACATGAGCTCTTCTGAAAATGAATGAGTGAATGAATGAATGAATGAAGCTCAGCTAACTGAGCAGATTGGTACTGATTCCAGGACTTTAAAGTTCCTAATTTAATGGAGATGTAAGTTTAAAACTTTAGTAATATCAGTATTTATCAAAATAGGTTATATAACATTTCAAATATTTTAATTTTAGAATATTAAAACATTAACAGATAAATAAAACTATGTATTTAAACTAAGTTGAATGTATTTGCATAGTATAATGTGTTTTTATATTTAAATATATTTTTACTGTAGAACTTTTAAAAAAAAATAGCAGCTTTGGGGAGCTGAAGGGATAGATGCCTCAGACTTAAAAGTACATCTCTTGTAGAGAACCTGAGTTCCCAGCACCCATGTTGGTGGCTCTCCACTGCCTATAACCAGCTTCAGAGACTTAGACTCTTCTCAGGCAATCCCACTCACGTACACATACACATTGACAGAGGCATATACATAAATAAAAATAAGTTAAAAAAATAAAAACAATTTTGGGCTGTCAAGGTGATTTAGTTAATAAAGGTCCTTGCTACCAAGCCCCACACTGAGTTCAGTCCCTGGATCCTACATGGTAGAAGTTAAGAACCAACTGCTGCAAGTTGCCCTCTGACCTCTACAGGCACACTGGGGCATATGTGCCACCCCACCCCCTAAAATATACATAAAATAATTGGTTAGCATATGGGGCTGCCAGATGTGGTGATGTGTACACCTTTAATCCCAGCACTCAGTAGGCAGAGGCAGGTTGACCTCTCTGAGTTCAAGGCCAGCCTGGTCTACCTACCAATTCCAAGCCAGTCAGGGCCATAGGGTGAGTTCCTACCTCAAAATAAAATTAAATAAAAGCTTGGAGCTAGAGAGATAGATGGCTTAGTGGTTAAGAGCACTTTCTGCTCTTCTGAAGAACCTGAGTTTAGTTCCCAACATCCATACTGGGCAGCTCACAGCAGTCTGTATCTCCAGGTCCAGGGGATCCCAGTACCTTCCTCTGACCTCCTTGGGCACACACATACAAATAATGTACTTTTATTTATTTGTTTATATTTTTGGGTGTTTTTTTTTATAATTTATTAACTTTATTTTATGTGCATTGCTGTGAAGGTGTCAGATCCCCTGGAATTGGGATTACAGATAGCTATAAACTGCCATGTGGGTGCTTGGAATTTTGGAAGAGCAGCCAGTGCTCTTAACCACTGAGCCATCTCTCCAGCCCCTATTTTTTTTGGTTTTTCAAGATGGGGGGTGGTGGTGGGTTTTTTGTTTGTTTGTTTGTTTGTTTGTTTCTTTTTCTGTGTAACGGCCTTGGCTGTCCTGGAACTTGCTCTATTGATGAGAAGATCAAAATCTCAAAAATCATAGAGATACTACTGTCTCTGTCTCCTGAGTGCTCTGATTAAAGGTGTGGTGTGTGCCACCACCGCCCAGCAAATAATACAATCTTTTAAAAAAATTTAAAGTAATACCAGCTTAATTGAAGTATTCATACACTTAAAAAATTAACTCATTTCAGAAGTGTGCAGTGCAGTGTTCAGTATATTTTGTTTAAGATATATTATATATATATATATTAATGTGTTTTATGTGCATGTATATGTCCCAGATCCCCTGCAGCTGGTTTTACAGACAGCTGTGAGCTGCCATATGAGTGCTAGGAATTGAAACCAGGTCCTTTGGAAGAGCAGCTGTTACACTTAACCACTGAGCTAACTCTCCCGTCCTCTTAGGGTATTTTCATCACCCCAGAAAGACTCCTTGTTCTCATTTGCAGTTGAATCCACATGTCCCACCACCATCTCTGGCAGCCACTTCTAGTTTCTATTAATTTGTTTATTCTAGACTTTTCCTGTAAATAATTATACAGTATATGGTTTTGTGTCTGATAACTTTCACTTAGAGTAATGATCAGAACCTTCGTCCTTCAGTGTTAATCAGAGCTTCATTTCCTTCATGACTGGCTATTTTACATTGTGCATATCCATCAGTGATCTATGTTATTCCCATGTGTTTGCTGTTAGGTGCATTGTTATGAACATCATGTACTAGTTGTTGAGTGACCATATGTTCTCTCATTCTCTTGGGTAGATGCCTGTGAGAGAAATTGCTGAATCATAGATATGTTGTGTACGTTTAAGAAAAATGGAGTCTTTGCCAAATGAGTGGATAGTATGTCTCACAGGATGTGGCTTGCCAGGTCTGACTTGTGGCTGACTGACTTGTAGTAGACTAAAAGGCAGGAGACCCGGTGGGGTTTCTGTTACACACAGAAGCAGACCAGCATTACGTCGGTGACCAAGGAAATTCCATTGCTTATCCTTTTGTGTGTATGTGTGTGTAATTTTAAAAATATTTTCCTTTTTGAGATGGACTCACTATTACAACACAGACTAACCTTAAATTTGATCCTCCTGCCTCAGTCTACCAAGTGCTAGGATTATAGGGTTGTGATGCCTGGCCCTGGGAAATTTTTTTAATTGATTGTTTAATTTGTGTGAGTGTGCATGCATGGTAGGGGGAAGGGGTTCTTTTCATGGTGTGCATGTGGAGATGAGAAGAAAACCTCCTGGAGGTACTTCTTTTCATCTATCTTTATGTGGATTTTAAGGTCAAATTCAAGTTGACAAGCAGCCCAAAATTTCTTTAATATGTAGTTTTTCACTAAATTAGGTCAGTTCTTTTTCTGGTAGATTATTTTGTTTTATAGGGCTGTGAGAAAGTAGAAACTTTCTATACTTAAAGAAATAGGACATATTTTCTAGGGAGGTGAGTAAATAATAGAATTCTTTCCTTTTGAACTTCAATTAAGTAATGAAATTTTGTATTCACTTCGCAAGGTTATTACATACCCTATGCTCGGCTCAGGAAATTTTTAGTTTTTAAAAAATTTAATGTTTAAAAAAAAATCAAAAAAAAAACACTCAAAGTTTATTTTCCAACAGAACATCAGCGGGCAGTGGAAGTATTAGAAGCATTCGTCCAAAGAACACATCGCAGAAGAAGCCACTGCTCTGTACTTGGCTGCTTCAGTGTGAACAGCTACTGTTGGGTTCTCTCTCCATTCCAGAAGGAAGAGGTTAGCTTAGTAAAAGTCATTCTGAGTGCTAGAGTCAGGTGGAACCAAGAAAGAAAACTGGAGTAATAGATCCACATTTCAAGAAAGACCTTTGACATAGAGGAGACAATTTCCTCACTCATAAATTAGGCCTTTCTTCATGAGACCCTCAGCAACATTTCATTGTCTGCTAATATTACATGTATGAAAGGTAATTAAAATAAAGGAATCAGTAGAACATCGTAACTGTCCAGCTATTTCTACCAGCGCAGCAACTCACAGGTTTCGGGCTGGCCCTTGAAGTAGAAAGTGGGGCCCGGTGGTAGCATGCTTGTCTATCCAGGTGCACAAGACTCTGAGTTTGATTCCAAGCATAACCAAAAAAAATGATTATGTTTACACATTTTTTTCATTAGGTTGAGCAATCAAAGCTTTTGCCCAGAATTCTGCTATTTCCACTTCTATCCTTTGTCCAGTCCTCAGGGAAGAAAGCCTCATGACAAAGCAGTCAGGCTTCCTGAGCTCCGTCACTTGAGGCAGCATTGTACTGATGTCTTTCCTTTACCTGGTGAATGAATTCTCAAAACTCCACCCTTCTATTTTCTCTCAGTAGTGTTGTAAACTAAATAGTTTTCCCAACTGGTTTTCCTAAAGTCTTCTTTTTCTCAGCAGTCCTGTAAGGGTCTCATCCATGTTCAACCTTGACCATTTATCTCAGCAAGTCAGAACATAAGCGTGTGTACCTGTCTTGTGATGGCATAGAATTTATACCGCTTGGGCTAGAATCCTTACCCAGCCAGTGTGCCTAGCTCTTGTGCCTGCAGCACATGCTTGTCCCCAATGCTGCAGCACCTGGCAGTTGTCTCCTCACTGTTGGCTGCTGTTTTCTACTCAGATCTGCAGTTTTCCCTGCATTCTCTTCTGTAGACATTGGGGTGGGAAGGAGTATTGCAGGTGATGCTTCCTATTTCTGCCTGCCTACTGAAGATTTGTTTGCTTTTGTAGAAAATAATTACAGAAAAGCAGATCAAAAAGAATAAGTAGCAGATTTTCAAAACTGATTGTTGATGATCTACATCCTTTCTGGTATAACTGTCTAAACCAGTAAATATATTTGGATGTTTCATCTTGTACTTTAGGAGTCTTACTTTGCTCACCTATTAGCATGTCTTACATCAGATGAACCTAAACATAGGAATGTTTTTAGAACTTTATCAAATGTGATCTACTATTTTGTTTGGTCTGCGTTTGTCCAAAGTTTAAGAATATGCCTCATCCAAGTCTACACAGATGTCTGATTCTAGTTGCTCTGGAAGCTGAGGCTAGGGTCCTTACGGGTTTAAGTCCTCCTTGGACTACAGAGGCAGGTTCAAAGCCAGCCTCGGCAACTAAGTGAAGTAAACAGAAAGGAGCTGAGGGTATACAGCACAGTGAATGGTGTGGCACTTGCCTAGCATATGAGGTCTTGGGTTAATTCCAGTGCTGCAAATATAAATTAAGGTTCTAAAGGGAATAACTAGTTTATATAAAGAAATGTAACTAGTAAAAATATGGGAAAATACTCAACCTTGTGGCTTCTAAAGAAATAAGGGGTTAAAGTGAGAGCTTTAGAAAGCCTAGCCAGGTGGGAAGTAGCTGTAAAGAACTGATAGCCAGTGTGAGGGATATCAGGGAGAAAGTGGGCTAAGTTCCCACAGTGCCGGTGGAGGTATTGCTATGATATTTCTGGATAGAAATTTACAAACGCATTTCTCAAAAGATAAAAGTACACAATGGTTCACCAATTTATTTACTTTTTAACTTTTAACTCTACCTTTAAAAAATAGTTGTATTTAAGTTATGTGCTCAAGGCTCTTCGTATTTTGATAAGAAATAGCAGAAAACAGCCTTGGTCTTATCTGTACATTTAGTCTCCAGATGTGTAATAAATGGGTAAGGATGTGTACCTCAGTAGTAGGGCCTGTGCCCAGCTACCCAGAGTGCCCTGAAGATTGTTAATTGATTTGGAATAATCTCATATGATACCTTATATAAACTCTTCTACTTTTGAAACAGGTGATAAACATGTGCTGTGTGGAGAGAGGTCTAATTGTGTGTTGGAGTTGAAGATGGTTTTTAAACAGTTCTCTTCCTTTCAGATTTGAAGATAGATTTTTATTTTTCTTATTTAACTCTTGATATATACTCCACAAAGTGCTGCATGAGTTTTGTTTATTAGTGTAAATATGGTATGTTCACTACTCTCTTTCCAGACTTGATGCATGGTGTATATATGCAGAGTAACATTATAAAATGGGTTTCCGGAATGATGACTCAGTGGTTAAGAGCCCTGACTGATCTTCTGAGAATCTGGGTTTGCTTCCTGGCACCGTGTAGAACAGAATTCCTGTTCTAAGGACTCAGTCCGTCCTTCTGTAAGCACCAGGCATAGACTCAGTACACAGACAACATCTAGGCACTCACACATACTCATAAAAAAAATAATCCTTAAAAAGAAAAATTCTGTACTTTGTCACACTTAATTGCAAGTAGCCTTTGCTTTTGAAATATGCCATGAGGTGTATTACTTGCTTTGGTGGGATATATCTTTTCAGAAATGCATATAATTGCAGACCAGAGAGAGCCATTTTATGACTTGTCAGTCTGATTATACCAGTGATATTCTGCCTCTTGCTGTTGTTGTTTTGTAAAAGCATTCTACTCGCTGAGGAGGGCAGGAAGCTGGTTCTGGTTGGTTGGTGCTAGGACTTGAACCCAGGGTCTCCTTTGTTCGTGAACTTTTGCCAGCTCAACAGGAGGTGTGTCCAATACAGGTTCTAGTGGATGTCAATAGAAATTTAGTTCAGCTTTTCAGTTTTAAGTTGTAGTTGGGGAAAAAGTGGATGGAAAGTGGCTCTGTTTAGTTTTGTTGTTTTAGTTGGATTTTCCCTTAGAAAATAGAAATGATCTGAGTTCTGTAATAATTAGAAGTAAAGTCGATTGCCCAGTGTGTGCACGTGAGAAGTAGTATCAGTGCTGTGGGTGGCAGCTGTTTGAGGCAGCCTGGGCCCTCAGCATTGATGACTGTGGGAAAACAGCACAGCATCCTCTCTCTCACCCTTAGGTAACGGTGAATGAGTGGTTGGAGATGAACTTAGAGGTGGGCTTTTTCACCAGGCCTGGCAGGGCAGCTGCTCGGGAGTGCCTGTGCAGGAACCACCAACAGGATCCTGCTACAGACTTTGATTCCTGTGAAGCCCGGAGAACTCACAGAAGGAGTCATTTCACTGATGTTGGGAGAGTTGTAGGGTCATTTTCGGAGCCTGACTCCAACTTGGTGCTGTAACATAACCACACTGTCTCAGAGCATTTCCTACCCACTGCTAGTAGGAAACCCCGACAGACCTGAGAGAAAATCCTAGATCACTGCTTAGCTTCCAGCCAGCTTCCCTGCCAAAGAAACTTTGAGGGGGTCGTTGGGAAAGATTCAGTGTTTAAAAGTCAGCGTGTGAATTTGTTATGGTCTTTGGCTGACTTAGTATTGTGTAATCAACCCATTGTCGGCAACTATCTTAATGCCTTTTAGATTTTTTTTATTTCTACTGCTAAATATGCTTTCTCTCTATTCATGTGTTTCATTTTTTGTCACATTGTACTTTATTTTTGATTTAAAAATGACTTTATGACTAGCTCTGTCCTACTTAGTGTATTTTTAGATATCTTCCATTTTAGCCCATGTATAAGCATTTCATTTGTTTTTATAATAGAATTATTTCAATATATGTGACTAGATCACATTTTGTTTTTCCATGAGTTGGTAGGCATTTGGGTTGTTTTCTTTTTTGGCTGTTATGAATAGTGTGGCTCTGTGTGTGTATCTGTGTCTGTGTTGATCCAGTTAACAACATGACTTTCATAAAGTGGCTGCATCAGTTTGCTTACCCACTAACAATGTATGGCAGCTCCTGTTTTTTCCCATTCTGGCCAATCCTTATTTTGTTTTTAACATTAGCCATCTTAGTGAATATGAATTAGTCATTGTGGTTTGATTTGCATTCCTCTGGAGGTTAATGGTATTAAGGATCTCTTCATGTGTTTATTGACATTAATATATCTTTTAGATCTTTTTGGCCCATGTTCAATTGAATTATTTGTCCTGTTACTGTGTTTTAAGAGTTCTTTATATATTCTACTTATGGTTCTTTCTTAGATTATAGCTTAACAATATTTTCTACTTTGTGGATTATCTTCATTTTTTAAAAAGATACTGTTTTATTATATATGTGTGCATGAACCTGAGTAAGTATATGTTTACCATGTGCATGCAGGAGCCCATACAAACCAGAAGAGCTTTTAGCAGGTTTTGATCAATATATTGAGAATATACATAAAAAGAAGGAAATATGTTCACGTTAATCACTGTTAGCATCTAAGGTATATGTTCATCTCCTTAACTTTCTCCAAGTCATGTTTATAACTACTGTACTAGTGTGCATCAGTCCAACCAAGCTCGGGGAGCTGGAGTCCCTCCTTCCAAGTCAAAAAAGGGCCAGACTCCTGGGGGAGCTCAGTTTGTTGGCTTGGAGTTATACAAGCGATTGAAGGAGTTTTTGAAGAATTACTTGACAAATCTTCTCAAGGTAAGATGTCTCACTGATATACGAAACATATAAAAACACTTTGTTTTAATTTTTCTTTCTTTTCCTATTTTTATGGTTTTTCGGGACAGGGTTTCTTTGTAGTTTTGGAACCTGTTCTAGAACTAACTCTTGTAGACCAGGCTGGCCTCGAACTCGCAGAGATCCACCCACCTCTGCCTCCCAAGTGCTGGGATTCAAGGCGTGCTCCAGCACCACCTGGTTTATTTTATTTTTTTCTTAAAGTGCAGCAATTTTGCCATGACTATCATGTCTATCCTGACACTAGGCCTAGACTGGGTTGGCCATTGATACAACTACCCACATCCTGTGATTTAAAAGCATTAGCTCAAACCATTGCTTGGCAATGATGAATCTTTTTTTAGCCTTCTGCCTTTGGTGTTAGTAGTCTGTTCTGTAACAAAGGAAGTAGGGTGCCTTACACTCAGCCATTGGGTAGGCAGGTAGCTCCCTCCTCTGCTGTTGTGCATGATGTCTTCAATCAGTAGCTATTGCTACTCTACCTGGGAAGGTTCTGAGTCTCTTTTGTGTATATAGGGTTTTTTTGTTTTTTAATTTATGAAGAGGGTATAGAGTGTTTTCTGCATGCTGCACAAAATGCTTTTTTCTTCATTATTTTACAAGCTAAGTGGAAGCATTATAACAGATTGTAGTTAACTGACAAGTTATAACTAATATTCCACTTTAAAGTTTTTAAACTTGAAGTGTCTTGCTGTATAGCCCCTGTTTTTTGAATTCGCAGCACTTGTAAGCAAAGTATGTTGTTTTCAGTACTGGCTTCATCAGCAACACCTTTGCATTTTACATGTGGAATAGGCCAGCTTTGCATTTTAAAATTCATGTCATTTACATAAACAAAACCTTTGGTTGTGTTGGGGTGTGTCCAGACGTTTATGTAGATGGTTGGGTCACTTGAATGTTGCTGCTTGTAGAATACAGGTCTACTGGGCTGTGGCTTTCCACATGAAGATACTGAGGCAGGAGGGTAGAACGGGCTCCCACTGACTTTCCTATACCTCTTTGACACACTTTGGAGATGTCATTAATACCTCAGAATGTCAAAATTAAGATGAATATTTTTGTAGGTTTACAAGTTTGTGAATCAGCTCATTTTTTAAAAAATAAGTATATTAGCTTTCATTATAATTTATTAAGAGGATAGGTTTTTTTGTTTTTGTTTCATTCTTTTTTAAACTGGAAAAATGTCAAACATAGAGATGCTGTGGAGGTAGATTCCTTAAGAAGAAATTGCTTAAAAACTAAACAAAGCAAGATACGGAGGTGTATATACCTATAATTCCAGCACTGGCCTATAATCCTGGTTTTCAGTGGGTGGAGGCAGAGGAACAGAAAAAAGTTCAAGGGCAGCCTTGGAAAACGGGAACACAGGGAGCCAGGGTAAAGAAATTGCCACTGGGTGTGGTGGGCACACCCAGAATCCCGGGATCTCAAGAGGATCACAGGTTCTAGGTGTACTTGGGCTGCATACTTGAATTTAAGCGCAGCCTGGGCAATTTAACAAGACCCTGTCTTGGATTAAAGGTACAACAGTTGCCTAGCACTAGACTGACCCCTAGGTTCAGTTACTAAAGAAAAAGCATGAAGGAAAGAAAAATCACACATTCTGAAAACTTAGGGTATACTCTGTGACTGCATGTGCATATTCAACCCATGAAAAGTTCTAGTTTAATTTGATAATGAACTTTTTTGTGTTCTGTGAGAATTCATATTAGCATGTTTTCATACACAACAATAAAAAGAACCCATTATAACCATATGTGTTAGTGCATTTTGATGCGGTAGCTTTTTCAATAAGTTTTGTCTTGCTTATATGACAAACCAAGTCATATTAGAGCTGTAGTGTACTTGTTTTTAGGATGGAGAAGACCTAATGGATGAGAGTGTGCTGAAGTTCTACACTCAGCAGTGGGAAGATTACCGATTCTCCAGCAAAGTGCTGAATGGAATCTGTGCCTACCTCAATAGACATTGGGTTCGCCGTGAATGTGACGAAGGACGAAAAGGAATATATGAAATCTATTCAGTAAGTTTTTTTTTAAAGGATAAAAAAAAAAAACAAAATATGTTGTGGCAAGAAAGCAGAGAGGTGAGAAATTGGAGCTGTAAAATAATCACAGTTAAACAGTCCTGCGTTTACTTTTAAACTATCTTCAATTAATTGACCAGTTATCATACTTTGCCTGGAACTACTTGAGTTTTAGCACTATAATCCTAGATGCTGGCAGTTGCTAGCAAATCAGGTGCCTTCATCTAAGGATTAAGCTCTTAACTGGACATTGATGCACTTTCTTGGTTTGAGAGTTCTGTATTTGAGAGCTGACCCTGAATTACATATTTTTGTTAGACTTCAAGGTTTTTGTTTTAGGCCCTCTGGTTTCTCAGAGTATGACCCCTAAATTTGTGTCATCTGCATCACCTGGGAACATGATAGGGATGCAGATTCTCAGGCCTCCTTCTAAACTTGGAGATTGAGATGGGCTACAGGTGTGGGCAGGGCGCTCAGTCAGCACAGTTCCTAGTGTGGATGACATCCTGGGTGCAGTCTGCTACACTAGGCACACCTGTGATCTCAGCGCTTGGGAAATAGCGGAAAATGAATCAAATTCGAGTTATTCTCTGCTATGTAACACATTCCTGGCCAATTTGAGCTAAATGAGACCCTGTCTGAAAAAGAATAGGAAATAAAGATAAAAAGCTCCACAAAATTGGGGTGATAGCTCAGTCAACAAATTATTTGCCTTGTAAACACAAGGACCTGAGATAATCCCACAGAACCTATGTGAAAAGAGGATGTTTGTAATCCCAGTGCTGAAGAGGCAAACACAGGCAGATCTCTGGAGCCAAAAATTCTGATGTTGTGTTATAATGGCAATATTTTGTTTCTTTGCTTTTGACAAATTTAATTAGACAAAAAAAAACAGCTCAAATGCAGGAATTTTAGCATCTGTGCCCCAGATGTGCTTCACAGTGACACTTTATTATGTGGTTACATAGGCTTTTGTTTGAGGTTCTGTTTGGTTGGTTGGGTTTTCTGTTTGGTCTGTAACCTTGGCTGGCTGAGAACTTCACTGCGGAGACCAGACTGGCATCAAGCTGAAATGCCTGTCTGCCTCCCAAGGTCTGGGATCACACCTGGTTAATTACATGATTTTAATCACATTTTCTAGGCTCAGTTTTCTGAATTGAGCCTTTTGTGTTTTCTTTTTTAATATATTTTAAAAATTATGTTTATCCCATTGAACATGCTTTGAGCCCTGCCCATGAAGGAAGGGCCGGTGTGCTTTCCTTGTCTCAGATTGCAGAAGGACTCTGCATGGTTCTGGTCATTTCCTCTGGACACCGCTTGACCTGAAGTTCGTGTGTGTGCTCTGCAGCAGCATCACAGACTACTGAGGGTCATTCCTGCTTTTTCACTTTGCATGTATTTTGTTCAACATTTAAAACAAGTTTGAATAAAAAGTACTAAGCTATATAATGTTTCTTAAGATTCAGCCAGACTTGGTGGTACATGCCTTTAATCCCAGAACTAGGAAGGCAGAGGCAGTAGGTTATTTCTTGAATTGCAGGCAGCCAGCCCCGTTAGACAAGAATCAGCCACTGTCATTATGTTTTAAATCTGCTTTCAAACCCCACACTTTGTGTCATCACATAGTGTAGCTACTGTTTGGAAATGCAGTACACCGCCATAAATTCTAGCAGAGGACAGTCACCGCCCCCACCTAGAAATAGTATTCCTATCTGTGTCCCAAGTGCACTGCTCCAAGAGCCTGCTCCAGTCATTTGCTAGTTTGTATCAAGCTCAGTGGGCCAGTTACAGCCTATGGTTTCAGCCTCTGGTTTTGTTTTCTTAGCAAATGTGGCTGCTTTGTCATGTAGTGACTTCATGACAAATTATAAGGTTTCTATTCTTTTTTTTCGTAATTAATTCTTTTAAATAGAGAAGGTTATTGGTTTCCTTCCAAATCACCCAGGGAATCTAAGTTGATTTCATTGTTGATATGTTGAAGTTCTGACACCAAGACTTGTTATGCTAACCTATTCTGAAATTTCTTTGGTTTGCCTCTTTGCCTTCTTTTGCTCTTTGACTTCCTTCCTTTGAAGTGACAATCATCCAGAGCTGGGTTATGTCTGTCTAAGGATGTGGTTGGTAATTTAGAAAATAGCTGGAACAAATTATTTTTTAAAGTGTAGGGGTTCTGTTAGAAGCTGATAACCACAGCCTTGTATTTTCACTGCTGCCTTACAACCGCCTGAGGACTGGGAGGAGGCAGGGAGAAAAGGATTAGGGTTGAGCATGCATCTCCAGGTTGCTTCTCTCCTAGACAGTGAGGCTCAGGCTTCTAAGCACCTTTGGCAGACCACAGTCAAGAATTCCTAATAATGCAGGGCCTGGTGGTGCACACCTTTAATCCCAGCTCTAGGATGCAGAGGCAGGCAGATCTCTATGAGGCCAGCTTGGTCTGCATACATAGCCAGTGCTTTACTTATATAGGGAGGGAAAACAGGCAAACAAAAAATTTAAATATTGCTTTTATGGAATTTATTTTTTTGGAGACACTACTTAGAAAATACTTTTTATAGATTAAATTTGTATGTAATATTTTCAAAAATACATATTTTTACAAACTTAATTTTATCTCTAGTTAAATTGGGGAGGAGACTAGTGGCATTTTTGTTTAATTAATTTCTTGACAGTTTGTGTTAAAGAGTTGTAAATTTCAGTTGTTTTAACTTTCTAAACCTCTCCCAACAGTTTAAAAATCATGTATGAATTCTTTCTTCTTTCAGAAACCATTTTTACAGTAATTAATCTTAGTATAACACTTGTGAAAAAATTAGGAGTGTAAAAATGGACCATGGTATTTATATATTCACATTAAAATGTATATATCAGGGGCTGAGGAGATAGATGGCTCAGGAACACTTGAGTCTCCATCTGTGTGTGTATCCATAGATACATGCAATCATATACCATGTACACATAAAAATGTGTGTCTTACACATAGTCAGATGAAGACATAAGTACAATAGGAGGTTTTAGTAAGGTATGTAAAAGAAACTGCACTAAAAATACACAATCCAGATATAAAAGTTGGAAGACTTTTATATTCTCTATTGTTTATCTTGATGTATTAGGAAGCCGTGGTAGTAACTGGAATTACTTTAATCAGGTGTATCTAGTTGAAATTGTTTGATCCAGAGAAAACATTGATAGGTTGAGTCTGCTACTGGCTTTTAAGCTGATACAATGTCCACCTTAAATCAGAATATTCTTTTTGAACTTCACAGTTAAATGTGAGCTGGTAAACGTCTGTACAAAGTGATTAACTTGAAAGGGTGACTCTGATTTCATTGTGATAATAGATTTTTTTACTACGTTGTAATCTGGGAATTTTTGTAAAATTAAGAATTCAAATTACTATTTGACCAGTTTTGGGGAACCATAGTGAAATACAGTTATTTAATATATCTTTTCTCCCTTTTCATCCAGCTTGCATTGGTGACATGGAGAGATTGTTTGTTCAGGCCATTGAATAAACAGGTATCTACTGTGAAATGTTGTGTGTTTTGTTTTAAAAATATTTCCCACTTTTGTCTTGATTCTCAAGCCTTTGACTATCTAAAGAGTATTTGTTGGGCTGGGGATATGGCTCAGTCAGGAAAGTGCTTGCCATGTAAGCGTGAGGGCCTGGGGTGCGTAGATCCCTAGCACCCATAGAAAGCAGGTATACGATGCCCACCAGTGAGCCTAGCCCTGGAGAGTAGGATCAGACAGATCCCTGAGACTCCATGGCAGTGAGAGACTGTCTCGAAACAAAGTGGATTACTCCTGGGGAGCAGTGCTTGAGATTGTCCTCTGTTTCCACGTGCACACACACGTGTGCATACCCATCCCCCTAAAATATTTGTTACCTTGTATTAGTTAATGGCTCTAAATGTTTAAAGGATATGTAAGGTACATTGTGACCTGTAATATGTCTACCTACTGTTTTCTGTATTCTTAAAGGTAACAAATGCTGTTTTAAAACTGATTGAAAAGGAAAGAAATGGCGAAACCATCAACACAAGACTAATTAGTGGAGTTGTACAATCTTATGGTAAATAATTTGTCTTTACTCAGTTTTCTTATCACATGGCAACTATGATAGCTCTCTAACATTTGTTTAAAAACATTTAAATATCAAGAATATTATTCCATTTTAAAGTACTTTTAAGCAATAATTTTATAAATCATAGCTATTTAATCTCTGTACTTTAAGGTAATTTTTATTGAAAAAATTGAACTATTTTCTTTGCTGCTTTCATGAGTAAATGCTTATATTTAATGTGATTGTTTTGGAGCTAAATAATGACCAGAAATCTATCAGCTTGAGAAATTGAGGTTGAGGCACTGATTAAATGACATGTTGTTCAAGCCCTGGTGGGTTTGCATTTTTGTGAATGTGCACCATTTAGATCACTTTTGGAAATGAACTTTCTCAGCTGACCTTGTGGTAATTTAGCAGTGTATCTGGCCTAGTAGAGGTGATTTGTTGCTATATATCTTGGAGTTTATTGTTTTGTTTTTCTTTTATCGAAACAAGTATATTTCAGTACTAGTGAATAACAGTTACCATATAACCCTCCATTTCACATCGATCTTTCGAGTGTAACTTAAACCAAATGCTACACCAAAGTATTATCTGTGACATAATAACAAAAAATAGGATAATTGAAATATAGCTCATATTTTTTTCTAGTGGAATTGGGACTGAATGAAGATGACGCATTTGCAAAGGGCCCTACGTTAACAGTGTATAAAGAATCCTTTGAATCTCAATTTTTGGCTGACACAGAGAGATTTTATACCAGAGAAAGTACTGAATTCTTGCAGCAGAACCCAGTAACTGAATATATGAAAAAGGTAAGCTCAAACATAGTATGTAACTTAGTCATTGCTCCTTACAGTGAGTTCTTGGCAGTGCAATGTTCCTCACAAATCAGACTTGGCACCGAGTCACGCCGTGTCCAGCAGGTTTAACTCCTATAACTCTCCAAGAGACCTTTACAAATTGATAACCATGAGTGTGTGTTCCCTTTGTACATCTTAAGGAGGCGCCTTGACAGCTGCATGCCTTTCATGTTCTGAATTATCGCCTCTTGAGTGTATCTGGCTAGTGGACCTCAAAATTTTGTCAGTGAGAAATATTAAGCAGATATTCCCAGACTTGCTATTTGTTTGTTTGTTTGTTCTGCTTTTCTCTTAAATATTCCTTAATATTCTGTAGCTTAGTCCTCAAGATTGTATTAGGAAGGAGGATCTAAATTCTAACTTTGGAGAAGAACCAAGGTAGAGCTAGGTGTCCTCCATGCATTATTTTACGGTGTGATTATTTTTCTATGAACTTCTAAGATTTTTCTTTGCTCTTTCTTGGAAATTCAGGTCTTATGAATGTTGTGTCTGAGGAGTGACTGTCAGGAGTCAGCAAGCTTGCTGTTAGCAGTGCCAGGCAGCGAATACCTTTAGGCTTTGCATGTTCTCTGTTCTCCTCTGCCACTGTTCACTCCTGCAGTTATAACACAAATACAGTATTAACACAGTCAAGTACAGTACATCTCAGTACAATAATACTTAAGTAAAGATGAGCTTTCAGGAAATTCCCTGCTTTCAACAGCCTACTTGGGCTAGGTGGTCACAGTCTCTAGGGGCGGTCTCTGTTAGTTTGCTGTCATCAAGAGTATGTTAGTGCAAACAGTGATGATTGCTGGTCCATCCAAGGATGGCTTTGGTGGCTAAATAGCTACAAAGCCATTTAACACTTTAAAATATATCTCACGTGATTGAGACTAATCTCACCTATTAAAAAATGGACTTGTTTGAATGTTCTATATTCCTATTTTTTATTATTTAAAAAAATATGGGCTGGAGATACTGGTCAACAGTTAAAAAAATAACTGTTGCTCTGCAGAGGACCTAAGTTTGGTTTCCATCACCCTCATGGTAGCTCACAGCCATCTGTAACCACCGTTCTAAGGAATCCAGCAACCTCTTCTGGCCTCTGAATACATAGTGTACATGCGTACATACATGGAGCCTAAACACTCTTTCACATAAAATAATTTAGTTCATTAGTTTGCTTACCAACCCACAAGGACATCAAAGCCTAGCCTTCTGAGCAGGAGTAAAAGCTTTGTGTTCCTGGCCAGGATGACCTGCGTTCTTCCAAGAAATGGGTGTAACTTAAAACAGGAAGAGTGGTACTTCAGTGTGTCTGTTCTTGCTCTTCATTATCAGATGGAATGTAACCCATCAGCAGAGCCTGAACTTGGAATTTATTATTCCAGAAGAAAGAACTCTGTAGAAACAAAAATACAAATTAAAGATTCTGTGAAATATGCAGTGACAAACCCACAAGCCTGGGACACTTACTAGACTGGAATGTTGCTGCAGGCTCTTTTGAGGATACTGGTAGTGGCTGTTTTGCTTTGTTTTGTTTGAACTTAAGCATTAATGGTTTAGTATATTTTAGTGGATATTTCATTTATAGTGTGCTATAATGATTTTAGCATATATTGAATTTTGACTAAGTTTCTTACTAGAAATTTACTAACTTGAAACCTTTCATGTTTCTTTGTGGCTTATCTTTTCCCTTGTCCTGACTTTTTGGCTGTACTTACGCTTGGTTAGAGGTCATTCTGTGTTGAGGCTTTGTGATGCTTATGCAGTTTGTTGTGTTTAACTTTACTCTGCCAAGTGTGTGTGAGTGTGTGCTGCGGCTCTAACTTTCCTGTGCTTTAATAACTACCTACCTTTGATGATCCAAGCTCTGTCTATTTAGTTGTTTCTTGGTATTGAATGTTTATTCAATTCCAATGATAATTCTCTGGATTTATCCACAGTTATACCAAATCTGAGAGGTCTCTGTGGAGAGTAAAATAAGCTTTTGTCTTTTTTTATTCAGGTCACCTGAATAATTCGAGATTGTCATTGACATTTCTAGCTTGCTCTAATCATGTTCGTTCTCAGTGACTCTGCGTCACACACATTTCTGGTGACAGATTCTAAAGTACAGTCTTTTACCTGGGTTTCTGTTGTGTTTTATTGTCTGTTAGCCTCTTTTCATTGAAGAGAAATAGAAGTTGAGATTCCTAAGTGCCCAAGTGGGCCTTTGAGGCAAATGTTCGGTGATTGACAAGAGAAGGACACAATATCTATATCCATATTCTCTCTCCCTCTCTCTCCCTCTGTCTCTCCCTCTCTCCCTCTGTCTCTCTCTTCCTCTCTCTTCCTCTCTCTCTCTCTCTCTCTCTCTCTCTCTCTCTCTCTCTCTCTCTCTCTCTCTCCCCCCCTCTCCCTCTCCCCTCTCTCTCACCCTCTCATTCCATCTTCTTCCCTCTCCTTCCTTCCTTCTTTTTTTTTGCCTCATTACTGCTGATTATTATTCCTGAGTGGTCATTTCTGAGATTATATTGGTGTGACCCTTTATTTCAAACAGCTTTCAGACCAAAGTAGTACTTCTTAATTCAGTGTCCACATGCTGGAAAGACCTGTAGGTTTCTTTTGTCACAGGAATGTGTGTCATTGCCTCCAAAATGTGAAATACCACTTACCCAAAGAAAAATGATATGAAGACATTTGAACTATGAATTTAAATAATGTTGTTAGGACACTTGAAGGATTAGAGCCTGCATTGCAAGGAGAGTAGAGCACACCAGAGGTATAAGTCAGTTGTCAGTCACTCTGCGATTTGTGAATTTAATGTGTCATTGTTGACATAATAATTCTTTAAAAGTGAACCAAACCACGAGTGGTTTGATGGATTCCCTGCAGGCTGAGGCTCGTTTGCTTGAGGAGCAGCGGAGAGTGCAGGTGTACCTCCATGAGAGCACGCAAGACGAGTTGGCACGGAAATGCGAGCAGGTCCTCATCGAGAAACACTTGGAAATATTCCACACAGAGTTCCAGAATTTGTTGGATGCTGACAAGAATGAAGGTGAATATACTTTGTTCCGTATACTTTTGTTGGAACTACTAAATGGTGGGCAAATTTTTTGTTTTGTTCCTTTGAGTATTCTTCCTTTGACAAAATGAAAAGATGTTTTCGCCTCCTTTAATTGTTCCTTCTATGCTAGTGGGAACTGTTAGTGGTTTGGTCAGAGTGCTGTGGGATTTAGGAGTTCCCATCTTTAACCATCACAGATTGAACACATATGAAGTGAATATTTGGGGGACCCCTCCATTACTTATAGTTGAAATGGGTATCTATATTAAGCTTATTTAACTTAAAAACAATTATTTTAGTACCTTTTGGAACATAAATAGTATCTCATTAGGGTTTTAGAAGGTGTTGAGTACTTTTTCTCTGTTGTTACATTAGTGGATTCTCATGGTAAAGGAGAAATAAACTTCTAATAGCCTGACTCCATTGTCGAGTTTAACAAAACACCAGATCTAGCTGGTTTCTTGTTTCACAGTATCTTCACTTGATATAAGCTTTTGTAATAAGCAGAACAGGTATGCACAGTTGGTTTCCATGCATAAAATTGGCTCCTTTTTTCTTTCAGATTTGGGCCGCATGTATAATCTTGTATCTAGAATTCAGGATGGCCTAGGAGAATTGAAAAAACTTCTAGAGACACATATTCATAATCAGGGTCTTGCAGCAATTGAGAAGTGTGGAGAAGCTGCTTTAAATGTAAGTAGTGCCTGACTGAATGCAGTTGAGCCCATTATTTCCACATGCCAACTGCAGGTGTATGCAGTGCATCTTTGTTGGTAATTGTAGGTAGTTAAGATTTTACTGACATGCTCAAAGTAGGAAGTTCTCAAAATCATTAAATTATTCTAGCATCTTTTTCCCCTTTAAAGACAGGATTTTATTGTGTAGCTCATGCTGGACTTGAATTTACAGAGATCCACCTGCCTCTTTGTTTTTGCCTCCTGAGTGCTGGGATTAAAGGCTTGCACAACCAACACCAGCCCTTTCCAGCACCTTTATAAGAATAATAATCTCCTTTTGTATTTTTGTCTTGTTTTAGTGTATATGAGTGTTTCTGCCTGAATGTTTGTATACCTGAGGAGGTCAATCGAGAGACCCCCTCTCAGACCTCCCTGGAACTGGAGTTAAGAATCGTTGTGAACCTTTATGTGGGTGCTGGGAACTGACCACCTGATCCCCTGGAAGGGCAGCCAGTGATCTTAACCTGAGTGATCTCTCTAGCTTCTTATTTTTTATTTGTTTGTTCATTTTGTTATGTGTTTTTCACTATGTCAAAAGTGGGTTTATGCTCCTAGGTGCAGTGTCCAGAGCAGCCAGGAGAGGGTGTAATACTGGGCCATTGCTTACTTACCGTAAGGTTGTGTGTGATAGATCTGTGACCTCAGCAAACAAGAGTATTTAAACTTTTTTTTGCCATGAAACAAAAAAAAGAAAAATATACAATATTATTTTTAATCTAACCTGACCAAGCTATCATTTTATAGCCAGGATACTCATTTTTTTTCCCCAACAAAAGAAAGATTTTAACGCTTCGGCAAGCAAACTGACTGTGGAAACAGTTCATTCCCAAGTCGGTCTTTATACCACATCAAATCCTAATGTAAACTGTGCTGTGCATTGGCAGTGCTAAAGTGAGCCCTGGTTGGTTCAAGGCCAGCTAGAAAACTGCCACTGAAGTTGTTTGTTGCTGCCCATCTTTGATCAGATGAGCCATGAATTCAAGGGAATCCTAAGCTACCTGGTCAGTTCTAGACCAGCCTAGGTTATACAATAAGACCATATCTTAACAAACAAACAAACCCAGAAGTTGTTCATTATGTCTGAAACTTAGAGCTGACTGTTCAAAGGCCAGACATAAATGTTTGGAGCAAAAAGGAGCAAACAGAGGTTGTAATAATAATAAGATTAGGTAGGGCATCTTAAAGCACTGGTGTTTATCTCTCTTTTCAGACTTTACGCCACATGCAGTCTTATTTCTGCTTATTAGTCAAAGGAAAAACAGTCCATTAAGAAAATATAAATTTGTGCTAAGTCACATGTTTATTTCCCTTTTCTTCCCCAATTAGTTAATATCAAAATTAATTATAGATAGGCATGGTAACACACTTTTAATCCCAGCACCCAAGAGACAGAGCAGGTGGATCTCTGAGTTCAGGGCCAGCCTGGTCTACACAGTGAATTTCAGGACAGCCAGAGCTGTGTAGAATCTGTCTTAGGGGGAATAAAGGAAAGGAAAGCAGGAGAGAGAGAGAGAGCGGAAAGAAAAAAAAAATTATATTCTTGAACTCTCATGGTCGTGGGGTGTCTTGGTGGCTGATAGGGAAAGGAAATTCGGGGTTAAGCATTTAGTGTGTGTGCTGCAAACAGTCTGTTGTTCCTTTCTCTGCAGTTGATGGCTTGTGGTCGAGAGTGTTTCTGAGACTTCGGCTTTATCCTGTGATAGATGATTTATATGGAGGCAAAAGTTAGGCTGAATATCAGGTGCTTATGGAGAAGGGTCACACATTTGCCCCCAGATGTTTATAAGATGTGTTTTCTTTTTCCTGGGAACAGACGTTGATTTCTTTCCCCTAACTTCACAAAGGCAAATTATCCAGAGGTAAGGTCAGTGTTGAGGAGGGATCCATGTATCCTGTAGTATATGGTTAACTGCTTTGTGACAGAAAAACTCATGTAACAGTTGGCTCTCATTAACCCCTAGCCCTGTGAGAAATGTAGGTGCAAACTTTGCCCTTCAAGGTGGCTCTAGGCTTAGGTTGAAAAGATTGTTGAGAACACAAATTTATACGTAGGAATAGTGAGAGATGTTTCTTTACAAACCTGTAGAATCCCAGTTTACTCTTTTGTAGAAATGAGCAGTGGGGCTGTGTCCCGCCACCCGGCTAGCTTTACGCCCGAAATAATTACACAGAAAACTGTATTCTTTTAAAAACTGCCTGGCCCATTAGTTTCAGCTTCTTACTGGTTAACTCTTACATCTTCCTTTATCCCATATTTAGTAATCTGTGTAGCACCACGAGGTGGTCGCTTACCAGGAGAGATCTTAACCTGCGTCCATCTCAGAGAGGAGAAGCATGGTGACTGCATATGGCGACTGCCTGAAGCTTCTCCCCAACTCTGCTTCCTTTCTCCCACAATTCTGTTCTGTCTACTCCGCCTACCTAATTTTCTGTCTCTTAAAGGGCCAAGGCAGTTTCTTTATTAATAATGAAAGTAACACATAGACACTCCTCCATCACTCTTTTAACAGTATTCTGGTTCCAAAGGAATTGCGTGTTATAGTATTTAGTATCACAGCTGATCCTCAGATGTGGCGTCTTGAGTCTTCCTATACAGGCTAGGGTGGCCTCCCTTGTCTCAGGTCATCTTACTATGATGCCCCAGTGCCTGACTCGGGCCTTTTGAAAGACCAGTGCTGTTGGTCCACCTCGTGTGTGCATTCGAACTGGGGGTATTTATACGTGTATGTAGAGATGGATGTAGAGGCCAAGGGTCAATGCTGACTGTCTTCAGTCACCTATGCCAGACAAGCACAGTCTAAGAGGTAAAACAGAGAGGATTAAAGGAGAGACTGGGAAGGTAGAGATGGCTGAGCAGATGTTGGGAGAACTTGCAAGCATGTAAATGTCAACTCCACCCTAAGGGCACAAGGAAAGCTGCTAAGGGTATTTTTATTAATAACCATGTACTTGATAAGACCAAATTCGTATTCAAAACATTACTTCACGTAGAAAGTGGTTGAAGTTAGTAAGAGTGACTGTAAGAATGGCAGTAGGCTTTGTTGAAGCAACTAAGATGAGATGACAGTGCCGGGGACAGCCGGTCATGTCTAGCTTAGGGAGTAGACAGTCACATGGCCTCTGAAGGGCAGTTTGTGCGAAGTTGGTGGGGACTGTGATCGAGATGTTAGATGTGTCAGTCACAGATGTAACAACAGCTTTTAGAATCATGGACATTGAATATGAAAAAGAATCCTCTCATGTACTACTATGGATGTGAACCAGACTTAGCACTATTTATGTTCCTTTTGGGTATTGTTGTTGTTGTTTTTGGGTTTTCTTCTTGTTTTTTTGTTTTTCTCAGACAGAGTTTCTCTGTAGCTTTGGGGCCTGTCCTGGAACTTGCTTTGTAGACCAGGCTGGCCTTGAAGTCACAGAGATCCATTTGCCACTGTCTCCCTCCCAAGTGTTGGGATTAAAGTGTGCACCACCTAAACCTAATTTTTTTCTCAAAGCCAGGTGTGGCGGCACATGTCTGTAAGTCTTCCACTCAGGAGGCAGAGGCAGGAAGGCTACCCTTGGCTATATAGTCATAGGCGAATAGCTTGAATATTGAGATCCTGCCTCCAAAAAATACAAAAACAAAAAACAAAACCCAGGGCTAGTATGATGGCTTGATGGGAAGGAGGCCAAAGGCCTGACAACTTGAATTTGATTCCTCGGATCCACAATGGAAGGAAGGAACTGATCCCAAAAAGTTGTCATCTGCATTCCACACTGGTACTATGTGGCTATTCCAGCATGTCATGTGTACACACGATAATAATGAAATTGTTAAAGCTGCTTTTCTGGGACTTCTATCTTGAGACATTTTGAGGGTTCCTGTCAATTTCACTACGTCAGCCTACTCTGCTGGGTCTTCTCTATTATGAAGAATCTAGACTCAGTCTGCAGGCTGCTTTATTCTTTGCAAAGCTTTGCATCTCCGTATGGAAATGTCTTCCAGGCATTTACTGAAAAACTTATTTGTAAATCCTGAATCTGAGAGAAAAATTTAAAGGGAAAAAGCCAAAGAAAGGGTTGTAATTCCCCTAGCACGTCACAGTAAATGTAGAGTCAGCGCTGGTGTCCAGGAGTCTGTCTGTAGTCAAGGCACAATAGGAGAGCTGGTGCCTGGGAGACTAAAACCAGCACTTGTAGGAGCCGCAGTGAGAGGTGAGAGCTTGTGGTAAGGCAGTCTCACCATCTACCTTCTCAATAAACGAGCTTATCACCCCTCCACTGCTAAGCTTGAGTCATTCATTTAAGTTCTAGAACGTCTGTATACATAATATTCCTTTTATGAATTCTGTGAGTGGTAGTCCCCAAAGTAGCAGGTTTTATAAGCAATCTTGAGTCTTTAAATTGGAAGTTTTGATATTCGGTTGGTTCTTAGCAAGGATGCTAACCTCCATATGGGATCTGAGTGGTCCAATAGTGGTCACTGCATTTTCCTGTTCGGATGCTCACTGTAAGATAAAGTTCCTTGTAAAACCAGTAGGTGTAGAGATTGTAAGGGAAGAATGTGTGAGTGTTGTGTAGTAATTTGATGTGAGATCAGAAAGCAATGTAAAACCTGAATCCACCAAAGGAATATGGGCTTTAATGGCAAACCAAAATTAAATCAAGCAAAGGAAAAAATGCATTGCTTAAAAAGAAAAACCCATATGAAGTAAGGTGCATGCGTACTTAGCTTGTAGGTGCTCTTGGATGCTTTCTTTAGAATTGTACCATCTGTGCATCACACAGGAATAGTCATAAGACAGGGGCCAGCTTATCTGACAATATCAGGTAAAGACCATCTTTCCATCTCAGTGAAATTATATTACCACAACATTATTTTTATTATAATTTTGCATTTATTGTATTTTAAACAATGCATACCTGCAACTTATAGAGAATAATCGCATAATAGGGTTCTGGTTTTACCAGTCATTAATTTTAAAACAAATTTTACAAAAAATGTAAAGTAATTAGTATTCAAGGGTTTCTGTTTTCTCATTTGTGAATTATACATGAGAGTGTGTCAGGAGCTGGGGTCTGGACACAGTGGTATACCTGTAATCCCAGCAGGGGAAGCAACAAGATCACAGGTCTGTGATCAGTCTGAACCACATAGAGAAATACTGTCCCAAAGGTATCAACTGTGAAGTGACACATGAGGAATTTGGAGGCCTTGCTAGAACAGCTCACTTCTCTGCACCTGTAGCTCCAGTGTTAGGAGGACTAGTCAAAGGCCTTTCTGCCATGTGTTCATTAGCTGGGCCTTTCCATTCTGAAAGCTGAAGAGAACGTGTCAGAATCAGGAGTCATCTACCAGAGTCCCTGCTTGGCTCTGCTGCCACTTACTCAGTAAGAAGTGTACCTTAGCTAACCATCTAAAATGGGCATTAGAAACGGTACCTGCCTTGGCCTGCAAACATTGACTGCTGATCAACACTTGATACCGTGCGATTCCTCCATCGTCCATCTCCCTTATTTTCCACCAGTACTGTCTGTCTCCTTGAGCATGCAACATGCCCTCCCTGGGGACTAATCTTCCACTATGCTCTTTTGTCTAAAGAATTTCTGTTGCCAACCGCCACGTTCCCAGTGCTTGTTTCTTGCCTTGGTGACACAGTTCCGGTTGGTGCATCCCCTATCTGTGTTCAGACCTGCTGTCATTTTGAAAGAGAAAATATTTTCATGATCTTTTCCAGTTTTTTTTTAAAGGTATTTAATTTTTAATCTGGAGAATTATTTTGTTTTACACATAAACATGATGTCCTGTGTGTTTCAGTGGTGGAACCAAATGCATTCTGATCTTACTAACTTCTTTGAAGATATAGTTAAAACTTGGAGAATGTTTTACAGCAGCAGCAGCAGAATATACACTTTAATTCCTGTGTGTTTCCGGTTTTCCCTTCGACCAAGGACCCGAAGATGTATGTGCAGACCGTTCTGGATGTTCATAAGAAATACAACGCCCTGGTGATGTCGGCATTCAACAATGACGCTGGCTTCGTTGCTGCACTTGATAAGGTAAGCAGGAACATGTCGCTGTGCTGCCTGTTCAGTGTGTATGAACAAGACACCTTTCCTCTGACTGTCTTTTCTATAACACAGGCTTGCGGTCGCTTCATAAACAACAATGCGGTTACCAAAATGGCCCAGTCATCTAGTAAATCCCCTGAGCTGCTTGCTCGGTACTGTGACTCCTTGTTGAAGAAAAGGTACTAGCTTGGTTTTGTGGGTTTTGTGTACCCTTATCTAAACCTCAGTCTTTATATGAGGAATCAGTATTTGTCTTGCATTTGCTTGCGATGCATCACATTTGTTGAAACCTGCATCAGCTCCCACTGGCTCTGAACAGCAGAAGCCTGAATACTATGATATGCTTTATGTTTTGGTCTACAAAACTTGGCTTTTGACAGAGCTGCTGGGTAGCACAGGCTAGCCTCAAAACTCCCACCAGTCCTCCTATGCACAGCCTTCCACATACTGGGTTTACGGAGTGAACCACCATGTCTAACCATCTGCATACTTTAAAGTTTGTTTTTCTTTGTTCGTTTGTTGTGCTGTGTATTTTTCAGTCACTTTATGTCTTACCTGTGTTCTGAGATGGAGGAGGTGTGGTCAGGCATGGCTTCCTCTGTGTTATGTTCCCACTACTTGTGTTTGCCTTGACTCCCTCCACTTCTCTCCCTAGCACAGTTTCTTTTGGTCCAAAAATGTTCAAGGTTTGCCTCTGTGTCCCACATGCCATATCACCAAATGCTATGCAGGGAACACGGACCTCGTGGTTATGGTGCCAATATATTGTATTTTTAAAAGCTCTCTAAGGCTTAAGAGAACACCCACAGATGCCGATGTGAGCTGAGACAGTCTCACTATCGGGGCCAGAGAGATGGCACAGTTGCTAAGAACACTTGCTGCTCCTGCAGAGGACCTGAATTCAGTTCTTAGTATCCACATTGGGCAGCTCACAAACACTTAGAATTCTAGTTCCAGAGAATGTGATGCTCTCTTTTGGCCTCCGTGGGCTCCTGTGGGTATATGATGCTCATACAGACAACCAGGCACACACACATGCACAAATTTTTTTTCTAAGGTAACAAATCAACAGCATCTTTGGACTATGATGGTGGCCCAGTGGTAGCACATCTGACGCAGCTCACTGTGCTCAGAGAACTGTGCTGACTGCTTGGTACTTGGTGGGCAAACACTGAGTAAAGGTCACTTGCTATCTCTACTTTTAAAAATTAATTACTTTTTAATAGCTGTTGCTTTTAGCTTTGCCAGAAAGCTGTCCTCTCAGAGCCAGTGGGAACTTGAGTATTTTATTATCTTTCTGTGTGTTGTCATGCTGGCCTGATACGTTATCTATTCTAGTCACATTATTTATTCTAGTCAGACGCACTTATTATATATTCTTTTCAAGGAGGAAAAGGGACTTTAAATTTTATATTATGTTCTGTTTACTTATTTTGGGGGCTGTGTGTCACGGTGCATCTGTAGAGGTCAGAGGACAACTTGCACAATCTCCTTCTACAATGTTAAATACTGGCATCAAATTCAGGTCATCAGTCTTGGCGACAGACGCCATCTTGCTGGTTCGGAGAAAGGAGTTTACACTTGTGCCTCTTCAGACCTGATTCTGCTTCTCAGGCCGTTGTGGATGATTAAGTGACTTAAATTCAGAGCTACTCCATGAGGCCTTCAGTTTGTGCGACAGAACAATTGTGTGGCCATAATTGTCTTCAACCAATTAGTTACGGCTATTAAAACTGAATGGTAACGACATTCCAGAGTGCTCCTTTAGCAAGCTTGTGTTGGTGAGCAAAGTCTAGTTGGCATTGAGCCACAAGGAGAGAGCAACTACCTGACTTGCCAAGACAGGACAGGGCCAGGTTTGCTGAGCCACATCCCTTGAGAACCCCCTTTTCATAGCGCACGTGACAGTGCACACCTGTCATTCCAGCACTCAGGCTGAGGCAAGAGGATTTCCATGAGTTGGACGATAGCACGGGTCGGGGAGGGGTCTGAAAACAGCAACAGATCACATTGATTAGAGATTGTTTGGCGACCAGCTCATTTTTTTCTGTTTGAGTTGGGTTTTTTTGTTGTTGTTTTCTTGTTTTTTTGAGATTATAATATAATTACCTTTTCCTCCCTCCAGACCCCCTTCCACATTACACCCCCACCCACACAATTTCAAATTTAATGGCTTCTTTTTCTTTAATTATTGTTGTTTGTTGTTATTGTTGTTTGGTGGTGGGGTGATGGCTGTGGCTGTGGGTGTGTTCCTAAAGCTGCAACCTGCTCAGTCTGTATAATGTTACAAATATGTATATGATTTCAGGACTGGGCATTTGGTATTAGATAACCAACTGGTGTTCTGTTCTTGGCAAGACCATATCTCCTGCTCTTTACATCCTTTAGTGGTCTGAAGTTGTCCAGAGTTGGCAAACCAATTCATTTCACAGGATCCTTCTACAAAATTTTTTTAAAGACCAATTTACTCTTAGTTAGTTCACCTTTGTGTAATTATATCCATAGACTAAATTAATCTGTTTTAAAGATATGACCACAGATGAAAGCACACCTCATACCTTTCATTTTAATTATTTGGCAGTTAAACAGAAACTGTGTTATTTTCATTTTTTAAAAAAATAAAAGTATAGAGATTGTAGGGAGCAATTGTAAGAATGAAGCTCATTTACTGACAATTCAATGGGTATCTTAAAGGAAAATTTGATAATTCTTTTGATTTTCATCTTAGATATCGTGACTATTTTATAATCTCTTCCATGATCAGATACAGTGTGAGACTGCCAAATTGTCATAGGAAAGTGGCCTCCCCTTGCTCACCATCTGATCTGACAGCTCATCATTGAAACCACATGTAGCCCTGCCAGTTTGGCAGAGTAGTATGTGTGCACATCTGCTGGCTTGTTTGTAAACATACTGCCCTTTTACATTTCAGTTCCAAGAACCCAGAAGAGGCAGAACTAGAAGACACCCTCAATCAAGTGGTAAGGTGCTTCTTGGGCACCCCCATTGCCCTTTGTGAGGCTGCTTACCTGGAGCCTGAAATGTGCAGAGTAAAGGCGTTGATTTTGAATTTATGGTTTTACTCCTAAAATTGAGTTACTACTTTCAGTGTTGGTACTTTGCTTCCTTTTTTGTTTCATTTAATTTTTCAAAGATTGATGTATTTTACTATATGTGTATGAGTGTTTTGCCTGCGCATGTGTATGCACCACATGTGTACTGGTGTCCAGTTCCCTGGAACTGAAATTACAGATGGTTGTGTGCCACCATGTGTTAAGAACGGAAGTCAGGTCCTCTGTATGAACAAGTACTCTAATCCACTGAGCCATCTCTCCAGCCCCAGTACTTTGCTTCTTGCTACCGAGTCTAGTTTAATCAACTGTGATTCAAGGAAGGGATGGCAGTACTTATTATAAACATTTTGAGGTGAATTTATGCTGACTATACAGGAGAGTGCACAGGCCCACCCAAAACCAAGCAATCCTTGGCTCCTGGTGGTAGTCAGAGATAATCCACTTGTGAGTTTATTTCACTAATGTGTTCTTTCTCTGGCTTTGCCAGATGGTGGTCTTCAAGTACATCGAGGACAAAGATGTGTTTCAGAAGTTCTATGCAAAGATGCTTGCCAAGAGACTGGTGCATCAGAACAGTGCTAGTGATGATGCTGAAGCAAGCATGATCTCCAAGTTAAAGGTGCTGCTCTTTTCCTGGAGAACTCCAACCTCTCGGGCTTTATTGATGTGGTTATTATCTCTCCATGCTGTCAGTGGATGAGGAGTTTCTGCGTGTGAGCCCTGCTTCCCAGCCACGCCTGTAGTGCTTTCTTTGCTTTGCAACCCTGTTTTGGGACCCTTTTGTTTTATGTGGCCCTTTGGCTGGGCTCTGCTCCCCATTTCCTTATCCTCACCTGCTTCCTATACACTCAGCTTTGTTGACTTTGAGTGGATGCTTAGTGACTTTCTTAGCTCAGGCTGCCAAAACAAAATGCCATGAACCAGGTGACTTAGGCACAGAAAGTAAGTCTCCATTCTGGGGGCTAAGAAGTCTAAAATCCGGGTATCAGGTCTTGTTCCTGAAGAGGGCCGTCTTTCTGGCTCACAGTCAACCTCTTCACTTAGCAGAGTACTCACGGGCAGCATCCTCTTAAAGAGGCACCAAGCCCATGATAAGAGCTCATTCTTACCACTCACAAGGGCCCATCTCCAAACACCTCCAGCCCAGAGGTTTAAACTTCAGGCACATTCTAGAGGAGACAGTTCGGTAGTAGGATAAGGGACAGACAGATTATTTGGGACATAGAAGGGGTAGTTTGAGACATTTAAGGCACTAAAGACACCTAAGCTAGCCTCCAATGTGTGGTCCTTTTGCCTCCACATCCTGAGTACTGGGCTTTCAGATGCACATCACTGCACCTGGTTCTAGTCGTGGCCTAGTTGCAGTCTGTTGCAGTGGTAGAACACTTTGCTTTAAATGTTGCAGTATGCTTACTGTATATTGAAAACATAATTGTTTAATTTTTAATCTTTTTATGACATGCTAATTTTGATGAATATTTATACCATAAGATGCGATTAAGCACTAATAGTTTCATACAACTAAGATATATTGTACTGTGATTTCTCTAAAACTTCGCTTATGGAGATGAAGGAGGGGAAACCGTGATTAGAATATATTTATGAAAAAGTTTAATTAAAAAAAGTTTTAAAAGTAATTGAAGGGGTTTTAGCCATGGTGTGACTTGATCCTAATACATTGTATACATTCGTGTTTATGTAAGAGTTAATGAGACAGTTGCCTGGGTTCATTTCAGCAAGCTTGTGGTTTTGAGTACACCTCCAAACTTCAGCGAATGTTTCAAGACATTGGTGTAAGCAAAGATCTGAATGAGCAGTTCAAAAAGCACCTAACGAATTCAGAACCACTGGACTGTGAGTATTGAGTACTCATGGACGGACTTGTGGGCTCTCCATGAGAAGTGACAGTATGGAGTGAGGGTGGGGGGTGGTGTCAGCATTCCAAAGACTAAGAGGCAGGAGTTTTCTCCCAAGAGGCTTCTCCTCCTAACCCCCAGGATGGTGTGATGGCAGCTTTGTCAGGACCAGAGGTCACAGTTCTGGCCTGGGCTTTGCGGATGTGTGGGGTCGTTTTGTCTGGTCTTCATTTGAACCTTAGTTTGAATACATTTCTGATTGTTTTCTTCTCTCATGTTTTTGATGAAAGTTGGAGAATTTTATTTTCCCCAAATCAGAACTGTCATCATTAAGCTTACCAGTTTTGCTAGTAAACATCAGGGCTGTCTGTAGGATAGAATTGCCTACTCTTAGCTGATACTGTCTGTCTTCACAGCGGGGAGTGTGCACGGCTCTGATGGAGGCAGTTGTTTGCTGTGGAGCTTTCCACGGCCTTGTGTCTGGTCACCACATCCTGGTCACCACACACGGCTTGAGTAGGGTAAACTTAATATCAAGAGTGGGGGGGAGAAATTGAACAAGGCAGACTTGAAACTGTTGTCCTGGAGGAAAGCAGCTTCCTGCTCAACTTCTAGTTAGAATTTCTGATACAGAGCATCTGGCTGTGTAGCCTATAGGCCTGGGACTCTGGGTCTCCTGTGGCTGATGCTGGGATTACAAGTGTCCTCCACGTTAGGCTTCCGTTTTTACTAATTTTAATTGGATAAGTTGAAACTCTATGTTCAGATCTTAATTTTATATTTAAGCAAGCCTTCTAATGTATTTTCTTTAATTTTGACCATTTCCTGTGTGTGAAACAAGAGAATTTTTAAATTTGTAAAAGTAATTCAATGTGTTCCCGCCCGCAGTGGACTTCAGCATTCAGGTCCTCAGTTCCGGGTCGTGGCCCTTCCAGCAGTCTTGCACATTTGCCTTGCCGTCGGAGGTGAGAGTTGTTACCCGGTCTCTTTCAGCTGGGTGGGGAGGGACGGGGCAGCCTGGCCATGGGTGTGCTGACTGCAGTTCTCGGCTAAGCGGTCAGGGCAGTGTTTATGGAGAACGAAATGGGGCTGGGTTGGGTAGCAGAAGGCTGGTCACCTCCTGTAAAGTGGGGGCGCTCACTGACTGCATGTAAATTCCCTAGTCCCTACTGGGCTGAAGCCGAGCCCTGCTTGGTTCTGTTCTCCAGCGCCTTACAGTGCTCGAGACAGTTGCACCCGACAGCTGTAGCTCACTTCTCTGTGAGCACTGATCTTGTTCTCAGAACTTGGGGCAGGGAGCTTTCTTTAGAAATGCTGACTGTGGGATGCAGAGCCATCCATAGCATGCAGCGCCTTCTTTCATCCAGCTGGAGCGCAGTTATCAGCGATTTACCGCTTTCTATGCCAGCCGGCACAGTGGCAGAAAACTGACGTGGTTGTATCAGCTATCCAAAGGGGAACTAGTCACCAATTGCTTCAAAAACAGATACACTTTGCAGGTAAAATCGTCTTTTAATTGGGGGGGAGGGGTACTTTAGTACTAAATGATGATAAGACAAATTATAGAAATCCTGGTAGATAACTTGGGCAGTGAGTTGGAATCCATCTTCTGACAAAGCAGTGTAGAAAGTAAAGCATGCTTGTCATGGTCACGTGAGCTGAGCTCGTGTTCTTTGGCCTGGGGGCAAGTATTTCTTCTAGTGCTGAGCATTAGAATGGTGACTAAACTGGGCACTGTTTAACCTTTCAACCCTTGCATTGATGAGGCAGCCATTATCCCTGGTCTGGAGGTCTCTGTCAACTTGAACACACACACACACACATAATATATACCTGGTGTGTACCAAAAAAAATTTTGTTCTACCGTATATGAAAATATAATTCATAATTAATGTCTTAGACCTGGTGTGGATTTGCACCAGCATGGAGGTGCTTATGTAGTTATCTTTGTATAGAGGACACATTTCAGAGAAAACGGAAAGTCCCTCAGTGTCCCAAAGGTGACTTTAAGGAGACTGTACTTTACCCTGGCCTTGTGACGCTCTGTGTTCCCTTCTCTGTTCTGCATCTCTTGGAAGGCTGTCTGTGAAACTCGGTTGTACCTGTGAGACCTTTCCCCATTTTTACATTTCTCTCTTCCCTGGGGGCCTTGAAGGCATCCACATTCCAGATGGCGATCCTGCTGCAGTACAACACAGAAGACGCCTACACCGTGCAGCAGCTGACGGACAGCACTCAGATTAAAATGGTAGCCTGTCGTGTCACACTCGCTTTGTACCAGCAAGTCGCCATTTCTGTGTTCATCGGGATGTTGCGGAAAGAGTAGAGGGCATGGGTGTCTTTGACTTAATACATGTTTGCTGCATGAAAAGATAAAAGAAATCCCCCAAAATAGTAAACTTTCTCTGGCCACAAGGCACCAGAGACCAGGCCGGATCCACAGAGGGCTCTTCACTGGGAGCTCTGGACACACCTTGGGTGGCAGCAAGACCAGTGAGTGCATGCTCATGGTTTGTGTCGAGGAGGTTTATATAACAGGCAGGGCTCATTGGAGCCACAACTTAACTTGACTTATCTCAAGCTAATGTATGGGGCATTCCTGGTGCTAGTGGCACTAAGATCTGGGTTGTAAAGCTGCGTGTGCCACTGAAATGATTTTTTTGACTATATAAGTTTGTGAGGAAATGTTTTGGAGGAAACAGATGGGTGCTCGGGCAGGCGTGGTGGCTAGCACTTGTGATGGTGGGGACCAATTCTAGCTGAATTCCTACAAGCTTTTATGCCAGCATTGTAAGGATATTACAAATGCTCTATTTTTGTCAGCATTGTAAGAGCATTGCGGAGTGCTCTTATGTCTAAACCATCCAGCCAGTCACTGACTCTGTCTGCCTGTCTCTCTGGTGTGTGTGTGTGTGTGTGTGTGTGCACGTGGGAGGGAGGGAGGGAGAGAGGAGAATGTCTTTCATTCATTTAACCAGTTTTCCTTTAGACAAACAAGGTCTCATTCTATAGCCAAAGATGACCTGAAATTCTTTATTCTAAAATTTTTCTGAGACTAAAGTCTGACTTATTTTTCTACCATTCTTCCCATCAGTTTTTCCTGCAGTGTCTTTCCAATAGCATGAAATTTCATGTGACCTAAAGCTAACCATTTAAAGTGGTTATTTAGTCAGTAAACAAGTGTATATAGTTCCCACTGCTATCCAGTTTCAGAACCTTTCCATCCCTTGAGAGTGGTGTAACCATTAGGAGCGACAGCTCTCCTTCCCACTTTGCCCCGTGTGCCCGACACCCTTAACCTCAGTGGACTCTTCTCTGGACCAGGCATGGAATGGGTTCGAGTTGTGTGTGTCTTTTGTACTTGCCTTATTTCACTGAGTATATTCTGTCTACAAGGTTTTCAGGTGTCAGTACTTTATTTGTTTGCATGTGTATATGCACTGTGTGCATGTGTGTTGGAGACTAGAAGGCAGCTAGCTGTTGCTGTTGAGCCCTTTCCACCCTATCATTTTGAGGCAGCATCTCACTGAATCTGGAACTTCTTCATTTGGCTAGGCCTCAGGGCCAGTAAGCCCCAGGGGTTCAGCTCTCCCTGCAGCTCCGAGGCTAAGCTTTTACATGAGTGCTGGGAGCAGATACACGATTTCAAACTTTCTTCATTCACATTAGTTTTTGTTTGGCTGAGGGTTTGGGTTGGTTTGGTTTTTGAGACAGGATCTCCTTTAATCCAGGATGACCCAGACTCACTGAGTAGACAGAGAATAGCCTTGAACTTAATGTCCTTTCACCTCTAAGCACGCACCCTGAGTACCAGACTACTGGCATGCATACTGCACCGTGCCTGTTTTCCATGCCGCACTGGGGATTGAGTCTAGGGCCTTGTGCGTGCTGGACAAGCACTCTTCCAACTAAGTGTCATCCCAGGCTTGTGTTTTTAGTTGACACATGTCACACATGTAGCCACACCGATGGCTACAGTGTCAGCTCCACTATGCACACATATTTATTATAATGAAGCCTTTTATCCTTTGTTACTGGTTGGAAGGGCTGACGGGTCTGACTCTCTGGTCTCTACGCGGCCTTTTCCTCAAGGCCACACCAGTCTTTCTGTTAGAATTCCCTTACGGGACTTGAGCTGCCCTCCTTCAGGCCCCAGCTCGTAGCAGCCAGTTCTCTGACAAAACTACCTGCATAGCCTCGGGCCAGCATGGGTGCCATTATGAAGAGGGCAGAACTCTGTCTAATGTCGGTTACGAGTCCAGGTTAGGTAGTAAGTGCCCATGAGGCTGATGGTGCTGGAAATCTCCAGACCAGCTCTTCCTCCAGCTGAGTGGTCACATGATGCAGAGTTCACAAAGGTTCTGAACCCCGGCATGCTCATGAATGCAGTATAGTTTTGGTTCTGCTGGGGTCCTTGATGCTCTGTTTGCACATTCATGGGTTTGGTTCAGTGGTAGAACACTTGTCTGGCATGCACTAAGCTTTGGGTTTGATCTTTCTTGTGAGCCTTCCAACATTGAAGAAGTGAATAATTTCCTGTAGGTTTAATTGTGTCCCGTGTTTATGGGAAACTATTAATGCCTTTGATTATTGGTGATCTAAGTCATTAAGAAGCTCTGAGAAGCCATGCTACTTTCTCTGGGTGGGTTCTACTTTGGGGCGAGGCCCAGTCCTGTAGACAGTGAGCTGAGTCTGACACAGCCCCTGGAGAGAAGCGTTCTTCCTTCTTGCTCACCGTCTTTCTCTCTCATTGCAGGACATTTTGGCACAAGTCCTACAGATTTTACTGAAGTCAAAGTTGCTGGTATGTTTGTGTACTTTGTATGAAGCTAACAGAAAGCCTTTCCCTGGGATGTGCCTAGTAACAGTTATTTTTTTCTAGGTCTTGGAAGATGAAAATGCAAATGTTGATGAGGTGGAATTGAAGCCAGACACCCTAATAAAGTTATACCTTGGTTATAAAAAGTAAGAAAAATCTAATACATAGCTGTTGACTTTATCCCCTGGCATCAGGCATACTTCAGGATCAGCACACACCAGGGAAACTGGACTCTGAGGGCTTGGTGGCTGCCTGCCAGTCCTCTATGTTGCTTTGTTTGATACTGCTTTTGGTTTTCTCTTTATTTTGAAAGTAAGTCTTCTTGAGTGACTCTTACAGAATAATGTTTAGGCCTTTATGTCTAATTATTTTGGTGTTTTTAACTTGACCAAAGTTAGAGATCGAATGTCACTTCAGTCTCAGCTCTGTGTAGTCACATAGCTTTGGTGGAGGGTCAGTTCCCGGTGACTGGTAGCAGTGATGGGTGTGAACCACCACCTGCCCCAGTCCGGGGAAGCAAAACGTCCAGTGCTGAAAGAGGGGGAGTAGACTTTTTAGTGACCTGTTTCCTCTGTTGTCTTGACAGTAAGAAATTAAGGGTTAATATCAATGTACCAATGAAAACGGAACAGAAGCAGGAACAAGAAACCACACACAAAAATATAGAGGAAGACCGCAAACTCCTGATTCAGGTGACTGTACACTTAGATGTGTTGCATCGCATGCGCTCTGTTTGCCAAGATGGCGCAGGGCTCGGGATCGCCAGAGATGACAACACCTGAAACCAGGACATGGCTGTCTGGGAGTGGAATATTTGATGTACCCAAAGGAAATAATCTTATCTTCCTGCCTAAATATGGGGGCACAGATAAAGCTGGCAGATTGGAAGAAGGAAGAGAATAGCAGAGCTAAGGGCAAGGGTGGGTAGCTTCTGTAGCCTCAGAGAGGGAACTTTTTTTTTATTTTTTAGTGCTGTTGGCCAAAACATTTTTTAAAGATGTATGTTTGTTTTAAATGCGTGTTTTGTCTACATGTATGTAAGGATATGTGCGTGACTGGTGCCCCTAGAGGCCAGAAGAGGGTGCTGGGTCTCCACGATCTGGAGTTAGAGCATTGCCAGCTACTCGTGGAGGTGCTGGGAACCCAGCCCGCTCTTAGCCACTGAGCCATCACTCTAGCCCATGGCTAGACAGTTTAATGTTTGTTCTCTTAGGATTGACACGTGGGCAGAGCTGATTGTTTCTCTCGCCTGTAGGGTATTTGTTACGCATGGAAGTAGAGCTGAAAAGGCCTGTGTGCAGGCTGCCTTTAACTTTCCAGCTTGTTAAAGCCCTAAGACACTTTTCCTTGTTGATTGCATAGGCGGCCATCGTGAGAATCATGAAAATGAGGAAGGTCCTGAAACACCAGCAGTTACTTGGTGAAGTCCTCACTCAGCTCTCCTCCAGGTTCAAACCTCGGGTCCCAGTGATCAAGGTACAGGAATCACGTGCTGTCCCTTCTCATGTTAGGGAAGATGTAGCCAAAGAACTAATCACTGTTTCATGAAAATGGGAACTGGCTTACTCAACAAGAAACTTCAACAAAGGGAAGTCAGCCTATCTTTCTTGAAATAAATATATAGAGAGGTGTATGGGCCATAAGTACACCTTTGTAGTGGACACTCCAATAAGGAAAAAGAAGTCCCATGTCCTCCCCTATGCCTACATTTCTGTGGCAATTAGCTATCCCAATTTGTGAGCCATAATGCCGACTTGGCTGGTTTGCTCGCAAGGAAGTAGTGGAGAGAGGGTGCTCTCTGCCATACTGCTGAGAGCCTGCTGGCTGGCAGTAGGAGGGCTGGGTTGCATTAGGAAAGGCTTGTTCATTTCTGCTGCTGTGCAGGGATTGTGGTGTATGAATATGTGGTGAATGTATCTAGGGCATTGATGATCTCATCTGCCTAGTTTCTGCTGGCCATAATCAGCAGGTCTTTCCTTTTCTGAACTACTTGAATAAGCTTCAGCCATTGGAGAGCCTCAAAAGGTGGAAGTAGATGGTGGGTTCTCAACAGTCAGGAGGCCCAAAATATCTGAGGGACCTATTAGCGCAATGCTAGTATGTCCTTTGGTCCTGCTTCGGATGTTGTGTGAAGGCACAGAACCTTGCCCAAAGGCAGCTAGGCTTTGTTAGAAAAGGAGATTGTAGCCTAGATATGCGGCAGCCCTTGCCTTCCCGCCTAGGGCAGCCAATAGCAGAGTGACTGCTCACAGGAAACAGTGAGGTTCCTCCTAAGCAGAAGGTGAATTTGCTCCCTGCTGAGCTCAGTGGAGGGTGGCACCTCTGTCCTGATGGCTATTTGTGTTTCTTTCCCCCTTCACTCCCTCTTCCTCCTAAAATAATGCCTAGAAATGCATTGATATTCTCATCGAAAAGGAATATTTGGAGCGAGTCGATGGTGAGAAGGACACCTACAGTTACTTGGCCTAACCCTTCTAAAAGGGTCTGTGACCCACAGCATAGAGTTCCAGTGACTAGAATGGAAACAGCTCAAGTTCATAGCAGCCAGCCTGCCGCCTTTTGGACCTCCCTTTTAAAAGCTGAGTCCACGGTTCCCACCATGGTCTCAGGCTACAGCCGGACTGCTCAGGACTGACACATTTCAGTCTGTAAACAGACGCCAACGCCATCTTCCCTAACTTACGGACAGGGGAACCGAACCTTCCATGCTGAGGCTGCATGCTACTGCACTTAAATCAATACATTGGCTCCCTGGTTAACGCTGTCGTCTGAGGCAGCACATGAGAGCGAGTCTGAATGGACCCACGTGTAATCTGCTATGGAAACCATTTGTATAGTGTGTTTCATTTTTTAACGTGTGAAAATAAAGAAAATTAAAGGATTTCTGTACAAGTTGCATTTGGTTTTAAGTTTTACTAATTTCTATATGTAAATAAAAGATTTAATGATTGTGCAAGTGTATATCCCCAGTGTCTTCCTGGAATCCAAAGGAGCTGCATTCTTTGGATTGAAAATGAAGATCTTAAATTTTAAGGCCCCTGATCTTTTTGGGCACTGACCCTTTTTCTAAGACTTCTCAGTGCCATGAGAGCTGTGACTCCAGATTGTTCCTGCTGAGCAGCCGGGACTAAGGGAATACTGAGATTGCCGTAGAAGCTGGGCTGACCACTGGGAAGCAGAGCTGGAATGCACAAGTGGAACCAACATGGGCGTATGGCCTCCCAGTCTCCTGCTCCACAGTACTCAGGTGGCAGTTCTCTGTAAGGCTACTGTGAAGTCAAAGCATCTGAAATATTGTAAACTCCTTGGGTCAGCAGGGAGGATGCTCAGCCATTGGCACTTCTGCATGAGAACTGAGAATCTCATCTCGGGTACCTCCTAGTGAAGCTTTTCCAAGTAAGCTGCCACATTCACCCCAGGCTGTGCTCCGAAGGAGGGCCCAGGCCAAGGTTCAAGGTTCATCCTCCTCATTCAGTCCGGTCCAAGGGAGTTTCTCAGACCTCCAGGAGCTCTGCCACAAGGCACTGCATTGACCTTTGTCTCCAGTCTCCATTTCCTGGCCAGAGGGCGAGAGGGACGCAGAGGAGGGGATGGAATCTTGTGTCTCCACACTGTGCTCTTGGTTTCATTCTTCCCATACGAGGATGCCTTAGGGGTTCTTACTGCTTACCAATCCTTTCTATGCTAAATTCTAAGCAAGCAGCTCAGAATAGCCTGGCACTCAATGCACTCAAGTTCCCATGTTTCAATTTTGGGGCAGAAGACAGTTGTAGTTATCAATCCGTCTTGCATGTTAGGCAAGTTCTGTACCACTGAGCCATGCTAGCCCTTCACTTCAGTTTGGCATCCCAGGCTGGCCTGAAACTCATGATCCTGCCTGTCTCCCTAGTGCTGGGGATTGCAGGCCTGCTCCATCATACCCATCCCTCCATGCCTTTTAGTATGTCTACTTTTAAACAGTTTTACTAAGATAAGCCAGGTAAAAGCAAGCGAACCAGCCACCCCATTCATTCATGACCTTCCCTCCACCCCAGGGCTCCACAGAAAACTCCCCTACTAGTTTACATTCTGAATGATGCTCACAGCTTGCTTGCCCTTTTAACAATTTGTTTTTGTCTTGAGACAAACACACTCTTAAAAACCCCATGGACCCACTTAAGAGGGGATGTGGTGGCGCGCACACCTTTAGCCTAACGCTCAAGAGGCAAAGGGTCTGGGGTTTGAGGCCAGTCTGGTCTACAGAGCCAATTCCAGGACAGCTAAGGCTACACATGGAGAAACCCTGTCTCAAGAAAAAAATAAAACTGCACTGTGGGATGTGCTAGGGTGGGCTCAACCTCAGTCTTAGTTTGCTGGTAATGAACAGTGGTGAGTTCATTTAGCTTCCTGCTCTGCTGCCGGCCTGACCCTTCTAGAACTGTAAACCCAAATAAGCTCTGTTCTAAGTCAACTTTTGGTTTTATCACATTTACCTTCTTTGAGGCTATAGGGAGAAGAGCTCTAAATTCAAGGCCAGCCTGGTCTACATAGCAAGTGCTAGATCAGCCAAGGCTACATAGGAGACCCTATCTCCCCACCCCAAATAAACCCAAAAAAACAATATCTGTTAGGTCCAAAGGAAACTCCAAAAGGCAGTCCAAATATCCAGAACTATAGTCAGGAAGATTTCTGGCCCTTAGTTTGTGAAGCTGGTTCCCTCTATCAAGATGAGTCATTTCCCTTACTTCTGGTGGAAGGGATATCTGCGCTCATGGTGGCCCCCAGGCTCCCTCACACCTGTCACACATTTCAAAGTCCAAGCTAACATCCTAGCCCTTCTCTTCCCTAGACTCCCTCCAGCTACTGAGCTTCCCTCCCCACTGCTTTTCTTACAATCCTGCTTTCTCTCCCTCTTCCCCTCCTACCCTCCCTCCTCTTTAGGGTCTCACTGTGTAGCCCTGGCTGGCCTGGAGCTCAGATCTGCCTGCCTCTGCCTCCTATGTAGCCTTAGGATCTGAGCACCTATGCACACAAGGCAGATGTGGTCTCGCTTGCACCTATAATCCCAGTGCTATGGGCCAGAGACAAAGGTCATTGGGGCTGCCCTTTACGTGTGAACTATTGGCTATGTGTAGGTTCTCAGGAATGAGGAATCACTCTTCAGTTGTGTGACCTACTACTGAGCTCAGAAGGGCTTGAAACCTAGTCCACACAGATGGCTCAAGTAAATTGTGGTGGACGCAAGATTTTTATAAGACAGGAGTCAGGGTAGGGGTGGTCAGTATGCAAAACTACTGTTTAGGCTTGATGAATAAAAAGGCAAGGTCTACACCCTCCTGTGTGGAGGGTGTTTGTCCCTGCTACACATGAACCTAGTGGTCTAAAGAGTTGGGCTTTTAATTTAAAACAGTTGACAGGGCTGGGGGAAATGGCCATTTCTTACTGACAGAGCTGGGGTTGGGGAATACCTGAGAACATCAGGCAAGGGGTCCTAGCATAGTGGGTCACTGCCACTGTGGGAACTTGAAAACCTGCTCCAAAAAGGGATGAGAACAGTGGCTCCAAAAAGGGATGAGAACAGTGGCTACTGAACCAGCAGGCTTCCGAAATTTAAACATTTTGCAGTGTTTATTCTTTACTGAACATCACTGCCTACTTTTATAAACATAGATTTAGGGTAAAAAAAAAAAAAATCAAATATGCTGACATAGCTGTCAGGGTAACTGAGACCTTAATCTTCTCCATTCCTGCAGCTATGCAGACCAAGTAACACCTTTGTCTAACCACGTGAGCACGGAATTGTCTCTAATAATACCCACATAGACCTATATATGGCCCATACTGGAATCGTTTATAACAAAGGGCAAAGTGGAAAAGCAGTTAATTCTAGACAAAATTAAGAGATTGCTTGTTATTTCAGAATGTTCACATCCAGACTGTCTTGACAACCTGTCAACAAACTAATCACACAATTTGTTAGTCTTCATAGCAGTGGCCAAACACTTGGGCAGATATTAAGTCAGACATATAAAGGTTAGAGATAAGGTGATTTTCAGTACTGAAAAACAAGAAGTGCTTCTAGGTAAGTAAGTACTTTTTAATATAAACTATAGAATATCCTGGTGTGGCAGCAATGACATGGTGCTTTTCACGGTCACCAATCTGGATGAGGTGTTGCAGACTGGCTTACCATGCATCAGCTTTGTGCCATATCCCACTATACATGAGCTTCAAGCTGACTAGATCTATCTAGAGTTGAAGCTTATCAAATGCAGCCAATGAGAGGGCTCAGTGGGTAAAAGCACTTGCTGCCATGCCTAATAAGGGGTCCACAATGTGGAAGAGCACTGAGCCCTGTAAACAGTCCTATGACTTCTGCATGCACAGTGGTACGCACACACTAAACCAAGATTAAAAGTAAGCTTCTTTTTTGTTTTTAACAACAAAGAGTTCCTGTAAGTGGTTCCAGCACTTGAGAGGTAGGCTCAAGAGTTCAAGGTTATCCTCAGCTACATAGCTAGTTTCAGGCCAACCTAGACTGTTACACAAGTTCTGCCAATTACTCTCTACTAATAAGACCTGTGTCTGCCACATCAGGAGCTCTGCAGTCTGAACCCTTCATTCTGCCGTTGACATCTGGAGATGAGAACCATGGCCAGGTGAGCTACATCAGTAAATACTATTGATCCCATGCACTCTCCGGGGGCCCTGAACATATATGATACTAAACAGATGTGCTCCGTTTGCCTGTTTGAACAAGGCAGGCCATTAGGTTATCTAAAGAAATTGCCTAAAAGAAGGTGTTGTCCACCTCAGCAGCTAAATATGGCTACCCACTTCGCCCAGGGCAATCCATGCAAATGCCAAGTGTAGAACAAGCAGCAGCCATGGGCAGTCACTGGAGTCCCTCCTGACCTACATCAATCAAAGATTCAAGTTGCAATGCCTTATGAATTGATATGATCGGAAACAATCTTGGAAATTAACAAAGCAAGTTTTAGTATATGTGAAAGTGAAGGTTTTTAAAAAATCTTTATAAATAAAAGACATATCTAACTCTAGAAAATGTAACTTGGTATTAAAATTATGATCCAGAGAACTGTTGTGAACATCTCCACACTGAAGCTGTAGCAGTTACTGTGCCACTCTGGCCAACTGCCAAGGAAGTTCCGGTCCCCAGCAGGGATTTGGAGGGGGCTATTTTAAGTCCCTTGGAGATTTAAACTATGACCAGATTATTGATGTGTGTCTTCTGTCTCCTGAGACCATTTCACCAGGCAGCTCAGGCTGGGTTTGGGTATCCCCAACACAAACTTACCTTCCTGCCAGCATGTAGAACCATGTCTGAACTATAGAACTTAAGCTGTGTATGTTCTTAGAAACGACCTAGTTCAGCCACAATCATCCGGACAGCAGATCTGGAGGTTACACAGCTTTCCCTGAGGTACAAACCATCTGCTGACTCACTTTCCTTGCAGAATGTCTCACACCAGTGCAGTTCACTCAAGACTAAAGGACAAGGGCAGCACTGTATCTAGGTAAATGCTATGCGGTATGTTTATTAGTTACTAAAGATTCATGGACAACCGGAAAACCAAAGCTCTAAGTTTTCCCGCTCCATGTAGTCTTTCTGGAATCAGCTGGCTACGCTCTATGACATGCGACTCAACAACAAGTTCAAGTATTCTTTATTCAAAGTTGAAAAATGTACCACACTGCATTATTGCAAAAATTCACTGGTACAAAACACTTTGCAGCTGGTGAGAAGGCAATAAAAAGTCGATTTTAAACTCATTACTATAAATTACTGTTACAGTACTTTGCAAATTCAGAATTTCAAACTGCATTTTCTTTTTCTAAATTGCCCACAGTACTCAAGGTTCCTGAAGCTAAGGCAGCTGTTTCAGAGAGGAGGGGAAGAGGTAGTGATGTCAAGGGATTTCCATTTCTCTTTCGATGCCCACATACTTCAGGGCATCAGCCTGGCTGTATCTGAAACGACATGAACAAGAAATGACTACTGTCCAATATTAGGAAGACCAAGCCTGCTGACGTGGAGGATTATGTCCCTAAAAACACACCCCACCCCCACCCTAATGCACAGCTGCAGGCATGAAGGGAAGCATGCATCCGCCACTGATCACTACTAATGGAGAACGCCTGTGCTAGAAGCATCCCCCAGCCCTCCCCACAGTGCTCTGAACCAGCTCCACATGGTGACGTCTGGGTCTAATACTGAGAAAGCAAAATCATGATTTGGAAAGAATGGCTAGTGCCAAAGAGCAACCCCATTGGCTGTGCCGAGTCGGAAAACAGGTGCCTAGACGGGCACTAAGGAAGCTGGACAGCTTTGCCTCTAACCCTGGCCTGCTCGTAGTGACCTCCCCACGAGGACCCTGTTCCAGTAGCCAGATGTCACCTAATTCCCTCCAGCTATACACCACAATGTGCTAGAACTAGGCACACACAGGGCCCCCATTGCAGCAACTTAAGTTTCTTGGTGGGGCGGATATTCAGCCACAAGAATTCTCTAACTAGAAATCTTTACCTGGTCACCTTAAATAACTTTCGTCAGATCTGCCCCACAGCCCGGTGGACTACACTGCCAGCCTGCCTCCTACCAGTGGAGCGCTGCACTGTCAGCGGTTGTGAATAGCTTCCCCAAAAAGATTCCAGTGACCACAGGGTAGCACATGCTAACAATTAAAGCAATGAAGATATAAATGTGCCACCCATAAAGATATACAAACTGCATCAACGAGAAAGGGTGCTGTAGAACACAGATGTGCCGGGAGACATCAGAAACCCCAGGGGTCACAGCCAGTTTCAACAGCAGGGTACTAAATGCAGGTTTAGGCATGGGGTTTGCTATTTTTTTTTTTTCAAATAAGTACTGTATAGTCAACACACGAGAACCTGCACTGAGGGAACAGATACCTCTCTACTGGTGCCCACGGCAAACAGGGACTCCAGTTAGAAGAATGCCCCGTCCAATGACGATGGCAGATCTGGTAAAGAACTTAAAACCAGCCTTTTACCTCAGCTCACAGTACAGGAAGGGAAAGCCCGTAGATATACTAAAAGTGTATTTTACCAACCTGTAATCAAAAAACAGCTCTTCACCAGTCTGGATGGCTCTCTTAGCAAAGATGCCTATCCTGTGGTCACCGTTCACCATCATAACTGGAAAGAGAAACACGGGGAGGGGGGCTAGTAGTGAGCATGACGACAGGCCAGGGGACAGAGGCACTGAAGTCTTCTATCATTTGGTTGGTTAAAAAAAAAAAAAAAAAAAAAAGTTTTACATGAAATTGGCAATTCCAACTTAAAAGCTTACCTTTTGCATAGCAGTTTGGATTTACGGAATGATTAGCAAAACGAATTTTGTTGCCCTTGCGGGTTGCGTCCACCACAAAATCTAAAAGGAAAAAACAACCCAGTGAGTAGTTTCAATCATGGATCAGCTACTACCGTTTAGGAGGAGTTCTTTGGGATTCCACTTCAAAAGCAAATAATACATTCAATTTCATTCAATATGAAATGACATTTGGAAGAAAATGCTATTCTAGATTAAAATGAATCCTTGATTGTTAAATATGGCTCTCAAATGCCATGACTTCTCAATTATATACTGCTGAGCAAAACATGCCTTAAAAATGTGGTCCTGCCGGATTTCTCTGAACATCAAGTAGACATATTAACATTTAAGATTACAATATTTCTGCAGAACATTTTCATTAAAAAACAAAACAAAACCATTCTATTGGTCCAGCTGTAAGTTTCTCTGAATGTACTGTGTACACACATTTTCAGACCAAGCTGCTGCCTTCCTCACATCCTGTGGGCAGCATCCTGGGCCACGGGTGCTTCCCCAAATGTGCCTGTCCTCCCAGGTCAGAGGCACTGAGAGGGGTGCTGAACTACACAGACCCCAAGTCCCAGGGGACATGCGGCAAGCCACATCAGTGGGAGACACCATGTCCCCTCACAGCCAGAGTCTGTGGCAGTGGCTGGGACTCGTTTGGTTGTTTCCTGTAAACACAGCCCTTCCACTCAATGGGGACCTTCCCCTCTCCTCACAGCCCCGAGCCTAGGTCTGGTGATAAGAAATCCCAGGAGCTGTTTCTGTGGACAGACGACTCATTTCCAGCATCTTGCTGACCTCAACCAGCAATCAGATCCCAAACCAATTCCAAAGCTCGGAACATACCATTGTTCAAGTTGAACAGGAAGCTGCACATGTATTTGTCATACACTTTCCCTCTTCTGTCTGCTTCATCCTGAGAAATGATCTAAAAGGAAGAAGATGCAGGAGGAAATTGTTTTGGAGTGAGTGACCATACCTGTTAGGACATGAAAGCCAATGAACAGAATTTTGGTCCCTCTTCAAGGGGTCACAGTAGCCAAATTCTCTCCCCTTTTTAGGAATGTACAATAGTAAAGAATTTTTAAATCTCATTACATTTTATTTATTAATTTATGGGGAAGCAATTGTGCACCCATGCCCAGTATGTATGAAGGTCAAAAGACAACCTGTGGGAATCCTTACTCTCCTTCCACCATGTGAGTCCTAGGAACTAAGGTCATCAGCTTGGCAGCAGGTACCTTTACCTGCTGAACTGTCAAAATGACTTGTTGTTTTCTGTGTTTTAACACAGGGTTTCTCTGTGTAGTTTTGGAGCCTATCCTGGAATTCACTCTGTAGACCAGGCTAATTTCAAACTCAAAGACATCCACCTGCCTCTGCATCCCGAGTGGTGGGATTAAAGGCGTGCGTCACCACCGCCTGACACCAAAATGACATTTTTAAGAATTCGAAATCAGAGAGATTTCTAAGTCCTAAGCAATATCCCTAGAGAAAATGACATCGTCTTTCTGATGAGCAAAAAACAAAACAAAACAAAACAAAAATGCAAACTGTGACTTTCAGAAGCAATCTTACAACTTTCCCCCCAGCCCTACAACTAAAAAGACCAAGTTAGTAATGCTGTTGTTTCTGGGTCCCTAGCAGCTCATCTGCCAATTCAGCAGGACCAATTCCACACAGCAAAGCTCTTGTTCCTAAGTCCCTCATCTCCAGGTAATAAAAGCCAAACATGACAAGAACTAAAGCAATCTAGCTAGTTGTTACTATGCAAGCCAAATCTACAAGTAAGCCCGGGCTAATGGGTGTTTAATAAGAAATCTATCCAAAACGATGCAAGCTGCTGCTATAGACAAAACCACTGCATTACATGATTGCCTTACCTCTCCACAGTACTCTGAGATGAATTCGTTTTTCTGTACAGGATCTTTGATAAAGATCCCCCAGCCTGCGACATCAGACGGTGCCAGCAGTAAGTGCTAGAAAATAAGCACAATCACAGGTGAGCCAGAGCGAGGCAGGCTGCAGAGACCGCAGAGCCTTCCTTCCCAAGTGATGTGATAGGGTTCAAAGTTGTTAAATGTGTCTAGAAAACTATTAATGTTTCTAAAGAGTTCAGAATAAATATCCCCTTATAGGAAACAAAACCAAAGCTTTGGTGTCATGGCTACTGCAGCAAGGGAGCTTTGTAAGATCTGCTTCGCTTTTACTTCTGTTCGTCCCTCTACTAACTCACTTTCAACCAAACACAATCCAAACGGTCCACGTGTGGAAAGCTCGGACCCCAGCATGTGGACTGATCACCTAAAGGTGACTGAATTGTGAGGGCTCTGAACTAATTAACAGATTAATCTCTGGGTAGACTCAAATTGACAGCATTCCTGGGAGGGGTACAGACTAAGTGAGCTCTGGTTTGGAGGAGGTGGTTACTGTGTGTTTTTCAGGTGTATGCCTTGCTCCTGGCTCTGCTCTGCCTCGTGTGCACGGCCGGGGCAGCAGACCAGGCTCCCTGTGCACGGCTGGGGCAGCAGACAGGCTCAGCCCTTCAGCTGCTTCTCCTCAGGCATTTTGTCACCATGGCAAAACTGAGAAATACAAATTTTACTTTTGTTATTTTATCTATTTAGTGTGTTTATGTATGTGTATGCATGTGTGTGTACATGTATGTAACACGTGTGGGTCAGGAGCACCTTCGGGTACTGTACCTACTGCTCTCCACCTTACTTCTTTGGAGACAGCATCTGTCTCACTGAACCTGGAGCTGTTGGAGATAGACGCCAGGCCCACCAGCACCGGACTGTTGGTGCATGCCTATGCCTGGCTGATGGAGGAGAGTCTTCTATCAATCTGTTGATTTCATTGGTTAATTAATAAAGAAAACTGCTTGGCCTGATAGGTCAGAACATAGGTGGGTGGAGTAGACAGAACAGAATGCTGGGAAGAAGGGAAGTGAGTCGGGTGCAATGAAGCTCCCACCCAAGATGGACGTAGGCTAGAATCTTCCCTGTAAGCCACCCCTCGTGGTGCTACACACATTACTAAATATGGGTTAAAGCAAAAGGTGAGAATTAGCTAATAAGAGGCTGAAACTAATGGGCCAGGCAGTGTTTAAATGAATACAGTTTGTGTGTTGTTATTTAGGGCATAAGCTAGCTATGCAGGAGGCGGGCAGGATAAAAAGCAGGCCTGCCCGCAGCTCCTCACTACACCTGGCTTTCAATGTGGGTGTTGGCATATACTTATGCCCCGACGTCAGCAGGCAAGCTGCTTACCCATAGCACCATCTCTTCAGACCCTGGTTTTTGGATTGAGACAGACATGGTGTCATGGTGTCACTGTGGGACCCGGGCTGCCCTTGAATAGGGTTACACCACCACAGCTGGTTGTCGAAACAAATCTAAGGGAGCACAGCAGCCACTCACCTCAACCGTCCACTCTGCAGCCTGCTCAAGGCCACAGCACATTCTGGGATTTTTGTATTTGTTTTGTTGTTGTTGTTGTTTGCTTTTTTGTTTGTTTTCGTTTTGGTTTTTGAGACAGGGTTTCTCTGTAACTTCGGAGCCTGTCCTGGAGCTAGCTCTTGTGGATCAGGCTGGCCTCTGCCTCCCAAGTGCTGGGATTAAGGGCGTGCACCACCACCCTGCCACGTTCTGGTTCTTTACTGGTGTTTATTCTAGAGACACTGCCATTTCCTCCACAGCAGCTTCCTTCTAGCGATTTCTCATGATAACACAGAAAATTGCCATGAAGTGTGTCATGATTTATCAGTCCTATTAAGAAGGCCAAGAAAACCACTGTTTTCTGTTTTTCGAGCCAAGGTTTCTCTGTGTTGCTATGGCTATCCTGGGACTCTCTGTAGACCAGGCTGGCCTCAAACTCAGAGATCCGCCTCCCTCTGCCTCCTGAGTGCTGGGATTAAAGGTGCCAGGTGGCGTAACTTCTCATCATGGCTCTTTAGCAAGCTTCACTCAGAACCTTCTTGTGACCTTTAAAGGTATTCCCAGATCATCCAAATGTACCTATTCCTGTTCTGTTCTACCTTTGTCAGGTGCATTTCCCAGTCTTTTACTATGCACAAAAAAATAAAACAAACAAAACAACAACAGCAACAAAAACCCACACATGGAGAATGGGCCTGTACTCTGACAGAAATCACCATCTGTTTCCACTGAGGGGACAGAATGTCTCTGTGCTAACAAAACTAGAAAGTTTGAACCAACTACTAAAATACTAGCTAATAATGCCTATTTCCGACCACTTCTCGGAACGTCAGGGTGATCTTCCCACCGTGTAGGCCTTTACTTTATGGGAGTGCAATGGCTCACTGAGGTGGCTGACTGTATCAGGACGAGGCTGGTTATCTGCTCTCCAGCCACCAGCTGTCAAACACTACTCTACTCCCTGAAACAGACGACAAACACAAACTTCGTACATCTATAAGAAGTTCACCACCACAGAAGAAGCTGCTGATGTGGTCTGAATCAGCTGTGGGAAACAAAAGAGGCTTTCCCATGAAGCAAGGGCTTGACCTATGGCCAAGTGTGCACCTGCAATTGAGACTGGGCATTCTTGTTACAGACAAAGGAGAACTGGAAAGAGAAGTTCAAGTTTGTTTGTGAATGCCAATATGAGTGTTCTCAATTTGGTTATTTTGTTTTAAAAAAAAAAAAAGGAGAGAAGGCTACTCCTGGACTGACAGACACTGTTCCTCAGTGGTCTGGGCTTCAAAGAGCTAGCAGAAAGCTTTTCAGTTTCTCTAAAGATGATGACCACCAAAATATTGCCAGAAATCCCTTAAACAAAGAAGGTTGAGGACTAAAGCACCCAAGATTCAGCGTCCTGTTACCCCATGTATCCTACAACACACACACCAATGTATTGCTCTGAACAACAACACACTAAGAAAAACGAGGACGCTACAGAATGTACTAAACTTTTGGCCAAGAGAATGAAGTCAAAGAAAAATGCCAGGACCAGACTTCCAAGAGATGGAGGCTATCCTTGTTGAGAGTTTCCACTTATAAGTCAGAGTTCAGTCAAAAATAAGTCTTGAAGAGTAACAAATAAATGATCAAACCTTAAATCTGGGATGGGGAGGGGATGACACCTGCATTATCCAAACAACACCTGAGCATTTCTCTCTCTTATCAGCTGTACCTTTAAGGGTCACTTTTAATTCTGTCATTCCCACATAAAATCTGAGACTATCAGTGACAGCCATCTCCCAAAGGATGCGGCTGAAGGGGAGCTCTCGGAAGAGTGCTTATCTAGCAAAAGCCCTGAGTTCAAACCCACAGCACCATATAAAATCACACGTGGTAGCACATACACAGGTCCAGCACTCAGAAAATAGAGGCAGGAGGATCAGAAATTCAAGTTCTTCTCAGCTACATAGAGAGTTCAAAGACAGCATAGGTTACATAAGATGCTATCAAAAAAAAAAAGTTTCCAGACATGACTATCATTTACCTTCTTAGAGCCCCGCTGAATACTGCAGTTCTTGCAGGACACGTTTTTACTGTCCCAGTGGTCGGCAGCTCCACATGTGAGACAGAGGTCAGGGTCACACTCGCGAACAGCCAGGTAGCACGGACACTGCTTGGTGTTGCACTGAGCTTTGCACCGACATCCAGGAAAGCGGTTCTGACCTTCAGGGATAAATTTCAGCACCATCACCACCATATCCAGCCATCATCATCTTACACAATCCTTTACAGGAACGTAGCCAATGTCTTGCTGAGCACATGAATCCTCACAGCCTTCCCCCTACTATTCCACTGTAGGGATGAGGAAAGGGAACAGCAAACATGAAGCTGCTAGGACTGAGAAGGAACACTGCTGGGTTTTTGTTGTCTGTTTTATAATTATGAAATGGCATATGAATTTAAGTTCTATGATTAACTAAATAGGTGAAGGGAGGTCTTGGACTGAATGGTATTCATGGCCCTTGACCATTCCGATAAGCCAGCAGTTCTCAACCTGTGGGTCAAAACCCCTTTAGCAAACTTTCATCTCCAAAAATATTAACATTATGGCTCATAACAATAGCAAAATTACAATTATGAGGTAGCAACAAGAATAATTTTATGGCTTTGGGTCACCACAACATGAGGAACTGTATTAAAAGGTCACAGCATTAGGAAGGCTGAGAACCAGTGTAATAAACCGTATTTCTAATCCATCCCCTTGTATTCAAATTCTTTGCACAGCATCGTTAAATGATTCTAAAAACCTACTGTCCATATGCTACTTTCCTTTACTCTGCAAACTAAAGCCCTAACTCACTCCTGATGGCCAAAAAAGGCTTGGGTAGACTGTCCTTACAGTCTATGCCACTTTACGCTAATTCAAATGACCAAAGAAAAGAACAGACAAATCCAATCCATTACTGCAACTCTGCCTAACTTGTGTGTACACACACACTCACATTGCCCAAAAGGCTGACTAGACATTAGCACATAAAGGCTCAATGAATACTTGTAGACTAAGTAGCTTTCCTACAGCAAGCAGTAAGAGAGCACTCCCAGTCCTTAGGTCTTAATATGATAATCACCATTTCAGTTGCTGACCAAAGGCCTATTCAATTCTCATGCAATTTCACCAAAGCAACAAATACTTACACTCTGAACTACATTGACAAAACTTTTCACAAAAATTTTGTGCTATCACACAAGGGCACGAACTGTCACAAGGCTGTCGTGGATGGTCACAGGGTTGATAGTTGTAAACATGGTTAGAGGAGCCGTCTGAGTAAAGATAACAGCACGCAGCCAATGAATCCAGGGAGATGGGAAATGATCATCACAATTAACAAGACATTCTTCCCCAGTACCTCTGGAACGTCCTTTACTGGCTGCCTTCACTGAAAGACACACAGTCCTGCGGAAAAAAAATCACCTCCCACCCCCCAAGTGCTTAAAACCCTGCTGCACATGTCAGCCCCCCTGCCGAAGTGCTACTTCTCTGCTTCTCACTACCTCACTCCATCCACTCGCTTTCCCTTTCTGAACAGCAGTAACTGGAGAGCAAGACACATTTCATTTAAATTGATTTGCTAAGCAGAAGTCAATTCAATCAGAATAACCAAAACTTCAATCCAGTTTCTACTCTAAAACAAATGACAACAAGCCAAGTTTCAGGCTGATAATGAGGTTTAAGTGGGAGATGCTGACCCTTTTTCAGTTGAATCTTTCTGCAGTGTGCAGCCCACAACCTGCAAAAAAAAGAAAAAGAAACTTCTGTGTGAAGGTGCACGAACAACCAGCTACAAATCCACCCAAGACCTGTTTAAGTGAACCTGTCTGTGCAATTAACGCAGCAGTGCTGAAAAGCCACAATGAGCCTGACAGTACCACTCTCTGCTGACTTGTCAGCTCAGAGGGGCCTGGGAAGCAGCTCAGGTTGCTGTGCCACGCCCAAAAGCCTGGCAAGAAAGCACTTGTCCACGCTGCCTATAAGACTATGGAGGCCTTGTGTACATCTACCCATTTAGTCTTGTCTGAATTACATGGATATTGGTACTTTTCATAATTTCAGCATCATTAACCATCCAATTGAACTGCATGGCAAGAAATTGTTCAACCAAAAATTTAGCAGCATCTACTAAAGCCTAAATTCCTGTTCCCATGGGAAAATTTCTCTTGAGTTTTAAATTGTTTACAATAGCAATGAAACACATACAATATGGGCCTATATAAAATTTTTGAAGCATAACCTAACTGCTCCCATACCTACTCAACTACATTTTCATTTTAAAACACAGTGGGTTGGGGAGGGGGGATCCAGTCAAGGTTTCCCTGGCTCTACATTTACAAAAGCATCCTGTATATTTATTCACGGTAATTATTTGTGAGCAATAGCCACAGACTTGGAGGAGGCTCACTTTAAATATCAGAATGTAATGGCACACACTCAGAAAATCCTAGAGTAAGACACTTCCAAACACTGGCCCAGAGAGCAGAGCAGGAACACATCTTACAACATTCCACACCAAATGGCTAAAGGAACTGTTTATGTAGTATGTACTGCAATAGGTCTTTCTTAATCAAAACCAATATGGTAACCAAAAATTTTATAACTTGACATAACAAATATACTGAAGTGACCACATATAAAAAGTCACAGCAACCATAGAGAGAAATGAGGTTTCTCTAGGTTTATGGCTGAGGGCAGTTTAAAGCCTTTTTCATAATCATTCAAGTGAAAACTGACTCCTGTTCTTGGGAGAAGGCTGGCAGCAGCTCCGGCTCCTCAGCAGACTTACCGGTGTTTTCTTTTCTTCTTTCTTGGCGGAGTATCCACATCCTCAGTGGGGACAGGCGCTATGACACTGGACTCTTTGACTCTGAACTCATACACCTAGGTGAGAGGCAGAGTAACATGAACAGCCATTCCATGCTCTTGTGTACTGGGAAGATGTTCGTCTCTCTCACGACAGTGCCAGGTATATAGATACACAGTAGAAATCACTGCCGTCCATCACACTGGGAGCATAGCTAAATTTAGAATCTGGCCAAATTTCAATTCTGTCTATTTAGATCTACCACATTCAAATTGAATTCTAAACTGGGGAAATTCAGAAACTTAGCTAAAGAATACTACTGTTTTAACTTTCTTAAGGAAGGAGAGAAATTTTTTCAGAAGATGAACAGAATAAAATTAAGACACTCCAAGTCCAACAAGCACCTATGATCCCTGTACATAATAAATCTCTTTGAACACACATGCTTACCTGTCTACATGTTTTGGTCCCAATTAGCCTAGCAATGGCGCAAAAATTATCGTAGTAAGTACCGATGAGCACTCTAAACATAGAGGCTTCAGCACCGCTCCACTCCACGTTCTCAGGAGGTTCAATATTTGGCTTCATCTTTATTGGTGTTTGACACCGAGAATTTGCTTCTACAAAACCAAATGTTAGCACTAGTCAAGAAATAATGACTAAGAGATTGGGGAGATGAGTCAGTTGGTAAAAGCTCTTATCATGCCAGCACAAGGACCAGAGTTCAAATCCTCTCAACCACATAAAAGTCAGACACATAGCACAGGCATCTGTTATTCCAGCACTCCTACAAGGAAATAAGACAGAGACACGAGACTCTCCAGCAGTTCATGGGCCAGCTAACCCAGAGAAGGCAGTGAAAAAGCAACCAGAAGATCTTATCTTAAATAAAATGGAAAGTGAGGACCTACCCAAGAGTTTATTCTTTGCCATTCATATGTACACCACGGCATGTACACACACACACACAATATGAATAAACAAAAATTGGGGTATGCTTAAGGAAAACACAAGGCACGTAATTGTATTTTAGAATTAAGAAAGCTAGAAACAGTATGAAAGATCTTCATCCTCCCCAACGGAACCCATGAAATTCTGCTTCCTTTAACACACTTATCAAATAAACGCATATGGGGTCTATTGTCGTTTACAGTGTTGCTCACAGAGTTGAAAGAACTAAAACTCAGTAAATAGAAGATAAACTCAGCAGCAGTATTTATTTTCTCCCTACCAAAGCTATGCACAGGCCCTCAGTTTCATCATGCTCCATCAAAGAAAGGTGGAATGGGAAAGGCAGACCTTCCTACTGGAAGACAAGGCTGGCAGGAGGTGCAGGGGGAGAGAGCACCAACAATTCAGCCAGAGCACTGAGAGAACTCTCGGATCTCAGCAGTGAAGGGGCAGACAGGTAAGGGCCCTGGAGAGACGGCTCTATGGCTAGGAGCATACTGCTCTTACAGAGAGGACCTAAATTTGGTTCTCAACACACATCAGGTGGCTCACAGTTGCCTATAACTCCAGCTGTCTGTACCTACATGCATTCGGTAATCTTAACCCTCAGAAAGTTCAACTTTCAAAGCAATAGCAAACTCACTTATCCCACGTATCTTACCAGAGGAGCTAGAAGTTTCATCTTTCTTCTCTTCTTCTTCTTTATCATTGCTCTCTCCCCCAGTTTCAGTCCCTGCTTCCCTGTCACTGTCTGTATCCTTTGACTCCAGCACACTGATGGTGGGGGTGCTGGGTCTGCTACTGTTATTTGGAAGTCTTCCTCTTCTGCGGCCCCCTGGGCGTTTGGGTGGTGTCTTTATCCTCTCAGCAGTAAGGGCAGCAGCAAACTCCTTAGCTCCCTCCTGCAAAATGAAATGGAGGAAGCATCAGGGTAAAGTTCTAAACCGCATCTTGGTGGAATAGAATAAGACATCGCATAGCACAAGTTGGTCACGAATCTATCATGGTACCCATTACCAGAGTCACTTGTATATCAACATACCCAACATTTCGTCTGCTTTTGAGAGTTCCAAGATTTCAGAAACATAAAAATAGGTTCAATATTTTGTTCTAATGATGCAAAATCAGGCAAGGCAGTTCTACATGATGAATTTATAAAATATGTTAAAAAGTTAAAATATAAAAGTATTTTGCACAATAAAGGTATCTTCTCTACATATACATACAGTACACTTAAAAGAGAATCTCACATACTGAAGTGTGTCAATCAGACTTCCTATTTCAAAGCTTAAAATAATACATACCTCTTTAAAGGTATTATTTAAAGTATACAAGGACACAAAACATATACATGCATGACTTAGTCACTTCCGGTCTTACTATTAAAACATCCAATATTTTTTCCTGTGAAGGATGCAAAATCACAGGAAGACATGAAAGAACTTTTAGGAACAAGAGAAGGGTTACATTTGCATTCTGAAGCATCACAATCCAATCTCAGAAAGTATAAAACAATCGTAAGAGTATGGTTTGTAAAAGAGACCACAGAAACATTTTAGATGAGCCAATAAAGCTCTGCCTTATAAAGAATATAAAACAGTGCTCAAGAATTCCTTTTTGTAATTTTTATTTATTTTTTTAGTGGAAATAGAAGGGAAAAGTTTGAAAGGAGCCAACAGTTTTATACTTCACTCTACAAAACCAAATTGCTTAAAAATAGGATACCTTCTGTAGGTGCCATTCATTGAATCTTCTGTCCAAAATCCAACAGGCAATATATACCCACTTAGTTCCTAGGTAGGAGTGGCTTGGTTCAAAGAGGGGAAATGGTAAAAAATAAGATAGTACCCGTAAAAAACAACTTTCCTGCCTCATATTTTCCTAATCCCTTACTCCTAAGCTCTATAACTTAAAAAAAAGAAAATCTGTGGGATCTATGGTACAGCTCAAACTACAAGTGGCCTAAAGCATTCACAGAAGGGATACGTCCATGCGAAAAGCTTAGGAACGCCTGCACACGATTACTGAGTTTCTGGTGTCTTAAGTGGGCTATCTATGCCTCATACGCTCATAAACTTTGTAGAGAGTCCTTGATCCTAAAGACCGAGAAACATTGCTGAAGAAGTAACACAGATAATGAAGAGTAATACAAGATCAATAGACTACACTGTGCAATGCACAGCTATGAGAGAAACGAGGGTGAGACCACTGCCTGTCATATGGCCATGTACGTATGGATCAGACAGCATTAGAACTTCTCCGCCACCTCCACCAAGTTCTTAAGAGCCCTCCAGAGAAACAAAGCACTAAATCTCACCAGATGCTGGTAACACTGTGGTCCACAAGGCTTGTTGTCCAGAGCTGTCTCTGTGTTCTTCCGCTTATATGTATTGGGTGTTGCGTGGAAGGCTATAAAATAAACACGAAGTATCTGAATATGGCTATAAAGTTTACTTTTTCATTTCCCCAGATCCACTGGAAAAATCTACCAATATCTTCCAAGTACGTAGTTTATACAACTCCTTCCATCTATCATGGGGTATAGACCATTCTTCCTCCAACCTCCAAGAAAGTTAAAAAATATGGCAAACTCTGGATGATTCATAATTTTTATTTTCCCCTTGCATGTATGATTGATGGGTATAAAGTATGACTACAAACATTTACTTGAGTATTTAGTATCTCCAACAAGTAAAAATACTACAAAAAGAAACCAAACATTTACTTGAGTATTTAGTATCTCCAACAAGTAAAAATATTACAAAAAGAAACCAAATTTCCTTATTTTATAAAAAATATTCTGGCATCTACAATTTCTCTGTGTAGGGAGGGTTTTTTGTGGGGGGGTGAGATAGGAGGGTTATATCTTTCCCAAGCTGCCTTTAAAATTAGGGCAATCTTCCTGCCTTGCCTCCTAAGTACTAGGATTACAAATGTTTATCACCACCGTGCTGAGCTCCAACATGATTCCTTAATTTCTAGAGGAAGGGTAGTTTACTTGGTAAGGGGTAGAAAATGGTTCTCCTTGCTATGTATCTAGAGATGCTCCGGATGGCGGGATTCAGTCCCAGGGAGTGCACACCAGTTGTTCTCTCACAAGAGGGAAAAAGCCATAACTATTCAAAATCACCAAGATGAAAATGATCTTAATTTGGCTAAATACGTGATATTAACGGAACCATGTGGGATTTTTGGCTGTTTTCTCTTTGGTGGTGGTAGCGTTTGTAAAGATCTTTTCCATAAAGGCTCCGCTCTATCTTCTCCTCTCAAACATTAGGGATCCAAACCAGGGCCTTGTTATGCAAGGCTCAACCATTGAGCTAAGTTCCCAAGTTGTTTTCGACAAACAAACCTTTTTAATAGTAGCTGGTTTTTTTTTGTTGTATTGGTTTAGTTTTGGCCAAAGCTGTGCTATATATATAGCCTAGGCAAAGCAATCTTGCTTCTGCCTCAATAATGCTCAGATTATAGTTCTAATGTGTTGTGAATTTGTTTTAGCTTAAAATAAGTTATTCTTAAAATACACTTAAAGGGACTAGCAAGATGGTTCACCAGGTGTAAGGACACTTATCACCAAGTTTGATGACCTGAGTTCAATTCCTAGAATCCACACGGTAGGAGAGAACTAACTTCAACAAATTGACTTCCACATTCACACAAGGCATACATGTGCCAAAAAGTATGCTCACATGCAAAAACAATCACTCACCCAATGCTATGAATAGGACAGAGCCCAATACTATTATTTTGCCAAATGGAGAAAGTATTAACTCAACTTCTAGTAACATCATTATAACCATAAGTCAATGCATTTCTTAACCGTCACTAGAGAAGCTTCTGTTTGCAGTAGATATGATTAACACAGAGACCCACAACTGGTCAGGATGCAGAGAATACAAGACTGAAGAATGGGACATCTCCACCACACCCCCTTCCTCCAGGCTCAGGGATAGCTGAGGAAAAGAGCGCAGACTTAGTTTAGAGTCAGAGGCAGTGGATGCCTTGAAAGTGTTGTTATTTTGTGTTTTGGAATGTAACTTTACTTCCGGTTTACTGACTGGCAGGTCCAAGTGAGGTGCTCACTCACTGTCTAATAGACAGGGAAATCAAGACAACTTCCCAGGTACGGAAACTACAAAACATCACTTCAGACAAGGAGCAGAGTCAACACGAGACGGGGCTATAAGTGGAGAAACCTTCTTCAAGGTTCTTGCTGAAGCAAGAGGATCGAGAAATCAGCAGTTCAAGGCTAGCTTCTGCCACTACTGAGTGTAAGACCCTGTCTCAACAAATACAAATTCTACTTACCTGGAAATTTTACTAGAAACCGCATTCCCTAGAAACGTCAAGGGAAAAGTAAGTTTTCATACTGACACTAAGAATGCTTTGCTTTGTATTGAAATGCAAATACTTATGAAGCAATTACTCAGCGGATCAAAAAGAAATAAAATATTTTAACATTAGGCAAGAACTTGTTTATATAAATGCCTTTTCAGCCAATTTGCTACTTAGAAAAACTTATTCAGAAATATCTGATATTTTTCTGAGCTGTGAGTTCCTTTACCATCAGAACTTCACTAGATAACAGCCTTGTGAAGAGTCATTGCCCTGCACTCCAAGTTCATGGGAAGCAATAACTGGAATTAAATGTGTACAAAATATGTCAGAGGAATCTTCTATCAAGGTAAAAATAACAATACAGGGATGTAACATATTTCTCAACCTTTACTACAGATATATCAGTACATTATAGTTGCGATAAATGACAAAACTTGCTTTAATACATATTTCAACAACAAAAATAGAAAATGAAAACGTACAATAATTGCACTTACGATGTAGGAAGCAGTCATACTTAAAACATCGCCGACAGAAAAGTGTATGAAATGAATGTAAGCTCTGCTCCCTCTGAACAGACTTAGCATTTGGCCCGTCTATGTTTGGGGTGCATTCAGGAGGCAGAGCACCCGGGAGCTGCTGCTCGGTGAGTTCTTTGTATCTGACAACAAGCGAAACACATAAGTAAAGCAGGAAGAAAAATCACTTTTTAAAAATAAAATTTCAAAAGGTTTCCATGGGTTTGATTTTTAATGTTTACCTTAGCTAAAACACAACAAAAAAAATATGTAACGCATAGCAGTCTTTACTTACACAAAGAACCAGTCATGGTATTGTGCATGACAAAGCAAGAATCGAGCTATTAATACAACTCAGGCACACCACAGAAGAGGGTATTATATTAAAATATAAAAATCTCTGCCAGTGCCCAGAAATGGTTTGCTACAATAAACTAATGCAAACTGTACATGAACACTCATGTGTACTTATTATAACACACAGTACAAGAATGGGGTGTAGGTGTATACGAGAGACTGGACTTGAAATAGCACGTGAGCTGTAAACTATGGGATGGCTCATCAGACACAGTAATTCCATTTAGAATAAACCAAGATGATGCATTACATGCAAGACTGCCCATATTTTTCTTTTTTAAAATCTTACTTACTTTTCTTTAAGTTCTTCTGCTGTGCCCTTATCTGGAAACATTGAGGAAATAGCTTCAAAAATTTTATCAGCAGGGAACTTCCGAGGCGGGCAATGCTCTTTATTATCTAAACAGTGAGTTGTGATGAGGGAGGTGAAGGAAACAAGTTTCAATCATTTTCTCAATAAAGCTGATTTTCTAAGAAACTATCAACTTTGGTTCATTTTGGGGGAGGCTGGGGAAGAAGACAAAGACTATGTAGCTCTAGTTGGACTGCAACCAGGTAGAACAGGTTGACTTCAAACTTTTGGTGATTATTTTATTATTTTTAGTGTGTGCACCATGTGCATGTGTGAAGGTCAGTGCTCCTCTTCTGCAGCGGGATTCGAGCTCAAGTCATCAGGATTTGCTCAACAAGCACTCTTACCCGATGATCATCTCGCCAGCCCCCTTTTCTATTCTAGTGTCTCTAGCTACGACTGGCTGGGGTTTTTGTTTTGTTTTGTGAGGGAGGTTTGCCTAGGGTAGCCCAAGATGACAGAAAACTCACTACATAGCAGAGGATGACCTTGAACTTCAGACTCTCCTGCCTTCACTCTCAAGGGCTGAGATTTTAGGCACGTGCCAACAAGCTCTATCACTTCCTTCTAATGGAAAAGCCTGTGGAATATTTGATGAACAAACATAAAATTCGTCTTAAGAGCTCTGGAAGACAGAACCCTGAGATTTTGATTATTTGCAACTAACAGCTTTGTGTCAGAGACGATCACTAATCTCACTAATCCACTTTCAGATCGCCAGCAGCATGCAGAACTTTGCGATCATCCAGTTGATCATTAAGGTGTGTTTCTGTTACAAGAATCCATGCCTTTTGAAATCGCACTTCTCCCCTAAATTCTACTATGCTTTTAATACTAGGCTTGTTGAGAGAACACTGTTATGGGCTCTGCCATAGGACAGACTGTTTTCTAACAATCCGTAACAAGCACACAGGCAATAGTATAGCTCTGGAGTCAGACCTAGGTCATCACCTTGGAGTGCAGGGTTCTACTTCCCACTATTGCAATCTTCAGTAGGTTTCTTAGCTTTTAGCCTCTCTAAACCCATTTCCAGTATATAATGGATCTGATAACAATACCTGCATTATAGAGCTGTGGAAGGGTAAGTGAGCTGGTGAATATGAAGTCAGCATACAACGTACATAATATATGATGCTATTATAAAGATGACTATGATAATTGATCAACAAATTCCAAAAGGATTATATTCCTTTGCCTGGCAAAGGAAATTATGAAGCTCCAATGGAGAACGAAATGCTGCAAAGAATATATTTGATTATGCTACTAAGATGTAACATTTAACAAAGCCAGCAGTAGTGGCGCACACCTTTAATCCCAGCACTCGGCAGGCAGAGGCAGACGAATATCTGTGAATCTGAGGCCAGCCTGGTCTATGTAGGTACCACAGTGTATACTCATGTGAAGATATGAGGGCAACTTAGGAGAGTCAGTTCTTTTCTTCCACAGTGTAGGTTCCCAGGGATCAAACTCAATTCATCAGCTTGATGGTAAGCACCTTGACCCACTGAGCCGTCCACTAATGCCACACATTTATTTTAAGTGATGGAAGGCCCATACAGAAACCTAGTATTAAACATACCATCTTGACTGTCCTCTAGATCTTTCTGCTTTTCTTCTCTTTCATCCGGGTCATCTCCATCATCATCATCGTCATCATCATTGTATTGGCCAAGAGCATTTACCAACTCCACAAAAATTTCATCATTTATAAATCCACACTCTAAGGGTCAGGAAGAAAAAGAGGGGAAAGGGTAACTGACACAAGATTACGTGTGTTTCCTCATCTGGAAGGACAGCCGTCGCTGTCAGCACAGCACTGTAATGTGGGGCAGATAAGGCCAATCAGGACCATTTCACAGCCAGCAGAAAACAGTATCTATCCTTAGCATCTACTGCTCTCTCAGGAATCACCCCAGCCCAGACGGCACAGAGCCCACTACTCGCCTAATCTTTAGGACCTGTGGCTTTAGCCTTCTCTGCCCACTTCAAACCTTATTTTCTACTATAATATGACCATATCTCCCTTCTCATAGATATCAAGGGAGCCTCCTGCACACAGAAACCTGAATTCAGGATTCTGATGACTCACTCAATTTCAGGAGCTACGGCAGCCCTGACAAAAGGCATTTTGAGAAGGGAGGTTTTCTGAAGCACACATCCCATAAATAGAACCTTAAACCTAATTAATTTTACTATTTAAAGCTTACCAAATACACAGACTCCATTCCTATAAAATCTACATGTCACTGCTACAGTTCATAACCAGTTACTGATGGTTACCAAGTAGCAAATAAGATCTTCCAATGGAAAAACGCTAAAAATGTAGGTCTGCAAGCCCAGGCTACCCCTTTATAGTCAAGCACAAAAATTATTACAATTTTTTTTGCAAGCCCTATGCTTAAGAAACCAAGCATTGCAAGTCCTTAGCAAAGCTTCCAAGAGAATATACATATAGCTCACCTCTGTCTCCATGAACTTTTCCATCATAATTTTTTATTAGTTCTTCAATGAAAGTGCCATCCTGATCTAGTACTTCATCTCCCATATAAGGAATGTTATGTAAAACAGTTTCATCCTCCACCTAAAATTAAAAAAAAAATTAAAACCAGGTGTATTCTAATTATTGAAATATTTTTAAAACTCATTGCAAGGGCCAGAGAGATGGCTCAGCAGGTAAAGACACTTGCTGCCAAACCTGACAACCAGATTTCACTCCACAGACTCATATGACAGGAGAACTAACTCCCAACAAGCTGTCCTCTGACTTCCACACATTTGCCGTGCTACCCAGATACAGACACATATACATACGTGTACACACACACACACACACACACAATTTTAAGCCCTCAATGTGAGGAGTACTGCAAATATAGCTCATTAAATGGGAGACATTTGTTCAGCATGCTGAAAACCAAGCTCAATTCCCAGTACCACACACAAAAGTCAATGAATAACTAAGAACAGTATTTTCCAAAAGCACTGTGCTATAACTGTATTTATTCTCACATGTAATCTTCCCTTTAAGAACCTCTAAGAGCTGAGCGGTGGCACACGTCTTTAAACTCAGCACTCAGGGAGACAGAGGCAGGCGGATCTCTGTGAGTTCGAAGTCAGCCTGGTCTACAGAGTAAATTCCAGGACAGCCAGAGCTACACAGAGAATTCCTGTCTTGAAAAATCAAAGGAATGGGGTGGGGGACAGAGAACCTCTAAGAAAGAAAACTGCTGCAGGTTACATGAGACAGGACGATTAATAAAAAACCAGAGACAGATACCCGGGTTCAACCTAAAGGTCAGAAAAGCAAAACAGTCAGCCACTATCTCAGTTTGAAATAGCGATCCTGCCTCCAAGAATTTCAGATGAGACTGTCTGAGACCTGTCTCCTCCTGATTTATAGTCTTCTCTAGTGCTGGGATTAAAGGAGTGCACCACTACCACCCGGTTTCTATGGCAAACTAGTGTGGCTACTAAGATTAGATGTGTGCCACCACTGCCTGGTCTGTAAGGCTGACGAGTGTAGCAGCTTTATGATCTTCAGGTAAGCTTTATTTATTAAAATACAAATGAAATATCACTGTAATAGCAAGTTTAAAACATTCTTATTGCAGATATTGAAATGGAAGGCATCTATACTAAAACTGATGAATGTGACTTATAAAATAAACTATAATCATCAAAAAAGTAAAGGGTTATTGACTTCATTTGATGATCTAGGAGGTAAGGTATTCAATACAATAAAACTCTAAGCAATACTGCGGTAGACTGAATGAGAAATATACTCCATAGATTCATATATTTGGACACTTGGTCCCCAGGTGGTAGTGGAGGTGCAGCCTTACTTGGAGAAGCATGTCACTGGGTACAGGGTTTTAGAATTCCATAGCCTTACTTCACTTCTAATTCTTTCTCCCTTTCTGCCCACCTCGTCTCTGCTTTGTAATTCAGTTGAGGATATGATCTCTCAGTTTCTTGCTCTGGCCATCATGCCTCTGCCTGCCATTATGGAATCTTACCACTTCTGGAAACATAAGCCCAAGTAAGTCCTTCCTTCTATAAGTTGCTTGGGAATTGGTGACTTATCACAGCAACAAGAAAATAACTGATACAGATATGAAACAGAGTATCAATGATCCTGTTATAAAGTTTATGTCAAAATGGTTTATGCTTCATTCTATTTCCATTAAGAATTAAATTAGCATTTTATTACCAAAGTTTGGACCAGTGTTCTTTGCTATGCAGACCAGGCTGGCCTCAAACTAACATAAAGGGGTGCCACCATCTCTTAACTGTTCCTTAAACTAACATGAAGAGATGCCACCATCTCTTAACTGTTCCATAAACTAACATAAAGGGATGCCACCATCTCTCAACTGTTCCGTAAACTGTTTGATGACAAGCTCTCAGTTAACAAAATGGAGTCAGGATGAGGTCACAGAACACTGCATTTTTAAAGAATAAAAACTATAAACTCCATCTTTTAATGTGTTTACTTCTACTTTTGTTGTGGAGAATGTAGGAAAAGGAGATTAAACAGTTTTCAACTATTATTTTTTAAAAATCACTCCAAGTGATATCATTTTGGTAGCTTTTAAAAATTATTTTATCTTTATCACCATGACAAAAATTAACATGTTTCTTATTAAAGTACATTATCAAACAGACAGAAGCTATATTACTTACATACCATAAAATTCTGCTGTAAGGGTGACCAAGAATACATTATGGGCACCGATGCAACTGCATTCAGGGTCTTTAATGGGATGACTTGTGCTGGAAAATCCAAGTCACTGGTCACTGAACACTAAAAAAGAACACAATAAAATTTCCTCTTAAAAATACAAAGATCAACCTTACGCTACAGTCATACTGTGAACAGACACTGAGTTCTTAAGTAGCTTGGAACAAGATTTTTACCTAAGATGGAAAGGCTCATAAAATCCAAAAAGAATTCTCTTTTTTCTCAAGGTGAAAACATCTTTAGAATTTGCAAGTTTTAAAAATCCCTCCAGCTTTTCTCATACTTACCATTAACAGTTAGGATCAAGAACCATTTTCATATTAGCCTCAGAAATCTAATCTGCCGCTGCAAACTTTCTCTAAAAACTTGAGCTTATATTAAATTCTGACTACCCAACCATATAGAATAGAGTATAATATATATACCAACTGTGTACTTAAATCATAAGATTAAGAATGTTACATTGAACTTTGTTTTTTTTGAGACAGGGTCTTGTTATTGAACTCAATGTGTAGACCAGGCTAGCCTTGAACTCACAAAGATCGACCTGCCTCTGCCTCTTGGAATACTAGACTCGGCACATTAACCTTTCTTTTTGATTTGCATATATCTTTTTTGTGTTTGTTTGGGCTTTGAGACTGTCACATTATACAGATCAGGCTGTCCTCAAATTCACAGTCCTTCTTCCTCAGCTTAGAACGCTAGGGTCACAGGCGGACATCATCATGTGTGTCTGACCTTTCTTATCTTTATCTTCTTTTCTGTAAAATGCCATCCTTCATATTATCAAATAATACATTAAGAGTAACAGATTTAAGTTTCAATTGCAAAACATATATTGTAATCATTTTTTATAATCTCTAACTGTTCTTATGAAAAGCACTACATTGAGCACAGTAAATGTCTCCCCATAGTTCTTATTATAACACTTTTAGGATATACTTATTATAAGACCTACTTTGCAGTGAGAAGTACAGGTAAAGAAAACACAAGTAGTTTGCCCAAGATCACACATACAGCTGTGACATGAACACAAGTCTGACTGTGGTACTACTGCTCTGACCCACTACACGCGTGCCATGATACTTCACCTGTATAATGCTTACACCTTCTGGTCCCTTGAAATGCCATTTTATATCATCTATGATGATAATGATTTAATGTTAGATTTCTGAGGCAGCGTAAAAAGACAGAATTTGATAGACAGAACTGTTTATTATTGCACACAGAGGGGGACAGCTTCTCTTGAGGGGTCCGTCAGGGACAATTCTAGGTGTGGGGTGAGGGGCTTGAGTGAGGGAACTGGCCACGTCTCTCCTTCCTAAGACTGTCTGCCCAAGTCCAGACGGACTGCACAACTGTAATCTCACAGGAATCCTGTTTCAGCACTGAGGCGCTGTCAGACTTCATAGCACACTATTTCTCCTGTAGCAGAGGAAAAACTGCCAATTAAACTGTGATGGAACGCTTTCTTATCACAGTGACTTTAATATGTTCCGCTAAAACTGTTAAAATCTTTGCAACTTTGATTCTAACACATGGTACAAGTCTGTTCTAACAACCATATTACTTTCCATCCTGGTGAGGACTCCATCTTTTCTTAGAATTCTGTTCTCAAGTGTCAAGTCCCCAAAGCCATCATAAAATACCCTATATATGTATTGATGATCTATAACTAATAAAAATAGAACAGAATAAAAGGGACCCATATCAGTCACATATGTACTCGCACATATACAGAGTCCGTGTCTGAGTTTTATATAGTGTGTTTCCAAGTCAGCAAGATCAGAAACGGATGGCACACAGGCCATGAGCCCTCAGCTCTACACAGCTACTGGGTTACTCTGACTATCACAGTGTTCACTGCCAAAGATGACCTCTTCCTGACTGGAGCTGAAGAAAGACAGCGCAGCTCCAAACAACTGCAACTGTGATGTCTACTTGACGCGCTTTCCAAAGGGCAAAGGCAAAAGTAACAGTAGAGAAGCTCAAAGTCAAGTCAATAAGGTGGGAATGACTTGCTAATGTTCTCTTCCTGCTAAATGGCTTCACATACAGATCTTTGTCCCTCCATTCACCAAAAACAACAGCTAGTAGTAAAATTTATTGAACACATACTATGTTCCAGCCACTGTACTAAGTTACTGCTTATATACACGATCATAAAAAGCTTTCATTATGACTTTACAATAAAATTTTAGTATCATGATCCAGGGGCCAGAAGTCAAATCTTCCTTAAAAAAAAGTAAATTTAGAAGACAGGATTAAAAGCTAAATCTAACTGCAACATCCAAGAACCTCTCATGACCACAGCCTACGGTGTCTGCTGCACGGAGCGGACAGCCAAGGTCACAGGCATCTCTTCAGTCCCCCACCTCTTACTCCACTAGCACAGCTTCCTTTCCTTCACCCTAATCAGGTAAATTTAGGTATGGAAGTGGTTATAATTTTATTCTTAATTTTATTTACTTCTTTAAAAAGTTATTGATGTTTATTTTATATTTGGTGGTGATAAACTAATTCTGAGGCTTTAATTCTACACAGCTGCTCTTTTAAAGCTTAAAGAGACAGGTTAGCTCTCCAGCTCTGACTTACCTGTTTTAGCTTGTGAGTCCAAGCTCACACATAGACAGTTAAATATTCTTTTCAACCTCTAGATGGGGGATAACGGCTTTGCAGAAAACTCCCTGGATATACTAAATAAATGAAAGCTAGGTAGACCATAAACAGAACTGACAAGCAGAGAAAACAGGAAGGCATGGGCTACAGCATAAATTACCACACCTCCAGTGCCATATCTCTGCCATATTACAGGCACCCATCACTTCAGTTCTGCGTTATCCACAAGCCCTCAAGGGGTGAAACCTAAGCTCTGTAAGGGAAAAAGTACCTGAGGGAAAAAGAACGGTTTTCCCTCTCTGCCTCAGAATAACTCTCAACACAGCATCTCAAACAGGTTTATGGAATCCCAGACTGAGCCTGCTGACTGTCCCTAACAGAAAGTTCACCTATGTGGAAAACTGACCTGAGCTCTGCAGCACCTCGGGATCCTACCCCACACTTAGCCACTAACCATGCTATAAGCATACTCATCTCCCTTATGAAATGATCCTGAAATGCCACAGCATTTGCAAGTAAGACAAGTAAGGAAATGTTATCTGTGGATTTACAGGAAAATTACACAAAACTGCCAGCTACTTAGCAACTTTACCTTCTTTGAATCTTTCACACTCAACACTTTGAATACTTATAATTTAGCAAGCCAAAAACTATTGCAAGTCTCTGTAACATTTTTACCTGTTCAGCTGTGTCTCTAGGAGGCCTACTTTAGCAATTTGAATTTCTACTTCTAGTTGCAATTTCAGGATCACACAGGACATTGCAGACTACTCGCCAGCCATGGTGAAGACAGAAAACTAGTTCTATAGTTGCCACATTTTCAGAGAAACACAGCTCACTGCTAAGTAATAAGGCTCCTCTGAGCTTGGAGATTCACATCAACCAGCTGGTACAATAGGCAACTGTGTGGCTGGAGAGGGAAGTCAAGCCAAAAATAGTAGTTGTAGGAGTACACAACCAAACTGAGACTCTTGGCAGAAGAGTGGTTCCAAGTAAAAACTGTGTTATGGAAAATCGTAGAGGGAGTGCAGGTGAATGGCCTGCTGGGAAGGGAAAAAAATTAACACATCCTACTATGTGTCGGGCAGAGACTTTACTGAAGCTGACATTAAAATTCACCACTACCCTATGAGTAAATAGTCCCCATTTTAGGTAGGACACCCCAAAGGACAACAACAGCTACACCCATTGCACCTCTGAGTGATCTTTAGCCTGAGGCCAGTTAAGACCAGTCTCAAAAAAGTACATGGGAGTTATACCAACAGCTACTAAGTGTGTAATCATACATTCTTGGATACTCGACGGCTCATTTAATTAGTTCATGCTGAGACACAATGATCTGTCAACAGTTTCACACATACTTCTATTTCTCCAATGAAGAAGGTACAGGAAAGCGTTCATCCCAAAAGAAAATGTAAGCTACCATCAACTCTAGGAAGGCCATCAGCCAAGAAAAGAGGAGACCTCAGCTTCCATCAACCCTAAAGAGAAGCTGAAAATTATTTCTGAAACTACCTTGATTTTTCTCCAGGACTTAAGGAAAGAAAGGGAGCAAACCCAAGTTTTTGTGCCGTGTTTGTTGTTGTTATTGTTTGTGATAAGATGTCATGGTGTTCCTAGCTGACCTAGAACTTGCTTTGTAGACAAGGTATCCTTGAACTCAGAGATCTTCCTGCCTCTGGCTGGGTTAAAGCAATACACCAGCACATCTGGCAAACTCAAGTTTTTAATTGGCTAGGCATGCTGTTAAGAAATTCTGGTAAGGGCAGTATACATAATTTAAATTCAAGATTACTGTTAGGTGAAACAGGAAGAAAGATAGAAAAAACAGAATGTATTGTGTATCATGTATTAAGTAGACTCAATAGCAAACATGAGTTTCATTACCACTTTTAAGGACAAAGGAGGAGGAGAACTGAAGGAGACAGTCTTAAGAAAAACAAGTGTCTCTAACAGGAGAGGGTCAGAAATAAAAAGAATGGTCCTTACTTCTTCATGCAGGTATTTAATGAAAGCTAAGGAATAAACAGCAGTCCATTGCAGATGGTAAATTACTTCCATTTTTGATGTTACACATTAATGTCAAAGAGCCATTATAGACTGGAGACTCCCTTGTAACAAAAGGCTATTTATCTTGAACTTCTTTTTCATCTTATGTCACTTCTTACACTTATTCCTGGTAGGAACATACACAGCATTTCAGCGTGTGTGTTGGGTGAGAAGGTGTTTTTGTTGTTTTGAGACATGGTTACTGTATAGTCTGGACTGGCATAGAATTCTCTATGAGACAAGGCTGGCTTCAACCTTGCAATAATCCTTCTGCATCTGTTTCCTGAGTAATAAGATTATATGCAGCCTTTCAGGTGGATTAGTATGACAGTAATTCTTGATTGTCACCTTGAATTAACTAAAACCCAAATTAACTAAATTATTAACTAAAACTCTAATTAACTAAAACCCAAATGGCTTGGTACACCTGTGAGGGATTTTTTATTTATTAAATCATTTCAAGTGGGAAGACCCACTTCTAATCCTGATCTTTGAGGTATGAAGATACATCTTCAATCCAGATCTTTTGAATGGGAAGATCCACCTTTAATCTGGGCCACACATTCTGCTGGTAGCCTATATAAAAGACACAGAAGAAAACGTGCTCCCTCTGTCTGCTTGCCTTCAGATCCTTCACTGGCATTAGAACACTGGATTAAGTGTACACTGAAGACCAGCTGAAACATCTAGTCTCATGGACTAAACAACTACTAGATTTTGAACCTTCCATTGGTAGACAGCCATTGTTGGACTAGCTGGACCAGTCTTTAAGCCATGATAGATAGATAGATAGATAGATAGATAGATAGATAGATAGATAGATAGATAGATAGATAGATAGATAGATAGATTGATAGATAGATGATAGATAGATGATAGATAGATAGATAGATAGATAGATAGATAGATAGATAGATAGATAGATGATGGATGGATGGACAGATTCATTTACTCACTCAATCAGTTCTGGTCCACTAAAAAAAAAAAAAAAACCCTGAATACAGATTTTAGTACCAGAACAGGTTCTAGAGCAACAGAAGAATGAAGATAAATCTTTTAAGTATCTGGAATAGGCTTTCCACTTTGCCAACACCTATTACTGAAACCTCTCTAGTTACTGAAGCCTCTCCCCAATGCTCAGAGAGTACTGAAAGCCCAAGGTGTGAACTACTTTACAAACTTGGAACAAATGCATTTGATTGTCCTGATTCACCAAATGTGAAGGGAAATGGACTCAATAACTGAAGATAAAACGTTTGACATTTGTGGAAACTTAAGGAAAGTGATGATGGCAGTTGGTTGCCCCAGCATCTCTGCATAAGTTGACAAAGGAAAAGAAAGAGCATCATGATAACGCTAACCAACTTCTAACACCTCAGAATAAAGTTAAGGACAACAATGAACTCAGCTATAAAACTGAGCAGCCCTAGATGCATATACAGCCTAAAGTAGTGGTTCTCAACCTATTGGTCATGACCCCTTGGGGGGGGGGGGTCACATAGATATCCTGCATATCAGATACTTGCATTACGATTTCTTTCTTTCCTTTTTTTTTTTTTGGTTTTTGTTTGTTTGTTTGTTTTTGTTTTTCAAGACAGGGTTTCTCTGTAGTTTTGGAGTCTGTCCTGAAACTAGCTCTTGTAGTCTAGGCTAGCCTCGAACTCACAGAGATCCACCTGCCTCTGCCTCCCGAGTGCTGGGATTAAAGGTGTGCGCCACCACCACCCGGCTTGCATTACAACTTCTAAGAGTAGCAAAATTACAATTATAAAGTAGCAACCATAACATACATAAAGTAGAGCCACCATAACATGAGGAACTGTATTAAAGGATCATTATTAGGAAGGTTGAGAACCACTAGTCAAGGTTTCTATGTATGCTCTGGAAGAGAATCTTCTCACCAACAGCCACAGCTCAAATTGCAGAAAATCAAACTAAAGCCTTTATTATAAGATTGACTAAATTACAAAGAAAATTCAAATCCCAGCCTCAGAAAGTGTTAAAATTAAGGGCACTAATTGGTAAAGAATAAAATTTAACTTGGGATGTAGATGTGTGGAAGGATCTTATTGAAACTGAAAACTCTCAGATTCTAAATAGCTTATTTATCTCACCCAAGGAAGTAGTTTCTCCACCCTCAGTAGAAAAATGTACTCCCACTCCCAACCCCTGAAATTGTGCCTTTACAGTTTTACCTCAATGATCTATTAACTGTCTGATCCTGTGTCATAACTTAGTTCAAAGAGATTGTGATTGTCTGCCTCTTCTGCAAAATATCACATTGATTCACTATACTGATGACATCAGTGAAATTCTTAGGAGTCCAGTAGTGTGGGGCATGCAGATATTCCTTCTAAGGTGAAAGATAAGTTATTACACCTGGCCCCTCCTACCACCAAGAAAGAAGCACAATGTTTAGTGGACCTATTTGGATTCTGGACACAGCACATTCCACACTTGGGTGTGTTACTCTGGACAAGCTTTGAGTGGGCCTGGAACAGGAGAAACTCTTCAACAGATCTAGGCTGCTGTGAGGGCTGATCTACCAACTTGGACCATATGATCCAGCAGACCTGAGGGTATTTGAGGTATCAGTGGCAGATAAGGATGCTATTAGCTGCCTCCTATAGGTGAGTCACAGAAGAGACCTTTGGGATTTTGGAGCAAGGGTCTACCATCATCTGCAAACAACTATTCTCCCTTTGAGAGACAGCTCTCAGCCTGCTATAAGGTTTTAGTGGAAACTCAATGTTTGACAATGGGCCACTAAGTTACCATGTATCCCAAGCTGACCATCTTGAGCTGGGTATTATCTGACCCACCAAGCCACAAAGCAGGTCGTGAGCAGCAGCAATCCATTATCAAATGGAAGTGGCATATACATGATCAGGCCTGAGCAGGTCCTAAGGCACAAACAAGTTACTCAAGAAACTGTCCAAATGCCTACGGTTTCGTCTCCTGTTAGAATGTTGTCTGCTCCCAAGCATGCACATAAAGACTCATGGGTTGACTAAGGAAGAGAAGCCTAGTCTGGTTTACTGATGATTCGGCATGCTATGCAGGTACCACCCAGAAACAGACAGCTGCAGCATTAAAATCTGGGATAACCCTGAAAGATACTGGCAAAGGGAAATCTTCACAGTGGGCAGGACTTCAGGTAATACACATGGCCATATGCTTTGTTTGGAAGGAAAAATGGCCAGATGTACCACTCCTCACTAATTCGTGGGCTTTATCCAACGAAGTGGCTAAATGGTCAAGAATTTAGAAAGAGCACAATTAGATTAGTAAGAAAGACATCTGTGGACAGATCTCTCCAGATGGGTAAAGAATGGGAACATACTTGGAGTCCTATGTAAATGGTCATCAAAAGGTGACCAGTTGGAGGAGTTCAATAATCAAGTAGATGTCTTATGGACAGTCAGCCATTCCTGTCATTACCCAATGGACATATAAACAAAGTAGCCATGGTGTGACAGAGATGGGAGTTATACATTGGCTTGACAACATGGACTGCTACTCACAAAGCCCAAACTGGCTACAGCTGCTGTTGGATGCCAGATCTGACAACAGTGGACACCAACACTGAGCCCCAGATGTGGCACCATTCCCCAGGATGACCAGCTAGTGACCTGGGGGCAGGTTGACCACACATTGTCCGTGGAAAGGAAAATGCTTTGTTCTTACTGGAGTACATACTTATTCTGGTTATGGATTTGCCTTTCCTTTACCTAATGATTCTCCCAAAACTACCACCTATGGACTTTCAGAATGCCTTATCTGCTGTCTTAGTATTCCACACAGTATTGTTTCTGACCAAGGAACTCACTTTATAGCCAAAGAAGCGTGACAGTTGCCCAAGATCCTGAAATCCACCGATCTTACCATGTTCCCCACCTGAAGCAGCTGGCCTAATAGAAAGATAGAATAGCCTTTTGAAGACCAATAGAGCACCAATTAGGTGGCAGTAGTCTGGGGGGCTGGGGCAGAATTCTCCAGAAGATGCTATATGTTTTTAATCAGCATCCAATATTGGTACAGCTTTCCCAGCGTTAGAATTCATGGTTTCAGGAATCAAGGGGTGGAAAAGGAAATAGTTCCACTCACTATCGTCCCTAGTGATTCACCAGGAATTTTTGCTTCCTGTTCCCGTGACCTTAAATTCTGCTGGCCTAGAAATTTTGGTTGCAGAGTGGGAGTTCTGCCAGTAGACACAACAAATATCCCATTGATCTGGAAGCTCAGACATCTTCCTAGCCTCTTTAGGCTTTTGATGCCCTTAAAGCCAACAGGCTAAGAAAGGAATAGCAATGTTAGGGGAGGTGGTTGATCCAGATTACCAAGAGGTAATTGGATTGCTTCTCCACACTGAGGAAAGACTGTCTATAGTGCAGGAGACCCTTTAGGGCATATCTCTTGGTGCGACCATGTCCTGTGATTAAAGTTAATGGGAAACTACAACAAGCTATTCCAGGCAGGATGACAAAGGATCCTTCAGGAATGAAGATGGGTAACTCCTACAGAAAAGACCCAAGACCAGCTAAGGCTATTGCTGAGAGTGGGGAAAATACAGAATGAATAGTAGAGGAAGGTAATTATAAAAACCAGCTAAGACCACACAACCAGCTGCAGAGACATGGATTATAAAGTATACAGTAGTTCTGATGTATTTTGTTTAGAATGTGTTTGTAAAGATATCTGTATTTTCTTTCCTCAATTTAACATGTACTACAATATCAATTAAGAGAAGATCAGTGGTCATCAAATTTAAGTTTGAGATACTAAAAGACTGTCCCTCAAGGAACATAGCCACCTATTCTAAATTTATAATGTGTTTCTATGAGGGATAGTTACATTGTGCTAGATTTAATTATGAGCTAGTTATTGTTTTAATTTGGAAATTAAGCATGACATAAGGAGATATCATTGTGTGTCCAGTTGACAAGGGGTGGCCTTGTAATAGCTATTACTGGTGTCAACTTGACTACACATGAAATTAACTAAAATCCAAATAGCTGGGCACACCAATGAGGAATTTTTTTTCTTAATTAAATCATCTGAAGTGGGGAAATCCACTTCTAATCTGGATCTTTGAAGTAGGAAGATTCACCTTTAATCTGGGCCACACCTTCTGCGGGCAGCCTAAATAAAGGACATGGAAGAAGGAAGTTTACAGTCTCTGCCTGCTTGCTCTCACTCTCATTGGCAAGTCAATTCCTTCACTGATGTTAGAGTCTGCTTCTTTGGTATTCTGGTGTAAACCAGCTGAGACATTCAACCTCATGGACTGACTAATACTAGATTCTTGGATCTTCCATTGGTAGATAACCATTGTTGGACTAGTTGGACCACAGCTGTAAACTAGTCTAATAAATCATCCCTTTATATGAAAGACAGACAGACAGATTCACTATATAAGTTCTGTTCCTTAACACCCTTCCTTGCATCCCCTTCTTCAGAAGTTTAATCCTAAATGAAGGGTTCATAAACAACAAATCTAATCCTACAGTAAAATCCAAGACAGTCTGTTGGCTAAGGCCATGAGGTTAAACATATCCTTCATTATATGCTGTTCTGCTAAAAACCAGTTTTGTTGAAACATTCAAGATCACAAGCAGAGCATAGCCCTAAGACATAAACTACAAAATGCTCAAAACTCTAGGTGTTTTGGTGTATGTTTAAGCCCAGCACTTGATAAAGATAGAATAAGGTGTTCAAGGGTTCAAGGTCAGCCTGGGCTATGGAACCCTTTCCAAAACAAAAACCAAAACACAGGGGAAAAATAAAACACCAAAATGAGAGGAAAGCAGGCGTGAGGGGCAGGAGACAGATAGTGGGACAGCCAGTTTGGGCATTGTGCACATGCAGTCTCGAGAACCTACTTCAATAACGGTGCTGCGGACAGAAAACTAAACCATTACTACCACCGAAAGGAAAGAAACTAAAACCTCAACAGAGCATTATGTGAGTGTGGGCCACCTATAAGCTGTGACAGCAAACCTGTTTCAAAAACTAAACAAAGCAGAGCAGCCCCACTAAACATGAACAGGCAAGGCTGTCACAACTCCAGAGTGAGCTACACTTAGGTTCTGGTACAGGAGATCCTGCAGAGTTGGCTGCACAGATAATTAAGCGCTCTCTACTGTTGACTGACTAGTCAAAATAGTATTGAAGCAACTAGACAGCTCAACAAAAAGGTACACCCCACCTTCACTCACTGTTTTTGCCATGAAAATTCTTAATGGGTTAAATGGTTATTAAAATACAAAACCAAAAACCAAAAACTAAAAGATAGGTAATTTATAATCCTGAAGAATTTCTAAGTCCTTGAGGAATAAAAAAAAAAAAATCAAATTTAAAATATAACTAAATTTACTAGAGATGATAACAAAATGGAAAAATATGAAAGATGTGAAGAATAAAAAAACTACTATTTCGCCGGGCGGTGGTGGCGCACGCCTTTAATCCCAGCACTCGGGAGGCAGAGGCAGGCGGATCTCTGTGAGTTCAAGACCAGTCTGGTCTACAAGAGCTAGTTCCAGGACAGGCTCTAAAGCTGCAGAGAAACCCTGTCTCGAAAAAACCAAAAAAAAAAAAAAAAACAAAAAAAACTACTATTTCTAATCCAAATTGTATGAAAATCTCAATTAACTTAGGCCAGAGACCAAAGTAGTCAATTACAAAACAAACAGAGGAGGCGGAGAGATGGCTCAGTGGTTAAGAGCACTGGCACTCTTTCAGCAGACCCAGGTGGATCACAACCATCCCTAACTGATGTGGGATTTCTCTCTGTATGCTGTGATTACCATTAATGAATAAAGAAACTGCTTTGGACCTATAGTAGGGCAGAACTTAGGTGGGCGGGGAACTAAACTAAATGCTGGGAGAAAGAAAGGTGGAGTCAGTGAGAAGCCATGGAGCCACTGGATACAGATGCTGGGTATTTACCTGGTAAGCCAAAGCCATGTAGTAATATACAGATTAATAGAAATGGATTAAATTAATATGTAAGAGTTAGCCAATAAGAAGCTAGAGCTAATAGGCCAAGCGGTGACTTAATACAGTTTCTGTGTGATTATCTTGGGTCTAAGCTAGCCAGGCAGCAGGGAAGAACAGGAGGCCTCCTCCTACACCTAACTCCAGACCAAGAAATCCAACACCCTCCTCTGGCCTTCATGAGCAACAGACACACAAGTGGTGAACAGACATACATGGAAGCAAAACACCCATATATATAAAATAGAATTCTAAAAATACCATATAACAAAGACACATATATACATGGAGGGAGGGAGGGAGGGAGGGAGGAAGGGAGTTTTAAAAATGGGGCCTAAAGAGATGTCTCAGTGGTTAAGAGACTGCTCTTGAGAAGATCTAGTTTCAATTCTCATCATCCACATGGTGTCTCACAACTCTTTGTAACTCCAGTTCTAGGGAATCCCACATCCTCTCTGGATTCCTCAAAGCCACAGGCATGAACATGGTACACATACATGCAGAAAAGACCCTCAACTTCACTGAGTTAAGGCAAACTGTAACAACATGTATCTATCATACTAGCAATATCCTGTGTTGAAAATAAAGGCATAGAGACATTTCCATAAAAAGCTAGTATGAGTGAGACAGATGAGAGGGGATCATTTCTCCCTGGGGCACTAAGCAGGTGGCAAGTACTGGTTAAAATATGCTTAAAATCACTAGTAATGGGCCTCTAAAGTAGTTCTGAGGGTAAAAGCACTGTCATCAAATCTGATAAAGTCTACATGATAGAGACAGACAACTCCAACAAGTTGTCCTGACCTTCACAAATGTACACAAAAATAAATGAATAAATAAATAAAATGTAAAAAAAATAAAATGCATTCTTTCAAGAAATGCCAATAAATTGTTTCCTTAAAAAGCAGACAATTAAGAATAAGACAATCTGACCCCCTAATTGTCAGCTGTTGGGCAATCTTTGCTGCCTTGACAGTCTAAAACAAAAAGGACTGAGTAGAAAATCTAACGAATTACCCTTAATAGCAGTACCAGCTATCTAGGTCACACCTTGGACATCTTGAAATAACGATAGCATGATCACAGCTGATGGTCCTCACTCCCAAAGACAGCCTTAGCCAGATGTCTGAGGCAACACCAGACATTTTGCCATCACTTGCCTGGATGAACTGCAGCCAGTTTCATCTAGGCCAGAGAGGGATCACTTTCCCCAAGTATCTACCCAGGGACTACCTGGACTGTGGCTGGAGACTAGGCTCACACTACTGGTACAATACACAAACAGCGATTGGTGCTAAGAAGCAGGCTGGTGGTCCAAAACATGCCTGAGACTGATCCAAACACCCTTTCTTCAGCTATGTAAGCAGGTTATTCAGGCTCAGTGACTTGGCTAGGAGACATTCTCGTCTGCTATCTTCCCTGATGTTGTAACATTTTTAGTCCAATAAAGGCTTCTCTCAAATGGTCTTTCCTTGTCTAGTCTCAGTGGTGCAAGGTGAGCTGAAAACATGGAGAAAGCAGCAGCAGAAGCAGAGCAGCGCTGGCAGGGACTGCAGCAGTCACTTGGTTGGGCTGTAGACCCAGGGCAGTCTGCCTCTCCTGGGATTACGGCCAAGTACCACCACACCAGCTTTAAAACCTTGAGTTCTTATAATCTCAAAACTTGCAAGAAAAATGCTACTGTACTGAAGCTTAAGAACGTATCTGAGGACTGGGGTGCTGCAAACTGGTAGTGTTATTTTTAATTATGTGCATGTGGGTACATACACCTGAGTAGGGGTTCTTGAAGAGGCTCAAAGAAAGCTATGGAACCCCTAGAGTCCCAGAGTTACAGGCAACTGTGAGTCACATTACAGTGGTTCTGGCAGCTGAACCCTGCTCCTTCTTTTACTGCATGTATGTCTGTATGAGGATGCAAATTATGGCTTGTTTATTGTAATATGGTATATTTTAAAATTCTCATTGAATAATTACTTTAAAACACAAAGATGTTCCCCACTCATATACACTCATAAATAATCTACTACAATGGTATAATCTTAATTCCAAATTACTTCTTTTTCCTTTGGTTTCCATTTAACACCCTATACCAAGTCTTTCTACATAAAACAGGCACCTAAACAGAAATGCTCAACCTGAATGCTAATAATGACCTCTCTTCTGTTTAGACCTTTGCCATTCCCCCTCATCTCGCTGGCAGCATGCTTTGGTGAAATAATTACAGACCCTACCATAGGACTTTTGTTTGAGATTATAACCTGATGGTGATTAAGATCTACCTCACTCAGAAAAGAAAATACCTATCTCAACACTGAATTTTTTAAAATTCTCATAGAAGCCTTAGCCTTTAAACAAAATACATAAGTTTTCTGAGCTCATAAGTATGAAAAAAAGTTTGCTTTCCACATGGCTAATTTATATTAAGGAGACAAGGAGGAAAGCAATTGCAAGTTAGAAGGCTTTGCTCTGAATACTGAACTGATGAGCATTTCAGAGATTTGATTTCAAAGTTATTTTTAAGTCTAATATGCTTGGACACTCTGACCAGGAATTGCGAGCTATGTGACAGAAGGCTGCCATTCGTACACACTGAAACCAACAGCAATTAGAGACATCCAGGGACTTCTTCCCAATAAGCAATAAACATTCCAATAAGAAAAAAAAAACAAATGTGTGGATAATTATCATGACACGTTGTGTTCACCAACCTCCCTAGTCCCGCGCAATGAGCTCACAGAAGTCATGATGTGCACAGGTTGTATCCTTCGCTGCTTCCATTCTTGGTTTAAGGTTTCTGTTCTTTCCAAAATTTTCTGACGATTGGAACTAAACATAGTCTTTTAAAAACAAACAAAAAATGGTTCATTGTTACAACATAAAGCATCTCTAAAGCATGTTAAAAATCTAGTGAATCCTCAAAAGTACCATGACCGTGTCCTCAAATGGACACAGGCTGTGTACACTACACTACAGTTTCCCACACTCCAATAAATACAAAACACTGCCCCTCCTACTACTCCACTGTAAATGAGACGGGACAGGAAATTACTCCCATCCTCTTTGTTTAACTTTGTATTTCAGAAATCACAATGACTTTAGAAACACAAACAAATGTCTGTTTGGGCCCAGAGTCCTCACAAGCATTGCAAAGGTACACTGAAAAGACTAATTTCCAATCAGGCTAAATAATCCTTAGACTAAAGTATTTCTGGTACCATTAATGAGCATGATTTTTTTTTTTTTTGAGAAATCTCATGTATCCCATGCTGACCTCAAATTCATTTATATCCCATGATGATCTTTAACTTTTTTATGATTTTATTACATTGTAGATTCACGGGCCTGTACATGTATGTGCCACAGCACTTCTATGGAGGTCAGAGGACTTGTGTGACTTGGTTCTCTCCTTCCACCATGAAGGTCTCAAGATCAAATCAGGCCATTAGGCTTGGCAGTGAGTGTGTTTATCTGATGAGCCATCTCCTTAGTACAGTCTTGAACTTCTGATCCTCCTGCCTCTACCTCTCAGGTGCTGGGATTAGAGGCTACACCACTCCACCAAGCAGTCATAATGCCATTTTAATTAAGAAAGATCAAGGACCATAGCTTTCAAGTCTTCATTGACTTTACTGTATATATGATTGTAAATCTGACTGAAATGTATCATTTCAAAGAAGAACTATTAAACTTGGGGGGGTGAAGGAAACTAGTTTCAATTATATATGCAATTTTGTAAAAGATTAAAATTACCTTTACTTCATCAGCTCTTCTGAACCTCTTCAGTTGTCTCAGTCTCATGTACTCTGATTTTACACGTTTCCGCCAACAAACCGGTCCCTTCTCAGATTTCTTCCCAGTCTGGCCCATGATTATTCTAAAAGCAATGATTTCATATTAAAATCATTTATCCAATTTATTGAATAAGATTCTTTTAGTCCCAAGAAAGCTGATATCAACAAAACATTTTTACTGATATATTTGTAGAGAAATGCTTATGTGTTCTGCATGGTTAGATCTTGGAAATGTGTCATTGAATGATTTCATTTAATGACATCATTTTAAGCATATTTTTATTTATAAACAGTCTATCATCCTAAATATTAATGGGTTTACAGAAATGTGATCTCATTATAGAAATTATGTATATTATACCACAAGCTAGATTTTACTCCACAAAATTCACATTTTTAGAGAGAGAAAAAATGTAAAACATTAAGTTTTTAATTGTTAAAAGGCTATTATAGGGGCTAGAGAGATGGCTCAGTGACTAAAGGTACTGACTGCTCTCCCAGGGGACTCAGGCCAATTTCCAGAACCTACAGGCCGGCTCACACCCACCTTTAACTCCACTTCTAGGTATCTAACACCATCTTCTGGCCTCCTCAGGCTTCAAGCACACAATGGTGCACAGACATAACATGTAGGCAAAACACCCACATATACAAAATAAAATACATTTTTAAAAGCTATGATAGAAGCAGTGTGCAACTGAATCTTACTCCCAATATTCACAGACTTCACATTTATGGACTCAACAAATTTCTGTTCAAAAATATTCAAGAAAAAAATATTTCCAGAAAATAGGAAACAAAACAAAACTTGAATTTGTAACACACTAAGTACTATGCATTCCACACAAAAAATGAGGGTAAGCACACACTGCTATGGTCCAGCCACTCCACAGATCCCTAGCCAATTCCCACACATCACTCTGGCTCTATGGAGCCAGGTCTACAACGGTCACTTCTATAGTGAACATGTACAAACTTCCGGTAATTTCCCCTACTCAGTACTAAACAACAAACAGCAACAATTTACATCGTGTCTGCACTGTATCAGTTACAGTACACTACAGACAATCTGAAGTGCACAGATGTGCACAGGTTACGTCAATCATCTTGCCATTCTATATAAGGAATCCACGGGTTTCAGTGTCCAAAGGGCTACTACAATCAATCTCCTGCATACGTAAAAGGACCACCGCAGCTGCAAAAGGTGAGAGTGGAAAGGTGCGTTTCACACATCACTAAGGATAATAGGGGCAAATAAGGTGTGGTGGTGCTTGCCTTTAATCCCTTTAATTCTGGGAGGCAGAAACAGGCAGATCTCCGAGTTCAAGGCCAGCCTGATCTAAGTTAAGTTCCAGGACAGCCAGGGCTACACAGAGAAACCTTGCTTAGACGGACAGACCGACAGACGGACAGAGAGACAGAGGGAGACAGAGGGAGAGAGAGAAATCCTTTTCCACCACACACACATGAGACCACACTTCTTTCAAATCCTGTGATGGTGTCTGCTTCTTGTGCTACTTTTATTTACATGTAGGGTTTTGTGAGCAAGAGGAAAGAAAAACACAGCAAATGCAAAGTAAATGCTTCTACTTTATCTTTAGTTGTAGACTCTGAGCCAGTTATATGTCAATGGGGAAACTAATTATAGTTCAGACAAGTCACACATTCTAGAGCCTATACCTGAAGTCTAAACCAGTGTCCTTTTCTAGAACATTTTCTTATACAAGTATTAGAATCATACTGAATCTTCAAGAAATTACAAGAACATTTCTAGCTGTATAAAATTCTATGATTTTTCAAATTTATCTTGAAAGCAACAGGAAACCAGAACGCTGCATAAAAGGAGAGGAGAGGTGATTTACATTCTGAAAAGACGAGGCTTGGCAGCCATATAGAAACGGAAGAGGAGACAGAGGAACTGAGAGAGTTAACTGTGTGGCAGGCTAGATGCCACTACAGAGCAGTCCCTGGAGCCGAGGATACTAGTTTAGAACACACTGGAGACCAGAGAGAAAAGTGATCACTTAGTCCCCAGCTGGTTGGCACTAGAGGTGGAAGAAACTACGAGGTGGGAGTAGCTGGAGGAAGTCACTGGCTACAAGCCTTGAAAGAAAACTTTCTTTCCAGGCGTTTTCCTATTCTCTCAGCTTCTTGTCCATTAGAGGTGAAGAGCTGACTCCTCCACAAGTCCCAAATTCCACCAGTACCATATAACAGTTAAAATCATAATTTTCACTGGCCACTACCCCCACTGTAAATAAATTCCTCACTATCAAGAGCAGGGTTTTTACTCATTTATAAAATCTCAGAGACTGTCTCTGCATCTCGCAATAATGACTTAAAAACAAATGCAGGTTTATCAGTAATTTAAACTCAGAGTGAGTCACCTGTGTCTTATTAACACACCACTTGTAAGGGTTAGCTCTGCTGCAACGAAGAAAAGGAAGGATGGACATCCTGGACTATCTATGCAGAAGCCAGAAAGAAAAGAGGGAAGAAAAAGAGGAAAAGGGAGAGGAGAGGAGCAGAGGGGAGCGAGCGGAGGAGAGTAGAGGGGAGGAGAGGAAAAGGAAGGGGAAAGGACAAAGAAAGAAATGAAGAAAAAGGAAATGCGCCCAATTCCTAAGAAACCAGGAGAAAGGAGCATGAATCTCAGGGACACGTAGGATCCTGGCTGAGCTATTCTAATGATAATACTCAAGCCCTACCATCAAGCGAAGAGCAAAATCAATTTCAATAACTCAGTTATATGAGCTTTAAAAAAAAACATGCAACCTCTCCTCCCCACACACACAGACACACAAACTAACTACTTTGGGTTAGGCTTTCTAACCATCACAGATGGTATCTGACACTTAGTACTGAGACCATATATACAATTACACCAACTCATGTTGGGTGGCTTTTCAAAGCTTGTTGTGTTGCCATCATCACAAAGAACAGCTGAACAGTACCTCGGTTCTGCACCAGACGCTTCCTCCATTTTCCCTTTTTGTTCCATAAGGATGGAAGCCCCTGTGACGTGGTAAAAACACAGCTTTCTACCTCTAAGTGACCAGACAACACAAGCCCAGGGAGTCTATGCTTCCCAAGGAAATCAAGTGCAAACCACACCATGGAATATATATAAGCTTTGCCTAAAAGACACACCTGACTCTCCTTACCCAGCTGCCAACAACTAAGAGACTACAAGAACTGAAAAACAAAAGTAGTGCCCAAGCAGTACTGTGGCCCTTGATACCTTCTTTAAAGTCCTTGCTATCAAGACAGCAGTTATTATTTTCTCTTGCCTAGTAAATGTTTCTTTTTGTACTTGACTGGAAAACTGATACACAAACTACTTTCCGACTAAATTAGCAGCTTTAACCATGACTCTTAACTAAATATCAGGCTAAATAAGCTAAATAAGGTCAAATCCAAACCCAAAAAAAGTATGATTATAAGATTCTCCATGTTTTTCCTTTAAAAAATACTCTTTGGCTTTTCTGTGTCAATATCACCCTGTAAATGGCCTAAGACCCACCAGACTTTCTGCAAGATACGCACTAAGCAGCAGCTCCACGAAGGGCATTACGACAGGAAACAGTAGCTACTACAATGGGCACACTCAGCCTGCTTAAAAAGGACTACAAAGAAGCTTGTGCGCTTGAGGCTTGAGTGTGCTGAGCCTAACTGCGGCTCTAAGATGACCCTGGCTAGTAAAAGATTCAAGCAGTCTGAAGTGTGTGTGTGGGGGAAACAACAATAAAGGGCCAAGTGATCCAGTTCTGAGCTGATTTTGTTATGAAGACAATAAAATAAAAGCTTTTATAGTACAAGGCTGCCATAAAAGGACATATTTTGAAAAACACATCTGTCTCCAACAGCATATTTTAGTAGTTCTTTTGTGTGTATGGGCACACGCTTGCCATGGTGCATGTGGAGGTCAGAGGACATCTTTCAGAAGAAGCTGGTTCTTTCCACCATGAGGGTCCCAGGGACTGAACCCAGTCTGCAGGCAACAGCGCCTTCACCTCTGCAGCTGTCTCACCAGCTTTTCAACTGCACTTTAATATCTAAATGTTCTGATGGCAGCTGTTAGTCTCAAGATTTATTTTCAGTTAGAATCTACTGCTTTAACATATATTGTAAAGTCAATGGTTATTAAGATTTTAAGGATAACATAACAAGAACGTATTTAGACATTTGAATGACAAACTATTAAAAATTGGCTAAAAAATCAAGTCTTATGCCTGAGGGGAAGTGCATAAAATACACAACCTGTGCAGACCATATGAAATCTTGTATCAAAAATAAACAAAGAAATCATGCTGGAAAACTGAGGCTCCAGAAGCAGAAAGCAAATCACCAGTTATAAAGACCATTTAAAGGACTAAAGAAACAATCAAACTACTAGAAGAAAACATAAGGAAAGAAATTCAGACAGTGAAATGAACAAGAACTTTATTTTTTTGTGCAAGATCCCAAATACAGTAAACCAAAGCAAAAAATACGTAAATAGGTAAACAGGATATATCAAACTCAACTTCACATAGCAAAGGGAACAATTACAAAGCAATCCCATAAGTGAAGAGGTAACCTGTGAATGAATATTCGCAAACCATACAGCTAACAAAGGGTTAATAGTCAAGACTACATAAGGAACTCAAAAGGCTATGTTAAAAAAAATACTATAAAGACTTGGTCAACTACAAGTCACAACCAACTACATAATTCCTGCAGTTAATCTTCCTGCGATTTCCTAAGAAATGGGGAGAGGATTTGATGGGGAGGCTGCACACTTCTGTTCCACCTCTGCCTACATGAGGGGAAGAAAATGAGAGGACTAGGATAAATGCTAAAATTTAAGTTCTACAGACTATATGGCAGAAAAGACTAGACACTTTCTTTTAAAGTTCTCTGAACTTAAAAGCTGGTGCCATTAACCATATAGATGCCATAGGGCATCTCATCTTCCAAACTGTCCTAATGGAGAAAGACTAGCTGAGATACCCAATAGTAATTTGGAGAAGTTTTCTTTTCTAGAATACATATAGTACAACTTTCACTTCTTTAACTATAATGATAAATTTCCTAACTGGCAACCAGTAAGCTCAAACTAGACAATTTACAGTTTTTAATTTATTTACTTATTTAAAGTTTTGTTTGTTACGACAGGATTTCACTATGTAGCCTAGATTAACCTCAAACTGACTGTAGTCCTGCTTCAGGCCCCAAAATGTTGGGATTACAGGTATGAACCATAAGATTTACGTTAAGACTACATTGTTTTAAAAATGTTCTTTTTAAAATGGTGCTAAAGATTAAATAAAGCAAACCTTCATGTATGTTGTATGCTAAGCAAGCACATTACTATTGAACTATACTGTTATAGTTAACAAATTTTGATTTGTTTAAAACACTGGTTCAGGTACCAGTCAGATGGCTCAGGGGATAAGGGTATTTGCTGATGACCTGACAATGAAGGAACCTTAAACATTTGCCTCCATCAGACTGCCTGCAGGCAAGTCTGTGGGGCATTTTCTTGATTAATGCTTGATATGAGAGGGCTCAGCCCACTATGGGAAGAACCCCTCCTGGGCGGTATAAGAAAGCAAGTTGAGGGGCTGGAGAGATGGCTTAGAGGTTAAGAGCACTGGCTGCTCTTCCAGAGGTCCTGAGTTCGATTCCAGCACCCATGTGGTGGTTCACAACCATCTGTAATGAGATCTGGTGCCCCCTTCTGGCCTGCAGGCAAAACACTGCATATATAGTTTTTTAAAAAATGGCATTACAGAAAGCAAGTTGAGCAAGCTATGAGGACCAAGCCATTCATTGCAGCACTCCTCCATGGTCTCTCCTCAGTTCCTGTCCTCATTTTCCTCAGGGATAGTTTTTGGTGTAGAAATTTAGGCCTAATAAGACCTTTCTTTCCCATTTTTTTGCTTTTGGTCAGAATGTTCAATTTTATCAGCAGACCCTCCTAGAAATTATTTTTATTTAATAGTGGATGGAAATAGCAGTGAATGCCTGTAATCCAAGGCAAGCAGGACAAGCAGTTCAGGGCTAGGCTCAGTTACATGAGACCATGTTCTCAAAATAAAGGAAAAATATAAGCATCATCTTTATACATAACTTAAGCTTTCTATTTCTGATAGGCAAATACTCTCCAAAGACATAAAATTACTTAAGGAGAGAAATGGGATAACTCTAACACTGACTTCCTCTATGTGTTCAAGCAGCATTTCCACTAGCTACAAGTCCTCACTGATTAATTTAGAAAGGTTACTTCCCCCACCTTCCCTGACTCTAAAATATTTTTTAAAGATTTATTTATCTTTATTTTATGTGCACTGGTGTTCTGTCTGTATGTGTGTTGTGTGAGGGTGACAGATTCCCCTGGAACTAGAGTTATAGACAGTTGTGAGCTGCTATGTGGCGTCCAACTCGGGGCATTTTGGGCTCTTGATTGCTTCAGCGCAGTTTCTCAGACTAGCCCGTCCCAGCCCTGCTTGTACGGAGCACAGGACACGTGCGCGTGACTCAGTCTGAGCTCGCTAACCCCTCAGGCAGCACCAATCTAATTCAAGAAGATGATGGGCATCGAAGAGGATCCTTATGGAGTTTGACAGCCATTTGGGCAAGAAACTGCTCTTGCCTGGACTGTTGCATAAACTGAACACAAAGAACCAGCAGAGAGAGGACTGCTGAACTTGCCTAATGGTGAGATGATTCTTTGGGATTCCTGATTCATGAAAGAGTCTGCAAAACATTCTGCAGGACACAGCAGACACTGACTGAACTGCCTTTGAAATTTCCTGCTTCATGGAAACGTCTGCTGGAAACTATGGGCCTGAAGGCCGAAGATGGATGCCCCAACGGTACAGAGGAACTTTGGGTGACTGTCCAGGCAGCGAGATGTATCTGTGATTTCTAGAGTTTTGGAAGTAGCTTACTTCTTGTTCACCTAGGTAATATTATATCCTTCTGGAGTCTTTGATGGAGTTGAAGAATGGATAGTTATAGTTTTCCTTAGTTATGATAAAAGATAAAGTAGATATAAATATTGTAACTATAATTCTTGCTTGATAACTGTTTTGTTATACCTAATTTTACTATGTTAATGTTAAAGCCTTTTTTTTGTTTAAACAGAAAAAGGGGAAATGATGGAGGATTCTCATTGGCTAATAAACAAACTGCCTTGGCTTTTTGATAGGGCAAAATTTAGATAGGTGGAGTAGACAGAACAGGAAAAAGGAAGTGAGGTAGATGGCTCAGACAGTTGCCCTGCCTCTCCTCTCTGGGGCAGACGGCCATTCCTCTCCTCAGGGAGACAGATGCAATGAAGCCAGCCACCAGGTCAGACGTGCTTAATCTTTCCTGGTAAGACACCATTCGTGGTGTTACACAGATTATTAGTTATGGGTTAGTCAAGATGTGAGTAAGAGGCTGAAACTAATGAGCCAGGCAGTGTTTAAATGAATATAGTTCCCATGTAATTATTTCGGATAAAGCTAGCCGGTGGCTGGGAGCCAGGCGGTGGGAAGCCAGCCCACAGCTCATCACTACAGCCATGTGGGTACTGGGAATTGAACCCGATTCCTCTGAAGAGCAGCCAGTGCTCTTAACCACTGAGTCATCTCTGTAGCCCCCATTCCTGTGTTTGTTGTTGTTTGTTTAGGGTGTGGGGGGGTTCAAGACAGGATTTCTTTGGGTAGCCCTGACTGTCCTGGAAAACTCTATAGACCAGGCTGAGCTTGGACTCAAAGATCCACCTGCCTCTGCCTCCTGAGTGCTGGGATTAAAGGTGTGTGCCACCACCTGGCTAACTCTTAAATATTTTTGACAGCCACATATCTTATAAAACACGTTAGGAATTTAAAAATAAACTTGTCAACTTTGTTTATACTATAAAACAATTTGAATATAATACATCTAAATTAGAATTTCAAATACTACTGTAGCTTTCTGCTACCAAATGATAGACAAATTAGAAGAACTTATAAAGTTCACATAATGCAAATTGTCTACATGTGTATGTGTATCTGCATATTCATGTGGGTACATGTGTGCAGGTGTGTATACATGTATGCATAAGCCTGTGTTAACCTGAGTATAGTTCCTCAGGTACCAACCACCCTGTTTTCCGAAACAAGAAACTCAATGACGAGCTAGGCTGCCTCCTCAACCGTGGTTTGACAAGCATGCACCATAACACCCAGCTTTTTTCTTATTGACTCTCAGGATCAAACTCAGGTCTCCGTGCTTATGAAAAGTACTTTATTGACTGAGCTATATCTCACCCACCCAAGACAATTCTTTATATATACTTAAGAGAAGACGCCTCTTTCCCAGTTAAGTGTAGATTGACTTTTACACTAAAATGCATGATTTTCAACCAATTCAAAATAAAATATTGAAGAACATAAGCACGTGAAAAGATGTTGAGAAGCCCTAGTGCAATCAAAACAAAAAAGTCAGGCATGATGGTACTTGCCTGTCCCAGCACTTGGAAGACAGAGCCACACAGATCTCTTCCAGCTCCAGGCTAGTCTGGTCTACATATTGAGTTCCAGAGCTACACAGTGAGACTGTCTAAAAACAACAAAACCCACATGCCCATTTGGATGACCACTATCCAAAGAACAGAAAATAAACTGAAAATGGCAACACACACCAACAATCTGGAGATGATGGAGGCAATAAGATCATGAGTTCAAGACCAGCATGAGAGAAGTAGGAAGACTCTGTCTCAAAATACTTAGCAAGTATAGTGGAACATGCTTGTAATCCCAATAGTTAGGAGGCAAGGGGTTAACCCTAAGTTTAAGGTCACCTAGGCTACATATTGAGTTCAAGGCCAGCCTAGGTTACATAACTGGAACCTTTGTGTCGGAGGAGGTGCGGTAAGGAGGGGGTGTAAAATGGCACACTCATTATAGAATATGCTGAATATTGGTGAAGTTCCTCAAAACTTAAAGAAAATCACCTTTTGACTGAGCAGTCTCCCATTTGAATGAATATATAATCAAAAGAATTACAATCACAGCCAGCATATGGGAGATAAAAGTAGGAGGAGCCAGAGTAAGAGGTTAGGGGAGAATAAATTCAGAGCAGGGGGAAGAATTTGTCCAATATGCATTGCAGCACCATTCAAAATAACCAAAAGACAGAAACTACACACATGTCCATTGGCTCATAATAGATTTGAAAATATGGTTTATCTATCATGGGATAGTAAATTGCCTTTTAAAAAGACAATTCTAGGGTTTTTGGTTTTTGATTTTTTGTTTGTTCATTTTGTCTGTTTGCTTTCTAAAGAAAGATTTGGAGTTGGGCGGGTAGGGAGAAGCAACCATGATCAGAATAAACTGTATCAATTTTTTTGATTAAAAAAATTGTGACACACCCTACAACACAGACGAACTTCATACACTAAGGAAAACAAGCCAATCACAGGAGAACAGGTAGTCCATTTCCATTCATACAAAGTTGATGCGAAGGTAATTTCAGTTTTTAGCTTACTGAAATTTGTCCTGTGTTCCTGGTTCTGTTATACATCATTTTAATGTTTTTCTTGCTTTAAGTCTTTTTCTATGACTTACTCATTGCTATTTTACATTTATTTTGTACTACTTGAAATGATGTTAGACAAAAGGTAAATTCAAAAGATTTCATTATTCAAGTTCAAAATGGGTCACAAAGCAACAAAGACAGCTTGAAACGTCAACACACATTTGACCTAGTAACTGCTCAAGAGTGTACAAGGAAGTAGCAGTCTAACAAGTTATGAAAAGATGAAGCCTTGAAGATGTGGAATGAAGTGACTAGCACTGGAAGCTGACAAAGCCAGCTGAGAACAATTACTGAAGCACCTCTCACAACTGCCCCGCACCGCGCCCCGTGTCTGCATTTGGTGCGCTGGCACCCAGTTACCGAGCTTCGGGCAAGGGTCTGGAGGTTAAAATACACACACACACACACACACAGAGAGAGAGAGAGAGAGAGAGAGAGGAGAGAGAGAGAGAGAGAGAGAGAGAGAGAGAGAGAGAGAGAGAGAGACAGCGACACAGGTCATCCTTGAATTCCCACGAATGCCTCCTTTATTGTGTTCAGGGGCAGATTATATAGAGATAGCCACGCTCCAGCCAAACCCACCAGAAACCACTCTCCTGCCATCAGGAACTCCTGAAGGTCTCGTGCTCAGAGCAGCTGTAGGCACTCAGATCAGGGGATTACAAGAAATTCAGGATCTGGGGTCTCACTCCTCCCAACACACAACTACACAAGAAGCTGCCACAGAGCTCAGTGTGCACCACCCAATGGTCACCTGCATTCGAGACAAACTGGAAAGGTGAAAACATTCAGTAAATGGGTACCTCATGATGAAAAGTCAACACTTGACGTTTTGAACTGCTCTCCTCTCTTTATCTATGCAACACTTATCTATTTCCCCACCTGACTGCAATATACAAAAAAGGGGATTATACACAACAACCAGGACAACCAGCTCAATGGTTAGACCAAGAAACTCCAAAGTAATGCCCAAAAGCCAAGCTTGCACCAAAAGGTTATGGCCATGGTGCAATCCACTACAGCTTTCTAAATCCTGAAAAGATCTGTATGTCCAAGACGTGTGCTCAGCAAATCAACAACACACACCAAAAACTACAACACTTGCAGCCAGCACTGGCCAACAGAAAGCCCAATTTTTCTCCACAGTAACACATATCACACAACCAATACTTCAAAAGTGGAATAAATTGGACTATGAATTTTTACCTCATCCACCATATCCCCTCACTTTTCGCTCACCAACCATCTCTTCTCCAAGTACCTCAACAACTTCTTGGAGGGAAAACACCTCCATAGCCAGCAGGATGCAAAAAATTCTTTCCAAAAGTTTGTCAAATCACGGAGTGTAGCAATGCAATATTCTGAAAACATCTCTTCCATTCTAAAAGACTGGAACTTTTGCTGGACTTCACACCCAAGTTAATAATATACCTTGAGGTCACTTAAGACTGCTAACCTACTGTGTACTCACATTGTTTACCTGCCTTTAAGAGAACAATGTAACAACCAACCTTACTTGCCTTGGATTTCCCTTGTAATCAACTTTTACAACTGAAGCTAATGTATAGCTGGAATCTTAAACTGTATATTCTTCCATGCCCCTGACCCAGCGTAATACATGTATGTCATTTCCTGAGAGCAGCAAATGCAGAAGTTGAAAGCAACTTCCTAAAATCTACCACAAAGGTTCAAAGCAACTTGTGGTTATTGGTTGATAAGCAATGATGTTTGTTATCTGGATCAGTTGGGTTCAGTTGGAGCCAGTGACTTAATCCCTTGTAAAACTCTGTTAAAGATTTCTTTAAAAGTATCCTATTCCTTCACCATGTGATGCTTTCTGTGCATTTCAATAAATGCAGAGGGAAGGACAATCTGTTAAGGACAGATCTATACAGCTGATATGACAGGCACACAGCTCCTACAACACACAGGGACAGATTCACAAGACAGCTCTTCCAGCAGCTACAGATTCAGATCCATGCAACAGACAGAGGACAGAACACAGAGGGGTTATGAATAGAATAACCACTGTGTTGGTTAAACAACTCCAAAAGGAAGTGCTTTTATTTCTTTCCTTAATGAGACATCAATGCATGATTGACAACTCAAGAGTGAATTCTGATACATTATAATCCATGAAGTAGAGCAGTTTTTTGTTTTGTTTTGTTTTGTTTTATACACAATAGAAATCCAGGCATGGGAATGCATACCTTTAAACTCAACAAGGGGATCTCTCTGTTTCAAGCCAGCCTTATATAGCAAGACCATCTCAAAAAAAAAAATCTTGCTTGCAAAAATGTGTTGACTGTAATAGTAATTAATTTTGATTAATAAACATGCGTGAGCTTATTATAATGATTTGAAATTCAGCCCAACACAATTCTTTTCACATTAACTTAAGAGTCAAAAAACTCACAGAAACAAAAAGTAAAAAAGTTCTTTCCAAAGGTTGTAGACAAAAGACAAAAGTTCTAAAGATATGTTACACATCAGTGTGAATATATTTAACATTAGTGAACCAAACACTTTAAAACAGTAAACATAAGGGCTGGACAGATGGCTCGGCTGTTAACAACACTTACTGCTCTTGAAAAGGACCCAAGTTCAGTTCCCAGCACACATCAGGTGGCTCACAACTGCCTGGAACACAAACTCCAGGGACTATGATGCCAATGGTCTCCACAGGTACCATCATATATATTCCCCAGAGAGACATGCACACACATGTGATTAAAAATAATCCTTTTCAAAAAATGGTAAATGTTGTTCTTTAAAAAATGCTATAAAGTCCCAGGCGGCAGCTGTAGGCAAGCAGAAATGCTGTAGGTCCCAAATGGTGGTAGCGGACCATGTGGTGGCAGACAGCGGGCCCTGGGAGCAGCCAGTCCCAGGCAGAGATGGCTGCCAGTCCCAGAGCGGTGGCCCAAGCAGTGATGGCAGGCCATGCAGTGGCAGACAGCGGGTCCTACGAGCAGCCAGTCCCAGGCAGAGACGCCTGCCGGTCCCAGAGCAGTGGCTGGTCCACATGGCGGGTGGGCAGAAGACAGAGACATGGATAGGCACGACTTGCAAAGAGAGGTTGAAGATTTACTCAGGGGGTTATGAAGGGGGAAGGGAGAAGGTGGGCGGGGGGGGGGGGGAGTGGAGAAGTGGGGAGAGAGGCAGAAGTGAAGCTGCCTCTCCGAGAGGAAGATGGAAAAGAGAGCGAACTCAGGCCGGAAGCTGAAGATCAGCCTGCCTCAGCAGATGGGGATGGAGTGGGCATGACTTGTCTCTTAAAGGGACCAGGGACCAAAACCATAACAGTAAACATGTCTGTAATCCCAGTACTCAGGAGGCTGAAAGGTAGAAGAACCCCAGTCAGTTTGAGTCCACCTGGCCTACACAGTTAAATTCCAAGCCAGCCAGGGTTACACAGTTAAGACCCTATCTCAAAAACAAACAAACAAGGACAAGAGAGAAGGCTCATCATTTAATAGTGCTCACTGCTCTTCTCTTGCAGAAGACAGGGCTTCAGTTCCCAGTCCCCACATGGCAGCTCACAATCATCTGTATGTAACTCCAGTTCCAGGAATCCCATGCTTCTGACCTCTGTAGGCTCCTGAACCAACAGGATGCAATACATACATACTGTCAGGCACAACACAGGCACATAAAATTATATATATACTTTAAAATATATTTCTTTCTAAAAAACAAAAATATAAATGTGGTGTAGTGATATTTCATTTGTATTTTAATAAATAAAGCTTGCCTGAAGTTCAGAGAGAGAGTAAAACAGCCGCACTGGTCAGTCTTAGAGACCAGGCAGTGACGGCACACACCTTTAATCCCAGTAGCCACACTAGTTTACCATAGTAACCAGGCAGTAGTGGTGCACGACTTTAATCCCAGCACTGGAGAGAATTATAAAACAGGAGGAAACAGCTCTCAAACAGTCTCATTCTGAGATTCCTGGAGGCAGGATTGCCATTTCAGACTGAGGTAGAGTTAGCCAGTGGGTGATTGTTTTGCTTTTCTGACCTTCAGGTTGAACCCCAGTATCAGTCTCTGGGTTTTTATTAATCATGGTACAATGTGGTTTGGTTTGGTTTTGTGGCGCTCTAGTGGATTAAACCCAGGAATCTGTGTATACCAAGCAGATATTTAACCATCAAACTATCCCCAGCACTGTTCTGAGTTGTTTTTTCTAAAGACACTGTTTCACTTAGAAATTTCATCTACAGTAGGCACAGTAGGTCCAACAAATAATTAGTTCTATTTTTTACAAGCACATGGTTGGTACTCATATGTCAACTTCCCTACAGACTGTAACATCTAACACTAGAAGGAAGACTTCAGTGATGATTTATGTCAGCTCTCCTACTCCCTAAAGAACATCAACTATCCCACTCAGTTTGTTTCTTCTCCATTCCTCAGTCTTTGTGATAAAAAAAAAAAAAAAAACCACTAAAAGAGATAAAATGTTTTGACTTGTTGACACTTTTTCTTTAACTTACTTGAAACATTTTGCATGAGTTTGGTTCCTCTGAATGCACTTGATCACTTGGTAACTTTGCAGAATTGTCACTTGGTAACTTTGCAGAATTGTCAGTTTCCTTCCTTATCCACCCCTCCACCCCACCCCCTCTTGTTTTTCATGGCTGGGATTTCTAAAACTTTCTGGCTTTAAGTCTAATAAGTATTTAAATAAAATTCTTGTAATAATAAAATAATGAGTTAGCTAAGTGGCTATGTGATAGAGAAAGGCCATGTAAAGCCCATTTGCTGGCTCCCCCTTAGACTCTACATTCAGGAGGAAGGGCAATATTTAAATAATGGTTCAATCCTTTTTGTTGAAGCTATCCAGATCCTCTTCTTCAGACTATGCCAAGAAGTGAGGTTGGGTCCTGGGCCCTAACAACTCTTACAGCTTTGCCAGCCAGCAGTAGAAGCCAGAAGACACCACCATCCTCTCCACTGAGATGGCCAAACAGGTCATGGAGTATGCCCAGCAGCTGGAGATGATTGTGTGAGCTTCAGCCTGGGTGGGTGGACATGGCTGGTTAAAAAAAAAAAATGCAGTATAAACTGACCTTCAAAAAAAGCAGATTAACCTCTTAATAGTCTCCCCAGTGGAATGATGGGAGATAGTTGCTCCTGGAAAATTTGGGAGTTTGGGGGCCTTTGGGCCTCCTGGGTGTGTGTTACCCAGTGGTCAGGGCTCAGGGTTTTTAAGCATAAATGCCCAGGGACCCACAGGAGACACAGGCCCAGATGAGGAACTCTTGTAGCCAGCTGTGAATGCACTGTGGCACTAGGCACAGTGAAGCACCATATCTCAATTTTTTTAAAGTTTTGGCCATGGATTAAATAACTTTTTAAATGAAAAAATAAATGTACAATAATTTCAGTTTCTGGCACAGAAAAGAGCTCTCAAGTTTGCAGGGTTCTGGCTAATATAAACCTGTCAAATCTTTCACTAGTGCCTCCCATGTCCAATGACCCTTCCCAAGCTCTGCCATAAAGACAAACTTTTTAAGTGAAGGGACTGGAACTGAGAAAAACTGAGCAGCATATATCTCTGAACTGAAGAGCCTTCTAATTCAACTGAGATAGGAAAAGAAATATTTAACCACAGGCTAGACAGCATCTTGACATGTTAAAATAGTAAAATAACCCAGAAAAGAGCAATTGATTATCTCATAGCAATCTTTTCATTCATTAGTTATCTTTGAGGGGGGGTAGTTTCACGGCAGGATTGCTGTCCTGGCTGTCCTGGAACTCCCTCTATAGACCAAGCTGGTCTCAAACTCAAGAGATCCACCTGCCTCTACCTACCTGGAGGCAGCGCTGAGATTAAAGGTTTGGGCCACCACCACTCGGCTTCCTTAGGTATTTCCATAGGAGCTGTATTTCCTATAAACAAGAAGACCTGACAGACTGAATGACTGACTGACTGATGGAGATAAATGTTTATTCTGTACATTACCCAGAATGGCTAGCTTTACAAGTTTCTTACTTGATTCTGCAGCCATGGCAAAATTAAGCTCAACAATGAATGGTATGACCACCTACAGAGGTAGCTCCTTACACAAGAAGGAAGAATGATACATTAATTAAAGAAAGCTAAAATTGTTATGGGACAAAATTAACTGCTGTAGAAGAACAGGCTGATATTTTACAAAATGAAAACAGTATACCAAAATCAAATATTTGAGGATGAAATTTAAAATCAACCTAGACTACAGTAAGTTCTAGGCAAGCCTGTGCCAGAGACCTTGCCTCAGAAAATCAAAATTACCATAAGATAATTAACAGATGGCCATCAATTTTTAATAACTTTTTAGGGATCATTTTGCCTACATATATGTATGTGTATTATGTGTGTGAAATGCCTGAAAAGGCCAGAGAGGGTATTAGGTTCCCTGGGATTGGACTTACACATAGCTCTTACTACAATGTGAGGGCTGAGAACTGGACTCTCTCCTCTGGAAGAGCAGCCACCAGGGCTCTTAATTGCTGAAGCATCTCTCTAACACAGTCTCAAGACAACCACCATTTAAGGACTACCAATACCAAACTCAGTGAGGACTGGGGACACTGTAGCTCCTGTGCCATTTCCACCAGAACTGCCAACAGAAGTGGCACAACCACCGTGGGAAAGCTTGGTGGTCTCTTCTGAAGTGAAATCAGTATTTACAACTTGTCACCGCAATTCAACTTGGAGGCAGTTATTCAACAAAAACTAAAATGTAGGCAATAAGGATCCATGCAAATGGCAACAGCTTCCTTAATAACCAAAAACTAAAGAATTCCATTTATCCATCAACAGACAAAACCGAACAAACAAAAACCTAGAAAATTCACATAACAGAATCCTGTAGATTACAGTATAAATATACATCAAAACCATGCTGGATGGAAGAAGCCAGTCACGAAAGAACACAGTCTACTGTGCGCATGTAAAGTCCTGAGCAGGAGAAATCTGATCCCAGTTGAGGGTAATGAGATAGGTAACAGTGCTGATGGATACATTTGACAAAACTCCTCAAACTTTACCTTTCAAACCTGTGCGTTGTATATAAACCTCAGTTCAGTAAAGCATACTGTTAACAATAACCCATTACCTATCTTCTGAGCTACTACTCAGTCTCTAAGAAGTTGCCTATTCTAGCTACCTCATATAAATGGGATCATTTAATTTTTGTTTTCTATCAAAGTTGTTAAGGGGATTCAGAAGTTAAGAAAGAGCATGAACTACCATTCTACTGTACCCAAGTTCAATTCCCAACACTAATATCAAGCAGCTCACAACTGCCTGAGCTCCAGTTCCAGGGGAATCCAACACCTCTAGAATCTGGGGTCACCTGCATTCACAAGCAAGCCCCCACACACATACACATAATTAAAAATAATAAAAATAAACCTTTTTTGAAGGGGCTTTTAAAAGTTGTTGAGGGTTTTTTGTTTTCCTTTCATTATACCTTTGGATTTTGTTGTGTGTATATACATATTATGTGGTGTGGGAGGTCCTTCTGTATATGTGTTGCTTTTGTTGGTTAATAAAGAAGCTACTTTGGCCTGTGATAGGGTAGAATAGAGCTAGGCGAGGAAGACTGAACTGAATGCTGGAAAGAAGGTGGAGTAAGGGAGAAGCCATGTAGCCCCGCTAGAGACAGACACAGACATGGGACGGAATGGAACCTTGCAGGTAAACCACAGCCATGTGGCTATGTACAGATCAATAGAAATGGGTTAACCAAAGATATGCTTAAGCTAATAGGCCAAGCAGTGTTGTAATTAATACAGTTCCTGAGTGATTATTTTGGGCGGCTGGGAAATGAACAAGAGCCCTACTACTACAATTATGCATATGGGCTCGTGTATTCACACAGTCCATACGCAGAAGTAAGAGAACGTAGAGGAGTTGATTCTCTTCTTCTGCCACATGGGTCCCTAAGATGAACTCAAGTCATCAGGCTTGGTTGCAGGCTCCTTTACAGCCATTAAGTCATCTTACCAGCCCTGTTGTTTTGAAAACAGGGTTCTCACACAGTTAAAGTTGAGAATTACTTGGAATTTATGATCCACTTACCCCAGTCTTGCTATGGAGTTGAGAATTACCTTGTACTTCTGACCTACCTGCCTCCATTTGCTAAAATTAAAGGTAAGTGCTATAGCGCTACGGTCAACGCTAGGCAAGCATGCTACCTAATGAGCTACATACTCAGCCTCAAAAAAACTTAATTCAAGGGAGCTGTAAAGGTGGCTCAGTCAATAAAGTGCTTGCCATGCAAACATAAAGACCTAGGTCCAGATCCCCAGCACCCACACTAAACAAAACAAATCAAAAAAGCTTGGGTTTAGGTAGACGGTAGTGGCACACACCTTTAATCCCAGCACTTGGGTGGGATTCGAGAGCGCGTTCAAAGCCAGCCTGATCTACAAAGCAAGTTCCAGGACAGGCTCCAAAAGCTACACAGAGAAACCCTGTCTTGAAAAACCAAAAAAGAAAAAAAAAAAGCTTGGGTTTGGCATTAAATGTCAGTAATCCCTACACTACGAGACAGCCTAGCTCCATCAGTGAGCTCCACATATTATAATGTTTGAAAGACTGTCTCTTTCAAATAAGATGGTATCTTACTCAAAAATAAGATGAAAAAATAACTGAGAAAGACATCGATGTTAACCTATGGCTTCTACAAATATCCACAAATACAATACACTCCCCACACAGAAAGCTGTCTCAAGGCTGGTATAGTGGTGCATGCCTATAAATCCTAGCATTCAGGAGGCAGAAGCATTAAGATCAACCAAAGTTTGAGACCAGCCCAGGTGATATAGTGAGTTTCACACCAGCAAAGTCTATAATGTAAAACCCTGTCTCAAAAAATAAATAGACACTTCTCGTGCCACATCCAGGCATGCATTCAACCTTGCAGCCCATCTAGGTCCAGCACCTCTTGCACCAGGGCCCAGCGGGATAAGAGTAGATCTCATCGTTCATTGAAGACACTTCTCTTTTCAACAATAGAAAACTACACCAAGTCAAAGTGCAGAGAACAAGTGATCCTGTGTTGCCCAACCCAACTGATACAACTCCTGCACCTAAAGCACAGGGGATATATCAAGAAAGGGGGAATAAAAACGTTAAGAGCTATAGGACCAGGAAATCTGCAGTGATTATGTTTCCTAGAAGTGATAAGAAAGCATCTTCACCCATGATATCTCAATAATATAGCTGCCTAAACAGGATCTGAAGTACAACACCAATAGACATACTAACATGGAGGAGGGAAATCTCGGGGTCCCACCCCTAAACAGAGAACTACGGGCAAATGAAGAATGCTGCTAAGTGGGAGAATATGAGGAGGGGCACCCTAGATTGGTTATCCAGTAATGATCAGCCCTGAAATCATGTATGTACACATAACACTAAATGGACTGAGTGAGTTGTATTTGTATATTTAGGTAAATACACACACACATACACCCTAATAACAGAGAAAGTGACAATGAACAAGGAGGAGTACATGGGAGGACTTAGAGAGAGGAAAGGAGAAGGGGAAAATGATGTAATTACATTTTTATTTTTAAATTCTTTTTGTTTTGTTTTGTTTGTTTCAAGATAGGTTTCTCTGTGAAATAGTCCTATCTGTTCTGACACTCAATTTGTAGACCAGGATGGCCTCGAACTCAGAGATCCACCTGTCTCTGACTCCAAGTGATGGGATTGAAGGTATGCACCACCACACCCAGCTTATATCTTTAAAAATAAAAAAAATCTCAACAAAAAAATTAATAAGCTAAAGAGATGGCTTAGCAGTTAAGAGAGATTACTCTTCCAGAGGACAAGTTGTTCCCAATACCCACAAGGCAGCTCATAAAACCATCTGTAACACCAGTGCCAGGATATAAAGAAAACATTCTCCTGGTCTCCATGGGTTCCAGGCAGAAACACGGTACATATACACACAAGGAAGCAAACACTCAAAATACATAAAATAAAAACAAATACATCTTAAAAGTAAATAAAAAGATGTTTCTGGCTTATTTCACTTAGCATAAGGTCCTCAAAGTCCATGTAAGTTACGCCACGCGTCAGAATCTCACTCCTTTTATGTCAGGATATCTTACTGCATAGGTAGGTGTTGACCGTATTTTGTCATCTGCTGACAAATGAATTAAAAATAAAGTAACATGTCATCACAATTTTTAAAAAATATGTCAACAGTAGATATTTTAATATCACAGTCATAAACTGTTTAATGACAGAGATACATTTGTAACACCTGGAGTGTACTTACACAAACTGCAATAGCTACATTGTCATTAAGCAATAATATTATGACACTGTGCTCATATACATGGTATCACTGACCAAAACTTCATTACACAGCGCCTCATTTCATTATGTAGAAATCCCTTTTCTCACTTCATTTCTGCCATATTTTTGTGTCACAGAGGTATATTCTGCTATGGTATGGAACTATGTGACCATTTTAGAAATTTATCAGCTACATGGGCTGATGAAATGGCTCATCAGTCATGAGTACTTGCTACACAATCATGAGGCCTGCATTCTGATCATCACCCAGATAACAGCCAGGCATCTTGGCAAATCCCTGTACCTCAAGCTTGAATGGATTGGAAACCCAGTTTTGGCTTTCTGCACACACATACACACACACACACACTCATGTACTCACACACGCAAATAAATGATTTTTAAATTGTGTGTGCATGTGTGTGTGTGTGTGTGTGTGTGTGGTTTGGTGCGGAGGTCAAAGGACAACCTGCAGGAGTCAATCAGTTCTCTCCACCATGTGGGTTCACAGAGAAAAAAACTCAGATCATGAGACTTGATGCACTTTTGTTCACTGAGCTATCCAGACAGCCCAATAAATAAATTTTTTAAAAAGAAAAGTATCAGCTCTAACTTCTATAACTTTTGAGATCTTACTAGATTTATCTCTACTTTTGCCATTGAGAAAGAATGAAGAGCAGGCTGCAGAGGTGCACAGCAGTATACAGGACCATCAAAGAACGATGAAGACCACAACCCAGTAAGTGACAAGATGACACTGGCACTGCTTCCTCCAGTTTTAAACAACTTACCTGAAGTTATTACAGTAAAGAACTCATTAATTCCAACAAGGTATCTTTCAATTAAAAGACTGGCCACCTTCAAGCTAAGCACAGTGACACATGCTTATAATCTTAGCTACTCAGGAGGAAGGAAGATCAGGTAGGAAGATCATTGACAGCCAATAGTTTGAGGTTATTCTGAACACATCAAGATCACTTCCAAAAAAAAAAAAAAAAAAAAAAAAAAGGAAAAGAAAGGAAGAAAAAGCAGAAAAAAAGGAGAAGCACAGCATGGTGGTGCACATTTACAAACCTAGTACTCAAGAGGCTAAAGCAGGAGGACCTCAAATTCCAGGTCAGACACAGCTACAAATCAAGGCCTGGTCTTAAAAACGGAAAGTGTGGCATGGTGGCATGTGTCTATAACCCCCGTACTCAAAGGCCAAATTATTTCACTGTATCTTTTCCTCTTTCCTTAATTCATTTGATTATTAAGATCTTTACTCTCTGGAAACTACCAACCTACCAAAACTAGGACAGAACCTCTGTCCCAAGGCACTTATACAGCGTGACGCACAGACAACTGAACCATTTGATATGTGCTATAATAAAACCCTGTGGGAATGACATAAGTGTGCCTAGGAAGTCTGGGATGGCCTCTCCAAAATAAAGCACACAATCCTGGACCTTTCTCTTGATTTAATGTATTGTTCCTTTCTACCCATGCCCCACTGTAAAGATTTCACCAACCCGGGAAGTAGAAAAAGACAAGCTCTCCTGAGTAAATTGGGAGCATGGGGACCTTGGGAGAGGGTTGAAGGGGAGGGAAGATGAAGGGAAGGGAGTAGAGGAAAAAATGAAGAGCTCAATAAATATAAAAAAAAAAAATTTCACCAACCCGTAACTTCTAATTTACAGAAAGACTCTTCATATCTATAGTGACATAAAGACTTAAAGCTAATCAATAAACCAATTCTTTTTTTTCTTTTTGGTTTTTCAAGACGGGCGTGTGCCACCACTGCCCAATGATAAACCATTTCTAATTAGCCCATAATTCATTGTATCAGCAGAGGAATTTTCCTTGTTGGTTTTTCAAAAGCCAATCTACTTTCTTCTTTATTATTTAAAGGGTAATAACGAAATAAATCTAAACTTCTTAAGCATACAACCTCAAACTATGAAGGTCATCATAAAGCAGAAGAATTTCAGATTTGAGAAAATGTGTGATTTGGGAAATCTGCTAAAACCTTTAAATGGCCACAACTAAGATAATGGTTACATGTATCCATGCAAGAGAAAATCAGTACCAAAAAGGACACTTCTAGCTACACTAAATCAACAAGTGGCTTTCTTTTCTATCACTAGACTGCCTAAACACTCTAGATTCTACCAGAACCTAAGGTGAAAATCTTAACCAATTCCTCAAAAAGAGGTTTTAAGAAATATCTGTGGCAAGTACAAGATAACAAATGTCAACTAGAGAACAAATCACATGTTCAGGAAAAACTGAAAATTTTAATTTCTAACATCCAAGTTTCTACCAAAATTCTACACAACAAGCTCACACCATAATGAATAAGATTATCAATAGGATTTTAATATAAATTCAAACCTTGTTTCACAATCTTAACAGTTGGAGCAGCACCTGGAATGTCTGTTCCAAGATGCTCTACTCCACAAATCAGAAGCAGTAGCTTCGACACTGCATTTCTTTTGTCTACATTTGTAGGAAGCTGTAAGTTAGCAGATGTACTTTACGTCTCCATCAAATAAAACAATGCAATAAGGAGAGTCAGGGCTTTCTGACTTTTTTTTTTTTTTGGTTTGTTTTCTTATTAAAAAATATATTCAGGTACCATCAAAATAAGAATTTAGGATGCAATTTTCCTAAAGTGTGTCTGGGACTTTAAATATTTTATCCTCTAACACACCCGAAGAGAAAAAGCGGAGTTCTTTTCATTTAAGACCAGAATCCAATCCTTTTCCAACTTGAGAGAACAAGAACAGGAAATTAATTATAACCTAAATATTTCCACGATCTTTCAAATAAAATTATAATTATACGAACAAATATGAATTCACTGCTAATGTTCATTAGTGAAAGGTAATAGAAAATAATTCAAAAATCGCCAGAAACATAAACTACATTCAACTGTGACCGCATTAGTATTTTAAAATATTTTTTAAATGTTTTATGTGACATTAAAATTCCAGAAAATTAAACTGGTAACGACTTTCTTGAAACTAAGAAAGTGTTGTTGTAAAGTATTTTAAATATCAAAGGCAGATTTTTACGTCAAATGAATTTAGATTCTACAGAGCCTATGTGATAAACAAAGGAAGTTTCATTGAATTGTGACCAGAATACATTCGAATTTCTTAGATAACAAACGTCTTTTCTGACTCACCAAAGCTATTGTTCAAGGGAAACATGACCCGTTAATAAGAAATTGTCAACCCTACAGCCTAACCCACATTTCTCGTGGGCATTTTATTTCGATCATCTAGTTCTACCATCTCTTCCACAGTCAACCCCTGGAGATTTGGGGAATAATAGCTGAGTAAATGACAGTTGATTTCGTTAGCACCTGTCGCCATTCTCAGAAGCACACAAGTTGGCCAAAACAGCCCGTAATTTTTTTCTTTCTCTAAAGATTACGATTCTTTAGAAAGTGGAACTCCCACGGCGCTCACCAAGTTTTCGAAAGCCCGTGCTTTGTCAATTTCTCCCATTTTCAAAAAGTAGCCCTGCGGCATAGATCTGGAGCGTGCGAGGGAGGGGGTTGTACAATGAAGTGAGAACTCGGCAGCAAGCCCTCCACGCCAATACCACCACGGGAAGGGAACACAGCTCGACTTTTCCAGCGAACTTAGCACAAAGCCAGGCGAGGACGCGGGCTGCCCCAGGCTGTGGGAGACTCCCGGCTCTCGGGGAAATGTCAGCCTCGGGGCTAAGGGAGTTCCCACCTCTCGCACAGTCCCGAAGCAGCCGGGCTGGGCGCCGGTCGGTCGCCCCCCAGCAAGGGCCAGGCAGGGACCAGCCCTGCCCACTCGCGCTCGCGTCGCGCCTCCCCACGCCCCCACCCGCGCGGCGGGAGCCCCGAGTGTCGCGTCCTCCCCTCCCCTCCCCTCCCTCCCGAGACACAGTCTGTCCTTTGTCTGAGTGCGGACTCTCGGCTCGGTCCCACCAACTTGTGTGTAGGTCCCGTCCCACCCGGGCGCTCGCGCCGCCCCGCCACACAAAGGAGACTCGCGGCGCGGAGCTGCCGGCCCCGATCGGCCACAGGAACGCCCCCAGCCCCAGCCCGGCGGGATCAGGGTCCCGGACAGAAGCCCCCACCGCCGGCCCCCGCCCGCCCGCATCTCCGGGGACCCACACAGTCCACTCGTGGGACCGCATGGACCGCCCCGCACCTCACAACCCCCTCGGAAAGGTCTCCCCTCGCCCTAACGCAGCGCCCGGGTGAGCCCCGCTTGGGCGATGCCGGAGACTGGCCGGGCAGCCGCGCGGAGGTCCCGCGACCGCCGCCGCCGCCGCCCCGGGGCGCGTTCCAGATCCCTGACTGCCGACGGCCGGTCGCGAGCGCTACCTTCGCCCCGTGCGCCAGCCCGCGCCTCTCCCGCGCGCCGCCCCCACGCGCCGCCGCCGCCGCCACCGCCGCCGCCGCCGCCGGGACTCCACTGCCTTCGATGTCCCACTGGGTGTCGGACGCGACCGGACCGAGCGCCAAACGCAGCAGCCCAATCGCCATCGCTTTTATTTGCCCCCCCCCCAGCACAATCAAGCGCCGCCCCGATTGGCGGATGCGAGAGGGCGCCCTCCAATCAGAGGGCCCGTCGGGCGGGGAGCCTTTCGGGCGAGTCCCAGCCCCGGGAGCGCGGGGCTCGCAGGCGGCGGCGCGTGCGCGAGTGACGGGGCTCGCTCAGCGGAACGCGGCTGGCTCGGTGGAAGCGCCCCGGTCGCCGTCTTTGTTCTTTTGCCAACCGTGGGGTAGCGCTCGGGAAAGCCGTGGGCAGGCACGCGGGGAGCCGGCGCTTGGCGGGACCCGAAGCCCGCGGGAGCGGGAGGCGGGGAGGTCGGCGTGGCGGGAAGCGGCCGGAGGGCGGGCCGGCGCTTGGCGGGAATAGGCGCCGAGTCGATCTCGGGAGGGGGAGGGGAGGGGGCGGGCGGGCGCCAGAGCCAAGTTTGAAATAGTTCAAAACTCGGGGGTGGTTAACAGTTTTAACCGCCGTCTTCTGGCGTGCACGTCCTGGGCCGGGGGTCCTACGCTCGTGTCGGCGCCGCGGAGGGGAAAGCGCGTGGCGGGCCCCGCGGGGCGTGTTGTGCCCTCGCGGCTGACAACCACCCGGGCGGAGAAAGTTAGTGCGGTTCCTTTCGGCCCCCGGCGGCTTTGGCTACCAAAACTGCCGCCTAGTGCCCCGGCAACGTAAGAAAAAGCGACATGACGGTGACTTCAGATTTCTCTGAAAGGCCTTCCAAGCCGTGCTTAACGGTTCTCAGCACTTGTCAGGTTTCAGATTGTTCATGAACAACTTTTGAATGCAGATCGCTTACCCCGTGTTGTCTCAGGAAAGTGTAAGAAAGATTGCAGCATTTGTCAGTGGTTAGAAACCATCTTGGGACTCAACCTATCTCAACCCAGAGGAATTAGAAAAAGTGCTTAGTATACACTCTATCCCCTGTTGGATTATCTGGCAACGGAGTGAAAGGTATTTCGAATTTACTTTTAATAAAATGTATCTGTATGGCAAAATCCCACAGACCTGTAAAAACAGATTCAATAATAGTTCAGGCTGAGAATTTATGACACTGGAAATTGAGTAATGTATCTGTATTAGTCATGGTTCTCTAGAGGATCAGAACTGATAGAATGAATACATATATGTTTGTGTGTATATACACATACATATGTAGGCATGTATAGTTAAATATAGGATTATATATATTTATGAGATTTACATATATATTTGCAAGATATATATTTATAAGGATAGCTTAAAACCTGTGGTCCAGCTAGCCCAACAATTACTGTCTACCAATGGAAAATCCAAGAATCGAGTGGTTGGTTGTTCAGTATGCAAGCCTGGATGTCTTTGACTGGTTTTTAATATACACAGGAAACCCGAAGAAGTGGTCTCTTCTCCTGCAGGAGGGACTGGATTTGCCAGCTAGAGTGAGGACAGGTATATCTTCCCACCTCAAAAGATTAAAAGCCAAATGATTTAATTAAGAAAAAAGTGCTCACAGGTGTACCCAGCCTCTTGGGTTTTAGTTAATTCCAGATATAGTCAAGTTGACCACCAAGAATAGTCAACAAAGTATCTAGTCCTTCATGTATACAGAAACAAGTCAATGCCAAGTATACATAGAATCTATAAGATTAAAAGCAAGTGCAATCATATCCAAATAAAAACAAAATATGTACACCCAGAGTGCTCCATAATGTGACAAATCCCAGCAGCCATACCAAAGAATTATCAACATATTAACCTCTCATGGTAAGCATACATCTGTCCAACTGCATCAGCTGCTTACACTTGCATTTTTCCATAAACAATTTAAGCTCAGGAGGTAACTACTTATCTCTGAAGTTTGTGTTGCTAGTTCATCTGTACTTTAATATTAAGCATTTTATAGAGGAAAAATCAAGGAAATTACATTAGGGGCCATTAGTATAGAAATGGGGCTTCTAGTGAAATTCAAGAGTTGAAATGAAAATTGTTAGGTGTTTAGAAGAAAGAAATGTTGTTAAATATTTATACAAAACTTTTTAAAAGACATTTTAGCCAGCTTCAGAAAAAGCACAAGACCCAGAATGGGTAGGGCAACAACGGTACTTGAAATAGACATGTACCACTCATAGGTGGTTTTTAAACATAAAGCAAAGAAAGCCAGCCTACAAACCACAATCCCAGAGAACTTAGACAACAATATGGACACTAAAAGAGACTTACATAGATATAGTCTACATGGGAAGTAGAAAGTAGAAAAAGACAAGATCTCCTGAGTAAATTGGGAACCTGAGGATCTTGGGGAAGGATTGAAGGGGGGAGGGGAGAAGCAGGGAGGGGAGCATTGAAAAATGTAGAGCTCAATAAATATCGATAAAATTTGAAAAAAAAAAGAAATAGACATGTACATCTACATAGAAAATATAATTAGAGCTGAAAATTGTCATTTGAAAGAATGAGCAGAGTTAAGTGTTTCTGTATTGTTTGCTTCTTCATATTTAAATATAAAGACAAGGTTGGAACAGTGAGGTTGAATGGATACCAGTGACTCAGCATTGCCTTAATTCCTTACAAGATAGTTTAGGCTAAAAAAAAAAAAAAAAAAAAAAGATAGTTTAGGCTATAGTGATGGGCAGATAAAAAGGGATCACTGGACCCTACAAACCATTTGCCTAGGTGTGTAACATCCTAAGGTCAGTTTCTAGCATAACTGAAGCAGGGAGTTCCACTTAGACATAAGAGAAGTAAAAGTATGCATGCAAAATGGTGTCCTCTCAGGAGAGAGAAGGGGAAGGGATAATTACTAGGTCGTGGTCATGCATGACTTTAATCCCAGCACACAGCAGAGACAGGTGGATCTCTGAGTTCAAGACTACCCTGGTCTACAGAGTAAGTTTCAGGATAGCTAGGACTACACAGGGAAATCTTGTCTCAAATTTTTTTAAAGCTATATTAATGTATTCCTGTAATTTTGAAAAGTAAAACTGTATAATTAGTTTTAGAGACTAATTTTTAAATACCATTTAAAACCGTGCATGTGTGTGTACATGACACGTGTGAAGGTGGTTCTGTCCTACTTTGGGGACCAGGGATTGAACTCTGGTCGTCAGGTTTACATGTAAGCACTTTTAGCTCCTGAGTTCTCTCTCCAGTTTATTAGTCTTTTGTTGTTGTTAGTTTCTTTGAGATGGGTTATATCTCTGGCTGAATTTTATGTCAGTTTGAAACAACTAGAATCATCTGTGAGGAAGGAACTTCAGCTGACAAAATGTTTCTGTAATATCTAGGCAAATCTGCAGGGCATTTTCTTAATTTGTGATCGATCTGGGAAGGCCCAGCCCATTGTGGGTGGTGCCTGGGTTAATTGCCTTGGGTGCTATAAGAAAGCAGACTGAGCCTGCCAGGAGAGTCAGACCAGTGAGCAGCATGCCTCTGCGTCAGTTCTTGCCTCCGGGTTCTTGTCCTATGTGAGCTCCTTTCCTGATTTCAATGGTGAACTATTATATGGAAGTGAGTGAAATCAACCCTTTCCTCCCCAAGTTATTTTTGGTTACCATTTTCAGCATATCAGTAGAAACCCAAAATAAGACATGGTTCTTGTAGCCAAGGTTGACCTCGATCTCACAATGTAGCTGAGAATGATTCTCAAGTCCTGATCCTCCTACCTCTACCTCCCTAGTGATGGGATTATGGGAGTATGCCATAGTTTCAAATAATACTCTTTAGATTACAAAAGATATATTTATTCTAAAACATGTAATATAAGAAGGTATAATTAAGAAAGAAAATCACCAAAAGCCCCCTCTCCTGGTAGAATTAGCCTGTCACTCTCACAGACCCCAGAACAAAACCCAGTTTCCCATGTCCTTGTTACTTGGCTTCATTTTGAGAGAACTTCTAATTTGCAAATCTGATATAGAAAAAAATTAACATGGAAATTCCAAGACTCACAGAGACATATTAGGACATGTACAACAAGGTGTGGGCCACTTGCTTTTCCTAGGGACTCCGATGAGTTTATGAACTGCACTGTTAAGCAAACAACACACTCCCACTGCTTGGCAAATGGAGATATCTGGTTACTCTTCCTAGATCTAATTTGATTTCCTTAACAATGTGAAACTTCTCTACCCACGGTGCTAATCTAACAACTTCTTTTTCTCTCTAGGCTTAAGTTTCTCCAACTAAATCAAACATTTATCACCTGACCTGACATTTCATTAAAATGACAGTCACTTCATAGAAGCTAGTACTAAGTATACCAATTACAAAGTATCACAAAATGACGGTGCTTATCCGTGAATAAACAGACCAGAATCAATCAACAGCACTTTTTGGGGGGAATTCAAGATAGGAAATTGTAGAAGGAGCAGTGGGCTGTGTCCCGCCACCCGGCTAGCTTTGTCCAAAATAATTACACGGAAACTGTATTCTTTTAAAACACTGCCTGGCCCATAGTTTCAGCCTCTTATTGGCTAATTCTCACATCTTCCTTTAACCCATATTTAGTAATCCGTGTAGCACCACGAGGTGTGGCTTACCAAGAGAGATTTTAACCTGCGTCCATCTCGGAGAGGAGAAGCATGGAGACTCACTATGGCGACTGCCTGAAGTGTCTCCCCACTCCTGCTACCCAGCATTCTGTTCTGTCTACTCCGTCTACCTAATTTTCTGTTCTCTTAAAGGGCCAAGGCAGTTTTCTTTATTAATTAACCAATGAAAGTAACATAGACAGATAACTCTCCTCCATCAGGAATTTTCTGTGTAACCACCCTGGATGTCCTGAAATTCGTTCTGTAGACCAGGCTGGCCTCTAGCTCACAGAGAACCACCTTTTTCTGTCTCCCAAGAACTAAAATGAAAGACCTGAACCGCCACCGCTTGGCAACAACACACTTTTGAAAAGGCTACTACTCTCCTGTTTAGTGCTAAAACTCTCTCTAAAAACCTTTGGAATTGCTTTCAGCGGTTGTATCTCCTACATAATGACAAACTTTTCCCTTTTGACAGATTTACCAAAGCACCCAACAGAAGCTGAAGTGTAGTGAGGGGCTATGGGCTGCTTTCCTGCAGCCCTGCTCCTGATCGCCGGCTAGCTTGTGCCCCCAAATAACGACACACAAATTGTATTCTTTTAAACACTGCCTGGCCCATTATTTTCAGGCTCTTACTCACATCTTGACTAACCCATATCTAATAATCTGTGTAACACCACAAAGTGGTGCCTTACCAGGTAGATTCTAGCGTACGTCCATCTTGGGCTGGAGCTTCACCGCATCTGGCATCTCTCTCTGAGGAGAGGCACGGCAGTCTGCCTAACTTAGGAGAGGCGTGGCATCTTACTGATCCTTCTACCTCACTTCCTCTTCCTGTTCTGTCTACTCTACCCACCTAAGGGGCGGTCTATCAAATGGGCCAGGCAGTTTCTTTATTAGCCAATGAAATCAACTCAAACAGAAGACTCTCCCGCATCACTGAAGCTAATGCTCAGGTGATGGAACTGAAGACTGATGTTAGTACCACATCCAAGGTTAAGGTGACATCAGTGTAGCTACATAAGTTACTTATGGCCACTGTCCATTCTGAATGATTGTACCCTATGAGTTGTAAAAATAAAAAGAAATTGGATCTAGTGGTACAGGCCTAAAAAATCTCAGATACTCAAGAGACTGAGGCAGGAGGATGAAAACTCAAGATAGTATGGACTATATGAGTGAGTTCAAAGTTAACCTAGGCAACTTAGTGAAACCCTGTCTCAAAAAGTATGAAAAAGGGTATGGGAATATAGTTCAGTAGTAGAGTCCTAAACAAAATATAGCTAGCAGGACCAGAAAGATGGCTCAGTGGGTAAAGGCACCTGCCACCAAAACTTGCTACCTCAGTTTGATCCTTGGAAACCACATAATAGGAAAGAACCAACTTTTGCAAGTTGTCCATTGACCACATGCATGCCATTGATATGTACATGCACCCACAAACGCATTGTGGCTTGAATGAGAACACCTCCATAGGCTCATATGTTTGAATGCTTAGTGCCCAGTTAGTGGAACTGTTTGAGAAGGATTAAGAGGTGTGGCCTTATTGGGGTAGGTATAGCCTCACTGGAGTAGGTGTGATCTTGTTGGAGGAGGTCTGTCACTGGGTGTAGGCTTAGAAGATTCAAATACCTAAAACAACCAGTTTCTCTCTCTCTCTCTCTCTCTCTCTCTCTCTCTCTCTCTCTCTCTCTCTCTCTCTCTCTCTCTCTCTCTCTCTTCCTCCCTCCCTCCCTCCCTCCCCCTCTACCTCTCTCCATCCCTCCCTCTCCTCTCTGCCTGCTGCCTGGAGTTCAGGGTTCAGGATATAAAACTCAGCTACTACTACTACACCCACATGCTTCTCACCATGATGATCGTGGACTACCCTCTAAAACTGGAAACAAGGCCCCAATTTAATGTTTTCTTTTATAAGAGCTGCCTTGGTCCTGGTAACTCCTCACAACACTAGAACCTAAGACACACATGAACACAAAATTTTTATGTAGTCTTTGTTTTAATTCAGGCTTTAATCCCTCTTCCAGGGCTTGACTATATTTACATTCCCATTACTTTGCCCAAATAATTCACTACTGTTAAAACACAGTTCCTGCACACTGAAGGGTGAGAACAATGACAAACTATCTTCATTTCATAGACATAACAAATAAAATCCCTGCAGCACAAGCATAAGTACCTGAGTTTGGATTCCCCAGAACCAACATAGAAAGTTGGGTACTGTGCCACAGATACCTGTAACCCCAGCACTGGGATGGAAAGAGGTAGATGGAGCAAGTCATCCCAGAAGGTTATTGGCCATCCAGCCAAGCCAAATGGATAAGATTGAGGTTCAGTGAGATCCTGTCTAAAAAATAATAACAAAGATTAAGAGCAACCAAGGAAGGAAACATTGGTAACTAACTCTGACTTCCATGTGTGTATGTGGAACACATACACAAACTCATACGAAGAGATACTATAGGCTCCCTTTTAAAAGTTAAACACAAGCCGGGTGGTGGTGGCATATGCCTTTAATCCCAGCACTCAGGAGGCAGAGGCAGGCGGATCTCTGTGAGTTCGAGGCCAGCCTGGTCTACAAGAGCTAGTTCCAGGACAGGCTTTAAAAAAGCTACAGAGAAACCCTGTCTCGAAAAACCAAAAAAACAAAACAAAAAAAAAAGTTAAACACAACAGAGGTGAGTGATGGTCTTTTTAAAAGCATTGCTGAGATTACTTAAGAATCCTCTAAATATGTCCAGTATGAATTTTTTTATGGCAGGAGAGAACCAGCTCCTCTTCTACCTGAGACAATTCCTCCATCTTCAGTCAGGTAATGAGAAGAGTCAACAATCTCAAGCTGAGCTTCTGTTACCAAGTACTTATTGCATTGTTGCCTTCATGTCTCCTCTACCTCCTCCTGTCATCTTGGCAGTGTGATCTTAAAATCTCACCCCACAATAAAATGTTCCCTCAAACTGTGGGATGCCCCATTGACCATATAACTGAGGATGGCTAATGGTATGTTGCTGTATAGTGGAATATTATTTGTGTTTTAATAAATAAAACTTGCCTGAAGATCAGAGAACAAAACAGCCATACTACTCAGCCATACAAGCCAGGGAGTGGTGGCACACACCTTAAATCCCAAATCCCATGACTAGGGAGATAGAGACAGAAAGATCTCTATGAATTCAAGGCAACCCTGGGTTCCACAAGATTGAGTCTGTCTTAAAGAGAAACAGCTCACATTATCAGCTTTATCATTTTTGTTGTATCAATACAAAAGCTTGGTTAATCTAAGCGTGAAGATACAGGCCTTAGAAACATCTAATAAAATAGATCACAGATATATTCAAATCCAGACAGAGGAACTTAATGGAGAACCAATTTCAGTGTTGCATTATAAGAACAGAGAGGAACAGCCTAAGGTTTTCAAAAAACCATCCTTAGTATATCCAGTAACCATACAGGATTTGCCAAATGATAGAGTAAGAGCTGAATGGGTTCCTGCTCCAATATTAGGTTTAAGAAGATTCAGGGAAGCAATAGCTTCATATGGCATGCATTCACCTTTTGTGAAGCAAATGTTAAAGTCATGGTCAGTTTGTAATAGAATTATCCCTAGTGACTGGATAGAATTGGTTAAAGCTGTTTTAGAGCTTGGTTCACGATTACAACAGAGTAGCTGGTTCAGAGAAGAGGCTAAGACTAACAACAGAGAAAAAACCAGGAGGTGTGGAAATCCTCCAAGACCAAATCCTTAGAGAATGAAATTATGATACTGTAAGAAAGTAATCCCTATATGATGGTCATGTTCTGGCTTTATCTGTGCAGCAACTTTAAATGCTTGGGACAAAATTGAAGAAGTAGGAAAGAAGATTGAACCATTTACTAAAGTCATACAGGCCCGAACAAAACCCAAAAGAAAATTTGGGTTAATTGTCAAGTCCTGGGAGAGGTAGTTATATCATTTGTTGTCCAGTCTCTGCTTAACAGGAAAGTTCAGGGCTTGTCTCAGGTCCTGGCTAGAGTAGTCTGTTAGGCCGGATCATCTTAGCCATCTCTAAATTGTTTTGAGCAGTTCAAAGCTGATCTTTAGGTATTGTTTTGAAGCTTAGTGGTGTTATCACAGTCCTGGAGGAATCGTCATTGTGGGGCCCCATCCTTTTTATGGAGACTTCAAAGCTCGTTGTTAGGTGTGCTCTTGGTTCACTACAGAAAACTGATAGAGACTCAAACGCGAAATCATGTACAGGAAGGCAGGTAAGGCTTTTTCTAGAATTAGTACTCTATATGATGATTAATATTATGACAAAAGTTTAATATATATTAATATTTTAAACCTTATACATATATACCTAAGAAAAGCTGTTAAGGAGTCCATATAAAACCAAAGGATTATGAGATTAGTAACAATAAAATAGACCTTAGATTTTGGTTTATCTTCTGTCCCATATCAGTTGGCTCTTCTAACATGAGGCAGAGATTTTGGATTTCCCTTTAATAAACATGCTTGGGTTTAGAGGAGAGAGCCACACTTTATTTCCAAAGTCAGCTTTGATTTTAATTAGACTGGGACTACAAAAAAAAAACAAAAACAAAAAATGATTTGTATTATTTGTATGTAGAGAACAACAGAAACATTTGGGAAGATTAATGACTATTTACCCAGATGCCGAAGCGTGTCCAGGCCCCCTTCTTCTCTCTGCCCCCTTGTTCCCGTTCACTTATTCAGCTTGTTTTGGATCGGATCTCTATCCATCATTCAAGCAGAGAATCCTGATTTGTAAGTTTTCCCCCTAATTAAATAACTATCTCTCAGTTCTGGGCCAGTGTGAGCTTTCTCTTAAGCGCCCGATATCTCTACCGTCATGCATGAGTGACAGATCGTGAAAGCTGCAAACCTGGAGTACAGAGCACAACTGTGGTAACTCAGCAGATGGGAGGGTGTATTTTTCAGGTAACTTCAGTTGGTCTGAGCTGCTTCCAGGTAACTCAGTTGGTCTCTACTTCTTCCAGGCAGCTTAGCTTATCTGAGAATGTCTATCAACATTCCTTAAAGTTTAAATATGCTGGGGGTGGGGAGTTTAGTTCATCTGGTCAGTTTCAGAGACTGCAGCCCCTGAGTTTAACTTCCTTGCAGGACAGACTATTTCACCTCTACTCAGAATGTCCTATTGTTTTATTTCTAGCATCCTGTGTTTAACGAGCTTCCCTCCAACATGTAAATTTAATTTTAGAGGAAGCTACTACACAACACACCACCATCCAGAAGACCCCCTGGGGAAATTGTCATGGTGTCTGTGGCTGTCCAGAACCCTTTATCTCCAGGCTGTGAGGTCACCCCAGAGTGGAATGTAAAGCTTACCAGCAAGGCCTTCCATATGTGTCTGTCCCGGATCTGACGCATCACCTGGAGGAAGCTGACACACAATGACACCAGGAAGGTGATGAAGTATGCATCAGCGGGCCCCCTAAAAGGCTCCTGTACTGCTAGATTGAGGACAAGATTATCTCCTGTGACTTTTAACCTTTAAGTGATACCTTTGATACAGGGATTGGCATTACCCTCAATGCCCACATTGTCAAGCTAATTTTCTGGTATGACAACAAATTTGGCTATGAAATTTGACAACAAAATTGACTACAGCAACAGAAAGTCCACAGACTCTAAGGTCTCTAAAAGGTAAGAAACTCTGGACCACTCACCCCATCAAGAACAAGAGAGGAACAGAGTGGCTCTCAGCAGCTGGGGACTCCCTGCTCCTACTCAGCCCTAAGACACTGAGCATCTACCCTCCCATCTTCCAGGTCAGTCTTCCATAAGAAAGAGAGGGACTTAGGAAGCCTTTCTCACTCACATACCACTAATAAGGTCTACTACATGGGATGGAGAGATGGTTCAATGGTTTAAAGTACTTGCTGCCTTCCCAGGGGACGTAGGCTTACAATCTTCAGTAATTCAGTCTCAGGGGGTCTCATGCCCTCTTCTAAAGTTCACTGCTCCCTATCCCCCACAAAAGGATTTTATTTGTGTGCAGGGGCAGTCATGAAGGTCAGAAGAAAGTGCCAGAAGTTACAGCAGTTGTGATTGCCCAGTGTAGGTTCTGGGAACTAAACTCAGAGAGTTTAAACTCAGAGTTAAACTCAGAGAACTAAACTTCCTTGAGAAGAGGAGCAAGTACTCTTTAACAGTGAGTCATCTCTCCAGCCATTATCCATTACTATCTATGTATTTATATTTGTGAAGGAAAGGGAGTGCCCATGTCACAATGCGTATGTCAGTAATATAGGAGTCTGTTTTCTCCATCCACCATAGGGACCCTAAGAACTGAACACAAGTGTCAGATTTTGTGGACAACACCTTAGCCAGCTCAGCCATTCAACTGGCCCCAAATCCTATTTTAAAGCTTTATCAATGACAAGCATCTATTGCAAAATAGTGTACATAGGTAACTACACGGCTTTAGCTCCTCCCAAGAATTTATAATCTTAAGCTCAGGTGTTGTGGTTATCAAATGAAGTGGAAAGACAGATAATGTTGATAATATATGATGAGTTTCAGAAGTGTAACCTGCTTTGAAAATGGAAAATTCTGAAGTCAAATTCAAATTCTATGCATTTGAACAGATTAGAGCTCACTGGGAATGTCTTAGATTACATCTGCTAAGTGAAATACTGTATCTGGGCTGGTATGACACTCCCTGAACCCTTCTACACACACATAAGTAATAGCTTTATTTTTGTTTTATGGTGTTGGGGTAGAACTGTGAGCCTCCCCCACACTAGCCAAGTACTCTAACACTGGGCTATGTCACCAATCCTTAATAAATAGATATAATAAAAATTGAAAGAATACTGTGTCTCCTTTGATTATGAAAGAACAGTGTAGTAGCAGTATTGTGTGCAACCCTGTGCTTAAAAAAAAATAAATCAATTAGCCAGGTGATAGTGGGTGTGGTGGCGTACATCTTTAGTTCCAGAACTTGAGAGACAGAGGCAGAAAGGTCTCTGTGAGTCTAAAGTCAGCCTGGTCTACAAAGTGAGTTCCAGGACAGCCAGGGCTGTTACACAGAGAAACTTTGTCTCAAAAAAACAAAAAAAAAAAAAATTGTGGTTCAAATGATCACATTCTTCTCCAGTACTTCTTAGTTTGGTCTCCGCAGGGTCTCTGTGCTTCGCACTGGTTCTAATTTCATGAAGACCTGAATCATTCTGAAGCAATTATGAAACATTTCCCATAGAGTTTCAGCCTAGGGCAGATGGAGGCATTAACTCAAAAGACAGAAGAGCCTCAAGCAGCCTTCTGTTAAGCAGTGGCCATCCCATCAGTGATTTCAGGAAAAGCCCTTGCACAGAAAACATCAATATGGTTGGCAGATCAGAAGGGCCAGGGGAAGCAGAGCCTGGATTCTGTTGGGTTAAGGTTTCAGTGAAAGACAATAAGATCCGATTTCCTCCCTGCCTGACCCAGTCAGCAAAGCTTGTTGGCTGCCTGCAATTGCGCCACGTTGGCACCTTATCACTGCCTTCTGGCTGCACATCCAGCTCAAGGACACTTCCTAACCTGCTCCTGACCTACTGTGCTCCAACCTTTCCAGGACTTCACGGAACGCATAAAGGCCTGGATCCCAGGGAAAACAGTAGCTATTCCCCTTGAACTCTGTAAAAAAGTATAGTGACATTACCTCTATTTCCTTTTCCTTCTTTTCTTTTGTTCTATGTATGCTTTCTTGGAAGTTCTTTTTTTAAAAAACAAATTTAGATCATAACCCTGACATTCCAGTAATCTAAAAGTTACTTTAGTATTAAATTTGTATTGCATTTCATGAATTTTCCCCCATTCACATCAACTAACCATTTCTAACCAATTCAAAGACTCAAATGCATATAAAATTAATAAACCTGAACATGGTTTAACAGCACAACCATGGTAAAATCTACAGATTGAAATCCCTGTTGCAGCCCAAACAGCTTTTATATATTAAAACCATATGGTCTGTACATGGTACCCCATGCCTTTAATCCCAGGCAAAGGCAGATGGATCTCTGTGAGCTCAGTGTCAATGCTTGGTCTTCATAGTGAGTTTCAGGACATCCAGAGTTTCATAGTGGATTTCCTAACCAAATAAACATTTGTCCTGCAGTGAGTGGTTTTAGTACCAGTGTAAATTGTACCACAAGAGCAAGTTCAGATGTTCTTAAGATAACAGCAGGGGCAAAGGTTGGGAGTCCATGGAACTATCCTGAAAGAAAAGAATTTCTCTAAAGTAACCAAAAGCTGGAACAGCAGAAGCTCCTGCAGGAGAGGCAGAGGTGGGAGTGGGGAAACGAACAACTTTGGAATATTTGATAAATGCCAAGTGCTGACTGCTTCCTTCACATCTACCAGTTCCTTAAATCTCATGTTTACTATATGAGGAAAGGAGGTTCCCCTCTTAAAGATGAAGGAACTGATTCTTGGGAATGTCTATGTATGAGTGGCCTGATACAATAGATCCTATTTCTTTTATTCTCCATTGTAGTTCTGTGATTTTTGTACTATGCCCTGTGCATAGAGGACATTTAATAAATATGTGTTACATAAACAACCTGCCCTATCTGTTTTCCTGATGAGGTCCACTTAGAGCAGATGGTGCCAGACTTTAATAAGATGTTAACTAATTAAGGGTGCTCTCTGTCTCCTTTGAGGCAGAGGATCATCTATAAGCCTCCAGTTCCCTGATATAAATCAGGACCACATGCTCTGTCCATGTTTGTGTCTTGATCCTTGCATTCATCTGAGGAAGTTGCTCTGGGGGTCAGGTTCCCAGATCTGCACTCCAAGCCCTACAGTAGACGTGGCTATCTTTCCTCATGGATTTTCTCTAAATAATATACAAGACAACCAATGTTTTTCCTTCATCTGACTTATCATCCCCCTACCAAGTATCTTAATGATAATATTGTGCCCTGTGTCCCCACAAACATGAAATAAAGCATTTGGGACAAATGCAGGTTCTTAAGAGGATTATAGTGCTATTATTTTTAATTTTACATCTACATTAGTCAAATTAATTCCTTCTGAATGATAGTTACATATATTTCACAATGATTATAGCAAAAAACCAGAATATTTTTGTTTTCTGTTCTGATTTAGTTAATTACATGTCTTTGTAACTAGCAAAGAGATCGATTCTCAAAATATCCGAGAGTTGAGGCAACTATAGAATTAGTATGCATGATCAACAATTTCTTTGAAATTAATACAGTTGAGTTTTTATTTTACCCACTCCAATATACATACACATTCAGATATTCCTCTACCCCACCATCCCTTCCCACTGTTCCAAGGCTTCTAGACCATGTATTTAAACTTTCTGTTTTGCTTTTGTTTTGGAAAAATGTAGACTGAGAAAAGAATGAACAAACTAGTATAAACAATTCTCAGCTTTCCTAGTATTAATATTTTACCGCATTGACTGACTTCATCATTCTTGGTTTCTCTGCCTTTCTGTTTATGATAGACAGACAGACAGACAGACGGTAGATAGATGTATACACAAACATTTTCTCCAGAAACAATGAAAGTAAACATTTGTTAAACTTCCTGGCCTTTAAATAACTCAGTATTGTTTTCCTTTAAAAAAAAAAAAGACTTCCCAGATGGGCATGAGGGCACATTCCTATAATTCAGTACTCAGAAGGTAGAGGCAGGAGGATTAGTAGTTTAAGATCAATCTGTGTTACATAACAAGTATAAGGCCAGGCTGGGATTAAATTAGACTTCTACACTACAATTTCCAAAACCAAGTTTTTAACACTGCCATAACTGATAGAATACTGTTCGTGCTGCCAAACTAAAACTAACTTAGCTTTTATTTCTATTTTATTTTTAAGAAAGGGTCTTGCTGAATAAATAGCCCTGGGTACTTGCTATGTAATCAAGCATCCAGACTGGAGTAGAATTCAAAGCAATCCTCCTGTCTTTACCTTCCAAATGTTAGGATAATATGTGTCATTTCTATTTTATTTTATGTTGGAATATTTTGCCTGCACACATGTCTGTGCACCACTTTGATGACTGGTGCCCTGGGAGACTGGACCTGGAGTTACAGATGGTTGTGAGCTGCCATCTGAATATTGGGCATAAAACCTGGCATAGTGTTCTTAACCAGTGAGTCATTCCTCCAGCCCCAACTTCACTTTTTTTAAAAATAGAGGCAACTATGGTAAGATAACCAATATGATGTCCTAAAGTTTTGCCTTCCTATAGTGTTTTCTTCCCATATTTTTAGGCCTCTCTCTCTCTCTCTCTCTCTCTCTCTCTCTCTCTCTCTCTAATTTATTGGAGCCTAGAGAGATAGCTCAGCAATTAAGGACTCTCATTGCTCTTCCAGGGAGCTCAGGGTTCAATTCCCAGCACTCCATGGTGGCTCACAGTCTATAACTTAAGTCCCAGGGAATCCAATTCCCTCTTCTGGCCTTCATAGGCACCAGGTGTTCATATACTACACACACATACATAATACATAATGCAGGTAGAACAAAAATACATAAAATAAAATCTAAAAACATTTATTTTTTTAAAAAAATTTTGTGTACTTGGGAGTGTCTGCATGTGTATGTGTATATCATATTCATGCCTGTGCCCAAGAAAGCTACAAGAGGGTTTAAGATCTCTGGAACTGAGGTTATAGATGGGCAGTTGTGAGTCCCCATGTGGGCACTGAGAACTGAATCAATGTCCTCTACAAGAGTTGAACAAGCGTTCTTTTTTTTTTTTCTTTTTTTTTTTTCTTTTTGGTTTTTTGAGACAGGGTTTCTCTGTGTAACTTTAGCTGTCCTGGAACTCACTCTGTAGACCACCCTGGCCTGGAACTCACAAAAATCCCGCCTGCCTCTGCCTCCCAAATGCTGGGATTAAAGGCGTATGCCATCACTGCCCTGAACAAGTTCTTTAGCTGCTGAAATCTCTCCAGTCCTTGAGTATTCTCACTTTATTTAAAACGATTCATTTGTATTTGTATTTGTATTTGTATGTATACATGTGTATCTTTGTGTACACGCACTAATGTGTGCAAATGCCTGGGGAAGTCAGAGTATTCTCACTTTATTTAAAACGATTCATTTGTATTTGTATGTATACATGTGTATCTCTTTGTGTACACGCACTAATGTGTGCAAATGCCTGGGGAAGTCAGAAGAGGGGATTGAGTAGCCTGGTCTGAGTCACAGTCAGTTGTGAGCTGGTGCCAAGAACTGAGCTCTGAGAGAGCAGTGCCTTAGGCGTTGCCCTAGTGCTGTGAGGAGAGGCCGTGGCCAAGGCAACTCTTATACAAGAAAGCCCTTAATTAGGGGCTTTCTTACAGTTTCAGAGGCTCCTGGGTCAGATGTTCTTCCAAGCAAGCATCTGCATGCCCTCTGATCCACTTGGTGACACTACTACCAGATCTGGGATTTAGTGCCCATTCTTGTTTTCTTCCATTTTTACCTTTTCATCAATCCACAAGTTCTGCTCATCCGAGATGAGATTGCAAGAGCACTCAGAACATCTAATGAGGAGACCACATTGGAGACATGATGAGGGCCTGTGAAGGGCGAGAAGGCTCACAAAGATAAACAGATAAGGAGAGCTCATCTGAGAAGCTGCACAGTCAGCCTCCCACATGTCTGCCTTTGTGGCTGTTTCCTAGTGTGCTGCATCTTATGGGATTAGTTCTAGCAAGAGTTATTGGTAGCTTAGTACAAATGCTTGTTAAAACTTTGGGGGTAAGACTCGAAGAGGACAGACCAATCATCACCACCCACCAGCAGCAGCAGCAGCAGTGCCACTGTGATGAAATCCTAGATCCAGAGGTATCATCTCTGTCTTCTAGCAATTTGTCAAATTCCAGGAGAGGATCTCACAGCTTCACTGGGAAACCTCCCGACTCCTGGGCATCACCAGATGCAGTGCAGCATCTGAAATAAATGGTTCCAAACCAAGAGGAGAGGAAATGTATCCTCCAGACTCCGGAGCTATAACCCAGACTGAAGACCTGCCCTGTGATCTAGACACCTGGGCTCAGTGGTTAAAGGTACTCGCCGTGCAAACCTGGTGGTCTGAGTTGGATCACTGAAACCTACGTAAGGGTAGAAGAGCCAGCTCCATAAAGTTCTCCTGTCAGCTTCACATGCTCATCATGGCACCACCACCCCATCATACAGACAGACATACAGACACACAAATAAAATGAAATAAAATTCAATTTAATTTAAAAATTAAAAACATTGGAAGCTTTAGTGCTTTCCTGGCTCCCAACATATCACTATTTTGAAGAATAATATTTTCTACAACTTAGCCTTGTTACCATCAGAGGGAAGAATCTCTCAGTGTCCCTAAGTCACTAGTATTTGGGTTTAAAGTGAACTACATTGCTTATCGTAGATCCGTGGGGAATAATTGTGCTAGATCAGTGGTTTTCAACCTTTCTAATGCTGCAATCCTTTAGTACAGTTCCTCATATTGTGCTGACCCCCAACCATAAAATTCTTTTCACTGCTACTTCATAACTAATTTTGTTACCTTTATGAATATTAATGTAAACATCTGTGTTTCCTGATGGTTTTAGGCGACCCCTATGAAAGGGTTATGCAACACTCCCCCCAAGGAGTTGTAACCCACAGATTGAGAAGCCCTGTGCTAGACTGTGTACCGCAGTGATGCTCTCAACCCAAATTCTCTTCTGCACCAAGGCCTCCCCATGGGCTTGACTGCGTAGAATACAGCAGAGCTAATGATGTAGTACCAGTTCCCACCTGGGGCCTGGGGGCGCCACAGTGACTCCTTCCTGCCTCTTGATAATGGCCAGTAGTCAGTCTTCCAGCATTTTTCTTTGGAGACATGGGTCTCACTGTGTAGGCCTGACTATCCTGAACTCACTATGTAGCCCAGGCTGGCTTTGAACCACAGAGATCCATCTGCCTCTGCCTCTCAAGTGCTGAGATTAAAGGTGTGCACCACTACGTCCAGGATCTTCGAGATTTTTCAGCTTTGAGAAATGCACTCTACGTGGAGAGGCCATGTTCTAGTCTCCACTTCCAGATGATATCCCAGCCAGCTAACATTGAATGCAGACTTGGTGTAGTGTCTGTCGGGGCCCAGAAGACCACACAGTAGCCGCACAGCTGACAGGTCCAGAAGTGGACAACTTATGGGGCAACCCATTTTCACAGCTATGGGGCTGGTCTCTTAAAGGGACAGGACAGACCATTGCACCACCAAAACCAACTAGGAGACTGGGTCCTATGTGTAAAAGCAAAGAGCCTTTATTCTTACACAAGTTTGCAAACTCAGTTTCTTCATGTGTCCAACGTATTGGAGTGGTCAGAGAGTCCTGAGCTCAGTTGAGGTTGGTGTAGTGAGGAGCTGCAGGCAGGCCTGCTTTTCATCCTGCCCGGCTCCCGCATGGCAACACACAAACTGTATTCATTTAAACACTGCCCTGCCTCTCCTCAGGGAGACAGATGCAATGAAGCTCTGACCCAAGATGGAAGTAGGCTGAATCTTTCCCGGTAAGACACCACTCTTGGTGTTACACAGATTATTAGATATGGGTTAGCCAAGAAGAGGCTAGAACTAATGTGCCAGGCAGTGTTTAAATGAATACAGTTTGTGTGTTGTTATTTCGGGTGTAAAGCTAGCCAGTGGCTGGGAGCCAGGTGTCAGGAAGCCGGCCCGCAGCTCCACACTACAGGTTGGGTTTCTGCAGCAGCAAAGGTGGGATTCCTAAGGTTTAGGATCCCTGACTAGCTGACATTAGTCTAGGGGTGTCCTGGTGGAAAGCGATGGGTGTGTGCTGGCAGGTGATCCTATCTACAATGGTTGGAACGTTAGGAATTTCCTTTGGATGATCTGTTCCTGGGTGGTGCTGGGGTAGTTTCAGTTTATGGTCTTTCTTGGAACCAGATATTGCCTGAGGGTAAACTACTGAGACACAGGCCTCTGTTGAACTGGGTCCTACATTTCCCCCTAAACAAGTACCAATGACAGGACCCAATCAGCTTGCCCATGGGTTTAGGGAGATATTATTGGGACCTAAGAACAGTTAGCTAAAAGATTTTTCTGGGACAGTGGCCATCCTACCAGGCCCTGTAGCTCTGATCTTTGAGTACAACCAAATTATAATTATAATCCTGAATGTCCACTTTGGTTTTGTGATTCTGCATAAAGAACCAAAGAGTCTTTTTATTGTAGAACCATTTCAGTTAATAAATCCATTAGCTGACAACTCTGGGTCCATCTTTTTTATTGGTATGTCAATGGACATTATAGGTAGCCAATTTTGTCCCCCAAGCCACGGAGTTCCCCCTTGATTTAGCATTTCAACCTATTCTGGGCAGGGAGCTTGGGGTGCTTTTTTTTCATTCTGCAACTACTTCAAGCTGACACTGGGGCATTGCTATCTGGGCCCAAAAAGGATGAAAGGGTAGCCAAAGGTAAGGAGGGAGTTCAGGCAGTGGGACACTCATCAGAAGCATTTGGTTCACAGACTCTGTTCAGAGACAGGGGGCATTCACATCAGTGGGCTGGTCCACCTCCGCTCTCAGCAAGTCCAGAGCGCGCAGTCATTTGGAGCAGGTTGTAGTCAGCAACTGATGCTTATATGTATCTGCCAGACAAGTGGAAACCTATTGAGATAAATTTAAACTAGGAACAGAAGTTAAAATTTATGTACTTAAAGGAAAATAATATATTTACAAATTTGAGGATCATATTGAAATCTATATCATAGAAAAAAGCAGATAACCAAAATCTGTAAACAGCAGGGATAGACTTATATTGAGTCCTAGAACAAACTATAGATTTTGGTTAGAAGCATATATATTCTGCTGTCCAGCGAGCCAGGTATGGATTGGACAGAGATGTCTTTGGCTTGATGAGAAATATATTTAAATTTATATTTATATGGAAACCAGAATAAATCTAAAATCTTGAACTTGTGACCCAAACAGTAAGTAGTCATTGCTCTATCAGCCTATCAGAACCATACCATAGGAGCAGAAAGAAATCAGAAACATTTTTTTATATCTTAACCTGTATTTATATTTTAAAACATTTTTAGACCCTCAAAGCTTATGAGCTTTTATATCCTCAGACCTTTATATATCTTAAATCATTTTTTTAATAAAGAGACCTAGTAGCTTTAGAAAAAGCAAGGCTTGATACATATATATATATATATATATATATATACATATGTATATGTATATATGTGTGTGTAGATAGATAGATGATATAGATATAGATATAGATATAGATGATATACAATGAGCTAACATGCTAGCTATAGCCTTGTGGAAGGATCTATCTGGATGTCTGCTACTGCTAAGCTAAGCTAACAAAGTTATAGCTAGTCTAGCCATCGATACTATCAGAGATCACAGAAGAATAAATAAAGTATACCTGAGTACAGACCAAATAGTTTCCAAATCTATTAAAAATGACAGGTACCAGAGTCCATATATAGTCAGTCATACCCAGGTCTCCATAGCATTGGAGGCAGAAGTATCCAGAACAACTATCTTACAGTCTCAGCCAGGCCCATAAGGTGATTTCTTTTTCCTGTGGAAGAGGGACATGGAAAAGACTGACCTTATTTTGTCTAGACAAGAGTGGTGCAGTCAATTCTCCAAGGTCCTGCTGTTCATCCTCAGTCTGAACCGGGTCCTGGCAGCAGGTGTTGCACTGAGGCATCTGGCCCAGTGGTCAGCGTCATCGTAATCCAGGTGGAGACTTCATGGTGTCCCATAATCTTCTTTGGAGACTTGGATTACTGATAGGCTCTCAGAGTCTCTGTCTAATATAATAAGCTTTTTAATCATTATTTTAAATGCCATATTCTGCAGATCTCTGAAGTATGAGGGCTCTCTAGGTATGTCTGCTTAGACAAACTTTGTTTCTAGTTACTCGTTTTAAGTTTGACTTTGAAAACATATACAGGGACCTAAATAAGGCTTATTCCTGTAATTAATTATATCAGTACTTTAAGGATGGCTGACTAACTTGTTCCTAACAGTCTACAATAAGTTAGAAGCTTTCATAAGACTTTACATTTTGTCAGGTTTAGCCTTAAAAAAATAATGATTTTGAATTGAAGCTAATAAAGAGTCATTCCCAGGGTAAAAACAGAACAAGTTTGTATCCAACTGTTAATACGGTCTCCTGCTAAGTCAAGGAAAAGTCCCAGGCTGAGGGAACAGGAGGAAGCCTAGGCGCTAGCATTGCCCTTGACAAGTTCTGAGGCGCCAGGGCCTTGTGCTGGGAAGAGCCAGATGTTCTTTTCCCCAGAGATAAGGAGGTTGACGCCCTTTTTAGGGAGTAAGAACTTTCTCCTCAGGAGCTGAGGGACTGGGAGCTTTCTTTATCCTAATGCCTGACTGGGGAAAGGACTTTGTAGTTTTATCTCTGTTAAGTATGAGCCTTAGAAAACAACAGTTTTCCAAATGAAGTTCCTCTCAGTATCAATACAAAAAAATTATGACTCAGTTTATCCAAATAGCTTAAGCTTAACAGAATTAGCAAAGACAAGGAGGCTAGACGACGTACATCCTTATGACCGAATAGACCTTGAGTAAAGAGAGACATTTTTAAGCCATTGATTCTTAATTTTTTATTATTTATTTATTTATTTATTTATTTATTTATTTATTTATTTTTGGTTTTTCGAGACAGGGTTTCTCTGCAGCTTTAGAGCCTGTCCTGGAGCTAGCGCTTGTAGACCAGGCTGGTCTCGAACTCACAGAGATCCGCCTGCCTCTGCCTCCCGAGTGCTGGGATTAAAGGCGTGCGCCACCACCGCCCAGCTGATTCTTAATTTTTTAATGCTTTGAACTTTTAATATAGTTCTCCGTGTTGTGGTGACCCCCATTACAAAATTTTTCCATTGTTATTTTACAAGTGCAGTTTGGTCATTGTTATAAATCTGAACGCAAGCATCTGGCATGCAGGTGGTCCTAGGTTACCTCTGTAAAAAGTGGTGGGTTTTTTTTTTTTTTAACCACCCAAGGGTCAAGACTCAGTGAGCTGAGAAATTGTTCCAAGCCCTTTGCCAGACTGCTTAGGTCATTGTCTTGCTGTATTACAAGAAATGAACATCCCAGTTTCTGGTTAGCATTTTGTGCTTATGGCTGTGACCCCAATTTTTAGCTTTTTAAGTCCAAATATTAACAATACAAAGCATTCTATAAGCACAAATGTCCCATAGTCTTAACTGCTCTCTAAAAATTAAAATCTCTTGAATGCCTTCCTGCAATATAAAAACTAACGTACCTCTTTTGCTCTATCTTTGATGGCATATACATACCCTGTCTTTTAGATCTCAGGCTGTTTGACATCACTGTGACTGGTACTTCTGGTGAGTATCACCTGGCACTGGCATTCCTAAAGCCGTTAAGCTCTATTCTTGCAGCTGCACATTCTTTGGGACTCCAGTCCTGCCGTACATTTGTAAACCTCAGCTGTTTCCTATGATCCCTTTATGTCTTTATAACCATTATCACCTGGGTGACTCTTAAATTAACAAAGCCTAGCTTTGCGAGCAAGGTACATTTTTGAGTATAAAAACACTGAGGTGCAGCTTTAATATCTTAAATTCAATATATATTTTTTAAATCTTGTTTTCAGAATGGGACTTGAGTCACCATACAAAAACCAATCCCAGTTCAAACTATCTTAGAGATCTGTTGCTGCCTCCTATTCAGACCCACTCCAAGTGGTCACCTTTAATCAAGTGGCGAAATCATGTGGCATCCATTTTTTTTTAACTTTAGCAAAATGGTAAACCAAAATTTAAAATGGAATCATGTCTTATGGTTTTTTAAAAAATTATCCATGCATAGATTTTAAATTATTAATTCCCAGAGTTACTAATTAACTTTTAACTAGTTTTGTTTTAATGTTAGCAGATTTTTGACTGTATCTAATAAAATAAACTTATAAATCTAAAACTACAGAATGTTCACATAAACCAAGTTCAAATTTTTTAACTGTTCTGCTTTATTGTCTTCTCCTTGTCATTGTGTCAGGGGCTCAGATTGACAGAGTGACAGAGGAAACTTTTAAATAAATATGGGTCTAACAAAAGAAGAGCCACCATCCAACTCTAAAGCCAGCTTTTCAATTAAAAAAAAAGCATAAAACAGTTTAACGTTATCTATACCAAAAAGTCATCTATTTCTGCTAACCCAAATTCAGTAACCAGAGCTCAGAGATAAATTCTGAAGTCAGGCCTGTAAATGTGGCTACAGCACTGATGGGCTGCAGAGAATGCAAAAATATCTAAACCATTTCTGTCTCAGTTCCATGCTTGCAAAAAAACTTACATAGACAAACTTTTCAACAAAACAAGCATGTTCCATATTTGCAGGTATGAGAAACCACAGCAAACATTTCACTTCTGACCTTCTATAGCTTTTTTTGTTGTTTCTTTTTTTGTTTTTTGTTTTTGGGGGTTTTTTTGTTTTGTTTTGTTTTTTGTTTTTTGAGACAAGGTTTCTGCCTATGGTGGAATTAGCTCTTGTAGACCAGGCTGGACTCGAACTCACAGAGATCCACCTGCCTCTGCCTCCCGAGTGCTGGGATTAAAGGTGTGCGCCACCACCACCCAGCTATAACTTTTTATATACCTTCAATTCGTTTTCGTCTCTTCATTCTTTCAGTCTCCTGCTTTCTCTCTCGTCTTCCAGACAACATACCATAGTCTTTCAGACAACATAAAAACTCTTACCAAAGTCTTTCTTGTGGTTTCTCTCAGTAGTTTATAATATATTGTATGGCCACAATATTTTGACCAGAAATATGCATATACTATAACCAAAATAACTTTAAATTTATATCACATAACATTCTGTACCAGCATGAAATATCTGAGACTAACAGAGTTCTTTTCCCCATACCCTAACTAATAGTAATTTGTAACCAGCCCTTCTAAATGATGACAGATATTTATAACCCATTGGATCTGAATGACCAAAGCAGTTCTGGTGGACGGAAATATGGCTACAGTGTCACAACACAGCCACTGCAGTTTAACACCTATAGTTTAACCCTTGGCCCCGGGAGCCAAACCTTGGTCAGGTTTGGCTAGAAGTAGAGGCACACAGCACCCAGGGCAGACCAAGGGTACTTATCCACCAGCATGGGAGGGGGCAGGGTGGCATGCAGCATGGGGGGAAAAGATTGTTAACTTCTCCAGCCATAGCAATTAACCCCAGATTCTCTGTTCAGTGTTTGAAATCCTATTGGGGCACATCCGCCCCTACAACTGTGGCTGGCAGCCTTGCTACATTGTAACAACAAGGCTGCATAGCCCAGCCACCCATCCATACAAGCAGGCTGCCCGCAGCCTTGTGCTGGTATGGCAAACCTGCTCGTGTTGCTCCCACACTACAGGCCAAGGCTGACTCCTTTCAATAAAATGTTTAAGGTGAGCAGAGGTTATTTGTCTTACCCCTTTTAGGAAAATATACCCCTATGCTTATGGTCCTATTTCTAAAGTTCTTTAAGTGATCCCAATATCAAAGTCAAAGAAGTCGTGATTTGAGTCTGTCACATCACATCACTCTTTTTTTTTTTTTTTTAATATTTATTTATTTATTATGTATACAATATTCTCTCTGCATGTATGCCTGAAGGCCAGAGAGGGCACCAGACCTCATTACAGATGGTTGTGAGCCACCATGTGGTTGCTGGGAATTGAACTCAGAACCTTTGGAAGAGCAGGCAATGCTCTTAACCACTGAGCCATCTCTCCAGCCCCATCACATCACTCTTTTAAGTCAGAAAGAGGATGCACAAAAGACAAAAACAAAGTAACACACAAAACAATACAGAGTCCTCCTGGAGCCCGGAGGCAAAACCAAATGGAAGCTGGATGACAGCCTAAGCCAGATGACAACCTCAAGCTGTTTTGTGACCTGCCCATCTATCTACAGAACTGAGACGCTGGGAGCATCCCACACATCTGTCTATAGAAACCGGAGAGATCCACTCTTGTATAGAAGAGCCCTGGGGACGTCTCCCCACGTACCCCACCTGTGATCTTTTCAAGTGTCCGCATAGACGGTCATAGATGCCCATTTACAGAAGGATATCCAAACAGAAAGACACAAGAAAAGAAACACACACACACACACACAAAAAAAAAAAAAACCACAGAAAACTTACCAACCAGCTGAAGGCTCTACTTCTACAAGGGCAGTAGGCCTGGGGGAATCCCGGAGAGCCCCTAAATGTTATGTTTAGATCACGGAGTCCCCCCAAAACCAACTAGGAGACCGAGTCCTGTATGTAAAAGCAAAGAGCCTTTATTCTTACACAAGTTTGCGAACTCTGTTTCTCCATGTGTCCAACATACTGGAGTGTCCTGGTGGAAAGCAATGGGTGTGTGCTGGCAGGTGATCCTATCTACATGGTTGGAACGTTAGGGATTTCCTTGGGATGATCTGTTCTGGGTGGTGCCTGGGGAGTCTCAGACTCGGGCCTCTATTGAGGTCTTCATGGCTGAGTCCTACAAGCACACAACTCCGTCCATAAAATAGGGTAGTGGTGGCTGGGGCTGTTTTGTTTGCTAGTGTTGTTTAATCAGGGGGCTGTTTGTTTAGAGACAGAGTCTAACCCTTCTTGGTCTGTTTCTCACTATGTTGCTCAGAACGGCCTCAAACCTTCAGCAATCCTCTTGTCTTGGCATCCTGAATGCTGGGATTAGTGTTGAACACCAGGGGACCACACCCTGCCATGAATAACTCTCCATTTTGGAAAAAGAAAATTCCATGTAGCAATAAAAATTGGGGATTGACATTCCTTCAGTGAATATCTGGTTATGCCAGAAACACAAGCTAAATGTGTAAGAAAAGGAGGCCAAGCTAAGTTTTTAAAAGTTGATGTAGAGATACTTAAAACTTACTGCTGGGCCAGCAAAATGGCTCAGCAAGTAAGGGCACTCACACGAGGGTGATGACCTGAGTTCAGTCCTTGGGACTCATATGACAGAAGGAGAAAACACCCACAAGTCAGTGCCCATTCTGACCTCCACATGGGCACTATGGGGTAGACACACACACACACACACACACACACACAAAGACACACAATCACCCTGTGCCAAATAAATTAATTTAAAAATAAAATGAAATGTACTGATTAGAGATTTGGCTTGGTTTTATTATGGAGGTTTTTTCTTCTTTAGGTGTTTTGTTCACTAATCTCTTTTTTTTTAAGATAGGATTTTTTTTTTTTTTTTACAGAACTTGCCTCAAGTTTATTTGTAAAAACAGAATAAGGTCCTGATCATCTGCAAATTCTGTATAGATATTGACACCAGTCCATCTCTTCACACTGGCAGACTGGGACCTTTCTTATGGGGCCTTCACAGGGGCCTGGGCACCTACGGGAGCCTGAGCCACAACTGAGGCCTCTGCCTTGGCTTGAACCTTGGACTTTGTTTTTTGGAGCCCCTGGCCATGTAGCTTCTAATCCGCTTCCCAAGCTTGGGGTGAGCAATGAAAGCGAGTCGGGTGAGTTTGCGGCTGGGGCCCTTTTGGCACCTTGGGCTTCACCAGGGCCTTCACGGCCTCCGCGCTCATGGCTTTTGCATTATTTGCCTGCGTCTTCTTCAGGCCTTTCTTGTTGTGCTTCTTGGCAAAGCGCATGTTCCTCGGGAACTTGGGGTCGACCCCCTTGAGAGATTCGTATCTTTGTGACCGAGGTTTCTTGATGCCATTTCTGTGCCATTTTCGGGACTGGTTGTGTGTGGTGTGGTTCTTAGACTTGGCCATGGCTGGACGGTAACCGGCGGCTCCCGAAGCGCCTGCGACCGGAAGAGAAAGAGCTAAGCTCTGAATTTTTATCTAAACCTATCGTCGATGAAGAGCAGTAGCTGACCATCTGGGTGATTCCCGGAAAACCAGGCTTTCTAGACAGAACCTTTACTCATTCAAACCATTTATTAGACTCCTGTAGTGTATTCTGGTGTGGGAAAGGATTCACACCCCCCCACACACCCCAGTCTGTCTTTTTATAGCTAAGGTAGCCGAGCCTGGGTGGCTAGGGCCCTGTTGTAAACTAGCTACAGTCTGATCACATTCCTCTATAAAATGACATAATGCGTTTAGAATACTTTCCCCCAGGGATTCTTTCAAAGAATTAAACTGATTCTGATTCAAAAGCTATAATTTATATTTTCCCATTCTGAATTAAAGAAAAATGCTACGTTCCATTAAGCTTAGTGCATTTCTGAGACCCAGAAATGTTGACTGCAAAATCACATCACCACCACTTCCTCCACGGTGATGCTTATGGATTATGGAGCCAACTAGGAAGTCTCATCCAACCATTAGAGGATAAATTATGCCTTTTGCACTTTCTGTTGCATGATTTTTTTTGGGGGGGGGGTGTTTTGAGACAGGGTTTCTTTGTAGCTTTGGAGCCTGTCCTGGAACTAGCTCTTGTAGACCAGGCTGTCCTCGAACTCACAGAGATCCGCCTGCCTCTGCCTCCTGAGTGCTAGGATTAAAGGCACGCGCTACAACTGCCCGGCTCTGTTGTATGATTTTAAAGATCCTGTTTGACTAGCTTTTGTTAATGTCTATATTTTTTTATCTATAAACTGATTGGTTTATTAGCTCAGGCTTCTTATTAACTCTTATAACTTATATAGCCCATTATTAACCATTATTCTTATCTGTGTTAGCCATGTAGCTCAGTACCTTATTTGGTGGGGCAGTCACATCTTGCTTCTTCTGTGGTCGGATCAGGACTGCAAAGGAATGGGGTTTCCTCTTCCCAGAATTCTGTTCTCATTGACCTGCCCCTACTTCCTGTCTGGTTGTCCTGCCTATATTTCCAGCCTGGCTACTGACCAATCAGCATTTATTTAAAATATAACTGATAGACTATAGACCAGACCATGGTCCCATACCACTTCCCCCTTTAAAAACAACAAAACAAAACAAACAAACAAACAAAAAACCAAGAACATCCATAGTCCATTTTTTGGGAATGTGGGCATGGTTTTCCAAACTACTTCCTCCTGTTTTGGGGCACTGATAATCTTATGGGGACCTAAAGAAAATTTACAATTATGATCAAGTCCTCACTGGAGTATCCTGTGAGGCTTGATCATCTCAGGCAGCATCTTGAATCTGTTTTGGATGTAGAACTCAGACATCTGAGCCATCTGTTTCTACCAGAGATCTCTCAAGTGGTTTTCCTTGATCAAATCTGATTTTTCTTAACTCAGAATGAATCTGTAGCCTCTCATTTTCTGTGGAAACAAAAGCAAAACCTCTTCTCCAAAGTGACATTTCTTTTGACTTATTCAGCGGGGCAGTCACATCTCGCTTCTTCTGTGATCGGGTTAAGACCACCCATATATATTTTAAGTCTCCAAAATACCTAGTAAGGCAAATCTGGGTCACAGGGCTCATTTGAAAAGAATACAACTCTAGAAAGAGTTTTCTTTCTCCCTGTACCCCACCTCCCGCCCCCAGAGGTGGACCTTGAACCCAAAGTCTTAAACATACTAGACAAATAAATACCACTAAGTGATCATCTACCTCCTTTTTCGAGACAGGGTTTCTCTGTGTAGCTTTGGAGCCTGTCCTGGAACTTACTCTGTAGACCATGCTGGCCTCAAACTCAGAGATCCGCCTACCTCTGCCTCCCCAGGGCTGTGATTAAAGGCTTATGCCACTGCCTGGCCCCTTTTCATTTCTTATTTTGATATAAGATCTCACTTTAGTCAGCCAGACTGGTCTTGACCTTGTCATTCTCCTGTTTTAGCCTTCCCAGGTAGCCGGGATTACAGGGTGCACTCCTCGCTGTAGGCAGATTTTGGAAGGGAAAAGAGTAAAGCTAACATGGGGAAGAGGCATGCTCAGAGAGAGGCTGTGCTCACCATACACAGTTTCCTTTGCACACTGGAAGACATGTCATATGATGTCATGGAAAAGTGTTAGGACCGTTCCTTTGAAACTGGAATCGTGTGCTGGATTCGTCCTCTAGATATGTCTAGTATGAAGCTTTAATGACCATAGGAACATTTACGTGAATGAATTACTTAGAAAGACAAAAGCTGGCAATGTGCCTGCTACCTGATGAGGGCCTCACAGCAGCGTCTGTAACTCTGAATGCTGAGCACCCAGCATGGAGCATCTGTATCAGGAGCCCACGGAAAACTAAAGGCCATGTCTTTGTTCTCAGGCAGAAGTAACAACTTCACTCCCTGTTCCCATATCCTTGATAAAAAAAAAAAAAAAAAAAAAAAAAAAAAAGACAACTTTTTTTTCATAGCACTTGGCCCCATCTGTGGGAATTTTTTGCTTCTAGTTTATCTGGCCATCTCGGCTCCCAGTGTGTAGGAGAGACACTGTTTCCATGCTCTTCATTTACCTGGGGTCTGCCCACGCCTCAGGTACAAAAGATGACCAGAGACCAATAAACAATCTCCCTCTCGTCCTTCTTTCGTCCTTCAGCTGGCAGTAAAGACGCGGTGTGACGCACTTGGGAGGGGAGGGGAAATCACACTGAATTAGAGCAGAGTTCTGGCCTCAGGCAGGGGCCAGCAGTCAAACAGCTATTGTTTCTATGTCCCTCCCCCATCCTTCCCTCCCTGGGGCACAGGAACTTTCCAGCCACTGTGTGGCCTGTTGATGCTCTTTGGTTCTCAGACCCTGAGCAGCTGGTTCCCTAGCATCCCCCACTTACTCAGAAAGCAAGTCCAGCTGGCCTTTCACGGTTTGCCTCAGAATTTCAGAATTGCTCAGGACCCCCTCAGGGAGCTTGAGGTCATGACTCACACATGCCGATGATGAAAGAAAGGGAAGCAATCTCAAGAAAGACAGTTTTGTGACACGAGGGAGCACTTCTTCCGGATTGGTGTGTATGCTTGCCGTCCACATAGTCCCTTCTAGTGGCCAACTAGCAAAGGGCTTGCTTTCCCTGACAGAGGCATCTGCCACCAGCTCCCTGCCTCAAGCTCCTTCCTTCTCAGATTGTCATCTCTGATGTCTGGGGACAAGCCTGGCAACTCTACTCCCAGCTTCAGGGGTCGATCCTGTGATTCTTTTGGGGAGGTCTGCAGCATCAGATACAGGAGCCTTGCCTTGCCATACTGGAGCAGAAGGGTAGGGCTTTTTTGGACAGTAATGGCTTAATATAGCATTGAGGTTTGCTGTGCAAGATCTCTCCCAGTAAATCCCATCAGAGCCTGATATAATTGCCTCTTCAGTTGCTCTAGATGCTTTTTCAGAATTCTTTCTTCCTTCTTCCTGGTCATATATTGATCCATGGATAGAAGCTCAGTTCTGCCTTTCAGCTTTGCCATCCCACAAAATGGACAGGTGGCAGGGCCTGGGACGTGGTTCAGTTGGTAAAGTGCTTGTCATACAAGCATGCGGAAAGTAGCTGAGTTAAAAATAGAAGCAAGAGAGAGCTAGAGACTGCTGAGGGTCGGGACGTGAATCCGGGACCTTCAAGGGAGTAGACCTAAGCCAACACCCCGGTGGGTCTTGGCGAGAGTCTATGACGTCCCAGGAACTAGGCTGAAGCCAGGACCTCTGTCAGCCTGGGTGTGAGTGAACTGAGGTCCTCCGAGGGAAGAGGCAGGAACCAGAGATCTCGGAAAGGCCAGGCACGAGAGGGAGTAGGCCTAAGCCAGGTCCTCTGTGGGTTCAGGCATTGGTCTAGGACATCAAAGGGAATAGGCAGGAACCTGGAACCCCTGCAGGTCCCAGCGCGAGTCTGGAACCTCTGAGGAAGTAAATAGGTCCTCTGCGGGTTTGGGCACACCCGAGCCTGGGACCTCCTAGGCAGTAGACCAGAACCAGAAACCTTTCCAGGTCCAACTCCAACACAGGGACTCTGCAGGAGGGAATCCAGACCAGGATTTACAGATACAGGTAAAAGCACGTATGTAGGCCAAAGGTTTCCCTGAGGCAAGGAACTCCACCTAGGGCAACAAATTCCACAGGGGAGGAACTGAAGGAGACTCCTAGGACAGAGAGGGCGGAGGAAACAAGCTCCACCTGGAGCAGAAGCCAGGAGCAAATCCAGTCCTGGGAGCCAACCCAGTTCCAGGACACTGGCTGATCAGGTCAGGGCCAGTGACCAGATCCAGAGTCAGCGATCTCCACAAGGACAGGTCCAACTCCAAGCCAGGGACTTCTGCAGGAGGAGATCCAGACCAAGATTTACAGAAACAGATCAAAGCCAGCAGCCTAGGCCAAAGTAGGCCTGCGACAGCAAACTCCAAGGGAGCAGAACAAAGCACAGGAGCACTGAGCTACCTTCAGGAACAGGAGTAACTAACGGGGTAACTAGAACTGTGACACTGACTGTACCACAAGGAACAACCATCTGAGCTCTGGATTCACTGGCACCTAGAAGACTATTCAACAGAATCTCAGACAGCACCAGCCACACCTATTAGAGGAAAAGATGAGTAGAAAAAGTAAGATCACATGCTACACCACAGAGAGCAACACAATACCAGTAAAACTAAAGACCCTACAAAAGCAAGACCTGAACAACCAAATATGGATGAACCAGAATAAGATGATCTAAAAAAATAACCTCAAAAGAATGTTTGAAATTCTTAAAGATGAAATGAGAAATTACCTTAAAGAAATGGAGGAAAAGACAAATAAAAAAAATGGAAGATATCAGCAAATCACTTGAAGAAACAAAGAAAAATAAATCAAGCATATAAGAGAAACCATTCAGGACTTGAAAACTGAGATAGAAACAATAAAGAAAACACAAACCGAAGGAATTATAGAAACAGAAATCATGAGAGAAAGATCAGGAACCACAAACACAAGCATGAACAGCAGAATACAAGAAATGGAAGAGAGAATCTCACTCAAGCACTGAAGATAAAATAGAGGAAATAGACTAATCAGTTAAAGAAAACATTAAATCTAACAAAAGCTTAACCCAAAATATCCATGAAATATGGGACAACATAAAAAGGCCAAGTCTTAGAATAATAGGTATAGAAGAAGTTCAACTCCAAGGCACAGAAAATTTATTTAACAAAATCATAAGAAAACTTTCCCTACCTAAAGAAAGATATGCCTATGAAGATACAAGAAGCTTACAGAACACCAAATAGACTGGATCCAAAAAAAAAAATCTTCTTGCCACATAATAATCAAAACACTAAATATACAGAGTGAAGAAAGAATATTAAGAGCTGCAAAGGAAAAAGGCCAAGTAACATATAAAGGTAGACCTATCAGAATTACACCTGACTTCTCATTGGAGACAATAAAAGCCAGAAGGCCATGGTCAAGCATTATGCAGACATTAAGAGACCATGGATGCCAGCCCAGACTACTATATCCAGCAAAACTGTCAATCACCACAGAAGGACAAAACAAGATATTCCATGACAAATCTAGATTTCACCAATACCTAGCCACAAACCCAGCCCTACACAAAATACTAAAAGGAAAACTCTAACCCAAGGAAGATGGCTACACCAACAAAAACACAGACAATTGATGATCTCATTACAGCAAATCCCGAAGAAGAAAAAAGTGCACAAAAGACATCACGATGAAAACTAAATTAACAGGAGATAGCAACCACTGGTCATTAATATCACTTAATGTAAATGGACTCAACTCACCTATAAAAAGACACAGGCTAACAGATTGGATACGAAAACAGAATCCATCCTTCTTCTGCATACAAGAAATGCATCTCAACCTCAAAAACAGACATCGTCTCAGAGGAAAACATTGGGGAGAAATATACCAATCAAATGGACCTAAGAAACAAGTGGGTGTAGCTATCCTAATATCTAACAAAATAGACTTCAAGCTAAAATCACTCAAAAGAGACAAAGAAGGACATTTCATATTAGTCACAGGAAAAATCCATCACGAGGAAATTTCAATATTGAACATCTATGCCCCAAATACAAGGGCACCCTCATATGTCAAAGAAACACTTCTAAAGCTTAAATCATATATTAAACCCCACACACTAATAGTAGGAGACGTCAACACTCCCCTCTCACCACTGGAGAGGTCAATCAGACAAAAAAAAAAAAAAGAAATAAGAAAACTAACAGATGTTATGACTCAAAAGAATTTAACAGACATCTGTAGAATATTCCATCCAAACAGAAAAGAATATACTTTCTTCTCAGCACCCCATGGAACCTTCTCAAAAACTGACCACATACTCGGTAACATACAGACCTCAAGAAATACTAAAAAAATTGGAATAACCCAATGTACCTTATCAGAACACCATGCTTTAAAACTAGAAGTCAACAGCAATACCAATTCCAGAAAACCCACAAACACATGGAAATTAAACAATGCTCACCTGAATCATCAATGGATCAAAGAAGAAATAAAGGGGGGAAATTAAAAACTTTCTAAAATTCAATGAAAATAACCACACAACATACCCAAATTTATGGGACACAATGAAAGCAGTGTTAAGAGGCAAGTTCATAGCACTAAATGCCTACATAAAGAAACTGGAAAAAATCTCACACTAGTGAATTAACAGAACATTTGAAAACTTTAGAACAAAAAGAAGCAAACTCACCTAAGAGAACTACACGGCAGGAAATAATCAAATTGAGAGCTGAAATCAACAAAATAGAAACAAAGAAAACAATACAAAGAATCAAGGAGACAAAGAGTTGGTTCTTCAAGAAAATCAACAAAATAGACAAATCTTTATCCAAACTAACCAAAAGGCAGAGAGAGAATATCCAAATTAACAAAATCAGAAATGAAAAGGGGGCATAACAACAGATAAGGAGGAAATACAGAGGATAATCAGGTCATACTTTCAAAACCTGTACTCCACAAAACTGGAAAACTTAAAGGAAATAGACAACTTTCTGGACAAATATTACTTCCCAAAATTAAATCAAGACCAGATAAGCAAATTAAACAGACCTATAACTGCTAAAGAAATAGAAACAGTCATCAAAGTCTCCCAACCAAAAAAAGCCCAGGACCAGATGGTTTCAGCTCAGAATTCTACAAGACTTTCAAAGAAGAACTAATACCAATACTCCTCAAATTATTCCACACTATAGAAACAGAGGGAACATTGCCAAACTCTTTTTATGAGGCTACAATTATCCTGATACCCAAACCACAGAAAGACAATACTAAGAAAGAGAATTACAGACCAATCTCACTCATGAATATTGATGCAAAAATACTAAATAAAATACTAGCAAATCAAATCCAAAAACACATCAGAACCATCATCCACTATGACCAAGTAAACTTCATCCCACAGATGCAGGGATGGTTCAACATACGAAAATCTGTCAATGTGGGGGTTGGAGAAATGGCTTAGAGGTTAAGAGCATTGCCTGCTCTTCCAAAGGTCCTGAGTTCAATTCCCAGCAACCACATGGTGGCTCACAACCATCTGTATTGGGGTCTGGTGCCCTCTTCTGGCCTGCAGGCAAACACACAGACAGAGTATTCTATACATAATAAATAAATATTTTTTTAAAAAAAAGAAAAAAGAAAATCTGTCAATGTAATCTACCATATAAACAAGCTGAAAAATAAAAACCACATGATCATCTCATTAGATGCCAAAAAAAGCATTTGACAAAATACAACATCCATTCATGATAAAGGTCTTGAAGAGAGCAGGGATACAAGGAACATAGCTAAACATGATAAAGGCAATATACAGCAAGCCAACAGCCAACATCAAACTAAATGGAGAGAAATTCCCAACGATTCCACTGAAATTAGGAACAAGAAAAGGTTGTCCATTCTCTTCAAAACTATTCAATATAGTTTTTGAGGTTCTAGCTAGAGCAATAAGACACCAAAGGGAGATCAAGGGGATACAAATTGAAGAAGTCAAACTCTCATTGTTTGCTGATGATATGATAGTTTACATAAGTGATCCAAAAATTCTCCCAAGGAACATCTAAAACTCATAAACACTTTCAGCAATGTAGCAGGATACAAGATTAACTCAAAAAAATCAATAGTCCTGTACACAGATGATAAAAAGGGCTGGGGAAGAAATCAGAGAATCAACACCCTTCATAATAGCCACAAATAACATAAAATATCTCAGAGTAACTCTAACCAAACAAGTGGAAGACTTGTATGACAAGAACTTTAAATCTTTGAAGGAAGAAATTGAAGAAGACACCAGAAAGTGAAAAGATCTCTCATTCTCTTGGGTAGGCAGAATTAACATAGTAAAAATGGCAATCTTACCAAAAGCAATCAATAGATTCAATGCAATGCTCATCAAAATCCCAGCAAAATTATTCAAAGACCTCAAAAGAACAGTACTCAACTTCATTTGGAAAAGAAAAAAAAACCAGGATTGCCAAAACAATCCTGTACAATAAAAGAACTTCTGGAGGCATCACAATCCCTGACTTCAAACTCAACTACAGAGCTACAGAACTGAAAACAGCCTGGTATTGGCATAAGAACAGAAAGGAGGACCAATGGAACCAAATAGAAGGCCCGAATATCAATCCACAAAACTTAGAACACCTGATCTTTGATAAAGAAGCAAAAAATATCAAATGGAAAAAAGAAAACATATTTAACAAGTGGCGCTGGCATAACTGGATATCAACATGTCAAAGAATAAAAATAGACCCATATCTATCACCATGCACAAAACTCAAGTCCATATGGATCAAAGACCTCAACATAAAGCCAGCCACACTGAACCTTATAGAAGAGAAAGTGGGAAATGCATTGGCACAGGGAACCACTTCCTAAATAGAACCCCAGTAGCACAGACACTGAGAGAAACAATTAATAACTGGGACCTCCTGAAACAGAAAAGCTTCTGTAAAGCAAAGGACACAGTCAACAAGATAAAATGACAGCCTACAGACTAGGGAAAGATCTTCACTAACCCCACATCAGACAGAGGTCTGATCTCCAAAATATACAAAGAACTCAAGAAATTGGACACCAAAAGATCACATAATCCAATAAAAAAAAATGAGTACAGACCTAAACAGAGAACTCTCAATAGAGGAATCTAAAATGGCTGAAAGACACTTAAGGACATGTTCAACATCCTTAGTCATCAGAGAAATGCAACTCAAAACAACTCTGAGATTCCATCTTACACCTGTAAGAATGGCCAAAATCAAAAACACTGATGACAACTTATGCTGGAGAGGTTGTGGGGGAAAGGGAACACTTCTGCATTGTTGGTGGGAATGCAATCTGGTACAACTCCTTTGAATGTCAGTGTGGCAATTTCTCAGAAAATTAGGAAACAACCTTCCTCAAGACTCAGTAATACCACTTTTGGGTATATATCCAAAGGAGGCTCAATTGTGTCACAAGGACATGTGCTCAACTATGTTCATAGCAGCTTTGTTTGTCATAGCCAGAACCTGGAAAGAACCTAAATAAGAAAAATGTGGTACATTTACACTATGGAGTACTACACAGCAGAAAAAAATGATGACAGCTTGAATTTTGCAGGAAAATGGATGGAACTAGAAAACATTATTTTGAGTGGGGTAACACAGACAAAGAAAGACAATTATCATATGTACTCACTCATAGGTGATTTTTAAACATAAAGCAAAGAAAGCCAGCCTACAAACCACAATCCCAAAGAACTTAGACAACAATGCGGACACTAAGATATAGTAGATATAATACATAGATCTAATCTACATGGGAAGTAGCAAGTAGAAAAAGACAAGATCTCCTGAGTAAATTGGGAGCATGGGGACCTTGGGGAGGGCTTAAGGGGGAGGGGAGAGGCAGGGAGGGGAGCAGAGAAAAACGTAGAGCTCAATAAATATTAATTTAAAAAAAGAAAAAATAGAAACAAGAAAATAAGTGGGGGGGGGGGGCTGGAGAGATGGCTCAGAGGTTAAGAGCACTGGCCATTCTTCCAGAGGATTGGAGTTCAATTCCCAACACCCACACGGTGGCTAACAACCATCTACAATGAGATCTGGTGCCCTCTTCTGGCATATTATACATAACAAATAAAATTTTAAAAAAGGAATGAATAAATGAATGAAGGAGGAAGGAAGAGAGAAGGGAAGGAAGAAAAAAGAAATGAAGGAAGAGAAGAAAGAAAGAAAGAAAGAGAGAAAGAAGAAAGAAAGAGAAAGAAAGAAAGAAAGAAAGAAAGAAGAAAGGAAGGAGATTGGGGCCAAATTAGACTTCAATAAGATAGATACTGTCAGCCGGGCAGTGGTGGCGCATGCCTTTAATCCCAGCACTAGGGAGGCAGAGGCAGGCGGATCTCTGAGTTCGAGGCCAGCCTGGTCTACAAGAGCTAGTTCCAGGACAGGCTCTAGAAACTACAGGGAAACCCTGTCTCGAAAAAAAAAAAAAAAAAGATAGATACTGTCATGCTTATGTTTACATTTCTCTTGTTTCTTTCCTGATCTTAAACTTTAGCCCCAGCAGCCTTCACCTCTGAAGAGCTGGAATTAGAGACAAGCATTATTGTACCCAGTTTTGAGGATCTTTGGCTTGAGGTGGGAGAGGCTATGATGTCTTATTTAAAGTTTCTATTGCTATGAAGAGACACCATGATCACGGCAACTCTTATAAGGAAAACATTTAATTGAGGTGGTTCACTTATAGTTTAGAGTTTCAGTCCATTATTGTCATGGTGGGACATGGCAACATACAGGCAGACATGGTGCTGGAGAGGTAGCTGAGAGTCCTACATCTTATAGGCAACAGGAAGTGGTCTGTGTATCACACCAAGCAAAGCTTGAGCATGCATGAGCTCTCAAAGCCTGCTACCACAGTGACACACTTCCTGCAAAAAGGCCATACCTACTCCAACAAAGTCACACTTCCCAATAGTGTCACTCCCATTGGGGACAATTTTCCTTCAAACCACCACATTCTACTACCTGTCCCCCAAAGACTTGCAACTATATCATAATGCAAAAATGCATTCAGTCCAACTTTGAAAGTCCCCATAGCCTATCAAAATCACAAATTTGTTTGAAAGTCCAATGTCTTTTGTGACACTAAAGCAATCTTTTAACTGTAATCCCCTATAAAATCAAAATCAAAAAGTAGATCACAGCCGGTTCTGGTGGCGCAGGCCGGTAGGATTTGCTGAAGGAGGCAGAGGCAGGCGGATCTCTGTGAGTTCGAGACCAGCCTGGTCTACAAGAGCTAGTTCCAGGACAGGCTCCAAAGCCACAGAGAAACCCTGTCTCGAAAAACCAAAAAAAAAAAAAAAAAAAAAAAAAGGTAGATCACATGCTTCCAACATATAATGCACAGGATATATATTACCATTCAAAAATATAGGGAATGGAGCATAGTGAGGAAATACCAGACCAAAGCAAAACTAAAAATCAGTTAGGCAAACTCTACATCTCCATGTCTGAAGTCAAAACAATCTTCAAATCTCCAACTCTGGTGTGGGAAGTCCTTCTGTATATATGTTGCTCTTATTGGTTAATGAATAAAGAAACTGTTGGCCCATGATAGGGTAGAGTAGAGCTAGGCAGGCAAAACTAAACTGAATGCTGTGAGAAAGAAGGTGGAGTCACAGAGATGCCATGTAGCTGTCAAAAAGAAAAGAGACAAGCTGCCAGTTGGAACCTTGCTGGTAGGCCATGACCCTCATGGTTAAATATAAAATAATAGAAATGGGTTAATTTAAGAGATAAGAGTGAGCTAGGACTATGTATAAGCTAATAGGCCAAGCAGTGTTAATTAATTAATTAATACCACTTCTGTGTGATTAATACAGAATTAATACAACATCCGTGTGATTATTTTGGTTCAGGAACAACCAAGCGGCCTTTATACAACACAACTCTACTCTGCTTTCTTGACTACAAGACATTTCTTTCCCTTGGGCTGGTTCCACTCCCTGTTAGCAGCTCTCCTCAGCAGGTATCCCACAGATCTAGCATCTACAACATGTTGGGGTCTCCAAGACAATTTAGGCTTCAATTTCACAACTTCATTCAATGACGTCTCTAGGCCTCCATTCAGGGGTACCACTGACACACACCTGGGTTCAGCAGCTTTTCTTAGGTTTGAAGGCAACAGGAAGTGGTCTGTATATCACTCTGAGTGAAGTTTGAGCATACATGAGACTCAAGACTCAAAGTCAGCTTCCATGGTGACACACTTCCTCCAACAAGGCCACACCTCCAATAGCGCTGCTCCCTTTGGGAGCCATTTTCCTTCAAACACAACAGGGGTAAATTTATTTTTATTATTTCAAATTATGTGTATATGTGTGTGTATCTGCATGTGGGTATGTAGCCTCAGAAGCCAGAAGAGGGTGGTGTCAGGTCCCCTGGAGCTGGAGTTACAGTTGGTTATAAGCCAGCTGACCTGGGTTCTGGAAATCAAACTTGTGTCCTTCAGAAGAACAGCAATACTGTTAATCATTGAGACAGCTCTCCAGTTCAGGTTTTGTTTGTTTGTTTGTTTTTTGTTGCTTTTTTTCTTTTTGAGACAAAACCTCATGTTTTCTTTTGTTTGTTTGTTTGTTTGCTTGTTGTTTTGGAGACAGCTTCTTTTTACTCAGCCTTAGGAAGCCTTGAAGTCCCTGCTGCCTCAGCCTCTTGGATACAGAGATAACAGGTCTGCACCACTGCCAAGTTTGGGGATAGTTCATGGAATTGCATCTTTTTAAATTTGGTTTGCTGTTGTTGTTGTAGCGGTTGGTGGTAGTGATGGTGGCAGTGGGTTTTTCTGGTGTTTTTGGTTGTATAGTTTTGTTTTGAATCAGAATCTAGCTATGTAGCTAGCCCTGTCTAACCTGGAACTCTCTATGGGGACCAAGGCGGCCCCAAGCTCACAGAGATCTGCCTGCCTCTGCACCGAGACTAAAAGCCTGTGCCAGGACACCTGTCCTCATTTAGTTATGCCCTGAAGTACCTTCACCCTCTGCTTCTACTTTATTGTTTATGTAGATGTCTCACATTTTAAACCATTTGAAAATCTCATTGTAATTCTGCTGACAACTCTATTGCGTCAGAGTTCAAGTTAGCATGTTTAGGTCAATCTTCCCACAGCACAATCTGTGAACGAAGGTCCCAAAAATGTTCCCTGCTGCCAAAGAATAGGCGGAAAGGCTGAGATATACCATAAGCAGTAGAGGCTGGCAACATTACCCTCTCCTTAATTTCAGATTACTCTGTATAATCCTCCTGCCTCCACCTCCAAAGAGCTTTGTTTATTTGGTCAGGTCTTTATTGGGAGGATAGAGTTTTGAGACAGGGTCTTGGTTACATAGCCCTGCCTAGTATTGAACTCAGAGATCCTCCTGCCTCTGCCTCCCAAATATTGGGCATGTGCCACTATCTCCAGTTTCTTGTGGTTTGGGGTTTTGTTTTCATTTTATTTTCCAGTAACTCATTTTTATTGATTTTTATCAAAGCATTAGTCCAGAAAGAAAAGCAAAACTTGCCTTTGACTGTGAATGGTCTCCGAAGACCTGCTTACTCGGGGAAGGGGCACAATGAACCCTGCAGTGTGAGAAGGCTGCTTCTGAGAGTAAAACGGACTTCCAGAGGTCCTGTTCCCATTTGGACCAGCAGTCATGATTCATGAACCTAAACATAACCTTCTAACTTCTTTCTTCAGTTGTCCTAGGGACCAAACCCGAGACCTCCTGCACAGAGTACATCTCCGGCTGAGCTGTGCTCCCAGACTGCAGAGTCATTAACCATGGCACAAAGCAAGCACAGCCTCTAACTGCAGGGCTAACTCTCATCTCTGTTGTGGTTGAGTCAGGATCTCACTATGTACCCCTGGCTGGCCTGGAACTTGCTATGTAGACCATGGTGGACTCAATCTGTTTCCTGAGTACCAGGGGCATGCCCCACCATGCCCAACTCCATCATGCATCTTCTTTATGATTTTCCTCATCTATGCAAACATCTCAGCCACCCCCTCTAGGTGGACTTTCCTGTTCAAACAGCACTGTGGCACACACCCTCACGTGCACAAGCAGGAATCCCCTGTGATGGATGACTCTGTCACTAGACTGCGCTCACGGGCTTTGAAATACTATTCTTGTCAGTGCCATCAACTTCAGTTCTGAATATTAATATATCTTTTTTATTGCAAAAGCAATCTATGCTTATTGTAAAAATTCAAATAATGCAGAATATGCAACTCTACAGGCAAAAAAAAAAATACTTTTTAATATCACTCTGCCCTGGTGCTTAACACCACCGAGAAGTGTGGTGTTTAATCTTTCAGTGAGCATGTGTATATTTTAAAAGATTCCATCCTACAACTATCATCTTTAGATAGTAAAGGTGACATACAAAATGCCAGGCAAAGGTAAAACATTGACTGACAATGAGCACATATTTCCAGATTACAGAATTGTAAAACCCCACCAATGTGTAGCCATATGGCTTTGTTCTTTGAAGTTACCCTGTTTGTGAGGTCGCTATCCTATAGAATTTCAGATGAAGTTAAGCATGGCTTCAATAATTCTGTGTGATGGCAAAATCTGCAGAGCTTAACCTTGTCTGAATACTGGCCAGCAAAACTTCAAATTCAACCTCTTGTGGGATGTCACCCCACTTAACAAGTATTATCAATTGCTCACAGTGGGTCCCCAGAAGGTTACTGTGCTGTGGAACAATCTTTGTACACTGTAAATGTGTATTGCTCTCAGTGCTAATAAAAAGCTGATTGGCCAATGGCTAGTCAGGATTTTCAGAACAGAGAGAATGCTGGGAAGAAAGACAAAGTGAGAGGAGTCTCCACACACAGCAAAGGGAATTTTAAAAATTAGTAATAATATGTGTGTGAGTCTGGAAAGATGACTCAGTGGTTTGGAGCACTTCCTGCTCTTGCAGATGGCCAGGGTTTGGTTCCCAGCATCCATATCGGGCAACTCACAGCTGCCTGTAAGTCCAGATTTATGGCCTCTTCTAGTTTCAGTGGGCGCCTGCACTTATGTGGCACACATACAAATAAACAGGCAAACACACAGATTAAAAAAGAAAAGAAAAGATGGGCCGGGCAGTGGTGGCACATGTCTTTAATCCCAGCACTCAGGAGGCAGAGGCAGGCGGATCTCTGTGAGTTTGAGGCCAGCCTGGGAGCTACAAATGCTAGTTCCAGGACAGGGGCTCCAAAGCTACAAAGAAACCCTGTCTCAAAAAAAAAAAAAAAAAAAAAAAAAAAAAAAAAAAAAAAAAAAAAAAAAAAAAAAAAAGAAAGAAAGAAAGAAAAAAAGAGAAAAAGAAAAAAAAAGAAAGTAAAGGACAGAAAAGACAGGAAATGGCGTGGCACGTGTCTTTAATTCCAGCACTTGGGAAGCAAAATCAGGGGAATCTCTGTGAGTTTAAGGCCAGCCTGATATACATATGAGTTCTAAACTAATCAGAGCTGTCCCTATTTCTTTAGTGCTGGAATAACAGGCAGTTGCCACCAATTCAGCTCCAGACATAGTGAATAGCAAAATCTTTCCTGAATTTCAGCACTGAGCATGGGTTAGATTTAAATTAATCCATCCATCCATCCGTCCATTCAAATAAAGCCTCTTTTTAGAGAAAACAACAACAGGACTGATTGATTATTTATCAGGGCTCTTATTACTCACCTGTAGCTCTCTCTTCTGAGAAAATGCCTTAGATAATGACATAGCACGAGGCTACAATGCTGGGTTTAGTAAGGGTTGCTTCAACCCTCACAAGTTTGTACAAAATGTGAAGGCGCCTGTCGGTGAAACCATATAGGAAGGTCAGGTTTTTAGTTGGCTGCATCAGAATGTACCTCATTCGGAACCCTTCAGATGGAATGAATATCGACCCCCAAAAGACAGGTCTGAGAAGAAGAGCTTGTTTGGGGAAAAACTCTTTTCAGACTGAAGGAAACTCTTAGAACAAAGTCATTTGAGTCAGAAAGAACCCTAAATCTGTTAAGCATCCTAGAAGAAAGGAGAAGTGGCTTGGGAAGGGAGGCAGATGTTGGGCAGTCAATCTGCAAGATAAAGGACACGGAAATTTGTTGATCGTCACTAGATGCCAGGAGAGAGGTCTAGATGCCAGGAGAGAGGTCTAGAATAAATTTGTCTTCAATAACTGCGCCCATCTCTCTCTTTTTTTTTAAGCCTGACAGCCCCAGGGGCTCAGAGGTTAAGAACATTGGCTGGTCTTCCACAGGACCTGAGTTCTGTCGGAACTCAGTAACCACATGGTGGGATCTGATGTGATGCCTTCTTCTGGCATAAATGCACCCATATTCTGGCATAAAGGAACTCATATACAATAAATACATCTCTTAAGCCACCCAGCTAGGGCTAACTAACACTGCCACTAGGCTTCACGGGGAGGTTTTCTGCTTCCCCTCTCACCCTCCCCAGTCCCCAGGACGCAGCAGCCCTTGCTATACCGGACTGGCTTCCTCCTGGTACATTTCCTAAGGCCTCCCTTTCTCAGCAAGGACAAAGTGACCGTGCAGCCCTCTTCTTTTCCTTATTTATTTGCTTGTTTGTTTATTATTACTTTTTATTGTTGTTTTGTTTTGTTTTGACAGGGTCTCTCTCTGTGTAGTCACGGCAGTCCTGGAACTCTGTGTGGACCAGGCTGGCCTTGAACTCACAGAGCCCAACCTGCCTACATCACAAGTACTTCTAGGCCTGGCCATTTTCTTATTTAAAATTCACTTCTAAAGCAGGTTATGCAACTGTCTCAAAATTTTTTTTTTAATTAAATTTAAAAGACTTCTTCCCTCTTTCGGGACTTTGCTCCAAGATGACCAAAAAAAGGAGAAACAACGGTCGTGCCCAAAAGGGCCGCGGCCATGTGCAGCCAATTCGCTGCACTAACTGCGCCCGCTGTGTGCCCAAGGACAAGGCCATTAAGAAATTCGTCATTCGGAACATCGTCGAGGCGGCTGCCGTCAGGGACATATCCGAAGCAAGTGTCTTCGACGCTTATGTGCTCCCCAAACCCTATGTCAAGCTGCATTACTGTGTGAGCTGTGCTATTCATAGCAACGTGGTCAGGAATCGATCCCGGGAAGCTCGGAAGGACCGAACACCCCCACCACGATTTAGACGTGCTGGTGCTGCACCACGACCCCCCACCAAAGCCCATGTAAAGTGGCTTCGTAGAGACAGAAGAAAACACCTTGGAAAAATAAAATGGGACTTAGACTTTTTTTTTTATTTTTTTTATTTTTTTTAAACTTACCAATGTGTTTATTTTATAAAATGTATTTGCAGAAATATTTAATCACACACAAGCGCTACAAAAATAAATATAAAATATACATGTTTAAAGACTTCTTCCTAGGGATGCAATTCTGTGGTAGAGGTCTAGACCAACATGCATAAAGTCTTGGGTTCAGCCCATAGCATAACATGTTTAAATGCACGCATACTTGCTGTACAACACACACACACACACACGCACGCACGCACGCACGCACGCACGCACGCACGCACGCACGCACGCGCGCACATGCATCCTTAGTGAGTTTCCTCTCCAACACTCAGCCACCTAACAATGAATGGCCATTATTTGACTTTTTAGTTTGTCTCCCCTAACTAATCCCTAGCTCCATGAGGATAGTAAGTGCTCAATAACTGTTGCTGAAATGAATAGCGTACCCTCCCATCACTCGGCAGAACTCGGCATCACCGTTGCCTTTTCTATCTTTCTTCCTCTCGCATCTAAATTCATAAGACTTATTGATTCCTCATTTCCAGTTGCTTCTTCACACATATCTTTTCCTCATCTTATTTGTTTATTTTAAAAGTTTATTTATTTATGTTTTATGTGTACAGGTGTTTAGCTTGCACGTTTGTCTGTACTAGATGCTGCTTGGGGCCTGCAGAGGCCAGGAGAGAACATCAAAACCCCTAGAACTAGAGTTGTAGAGGGTTACTAGCCCATGTGAGTGCTGAGATCGGCATCGAACCTGGGTCCTCCGAGAGAGCAGTCGGTCCTCTTAACCACTGAGCTTTTGTTTGTTTGTATGTGTTCATCTGCGGAAGTCAGAGGCGCTGGGTGCCCCACTGGTGCTGAAGTTACATGAGGATGTGAACCCCTTGGTACGGATGCTTAGAACTGAACTCGGGTCCTCTGGAAGAGCAGAAGATGCCCTCACCACGGAGCCTTCTCTCCAGTCCCACTCCTTCTCTTTTCAGTCACTGCTGCCATAAGCTTTGGGCCCAGTGCTCATTACAACATCTTCTGAGTGGTCTTCCTGCCATGATTCTTCTCTGGCATATTCTAAGTTGCCATTGCCATTATTCCTAAGGACAGCATTTAAATCATTTTGCTGAAGAATCAGTCTGCCTCCATGTTAGGCTCCCAAGTCATCTTATAGTAAAGATGAACTAGGTTCATTTCTGCTTACGATTAATCCTCTCAAGAATTGGGCTACACCTCACCTGAAACCTTAACTAAAAATGGTTCTGTGCTGCCTGTTCTAGGAATGGCACTCACGTCTTTGTTTCAAAAGCTGTTTATAACCACCTTTCAACCTTATCTTGGTTTGAGAAGGTTACGTGACCACCTTTTGAACCATGGTTGCAAAGGTTTTGCACACCTTGCAACCATGTTTGTAGGGAATAACTTGTTATGCTCGTCTTCTGCTCCTGTAATCCTGCCTATTTTGCCCACCAAATCCCCTATTTGGAAACGCCCTACCTCTAAGCTAGAAAAGCCTTGTCTTTCTCTTGTCCAATGCTGACCTCTCAAACCCTGACTTAGTGGGAGCAGCCTGTGTACATGAGGAAAACAGCTTGCCTTAATTAATTTGACCATGATGATTTGGTTCAGATGTCTTTCTCCTCCTATCTTTGGGATTAACACGCCATAACAAGAAAAAGACAAACAAACAAACAAAAAAAGACACTATGGCTATAAAAAATTAGATTATGAATGGCATCTACCTTCCTCTTTGTACTTTTTCCCCACTTTTTTTTAGGGTTTTTCTATGTCGCCCACTCTAGATTTCAGTTCACATCCTTGCCTCAAACTCCCAGTGAGACTTGTACGGCGATGTCTAGTTCACTCTCTGTCTCTCTGTCTCTGTCTGTCGTTCCATCTTTGTCTCTGACTCTCTCTTCTCTCTCTCAGCCCTGCCTGACACTCACAGAAATCCACCTGACTCTGCCTCCGAAGTGCTGGGATTAAAGGTGTGCACCACCATACCCAGCTTTTACTTCCCCATCCCTCACACCCCTTTCTCGAATGAGCTCTTCCTTCTATGTGCTGATAAAACTGAACCCTGACGCACGCTCAGGTGAGGAAGTTTTTCTCAGATCCCGGGGAAAGGCAGCCAGCTGGGCCGGGACAAAAGCGTCCAAAGCAGAAGAGGCCCCAGACAAGTCAGACATATGTTAGAGTTGCAAATCAGATCAAATAAGAATTCTGAAAAGCAGCGTCGTAGTGCTCAATCCAGCATTCCAAAATACTTTCTCCTAATTTTGTTGTACGTGACTTGACTTTGGAAGGTTGCACTGAATTTTTGCCTTGTTTACTTTTAATGCTGACAAGGTCATTTGCTTTACTATTCAGTAAATCAGGAAGAATCCAAAAGGCAAGCCCTCCTTGGATGAGAATGAAATTGATTTTTTTTTTCAGGCCACTTGGATTCAGCAGAAACAACTGCCATTTAGCACTTGTCTGAATTCCTGCCTAATTATTTCCTAGGCTTTGGGCTAGAAAGCAAATTGTGTCATGCTCCTCTAAAAGTATATGCTTATAGAGCCCTCTGTAATCCCTTCAGAGCGTCTCTGCAAGCCACTGCTAGAATACACAATGTGATGAATTCTGTTAGATCACTAAGCCTCAGGGCTGTAAGTGGTTCAGAGACCCAAAGGTCCCAACACCTTCCCCACGTCTTCAGAACCATTTCTTAACCAGCTGTCCAGGACCTAATCCTGTCCTGCTCCCTACAACTTTTTGATATATTTTCATGTAGGAAGACACAAAATCCAGTTACATTTGAAGAGGAAGTTGGGAAAGCTTTCAAACTCATGATCCTTGATTATATCCTGTATTCTAAAAGTTGGCAGAAATCAGAAGCTGGAGAGATGGTTCAGCGGTCAGGAGCACTGTCTGCTCTTGCAGAGGACCCAGACTCAGTTCTCAGCACCCACGTGGCTTTGCTCACAATCATCTGTAACTCTGTAGTTCCAGGTGATCTGACACCCTCTTCTGGCCTCTAAGCACCAGGCACACATGTGGTGCGTAGACATACAAACAGGCTAACAGTCATACACATAAACTTTTTTTTTTTTTAATTTTTAGGTTTACCTTATTTATTTATTTTTTGTTGTTGTTTATTTGTTGTTGCTTGCTTTTTTGCTGCCGTTTTATTTTTGACCATTTTGTTTGTTTATTTGTAAGCTTTTGCTTTCCTGCTCCAGCAGCCATGCCTTCTGCTTGCTGCTATGCTTTCCCACTATGATAGAACCGTAGACCCAAATAGGTTGCCTTGGTCAAGTGCTTTATCACAGAAATAACTGATACAGAAATAAGTACCAGGAGCGGGATGCTATCATGAAGAATCTGACTTTTTTTTAAGGGATGTGGTAGAAGACTTTGGAACTTTGGACTGGAAAAGCAGTTTACCAGACCATTAAGCTGAGCTCAAAGGGCCATGCTAGTAGGAGCCTGGAAGACAGTAGTGTTTCGAGCAATGCAGACTCTAGAGGTCCAGTTCGAGAGGTTCTGAAGGGGAGCATTATTAGAACTGGGTTAGAGGCCATTCCTGTGGCTTTGTGACAAAGACTTTGGATGCCTTTTGCTCTTCCTAAGACCTGGTCTGAGACTAAGTTAAAAGGTAATATAGAAGGGACTAGAGATTGCTTAAGAGGTTAAGTGCACTGGCTGCTCTTCCAGAAGACTCAGGCTCAATTCCCAGCACCCATGTGGCATCTCACACCCTTCTGTGATTCCAGTTTCATGGAATCCAAAGCTACGTTGTGGCCTCTGTGTTCACCAGACTTGTGTATGGCATGTGTAAATACATGCAGGCAAAACACCCATACACATGAAAAAAATTTAAAGTAAATTTCTATGGTAGAGGAAATTTCAGGCCACATAGTATTGAATCCGTGGTGTGGTTGTAGTTGTTGGGTTTTTCTTTTTTAGACAGGGTCTCACTATGTAGACTTGGCTGGCCTGAAACTTGCAGATATAATAGGAAGGCACATGTAAGTTCTTAGTACTTTAGTAACTTATAAACTGCCATTAGTAGTATTAAATTCCCATTTTAGTTACTTGACAAGTCGCCATTAGTCCTAATTAGCTATCTTGAGAACTCGGGGTCTCGGGGATGGCGGAATGACGCGGTTACAGTCACGAGGATAAGGGCTCAGATCCTAGCACCCACAGAACAAGTCAGATGCCCCACAAAACACCTTCCAACTCTAGTTCTGAGGGATTTCATGTTCTCTTATGGCCACCATAACCAAAGGTATGCATACCCACTCATATACACATAAATAAATAAAATAACCCATCATATAAATAACTGAAAGAAAAAACCATTCGATCATTTCATTAGATGCTGAAAAAGCATTTGACAAAATCCAACACCCCTTCATAATAAAGGTCTTGGAGAGATTAGGGATACAAGGATCATATCTAAATACAAGAAAAACAATATACAGCACACCAACACCTAACATCAAATTAAATGGAGAGAAACTCAAAGCCATTCCACTAAAATCAGGAGCAAGACAAGGCTGACCACTCTCACTATATCACTTGAACATGGTTCTTGAAGTTTTAGTGATAGCAATAAGACAATATAAGGAGATCAAGGGGATTCAAATTGGGAAGGAAGAAGTCAAACTTTTGTTATTTGCAGATGTTATGATAGTGTACATAAGTGACCCTAAAAGCTCTACCAGAGAACTCCTACAGCTGATAAATACCTTCAGTGATGTGGCAGAATACAAAATCAACTCAAAAAATTCAGTAGCCCTCCTATACACAAAGGATAAAGAAGCTGAGAGAGAAATTAGAGAAATATCAACTTTCACAATAGCCACAAATAACATAAAATATCTTGGGGTAACTCTAACCAAGGAAGTGAAAGACCTATTTGACAAGAACTTTAGGTCTTTGAAGAAAGAAATAGAAGAAGATACTAGAAAATGGAAAGATCTCCCATGATCTTGGATAGGAAGGATCAACATAGTAAAAATGGCAATCCTACCAAAAGCAATCTATAGGTTCAGTGTAATCCCCATCAAAATTCCAACACAATTCCTCACAGGCCTTGAAAGAACAATAATCAACTTCATATGGAAAAACAAAAAAAAAAAAAAAACAGGATAGCCAAAACAATCCTGTACAATAAAGAAACTTCCAGAGGCATTATCATCCCTAACATCAATCTCTATTACAGAGCTACAGTAATCAAAACAGCTTGATACTGGCATAAAAACAGAGACATTGGCCAATGGAATCAAACTGAAGACCTGGATATTAATCCACACACCTATGAGCACCTGATTTTTGACAAAGAAACTAAAATTATACAATGGGAAAAAAAAAACATCTTCAACAAACGGTGCTGGCATAACTAGATGTCAACCTGTAGAAGAATGAAAATAGATTCATATCTATTGCCATGAACAAAACTCAAGTCCACATGGATTAAAAACTTCAATATAAATCTGATCACAATGAACCTGATAGAAGAGAAAATGGGAAGTAGCCTTCAATGCATGGGCACAGGAGACCACTTCCTAAATATAACTCCAGTGGCACAGACAATAAGAGCAACAATAAATAAATGGAACCTCCTGAAACTGAAAAGCTTCTGTAAAGCAAAGGACACAGTCAATAAGACAAAAAGGCAACCTACTGAATGGGAAAAGATCTTCACCAACCCCACATCAAACAAAGGACTGATCTCCAAAATGTATAAAGAACTTAAGAAATCAGACATTAAAATTCTAAATAACCCAATTAAAAATGGTGTACCAAACTAAACAGAGAATTCTCAAAAGAAGAATTCCAAATGGCCCAAAGATATTTAAGGACATGTTCAACTTTCTTAGCTATCGGGGAAATGCAAATCAAAATAACTCTGTGATACCATCTTATACCTATCAGAATGGTTAATATCAAAAACACCAATGATAGCTTATGCTGGAGAGGATGTGGAATAAGGGGAATACTCATCCATTGCTGGTGGGAATGCAAACTTGTGCAACCACTTTGGAAATTAGTATGGCAATTTCTCAGAAAACTGAGAATCAACCTACTTCAGGATCCAGCAATACCACCCTTGGGAATATACCCAAAAGATGCTCAATCATACTACAAATGTATTTGTTCAACTATGTTCATAGCAGCATTATTTATAATAGCAAGAACCTGGAAACAACCTATATGCCCCTCAACTGAAGAATGGATAAAGAAAGTGTGGCACATTTACACATTAGAGTACTGCTCAGCGGTTAAAAAAAAAAACAAAACATTGACATCTTGAATTTTGCATGCAAATGGGTGGAATTAGAAAACACTACCCTGAGTGAGGTAACCCAGACCCCAAAAAATGAATATGGTATGTACTCACTCATAAGTGGATACTAGCTATAAACAAAGGACATTGAGCCTATTGTTCATGATCCTAGAGAAGCTAAGTAATAAGGTGAATCCAAAGAAAAACACATATAGACCCTCCTGGAAATTGGAAACAAACAAGATCGCCTGACAAAATTGGGAGCACGGGGACAGAGGGTAGAAGGAAGGGGAGAAGGGGAGGGTTGAGAAGAACTTTAGGGAATAGGATAGTCAAGATGAAGGAAGGACAGATATGAGAGCAAGGAAAAAGATATCTTGATTGAGGGAGCCATTATTAGGGGTTAGCAAGAAACCTGGTTCTAGAAAAACTCCCAAGAATCCACAAGGATGACCCCAGCTAAGACCCTAAGCAATAGAGGAGAGGGTGTCTGAACTGGCCTTGCCCTGTAGTCAGACTGATGAATATCTTTTTTTTTTTTTTTTTCTTATTAATACAGTATTTATTTGTCTTCTCTCTGTCAAACCCTGAGCCAATCACTTTCCCCAGACTTCCTGGGGAGGTACAGGAAAAGGAACATACAGGGCAGATGGGACACAAAAGAACTATGGGAGGTGGAAGTGGAGACAGCTGCTTCACATGGCGAAGAGGATGAGAAAGGCCACCATTAGGCAAAAGAGCCCCATGGCCTCTGAGAGGGCAAAGCCCAGAATGGCGTAGGAGAAGAGCTGTTGCTTCAGAGAAGGGTTCCTGGCATAACCAATGATGAGGCTCCCAAAAACAGTTCCAATCCCAGCCCCAGAGCCAGCCACCCCAACAGTAGCAGCCCCAGCCCCAATGAACTTGGCGGCTGTGTCGATGTCCCTGGAAATGACACTGGTTTGGAAGCTGCGGCTAGGGACAAGTGAGGTCAAAGGACGAGGGACTGCCAAGCTGCTGAGGGCCTCATCTCTCCGTGTCTGTGGGTTCAGCTCCAGTGCAGACAGTGGACGACTCAGCAGCTGAGAGGTGCTCCTGACCAAGGAGCGGGTAGAGATGAACCTGGAACAGGCATACATTTTCAGGGGTGAGGGGCCAAGGCAAGAGAGCTGCTCCCAGGGTAGAGAAGACAGAGAGAGAGCCTGATGAATATCTTAAATATCACCATAGAACCTTCATCCAACAACAGATGGAAACAGAGGCAGAGACCCACATCGGAGCACTGGACTGAGCTCCCAAGGTCCAGTTGAAGAGTGGAAGGAATGAGAATATGAGCGGAAGGTCAAGACCATGAAGGGTTCTGAGACAGTGTGCCTGAGCTAATGGGAGCTCACCAACTCTACCTGGACTGGGAGTGAACGAGCATGGGATCAAACTAGTACTTCTGGATGTGGTTGATAGTTGGGGCAGACTGAGGGGCCACTGGCAGTGGCACTGGGATTTGTCTCTACTGCATGTACTGGCTTTTTGGGATCCTATTCTCTTTGGATGTATACCTTGCTCAACCTAGATGTAGTAGGGAGGGCCTTGGACTTTCCATGGGGCAGGGTGCCTTGCCCTTTCTTAGGATTAGAGGGGGCAGGGGTAGGAGGGTGTCTGGAGGAAGTGGGAGGAGGGGAGGAAATTTGGATTGGTATTTTTTTAAAGTAATAAAATAATAATAAAAAAGAAAGTAAGACACAGCATTTGACAATATTCCTAATATTTTTGCTAAATTAGTTGTAAGTTTTAAAAATCATTGAGTTAGCTATCTTAGTCTTCAGAAATCCCTAAGCTTTTGGTCCCACCATTTAAATTTTTAAAAAGTTTTATTATTTTATGTGTAGAGGTTTTGCTGCATGTCTGGGTATTACATATATGCAGTTCCTGGAGCAGCCAGAAGAGGGTGTTGGATCTCCCAGAGCTAGAGCTAGCAGACAGTTGTGAGCTGGTGGGAACCCAATCTGGGTCTTCCTGAAGACAGCCAATGGTTTTATTTTCTCTATTTGTAATTATGTTTATGTGTCTCTGTGGATATATGCAAGTGAGGCAGGTCTTGGGGGAGCAGAAGAGGTGGTGTTCCTAGTGGTTATAGACCACTTGATGGGAACTGATCTCTGGTCCTCTTCAAAAGCAGCAGCAATCGCAATGGCTGAGCCATCTCTGTAGTCCCCTGCACTACCATCTTATCTAGGGTAACTTTTGAATGTTAATTTAAATTTACGGTTTTATTCATGGTTTTGAAATTACCAACTCAACCCTAATGGGCCTTTTTTTTTTTTTTCTGAAAAACTCTGTGGTTTTTCCTTCACAAGGAGAACATCAGCCTACTAGGAAAACCCTATGAAATATTTTCAATAAATTGCTTTATTTTGAATCAGTGGAAGAACTCTAACAAAATCCCCCTAAAGGGGTGTGTGCGCGTGTATTGACTAGGGACTCAAAGACTTATCTATGCTAGGCAAGCGCCCTACCTCTGAGAGGTTCTTTTCCCAGCCCCTCAGTTCTAAAAGAATTAAGTAAACAAACAAAAAAGACAAATACATCCTGAGATATAATTTAGATATTCAAACACCCTCAAAGGTTTGGGAATGAGTTCTGCTTTATATTTTAGTTCCAGGGCTTAATTTGTAGCTGGCAAAATCACCCAGGTCCAACCCACATCTTCAGAGAAATGCCCTCTCTTATAGACAACTTCGTCTTATATTGGCCGTTTTTATGTGCATAAATAACTTTTAAGTATAGGTAAACTCTCCCTTTGTCCTTGGACTCTCGTTATAAATATTTAAATTTATGAAAAGTCATTTTCTTAGTTCCACAGGGGGTGGAGAAGCCATGAGTAATATAGGGAGTGATGTAAAAGGAAAAACCCTTCATAAAGGGGATTTTACACGCACAGAACCTCACAGACAGCATCTGAGATTACTGAGAAAAAGCTGGGAGCCATGCTGAAGACACCTGCTGGTCTAACTCTTATTCTCCACCATTGGCGACCCAGGCGTGGACCACCTACTCTGCGGGACACCGTAGACCCCGCCCCAAAAGGCTAGGTTCCCCCACCAAGACGCTGTCGGACCTCGGGACACTTCCAGTCCTCGGTGGCCCTGCCTCCCGCCCCACCTCCCGCCCCACGTGCCCGTCAGACTCTGAGTCTCACGACTTAGTGTCCTCGTTTTTTGCCCTACCTACTCCGGCAGAGCGAGAGTTTCCAACAGGGACTCTTACAGCTGCCCACAGCCTCTGGGTTTACTTTCATATTTAGCTAGGTTCTACCCACAATGCATTTGCAAAAAAACGAAACGCAAAACAGCTCGGTCATTAACCTAATTCTCAAAGTCATTACTTTGTGAGGGTATCATTTTGTTTCATTTTCACCGCATTTGGTGTGGCGATTTTTATGTGTTTTATTTTTAATGGTTATGGCACAAAGCCCTGAAAAATCTCCTTACTCAGAAAAGATCCTAGAATGGAACTATAAATACTCAGAGACTTGCCTTAGCTCCTAGTTGGTCCGAAGGCTGTGGGTTATTGTTAAGTTGTTTAACATTGTCTCCCCCAACACACACCCCTACTTGACTAGCTTGTGATTTTTTTGTGGATAGCAATTGGGAATGGTAACCCTCAAGGAGACTTTCAGTCCATGACGTCAAAAGAAAGCTTGCTTATAAAATAGACCGTTTGCTTATAAGTATTTTTTTTTTTTGGTAAGATTAACTTTCTAGTTACACACATGTATTAATCTTCAAAGTATGCGGAAAGAAAAAACGGTCTGCAAAACGAAGTTTTGTGTTTGTTAGCTTACTAAAGAGTATATTAATTTCTGTTAAACAGCAGTGAGTTTCCAGTGTAAGAAATTATGGAGAATGGTGTTAATCCCAACGGTGAGAATAAGATCACTACCGCAATTTGAATCAAATTTGAAGTAAGCTTGATTTTTTTAAAAAATATTTTATTTATTTTGTATACAATATTCTGCAGGCCAGAAGAGGGCACCAGACCCCATTACAGATGGAAGAGCAGGCAATGCTCTTAACCTCTGAGCCATCTCTCCAGCCCTAAGCTTTATCTTTATTGGGTTGCACCCAAGAGCTGGCCAGAGACTGCTTCCTAAGTATGGTTAAAAAGAACACCCCAAATACATCTCTTGCCTCCACCTTTTTTTTTTTTTTTTTTTTTTTGTTTTTCGAGACAGGGTTTCTCTGTAGCTTTGGAGACTGTCCTGGGACTAGCTTTTGTAGCCCAGACTGGCCTCCAACTCACAGAGATCCGCCTGCCTCTGCCTCCCGAGTGCTGGGATTTAAGGCATGTGGCCACCACCGCTTGGGCCCCTTTTTAAGGAGCAAAACCACGAGTAGTTTTACAGAAGAGAAATAATAAAGCAATAAGAAAATACGGGGGAAAAATCTCAAAACAAACAAAAAACCCCATCATGTGGTCACCACGTGATTAGGGGGTTTCAGGGAGGGCCAGGGAGGGTAACAGTATCACCCCCCCAAAAAAGTCAAGGTCATGGGTTAGAGTAGGCCAGGTTCCAGGAAACAGAGATTTAACTCAGTAAACAAAGATTTGTTTTTTTTTTTTAAACAATACAGCATAATGTCTCCTGCCTTCAAAATGGAGCCAGGTGGGTTTCTTACAGGGGGAGCCTTCATAGCTTCCCAGATAGTGGCAGCTTAAGATATGTGTCCCATGTACCACCTTGATTTGGTTTACTCTAATGTGGATTTTTTTCAGACCGACTCGTCTTATATAGCCTAGGCTGGCCTTAAACGCCCTAGATGAGCATTTAACACCTGCCCCTTTAAAGAATATTTTGATTTATATAATTGTATATGGATGGGGAAAATCTTGAAGATAATACATGAAATTGTTGACAATGTTCGCATGACTTCTCAGGAGTGAGATATCAGCATTTAAGAATGCACTCTTTTTTTTTCTTTGTATGTGATGGGGAGTGGGGTGGGATGGAAGAGGTTGTCCAGGGAGCTGAGAAGAGGGCATCAGATCCTCCAGAGCTGGTCTTAGAGGCAGTTGTGAGCTGTCCAAGTCCAAGGTAGACTAAACTAGTCATCTGCAAAAGCAGCACCGTTTCCTTTTCTGTTTTTCTTTTTGTTTTTTTCTATTCCTTTTTTCTTTTCCTTTCCCTTTCTTTCTTTCTTTCTTTCTTTCTTTCTTTCTTTCTTTCTTTCTTTCTTTCTTTCTTTCTTTCTTTTTTGACAAGGTCTCTCCATGCAACCCTGGCTGTCCTAGAACCCTATCTGTAGACCAGGTTGGCCTTGAACTCCAGAGTTCCTTCTGCCTCTGCCTCCCAAGTGCTGGGATTGTAGTCCTGTGCTACCATACCCAACAAGTACTCCTTTTTTACTGTTGTTTTGAGACAAGGTCTTCCAGTGTAGCTCTGACTGTCCTGGAACTCTCTTTGTAGACCAAGCTAACCTTCCAACTCACAGAGATCTGCCTGCCTTTGCCTCCTGCACACTTACACCTCCTGCAACACTGAGCCATCTCTGTGGCCCCTAATTTTAACAATTACATTAATTTATTTAGTGTGTAGTGTGTATCTGTGTGGGTGCACACATGGCACTGCTAGAGAGTAGACAGAGGACATTTAGGATGGCTGGTTCTGTCTTCTGTTTCCCCAGGGTGGATAGAATTCAGATCATCAGCTCAGTGGCAAGGGCCTTTACCAGTTTACTTTCACACCTGACTAGGCGCTAAGTAATGCATTTATTTAATTATTAAAAGCGCTTTTCTCGTTTTACATATCAACCCCAGTTCCCTCTCCCTCCCTTCTTCCGCATTTTCCTATCCGTCTTCCCATCCTACTCCCAATCCACTCTGCAGAGGGGGTAAGGCCTCCCTCGGGGAGTCAACGAAGACTGGCATACCAAGGTGAGGCAGGACCAAGCTCCTCCCCGCTACGTCAAGGCTGAGCAAGGTATCCCACCCGTAGGGAATGGGCTCCAAAAAGCCAGTTCATGCTCCTGGGATAGGTCCTGTTCCTTTGCTAGGGTCTCCCCACAACAGATCAAGTCACATAACTGTCACCCACATTCGGAGGACCTAATTCAGTCCCATGCGGGTTCCCCAGCTGTCATTCCAGAGTCCTTGAGCTCCCACTAGCTCAGGCCAGCTGTCTCTGATTTTCCCTATCATGATCTTAACCCCTCTTGCTCATATGATCCATTCTTCCCCTCTTTAACTAAACTCCATGGCATGACATGGGCGCGTGCGAGGAGAAGGCATGTCCTGCTGTGTGCCGGGACGGGAGGATTGGTTGCTGTCGGAGCAAAGGGCGGCAAGGGGAGGCTTTGGGAGTGTTTGCGAGTATTTGGGAGGCGAGCAAGACAGCGGGTGTGCGTCGGTGACTGTGGGCAGAGGAGGTTGAGAGCCAGGGAGGAAGAGGATGTTGTTGCTTGTGGCAGTTGTGGGTAGGGAGTGGGTAGGGAGCATAGCGTGCGTTGTGCGTGAGCGGGCAGGAGGAGAGGTGTTGCAAAAGAGCAGCAGCAGCAGGCCTGGAGAAGAGACCTAAAAAGGGAGGCGGGGGTGGGGCGGCGGCGGGGGGGTCGCAAGGTGAGTTTGCAATGTGGCCCAGGCTGGCCTCGAACTCGTGATCCTCCTGCCTCTGCCTCCTTCAGCGAATCCTACCGGCGTGCGCTACCACAACCAGAGACAGCGGTTCCCGACACAGACGTACTCGAACCTACTCAGCGATGACGCGGGACACAAGGCCCCCTCACCCTGCACGCCCACAAGTCTGCACGCCAACCACACCTGCCCGACACCCGGGACTCAAACACCACACGCCACGCTCCCCAAAGCCCGACGGCCTCCTTCCGAAACACAAACATAGCCTTTGCCTCACCGTCCCACGCACACACGCCCCGCTAACCTCCGCCCGCACAGACTCTAGCCCTTCCCTATGCACGATTCCCCTTCTCCTCTCCCTACCTCGCCCTGAACTCCGGCGCGCCACCGCCCCCTGGCGCCCGGCCCGGGAACTGACACTCACTGCCGACCAGAGCCCCCACCCACCAACAGGCGGACATCGGCGGCCCCGCCCCGCCCCGCCCCGCCCCTCTGACACCCGGCCCACGCGCCGATCGCCTGTCTCTCCCCTTTCTCTTCCTGGTCCTCCCCGTCGCCCTCCACACTCACACCTACTCCGTAGCCAAACTTCGGGGAAGGATCAGGAGCACCTGGCCACGCAGCGACTCTGCTGCACAGCCTGCGAAGCCCTTCCTCACTGGCGACTGACCCACAGCGAGTCGGAAACCTCAAACTCTGAGCTCCGGCCGGGCTTCTTCTCCATCGGCCCTCCGCTCTCCCCGACCTGAAGCCCTCCCTGACACTTCTCCACACCTCGTCTTGTCCCGAGAGAGCCCCGAGGTTCAGCGGACGGACCCCGTCCCCACCGGTAGGTTTCCTGGCCACCCGTGGCTTCGGAATCACCACGCGTCGGAGAGTGGCAGCGCGGATCGGACGAGGCGTGGGAGCTGGGAGGTGTTGTGCTTGGGCGGGGGTGGAGGTGTGCCCTGGACCTGGACTCCTCCTGCCTGCTAGGGACAGCCAGGTGAGCAAGCAACGGTGACACCCTATAGGGGACTCCCCTTCTTCCCGCAGTTCCTCCCGAGGACTCTCTTCCCTTAGATGTCCCCAGGGAGAAACGAGGTGTGGGCTTGGGGCTGTGGGGGACCGGAGAGGGAGAGGCTACCTGACGGGACAAGGCCCAAGACCCCGAGCACAAAGCAGGGACTTTCACCACCGAGACCCAAGCCGTGTCTTTACGAAAGCACACATGGAGCACCTTGTTCTAGCCGAGACATCCCTGGCAGGATGTTTGCTTTGCTAAACACCTCTGATTATTTTGGCGGCTCCTCAACCACCGACATTGATTGAGGACACCCTGGACGAGCTGGCATGACCATTTGGTCAAGAAAAGAAAACAAAAGGACAAGGAAAGCGAAAAACCAGGAGAAAGAAAAGGCGAGAGACAGACAGACAGACAGACAGACAAAAAGAGTTACAGCGACAGGGACAGAGAGATTCACCATGGAGAGAAAGGAGAGCAGGTGGGTGGGGTGCGGTGTTACACCTGCAATCCCTGTACACGGGAGAGGGATGGGGATGGGGAGGTGAGGAGATCAATCAAAACTCCATTCAGGCTCAGTCTACATTGTGTTGCAACAGGAACCAGTCTCGCATACACGACCCAACGAGCCGTTTAATCAAAACTACACCCAGTCCAAAGAACCCAATGACTGTGTAAAAAAAAAAAAATGAAAGCTGAGGGCTCTCATTATTTTATATGAGAGGTGGCTCAGCGGTTAAGAGCACTGACTTCCAGAGGACCTCGGTTCAATTCCCAGCACCCACATGGCAGCTCACAACTGTCTGAAAATGCAGTTCCACGAGATCTGACACCTTCACACCAATATTGGCACATTAAAAAAATAACGTTAGATAAATATTAAAAATTTTAAAAAATGAGAGCTGAAGAAGCAGAAGAACTCGACTGTAGATGAAAGGAGGAGCAAAGGAAGAGAGAGGGTGAGCACTAGCAAGAGATGATGGTCTCCTGATACTTACTCCCTGCCTCTTTCTTCTTCTGATCCTGCTCAGAGAATGATGGCCCCAAACACCACTCAGCTCTGCTGTTCTTCCTTCCCCTTCTGGCTGCACATTGACACCAGCCGGATTCCGCCAAGGAGGGGGGCACCTGCTCTTAGCAATCTGCCCACCATGACGGCCAGAAACTGCTCAGAGGATTGCAAAGACAGCGAGTTGACCAGCCACTCATCTGAACAAACCTCCTCCCTGTACTCCATCCATGCACACAGGCACCCATCTACCCATCCATTGTTATAACTTCCGTCCACATTTCAGGATTTTTTTTCTCAAGCTTTCTCCCTGGAGACTCCTGAGGGTGGGGAGGTCTTTCCAGTCTTCTGCCTGGCTCTCCCAAGACGTGTCAAAAGGAGTTGACCCAGATGGACACAATTAATACTGGACTGGGTTGTGCCTCAGATGTATTGGGTACTCAGACTCTCTCCAGTATTGTGTATATGTGTGTGAGTGTGCGTAGGTGAGTGTGTATGTATGTCTCTTTCTCTAACAACCTCAATCTTTCTTTGGTATAATAAAATAATAATAATAATAATAATAATAATAATAATAATAATAATAATAAAAAATAGAACAACTAAAACAACAACAGTTTCAGCAACAACTACTGCTACAACAACAACCAACACATTTTTGTTGTCATGCCTACTACCAGGCAAGTACTTATGATCTTGTCTGCCTTGCTTGGGCTATTGTCACACCAACCAAAGGGAGCTGGTAGATCCTGTTCACAAGGAAGCATGTTGAGCAAAACGCAGCCCGAGTCCACCTAACAGGGATTGGGTAGGTAGGTTGCAAACCTAGACTGTTTGGAAATCTTTGAATACAAAGCTCGACTCTGAGGTTTTTTCTGTCCGGTTCATTGTTGTTGGTTGGCTGGTTGGGTGGTTGGTTGGCAGGCTGGCAGGTTGGTTTCTTTCCGTAGTGTCTTTCGACATGACAACATGAAATTTCTGGTCGCATTTTCAGTTCAGGGGCTCACCAAGAATCACTGTCAGTGCTGAGGCGGGCTGATGCCCTCTGTGGAAGAAGAAGCCCATTCTGAGTCTGCTGCTCTGCACTGGTTATGCCCAGATTCGATTCCCTAGATTTTTGCATTTCCCTGTGCTGGGGCCTCTGGGTGGACACATCCCAGACAAGAGCACAGCAAGCTCCCTTTAACCCTCTGATCTAGGTCTCTGCCTTCGTTGGCTCCATGAGTTTGTTCTCCTCTTCCAGCTGTATTTCATGGAGGAGGGACACCTGTTTTTACTTCTCTCTGCATTGGCTTACGTAGGTTTCGGGGGAGGCTGTTGCTGCTGGGGATGGATGGATGCATGGATGCATGGATGCATGGATGGTTGGGTAAATGGGAGGAGGGGGTGAGTGAGGGGTGGATGGAAAGAGCAAAGGACAAGGCAAGGTCATGAGAGGTCAGAGTTCTAAAGCCAGCATGCAGAAGGCAGGAGGACCTGGATAAACTCACAGATAAAATGTAGGGATTCCAGCAACCTTAAGCATACAGGCAGGGTGCTTCTTTAACTGAAGATATGTATACCAGCTAACCCCTACCACCACCACCACCACCAACACCCCCTCCCCCAAATCTGGGAATGGATGTAGCTAAAAGACCTAAAAGGTAGCCTGAACTATGTCGAGGGCCTGGCTCAGCTTCAATCCCCAGAGTATTTTGTTTGTTCCAGACTCTCTGGCCCAAGGCCTTTGTCTTGAGCACTGACTGCTTCTCAGTCAGACCCCATCCTCATGGGAAGATGTCACCTGTACTCTACATAGGCAGCAGAGCCTAGGTGACCTCTCCTGCAGGTGCTCCCTGTAGGGCCTGGCCACACCTGACTCCTTCAGACCTTTACGTTGAACTCAGTGGCTACTGTCCCCGATGTTCAAGTAAATTTCTGTGTTTTCCTGTGTGAGTCCTGGGCACCAGATGAGAAGGGTTCCATCGACCCACACCACACACAGGATGAGTGAGGCCGCCCTGGGCTCATGAGCAGTGTTTCTCAGGCAGGGGAACCCATCTTGCACTTTACAAAGAGTTCCAACGGAAACACATCTTAAGCTTTGTGGTACACACGAAACTGTGTTAGTGATCTATCGCCAGGAAGCCTTTTCCCAAGATAGATGGTGGTGTGCTTCAATAGGCCTCAATAAATTGCCGGGCGTGTGCCAGACTCTCGACGTCTGAAAGGACACCGAAAACGGAGTCGTGCAGAACCAGGTTTCGTGCAGGACCAGGTTTCCTTCTTGCCTCACTCCGATCGTCACTCTGCGGGTCCCCGTGTCTGCAGAGCACCCCCAGCCCGGTCAAGTCTCCATCAAGTCTGAGTCCCCACAGGTGTGTGTGGGCGGGGACTCTGGCGGTCAAAGCGGAGGTGCTACCTCCTGGTACTGGACACTGGTTGAAGTCAAGCCGGCCTTGGGACCGGTCCCCGGTTTCCAGAAGAAGAGGAACCAGAAGGAAGGAAAAGCAGAGCTGACGGGTGTTTTCCGGCTTCTTGCTCTGAGCAGGAGCACGAGAGGGAAGAGGCATGGAGTGGCAGGAGAGCTTGCTCTCTTCCTAGTGACCGCCCTCTCTCTTCCTTTTCCCTGGACCCAGGTCTCCATCCGCTGAAATCCAGCCATCAGCTGCGGGCAGTCCCCGACCCCGATCCCCACCTCTCCCTCGACCCCAGCTCTCCTCTGCTTCTTCGCCTTTCATGAAGCCTCTTTTTTATACGTTCATTGGGCCTTTTTCTTTTCTTTTTTTTATAACTTTCGTTTGGTATGGATTGGTTTAAATTTATCGACTTGATACATGTTGCTTTTGCCAGCGGGGATCTTGCTGTGACACTGGGTAGGCCCAGATGGCATGGAATTTTAGTTGATCCTCCAGCCTCGGTTTCCACCCGTGTGCAGGGATTAGGGGTGTAAGACCCCACTCCACCCACTCTCCACTTTTCTCTTTGGTCAATCACTCTATTGCTCTCTCTCTCTCTCTCTCTCTCTCTCTCTCTCCCTCTCTCTCTCTCCCTCTCTCTCTCTGTGTCTCTCTTTTTCTCTCTCTGTCTTTTTCTGCCTGCTTGTCTGCCTATACATATTATCTATCTATCTCTCTATTGTTCACTATCTCTCTCTCACACACAAATAAACACACACAAACTCTCTCTGTCACACACACACACACACAGACTCAGAGTCTCTCTTTGTCATTCAGCCAGTCTCTTTCTCCCCCATTTATCTCTGTAGGTGTGTTAGTGAAGTTTGTGTGAGTGTGCGTGTATGTGAGTGTGTGTCTGGCTTTTCTTTTCATGGTTTCTGCCTTGCCTTGAAATTCTGATTTCTTTTTTGCCAAAGTGGTCATCCCAAGTGGTTCAGGGTGTCGTCAATCCAAGTCGACGGTCAAGTGGAGTCTGAGATTGAGGAGTTGAGCACCAAAAGGCATGGTGCCTGGGATGGGTGAGCTGGGATGAGGTGTCCGGGTGTGCTTCTCTGAAGATACAGACGACCTGGATCCAGACGGGAGGACGTCCCTGAGTTGTGTTTGGGGGCTTGGGCCCTGTGGTGCCGGGAGGCGGCTCCCGCTCTGGTCCCCCCACCCCAGCCCCACCCAACCCCTCGCCTCCTGGGGACGCGCGGCGGCAGGAGAGGGTCGCGAGGGTAGGAGGGTGGTGGTGCGGGAGAGAGATCTCACCGTGTCCTCCATTGCGTGTCAGCGGGTGTTTGGTCACCTGTCTGCTCCTAGCAAGGTGTCCAGGTCCAGGGCACCCACTCGCCCATCCCCGAACACGTCCTCGCACCCATGCAACCATGCAGCCATGCAGCCAGTATCTGTCGCGTGGAAATCCCGAAGCCACGGGTGTCCGGGGAGCCTACCGGATGGGGACCGTGGTGCTCCCGATGAGCCTGCGGGCTCGCTGGGGGAGGGTGTGCGGTGAGAGGTGGGAGGGGCAGGGGCTTGAGCTCGGGTTGGGGGGGGGGGGGGGCGACGGAGAAGAAGGCCAGCGGCAGTTGAGAGTTTGAGGTCTTGGTTTTGCTGTGGGCCAGTTCCTACCAGTGAGGAAGGGCGAGGCTCGCGGTGCCTGAGCGCGCCCGAGCGAGGGAGGCTGCCTGCCCGGGTGCGGGGTCCGGCGGGCGCTTCCTGAGCTGTGTGGTGCGGCTGTCTGCCAGGCGAGTCTGGAGGGCGACAGGGCCGGAGCAGGGGGAGCAGCGAGGAGAGAGAGACGCTGGGCGATGCGGCTGGGTGTCCAGGGCTGGGGCCCGAGTGGACTGTAGGAGAGTGAGAGGAGGCCAGTGTGAGCGGCAGGAGGGCGGGCGGTGAGCGGCGGTGAGCGGGTGTTCCCGGGCCGACCGGCAGGGGTCGTTCGTGCTGGCGCCGGAGTCGCGGGCGACGCAGTGTGAAGAGGCTTCCCGGGTGTAGGGCGCAGGGCGTCGGGCGTGAGGGTGTTGGGCTGGGTGGGAGGTGTGAGCCTGTCGGTGGTTTTGTTGTCTTGGTTGCGTGCGTTTGTGTGCGTGAGTGTGTGTGTGTGTGTGTGTGTGTGTGTGTAAGCGTGGAGTGTTGTTTTTGTGAGGAGGTGTTGATGGTTTGTGTGCGTGCGTGCGTGCGCGCGCCTGTGTAGGTTGTAGCGAGAGTCCGGGCGCGAGAGCAGGGCGGGCGGGCGGGCCGGCGGGCCGGCGGGCCGGCGTGGTTGTGAGCAGGCAGGGGGCGTGGCTAGGAGGGTGACGTAATGTGAGGGCAGGTTCGAGTAGGTCCGTGTGGCGGCGCCCTCTCGCCGGTTGTGGTGGCGCACGCCGGTAGGATTTGCTGAAGGAGGCAGAGGCAGGAGGATCACGAGTTCGAGGCCAGCCTGGGCTACACATTTTTTTTTCTCACCTACTCTTGCACAGCTCGCGCGACGCCCAGCCTCTGCTTCTCAACACAATTCACACACACTCACTGCTTCAAACACACCTCACCCTCAACAACAACAACAACGCCTACCCACGCACTCACACAATAACAAACATACTCCAACCACCCACCCTTACCATCTACACATCTCCAGACCTACACCCTGCCTGCCCTCGGGATACCCCTCACTCACTCACTCACTCCCACCCACCCTTACCATCTACACATCTCCAGACCTACACCCTGCCTGCCCTCGGGATACCACTCACTCACTCACTCACTCACTCACTCACTCACTCACTCACCTTCAGACCTTTCTCCCTAACCCTCATCTCCTCGCCTCGCCTGCCATCGCTCCCCTGGACAGCAATCCCGACACTTATGTGCACGACAACACACAAACACGCCTTCCCGTCGCCGCACCTGGCTGGACCCTCATTCCACCTGATCTTTTTGGCCTCGCTGCTCCCTAGCTCCTAATTTGCCAATAGAGCCCGGGTGTGTCTCTCGGTGTGTGTGTGTGTGTGTGTGTGTGTGTGTCTGTGTGTGTCTGTGTGTGTCTGTGCGGGGCTGGGAGGTGTGGGGTAGGGCGTGGTGGTGCTGGTGGTGCTGGTGGTCTGGTGTACTTCGGGACTTACCCCACATCCCCGATGGTCTCTTTGGCCCTGTCTTTGTCCCATTTGGCACAACCACTCCTTTAGCATTGGCCTTTGTTTCTTTGGGGGCTTTCACTGTCAACCCACGCCGCCTCATCCTTTTATTAAAACCATCACAATCTTGCCTCACTGTTCACTACCTCGATCGTTCTTTGGTTAAATAATAATAATAATAATAATAATAATATAATAATAATAATAAGCATAAAAACAACAATAGTTTCAGCAACAACTCCTGCTACCACAACAACCACTATGTTTTCGTTGTCATGCCTACTACCAGGCAGGTCGTTTTGATCTTGTCTGCCTTGCTTGGGCGATTGTCACACCAGCCACAGGGAGCTGGTAGATCCTGTTCACAAGGAAGGAAGCACGTTGAGCAAAACGCAGCCCGAGTCCACCTCATTGGTTTGGGTAGGTAGGCTGCAAACCTAGTCTGCTGCCCTGCACTGGTTGTGTCCAGCCTCGATTCCCTAGGTGTTTGCATGTGTCCCTGCTGGGGCCCTCGGGAGGACACATCCCAGACAAGAGCACAGCAAGCTCCCTTTAACCCTCTGATCTAGGTCTCTGCCTTCGTTGGCTCCATGAGTTTGTTCTCCTCTTCCAGCTGTATTTCATGGAGGAGGGACACCTGTTTTTACCTCTCTCTGCGTTGCCTTAGGTAGGTTCGGGGGAGGCTGTTGCCGCTGGGGATGGATGGATGCATGGATGCATGGATGCATGGATGGTTGGGTAAATGGGAGGAGGGAGGTGAGTGAGGGGTGGATGGAAAGAGCAAACGACAAGGCAAGGTCATGAGAGGTCAGAGTTCTAAAGCCAGCATGCAGAAGGCAGGAGGACCTGCATAAACTCACAGATAAAATGTAGGGAATCCAGCAACCTTAAGCATACAGGCAGGGTGCTTCTTTAACTGAAGAGATGTATGCCAGTTAACCCCTACCACCACAACCAGCCCCACCCCACCCCCCAAACAAAAAATCTGGGAACGGATGTAGCTAAAAGACCTAAAAGGGAGCCTGAACCATGTCGAGGGCCTGGCTCAGCTTTAATCCCCGGACTATTTTGTGTGTTCCAGACTCTCTGGCCCAAGGCCTTTGTCTTGAGCACTGACTGCTTCTCAGTCAGACCCCATCCTCATGGGGAGTTGTCACCTGTACTCTACACAGGGCGCAGAGCCTAGGTGATTTTTGTGCTTCTTAGGGCCTCGCAATTCCTGATTCCTTCAGACTTTTATGTTGACTTCTTAAAACTTTTTCATAAGAATAACTATTATCCCAAAATAAGGTAATACATATATTTTAAAAGTTTTTGTCAGAATATTAGCGGTCATATAGAATACAAATTCTAGAAAATGGTTCCTCTACCTTCCTGTCCATGATTTCAGGTTGAGTCTTATCAGTTTTCTGCAGAGAATGATGAGCACACCTAACAATGACCTTTGAAGTCTCTGAAAGGAGGATGGGGCCCCACAATGATGATTCTGCCAGGACTATCATAACACCACTAAGCTGACAAACACCACCTAAGGATCAGCTTTGGGCTACAAACTGCTCAGAACAATGTTGAGGTGGCTCGCTGAGATGGCCCAGCCTCACAGACTACTCTAGCCAGGACTTGAGACAAGCCCTGCCCTTTCCCATTACACAGGGACTGGACATCAAATGCTGCAGCCACTTCTCCCAGGACCTGACAATTAACCCTTTTTCTTCAGGATCCCCTAAAATGCTGCTAATCCCAGACAGCAGGAAGTAAATTTAAGAACACAGTGCCCACATTCCCAAGAGGCAGAGTGGGTGGTTTTGGTTGTTAAATGGGTGATGGATATTTGTCATTGTTTAGGGTAGTTAGCTAAAAGTTATTATTGGTAATGGTCGGAAAAAGCTAAACAAAGAAGATTAGATTCATGGTTCTTGTTTTGAAAAGAAAAAATGGGGAGATAAATATGATAGGATAAAAGGGTAGATTATTTAATAAGTTTTAAAAAGCAAACTACTTGTTTTAAATATTTTACATTGATATATAATCTTTAAATATTGATACAAATTTGAGGTTAATTTTGTTAGAAAACTGTGAATACATTTCTAATGTTGTCCAAAATATTGTACCTATACAGCTCACTTGGCAATGTAATGCAAATTTCTAGTCCTTGAAAGTTGTTATTACCAACTACTTAGAAGAATAAGCAAATGCAAGTTAGCAATTAGACACCTATACAATCAAACTTGTAGTCATATCAGGTATGTTTTCAAGGTCAAACAGAGGTATAATTAAGATGGATAGGTTGTCTTCAAACACTTCAGAGATATACGGAAAATGACATTTAAGATGTTTTAATAATATAGGTTCTTTTTATGAATGAGACATGTCTGCTCCTGGCAGCACCAATCTACTTTAGAGAAGATAATAGGCATAGAAGAAATTCCATATGGAGTTTACGTTCCTTGTGGCCAAAGTAAAGCCACTGCACAAGAAAGTGCTCTTTGCCTCGACTGCTGACAGTATGCTGTCCAATTGGACAAGCAGGACACAAAAGAAAGTTGGTGTGGGAGACTGGTTTGTATTCTGTCAATTATATTTTAAATAAATGCTGACTGGCCAGTAGCCAGGCAGGAAGTATAGGCAGAACCACCAGACAGGAAGTAGAGGCGGGTCAATGAGAACACGAGAATTCTGGGAAGGAGGAAGCCCATTCCTCTGCAGTCTTTGCCCAACCAAGTCACAGAAGAAGCAGCATGTGGCTGCCTTGCTGAAAAAGGTACTGAGCCATGCGGCTAACATAGACCAGAATTATGGGCTAATGTAAGTTAGAAGAGTTAATAAGAAGCCTGAGCTAATGGGCCAATCAGTTTATAGTTAATGTAGACCTGTGTGATTTCTTTGGGTCTTAACGACTGTGGGAACTAGGCAGGACAGAAACCAAAGAGAACAGAAAGTGACTGCCAAGACAAAGTAGGACAGCCCTTCAGAATATCCTGCTTCACAGAAACGTCTGTCAGATATGTTAGGACTGTAGGCCAAAGATGGATGCCCAACGCTGCATAGCAACTATGGGTGACTGTCCAGTCAGTTGTTTCTGTCATTTCTCAATTTTTTTGTAAGTCCCTTGCTTGCACTTCCTGCTTACTCAGTTAATATTATTTCCTTCTTGGATCTTGAGGAAGTTGAAGACTAGAGAGTTATAGTTACAGTTTTCCCTTGTTTATCAGCACTCAGAAAAATATTTACTAAAGAAATGTAAAGTGTATAAGGTTGAGTCATAAAAGGATAATTTTTGATAATGTGAATTAGATTAAAAAGTGAATTAGGTACAACACTTTGGACTCACCAAGATCGGATAGATAATGAAGTATTGTAGTGGGATTTCATTTGTATTTTAATAAATAAAGCTTGCCTGAGGATCAGAAAAGTAAAAAACAGCCACACTGGTCAGACTTACAGACCAGGCAGCAATGACACATACCTTTAATCAATGTACTCCTATCAGCCAAATTCACTCCAAAAAATGTATAAAGCTCCCAAACTATGTCATTTATCAGTTTGTGCCACATTGCGTGGTGCTGGGCAGATGGTGTGATTCCATACGGTACACAGTCTTCTTCTGGCCTCAGAATGGAGTCAAATGCTGCTTATGAGACTGAGCTTCAGGGTTTGGCTCAGCAGATGAACGGACTGCTGCCAACCCTGACAGCTATGACTTTGACCCCGGACCACATGGTGGAAGTAGGGAACTGGCCTGCGAGTTGTCCCTGACCCTCCCCAGGTGTGCCATGGCTCGTGTGCTCCCCCACATCCACACTTAAACTAAGTTAGGTTAAAAAGATTACATAAAGTCATGGAGAGGCCCAGTCTGAAAAATCGTTGCTTTATACAGTACTTACTTAGAGCAAGGCACAGGCTGAACTCAACGCTCCAGGGCCATTTGGAGGCAGGCATTTTCACTACTAGCATGCTATTTCCTGTTTGAGAGACTTGAGAGTTTGCTGTCGGGGTTTCTGTTCTGCCTGGTTTCTGTCCCACCAGGTCCCACAGCCCTTTAGCACCAAAGAAATCACACAGAGGTCTACATAGTCATAAACTGATTGGCCCATTAGCTTCGGGTTCTCATTAACTCATATAACCTTATGTCTCACAACCATCTATACCCCAGTTTCTGACGGTTCAATGAATTCAGCAGGTTACCAGGCACGCATGTGACACACGCACACACACACACTTAGGTGTACATGTGCGACTATGTGCACATTAGTGCAGATGCCCACTGAGACCCACACATTGCAGCCAGAATTTAGAGGTGGTTGTGAACCACCTGGTGTAGACTATAGGATCTGAACTTGGACCTTCTAGGAGAATAGGAATTGATTTTGTTTACCTTGGCTTCTGATGTCTTTCTTTTCTGCCTTTGACTCTTGTCGATTCATGCTCAGGAGCATCCAAGCTGCATGGGCATTTCCCTTCGCTATCAGTCGGTGTGGAACTGCACTCCGTTTGGTTTGGGTCTGATCACTGAGGTTTGGGGAGGAGCAGGTAGTGCTGAATTCTGGAGTAAACTATCCACGTGGTACAAGGACGACTTCAGGGAACAGGGCTCTGCTGAAGGAGTTAGAGGTATAAAGCTCGAGGGGTCTTCCTTCCATTGGGAAGACAGGTCCAGGCAAAGCCCACAGCCATCGGATAAAATGGGACCATCTGCTCAAGCGCTGCAGAGTCGCTCAAAGGGATTGGAGGACACGTACTACCAGGCGAGACGCTAAATTTGCATGTTTCTTTCCCAAGATGCTCAGCAAAAGTCAACAGCGTCAAGTTTTGAGTTTCACGGTCAGTAAATTTATTAATGAACATATACTTCCTGATTGTTCCATAACACAAAATATATACATCATGTGTATAACTTATACACAGCATGTAAACATTACCATCAGTGTAAAGTGTCGTCAAAAGTAGGCTTTAATTACCTCCAACTAAGCTGCCGGTGATTGGCTGGTCCGAAGGTAGTGAGTTCTTTCAGTTGATTGCTAATACCCAGCCCTTTATTCAGTTGGTTGTTCACAATCAGCCATTTATGACGATTGTTAGCTATTGTTCGCAATTGTCTAACAAACTGTTAGCAATTGTTTGCAATTGTATAACAATTGGTTGCCCTGTTCTCACTACAATACTTGACTAGTCTTTTCTTTTCAAGCTTACTCCCTCCCCAAATCATTTTTCTTAAAAATTGCAAAAATCAAATGGAAAATATAGTCTTTATTATACATCGTTAAGGCATAACATTTAAGACATAACAAATAAAAGGAATTTTATAAAACAAATGTCAGACCAAAATAAATAGTAATGTATTAAGAGTGAATGACAAAGATATTAAATGTTCTAAGACAGCAAAGGAAGGGGACTGGTTGACAATGAACATCTTCCTGCCTACTTCTTAACAGAAGAGTTGTTTTATTTAATTTCTGCAAAATTTGAATCATTTAGGAAAAGGAAGAGAAACGAAATGAAAAGCTTTGAGACATTAAGAATTTTAAATAATATCAGTATTACAGAGACTGACGTAGACAGAGGTTTTCTGTCCTGCCCAGCCCCCACAGCCATTCAGTCCCAAATAAACACACATGATGTTTATAGTAATTACAAACTGTTTGGCCTGTTGCTCAGGCTTTTTACTAACTAGCTCTTATGACTTTGATTCACCCATAATTCTTGTTTACGTTTAGCCACGTAGTTGGTATCTTTCTCAGGAAGGCATTCTCATCTTGGTTCCTCTGCGTCTGGATGGTGATTGACTCTCTTCTGCCTTTTCTCTTTCCAGAATTCTCCCAGTCTGCTTGCCCTTCCTATACTTCCTGCCTGGCTGCTGGTCAATCAGTGATTTATTAAACCAATATGAGTGCCAAATCTTTACAGTGTACAAGATGATTATCCTACCAGCAGACTGATATGTTATAACACTCAGCAAACAAAAATTAAGAGACATTTCAAAATTTTATATTTGTGTCATGTTGAAAGTAGAGCTGCCAAGACCCAATAATACCCCTTGGGTAAATATCCAAAGGATGCTCAATTGTGCCACAAGGGACATGTGCTCAACCATGTTCATAGAAGCTTTGTTGTCATAGCCGAACCTGGAAACAACCTAAATGCTTCTTGATCGAAGAATGGATAAGAAAATGTGGTACATATATACAGGTGGAGTACCACCACAGCGAATAAAATAACAGCAGCATGAAATTTGCAGGAAAATGGATGGAGGCTAGCAAACATCATTTTGAGTGAGGTAACCCAGACACAGAAAGACAAGTATCACCTTTACTCACTCATTGGTGATTTTAAACCCAAAGCAAAGAAAAGCCAGCCTACAAACCACAATCCCAGAGAATTTAGACAACAATAATTGGACACTAAGAGAGACTTACATAGGTATAGTCCTACATGGGAAGTAGAAAGTAGAAAAGACAAGATCTCCTGAGTAAATTGGGAGCATGGGCACCTTGGGGGAGGTGCACACATTAATCTTAGTGCTGGGACTACAGCCAGGGCTGTTGTAAGACAGAGAAAAGCTGTCTCAAAAAAGAAAGAAAGAAAGAAAGAAAGAAAGAAAGAAAGAAAGAAAGAAAGAAAGGGAAAAAGGTGTAAAAATACATGTCTCAAAAAGGAAGGAGTTTTGGAGGAAGAACATAAATTCCAAGTTCAGGAGTCTGAAAATACAGAGAAATGTGGGAGAGGACCATGTTCTTGGTGGGTACCAAGGGCAACGTCAGAAACACTTGCAGACTCAAGTTGCAAGTCCCACAGGTCTATGTACAATCTTGAGCATGCTGGAAGCAAGGCCTAGTGTAATAAGATTGCGCATTTGTCTCTGCTGAGGTAGAAGATGATTATGAGGACATGAGAAGGGAAAGGAGACCCTCACTCAGGCCTACTGGTGAAGCCTCTGATAGCAAAGGGGAATTTCAGCACATTTAACAACTGCTCTGGTCGTTCTCCTTCCCCTATGGGAACCTGGAGTTTTCTAGGGAATCTCATCCTCAGTCTCCTTTATAGGTAAAGGATGTAAGTGCTAGTGGCTTTGGTCTAAACAGATTATAATTGCATCCAAAGCATCTGTGCCACCACCCTACACCCTCACTTATCATAAGAGAGAGAAAAGAAAACAAAAGGTTTCTTGACAACTTTTAAGATTGAACTCAAGAGAAACCCAAAATATGTAGCTAGGCTAGAAGCTATGGAGAAGCCAGGACCCAGGCTTGAGTATGTCCTTTTTTTTCTGAGCACCTCTGCTTCTTTAATGCTCATGCCTAAAGTCTGAATTAAAGATTTTGATAGAACCTTACTCATCCTGAAAATCTTTCCTGCACTGATGTCACAAATCCCAGTTAGGACTTGAGTTACAGTCCCTAGAAAGGAAACTAACTCCTTGATACAGTTGAGAGATGATACAGTCTAGGCATCTTGATCATGTTCATTTTCTCTGTCAGTTAAAGAATTAAAGGCAGGAAAATCTGAAGGGCAACAGACTTCAACAGAGCCAGCCGGGGGGGGGGGCCAGGTGAAGGTAGGTGTTTATTAGCATGAGGAAATACACATGCACAACAGGCACTCACAGAGCTACAGCTGGACTCGGAAAGCAGAAAAACACAGCCTTTTCTCAAGGCCTGTGGAGTTTATAGTCTCTGAAGTGTTCTTCTGCCACCCACTTCAGTGTTTGAGTCAGTCTGAGACAGATACAAAGGTTGCTGGGTCTGCAACTGTTGCTAGACAGGTCCTGATCAGACCAGTAGTTGAGACAGTCTATCAGCAGGGGGCCTGTTGGTGGGAAAAGAAGCTGCCAGACTTTTATCTCTAGTCAGAAGGTTGAGCAAGAAGCTGGCCATCTTGGGTATTCATCACCTTTGTTACCTAGCCATAGCCCCTCTCCCTAATCTGTCTGCATACCAGGGAGTTTGTCTAACTCCTGGTTGTAGTGCAATTTCTAATTTGTCCTTAATAATAAAAACTCAGAGTCAGGTATTAGGGGGTAAAAGTGGAAAGATCAGAGAAGCAGAGTAGCCAGCCACTAGTTCTTATGTCTAAATCCTCAGACTGAATGGGGTATCTGTCGCTACATATCGCAGACTGAATGCCTGAACTTCTGTCTCTTTTCACCTTATATTCCTTTCTTGGCCCAGGAATATCCCTTTTAGTCTGCACCTCCCTAGTGTTGGGATTAAAGACATGTGACTCTCAAGTACTGGGATTAAAGGTGAGTGTCATCATTTCAAGGCTCCTTTTCTCTTTTAGACTGGATCAATCTCCTCTAGCCCAAGCTGGCCTTGAAATCACAGAGATCTACCTGCCTTGGCCTCCAGAGTGCTGGAATTTAAGGTGTGTGTCACCACTGCCTGGCCTATATGGCTAACTAGTGGCTTAGCTTACCTCTCTGATCTTCAGAGTGCCATATTTATTAGATCACAACCAAAATATCATCATGCCTAGTCTCTATCCTCAGGATGCGGAAGGTGACATCATGGAACTGTGTGTTTACATATTGCTGACATTGGGGCTTCCACTGGTGTATATTCAAGAAAAGAAGACCAGAGAGGGTCATGGCTCTCCTCATAATCACAGCACATGGAGACAGAGTCACTTGTGTTTCCAGGACTTAGTTCAGGAATAGAGTGAGCTGCAGAGTAAGTTCAGGACCAGCCTGGACTAGAGGGATTCGAGTTGTGCCATGCCCATGCTAAACGCAAGTTAATGTGTGAAAGGTAATAAAAATATTAGACTTCCTTTGTGCCTCTTCCTCGTTCATATACCTGAAAGAGCACATAGGATTCGACAAAGTGAATGACTAGGAGTTAGACAGCCTTCCAGGTGGGAAGACAGGGTAAGGGTATGGCTAGGTAAGAAAGGTGGTGAGTTTCCAAGATGGTCTACTTCTTCCTCATCCTTTTGACTTGAGACTATTTCTCAAGTCAAAAGTCTTGTAAGCTTTTGTTTCCTACCAGCAAGGCCCCTCTGATTGGACTGGCTCAAGTTCAAAACCCAATCAGGACAAGTCACACACAGATTTGAGTCAATGAACCATTGTTTTTTTTACTTTAAACTGATAAACACTAAATTAGGACTCTTCAGAGACTTTAAAACAAAACCAACAAAATGAAAAACAAACTCTGCAGAGGGTCCTTTTCTCTGGAAGTCTTCTGTCTCTGTGTGTGTTTGGAAAATCCTAATAAACCTATTCCTTCCACAATTAATTTCGTATGCTGCTGTATGTGATAATTGAGATTTCTCTGATGCTACCCGTGGGGCTTGAGATTTTTCCTAATTTTTAAACTGGCAAAGAAACAAACCCAAGCAGTGTGAAGAAGCAGCGAGAACCACCCCCGGACAGACAGGAGCTGCACACCGCTGCAGCCCCCCGTTCAGCGTTGACGTTGCCCGCCGGTCCAGCGCCGCCATGCCCAAAAGAAAGGCTGAAGGGGATACTAAGCCAAGGTGAAGGACGAGCCACAGAGAATACCGGCAAGGTTGTCCGCTAAACCTGCTCCCCCAAAGCCAGAGCCCAAGCCTTAAAAGGCCCCTGCAAAGAAGGGAGAGAAGGTGCCCAAAGGGAAGAAAGGGAAGGCAGATGCTGGTAAGGATGCCAATAATCCTGCAGAGAATGGAGAAGCCAAAACAGACCAGGCACAAAAAGCTGAAGGTGCTGGAGACGCCAAGTGAAATGTGTGCGTTTCTGATAAGTGTGTACTTCTGGTGATTGTACAGTTTGAAATACTATTTTTATCAAGTTTTATAAAAATGCAGAATTTTGTTTTACTTTTTTTTTTTTAAAGCTATGTTGTTAGCACACAGAACACGTCATTGTTTTGGGGTGGGGAGGACCACGTGTCACTAGCAGTGTCTCCCAAGCTGGATGAATGGTGGTTCAGGATGGAAAACATCTTTCCCTGATAATCTTGAAAGACTCCTCGTGGCTCCCAGGAGAGACGTCCTGGGGACATGTTGACATATGTGGCCCCCGTGGCACCGCTTGTCTTGTGTGCAAAAACAATTCATTTTTATATCCTCCTCCTCCTCCCCCTGTACCATCAGCACAGACTTAACTTCCTTAAGACCAGAGACCTGTTGGAACCTGATCCCCAAAATCGATTTTGCCAGTCTGTTGGGCAATCTGGACTCTGCAGTGATATTCGAGTGTCCTCAAAAGCGCAGCGGTTCCTTTTATAGAAGATTGTGTATCTGCAGGTTGATCATTCTGCCGTTTTCATTTCATTTCCTGAAAGTCAGGGTCGGCTTGTGAGAAGCTGTGAAACAACATCCTCAGTGTGAAATGTCAGCCCTTACTCTAAACTCCTCCCCCTTTTCAGAGCATCCAATGAAGACTCACCGGCTTTTATAGTGGCTTTCTGATTTTGGTAGTCCATACAAGAAGGGAGTTTGGAAGTTCTTGTATACTGTTACTGATTGTCTTGCCCATGTTCTTCCTGGAAAACCATGATTGTTTATGGAAAGTGTCTTTAAAAGCTGGATACAGTTTGGCTTGGAAAAAAAAGAAATCAAACCGAATCAAGACGCATAGAATGCATCAAAAGAGAAGCCAGGTGATGCACTGGTCATATCCAGCCTCGATTCCCTTGGTGGTTGCCTTTCCCCATGCTCCATCGCCTTGAGGATTATGGGCCTTGCACAGCTAGGGCTGGGGCCCCGGGGTGAAAGGAGGCCAGAGTGTGAGCTGCGGGCGGGCAGGAGGGCGGGCAGGAGGGCGGGCGGTGAGCGGCGGTGAGCGGGTGTTCCCGGGCCGACCGGCAGGGGTCGTTCGTGCTGGCGCCGGAGTCGCGGGCGACGCAGTGTGAAGAGGCTTCCCGGGTGTAGGGCGCAGGGCGTCGGGCGTGAGGGTGTTGGGCTGGGGGGGAGGTGTGAGCCTGTCGGTGGTTTTGTTGTTTGTGTTGTCTTGGTTGCGTGTGGCGTTTTGTGCGTGAGTGTGTGTGTGTTTGTGTGTAAGCTTGGAGTGTTGTTTGTCGTGAGGAGGTGTCGAGGGTTTGTGTGAGTGTGTGCGTGTGTGCGTGCGTGTGCGTGTGTAGGTTTTTGCGAGAGTCCGGGCGCGAGAGCAGGGCGGGCGGGCGGGCCGGCGGGCCGGCGGGCCGGCGTGGTTGTGAGCAGGCAGGGGGCGTGGCTAGGAGGGTGACGTAATGTGAGGGCAGGTTCGAGTAGGTCCGTGTGGCGGCGCCCTCTCGCCGGTTGTGGTGGCGCACGCCGGTAGGATTTGCTGAAGGAGGCAGAGGCAGGAGGATCACGAGTTCGAGGCCAGCCTGGGCTACACATTTTTTTTTCTCACCTACTCTTGCACAGCTCGCGCGACGCCCAGCCTCTGCTTCTCAACACAATTCACACACACTCACTGCTTCAAACACACCTCACCCTCAACAACAACAACAACGCCTACCCACGCACTCACACAATAACAAACATACTCCAACCACCCACCCTTACCATCTACACATCTCCAGACCTACACCCTGCCTGCCCTCGGGATACCCCTCACTCACTCACTCACTCCCACCCACCCTTACCATCTACACATCTCCAGACCTACACCCTGCCTGCCCTCGGGATACCACTCACTCACTCACTCACTCACTCACTCACTCACTCACTCACTCACCTTCAGACCTTTCTCCCTAACCCTCATCTCCTCGCCTCGCCTGCCATCGCTCCCCTGGACAGCAATCCCGACACTTATGTGCACGACAACACACAAACACGCCTTCCCGTCGCCGCACCTGGCTGGACCCTCATTCCACCTGATCTTTTTGGCCTCGCTGCTCCCTAGCTCCTAATTTGCCAATAGAGCCCGGGTGTGTCTCTCGGTGTGTGTGTGTGTGTGTGTGTGTGTGTGTGTCTGTGTGTGTCTGTGTGTGTCTGTGCGGGGCTGGGAGGTGTGGGGTAGGGCGTGGTGGTGCTGGTGGTGCTGGTGGTCTGGTGTACTTCGGGACTTACCCCACATCCCCGATGGTCTCTTTGGCCCTGTCTTTGTCCCATTTGGCACAACCACTCCTTTAGCATTGGCCTTTGTTTCTTTGGGGGCTTTCACTGTCAACCCACGCCGCCTCATCCTTTTATTAAAACCATCACAATCTTGCCTCACTGTTCACTACCTCGATCGTTCTTTGGTTAAATAATAATAATAATAATAATAATAATAATAATAAGCATAAAAACAACAATAGTTTCAGCAACAACTCCTGCTACCACAACAACCACTATGTTTTCGTTGTCATGCCTACTACCAGGCAGGTCGTTTTGATCTTGTCTGCCTTGCTTGGGCGATTGTCACACCAGCCACAGGGAGCTGGTAGATCCTGTTCACAAGGAAGGAAGCACGTTGAGCAAAACGCAGCCCGAGTCCACCTCATTGGTTTGGGTAGGTAGGCTGCAAACCTAGTCTGCTGCCCTGCACTGGTTGTGTCCAGCCTCGATTCCCTAGGTGTTTGCATGTGTCCCTGCTGGGGCCCTCGGGAGGACACATCCCTGATCCCCGTGCTCCCCTCTCTCCTTCCTCCTCCCTGATCCCCGTGCTCCCCTCCCTCCTCCCTGATCCCCGAGCTATATGATAGTTACATGATAGCTACATGAGAGCTAGATAGCTACATGATACCTACATGATAGCTACATGATAGCTAGATAGCTACATGATAGCTACATGATAGCTAGATAGCTACATGATAGCTACATGATAGCTACATGATAGCTAGATAGCTACATGATAGCTACATGATAGCTACATGATAGCTACATGATAGCTAGATAGCTACATGATAGCTACATGATAGCTACATGATAGCTAGATAGCCACATGATAGCTACATGATAGCTAGATAGCCTGATAGCTACATGATAGCTAGATAGCTACATGATAGCTACATGATAGCTAGCTAGC